>NC_051181.1:59641340-60241340 GCF_013339695.2 Rhipicephalus sanguineus
GACACTCTGACCAGTAAGGTTTCAATTGCACTAAAAAAAGCTGGTATCATACCAATTGATTGTCAGTCCTTTTAAACGCTTCGGCCAAATACGTAAAAGCTTCATTGTTTTCTTTTCTCTGTTTTCTTATGGTTTAGGGGCAGGTTTTTACTGCAATGGGAGAAAAAGAAAAGGAAATGCGGCAGCATTGCATCTTCAATTCTAATTCGTCCTTTTAAGTCCATTCATTCAAGAAATGGCAATTACACATTGCGATGTGTACTCAATGCATCAATTGACCTCATATAGGTTTTGTGTATACCGATAAACCACGATATAATTAAGATACGCGTGGTTGTGTGGGACAGTGGCTTAATTTCAACCACCCTAGTTTCGTTGATGTACGCCTAAATGTCAGGATACGGCTTCTTTCATATTCCAAAGCCCATTTAAACGCGGCCGCCGTGGATGGGAACCGAACCCGGATTTTCGTGCTTATAGCACCGGAACGCCATGTATACCCGCTATATAAGCTACCATGGCGGGTCAATATTGCGTTAACTACCTTCTTTAATTAACCGAATGAGAGCTTGCAGCGCAAGTTTATATTATACACCTTCGGTATGATTACTTTACGCCACACGTAATGCCGCGGCGTCACCTGATATAGTGTCATGGTCTGATGCAAGGGAGCACGCAATTTAGACTAACTGACAACGAGGCAATCACCTTATATAGAATGGCAGGTCCTGACACGAGGAGTCTATTGAGCCATCTGACACCGGAGGCGCCCATGCAATTTCCACAGGAGCCAAATTAGCGACAGCGTGAAATGAAAGACGACGACCGGATATAGATTTCCGCTTGTCCCGAAGTCGTAACATACGCGGAGCCTCCGCGGGATGACTCCAATGAGATTGTCGAAGCGCCCTTTTTGTTCGTGTGACGCGCAGTCTAAAAGTTATATATGCAACGGGCAGCCAGCGTTGTAAAGGCGAGAATGCCGCTCGCGTGTTGTATGGTGATATAGTGCGCGCGCCCTCTGTTGGGAGAGACGAGCGAATAGACGCTCTACAAAAAACCGCATTACACATACCGAGAAAAGGCTTGCGTCTCATTAGCTGGGCCTGTAAGGTTCTGAAACGAATAAGACAGGCCTCGTTTGTAACTTTCGCTGATGGTTCGTTTTGAGTCTGACTCCTATTGACTCGCCGGTCTTACTTTCAACTGGCTGATTTTTCACGTTGCTTTTAGGGAGGCGGCGCCAAAGTATTTTTGTGCGTTAAAGGGATCATGAACCACTTTTCCAAGTAATGATCTAATGGCCTCAGTATCGGAGTGTACTGCCTCCCGAATCGATTGCCGCAAAAATTTCTCGAATCCGTCAAGAATCAGCGGAGTTACGGGGGTTTGGCGCACGCTCCCAGCGCTTTCTCTCTTTTCTCGTGCCGACGAGCGCACTGGAAGCTAGACAGGGAGGGATGGCGTGGGGGAAAGAAGTTACGTCAGCGCGCGTCATGAAACGCGATCGCTCTCCCGCTGTAATTCGCTTGCGCGAGTGCGGCTATCATGTACTGAGGAGTGCGGCGCCGGCAAGTGGCGGCACCCCGCGGCAAGAAGCGCATCTGATCAGAACGCCGCTCTCGATTTACGTCGGCTATCGGCCAATAAGCATGCTATGTCTCTTGCGACGTACAGCGGACAGACGCCCCGCCCACCGACGAGAGTGAGAACCGGCCTCTGTTTGAAAAGAGGGTGCCTGGGGAAACGGCAACTTCGCGCTCCGCTTGTGGCCATTACGCGGCGCGCACGACTGTAATATTTGGCAGAGCAGTTCATAGCCGTGTCAGCTTTCCGCAGGATGTGTTTTTTCAATCAGCCCAAGGGGTGCTTCATGACCCCTTTAAAGAACTTCGCGTTACCACAAGGCCGACAAGGTAAAGATATATAGGACGAATATCCGCAGATATTAACGTTTAATGTAACGGCCTGTGCACGAGCTATGCAGCTTTGTTGTTGTTTTGGTTTGGTTTATGTGCTTGTGTAAATAACAAAATGGTTTACATCACCAAGTATGCTTCAAATGTAGTTAGCAAGACCAGCGTACATATAGAAAAAAAAAAAAGCTGCCTGTTAGAAGATAGAAGGTTCTAGACGCTGTTTCCGTGCAATGTACGCGATCTTTGTGGCGAAATAAACTTCATGTTCAATTCCTATATACTATACAAGGCTATGCTATGATCTGCGCGTGCCTGGATAACGGGGTGGCTAGGACGCTCGACTTCGGATCGAGGGAGCGCGGGTTCGAATCCCGCCTCGTGAAAAAGTTTCTTTCGGCAAAAATTTTTCTATTTCTCTTTCTTTATACCTTTGCTTTCGTCTCTTTCTTTCTTTCTTTCTTTCTTTTTCTCTCGGTACTCGTTCTCAGGTTTGTTACAGGCCACGCCGCAGCAATGAATAGGGGGATCTGCCCAAATTCTGTGGCTCGTACCCGTTCATGATGATGATAGTTTTCGGGCACGGTCATACACTTCACGCCGAGCTACAACAGCTTCACTGTTAAAATGAAGGAAGTAATTGCTCAATGCCTGTCTGCTAACAGCGAAGCCGAAAACGCGCGCATGATGGTTCACTGATTGCGTGTCATTGTGTAATGGTATAAACATTACCATGCCACACGGTAAGTGTATACGAGAGAGTACGCGAACAGGATCGCTCGCACGAAAACGCATTAACTTCGCGGCTGAGAACGTGCTCTGGCAGCATGGAACTCATAACGATGGCTATCGGCGGCGGATTCGAAGCAGCCGACGACTCTGCATGCGAACGAGCACCCATGCAGCTCTTTGACCAAAACACGCGCGCGCGTTTGCTGTATTCCACGCGCGTATGTTGCAGTCAGGGTATTTGGGGAGCGCTTGACGTCCTTCATTGCGCAGAGTGCGTATACAAACGCGTTAGCCAAAGAACGTCTGTTCAGGCAATATAGAAATCCAGTGCATGGACTATACCACACAAATAGCTTGAGATGGTTCTGATGGCCCGATTGCATGCATTCGCGTGACCACGTGCGCCTCTGAGTGAGCTATTTATTTATTGCAAAAATCCTCAAAGTGAAATAGTCATTGCACGGTTGCCACAAACAAAGTAAGTCCACATCTTAGTACCGAATGCTGGAGAAACGTTTGATAACCTTGTGATGATCTTGAATGATTGGGATCGGTACGGAAAAGTGGTTGCACGTTTTCTTAGCTCGTGCGTAAGAGGGACAAAAAACAATGAAATAAGTATTTGTACTGCACTGATGAATGCCATCTATGAGACAGTCCATGGTAACTGTGAAATATACTCAGAATAAATCAATTCATTGCGCGTACAATGCTAATACAACCTTTTCATGAATGTCTAAATAAAGGACTTTACATCGGCATGAGAGACGTCGTAAGTTGAGAGAGAGTGAGACAGAATAAGAATAAAAGAAAGGCAGGGAGGTTAACCAGGCCTGAGCCCGGTAGGCTACCCTGCACTGGGAAAGGGGGAAAGAAAGTTAGAGAGGAGGAGAGAAAAGTCACTCTTTCAGCCGACGTAAGAATTCCGCGTTTGACATCACAAACGGCGAATCAGTCCGGTGTCCTTGAGAAAACGTAACAGCGTAATTTGAAGCTGTTGGCTTTCACATAGGAGGTGCGTTCGGCCTCAGTCTGTAGGTGTACAACTGCGTTTATATATATATATATATATATATATATATATATATATATATATATATATATATATATATATATATATATATATATATATATATATATATAAGGGTTACGGCAAGTATCACGCAAGGCCCTGGCACTGTAGGAAGGTATTTGAGACACGACGTACGGAGCACAGTTTATTTCGACGTTTCGGCCGTGGGACCGGCCTTCGTCTAGGTTGCGAAGGCCGGTCCCACGGCCGAAACGTCGAAATAAACTGTGCTCCGTACGTCGTGTCTCAAATACCCTCCTATATATATATATATATATATATATATATATATATATATATATATATATATATATATATATATATATACAATGACCTTTGGCAATTAATTTGCCTAGGAATTATGTTGCGCGCGAGCACGTCAACATAGCATTGGCACCTTTCCATATATGCAGCGAAAGTCCAGCCCCCATCAGCAGCATTCGAGCACCGATTCAAGGAAACAAAAAAACTAAAGAAAGCTCATTTACGCAAAGTTCTACAACGCACGTCATTGGACAGTTTATGCCGTTCGTGACATTACTTCCTCTCTCGATTGAAGTTTGAACCCTTGTAAATTGTATGTCAAGAAACGGCATCTCAAATTTTTTTCAAAGCAATGAATACGTCCCTATATATTTACGCTTTTGGGCGGAGCTGAAAAGCAGACTTCTGCGTGGCCACGAATGCAATGCGTTCTGATAATACACGATAACGTATTCAGCGTTACGTGGCTAGCGTTTTTTTTTTTTTTTTTTGAAATTGAGGTACGCATAATTTTACTTTTCCAAAGCCATGTGTCAGGCACAACGGGGGGTGGGAAGCGTATCGTGATTCGCTAACCGAAAAATGCGACATAACGGTATTCGATATAACCAGCTTTGTCGCGCGACATTTCAGTCTGACACGAAAGACAAAGGGAAATTGTGTCATACAGATGCGATATGCGGGGTGAATTCAATGGAAAACTGCTCGCATGCTAACGCCAATATATCACCGCACAAAAAGGCACCGCAGCTTATTTCTGTTTTTTGTTGCTTCCCGCGCCATTCGAGTATTCCGATCGATTCTAGCTATACTGCGCGTGCCCGATTCTCGGTTCGGCCGTATAATCAAGGGTGTCCGCCGATTTCCATTGTTGATTAGCCTTTTATCCTTTCTGCTTTCTTTCCAACGTTTCCGGGCACGCCGAGAAAGCTAGAACCGCGATACACAGACCCTGACTCAATTTTTCGCCTCGGCGCCCTCCATAACCTTCCGAGAAACCGAGCGGAGGTCCTCACTTCAACGGCATTCCGGGCTCGTAAATCTTCTTTTCTTCAAGCGGCGTCAAGTGCGCATATACGCGGAAGGCCAAATGCGGGAGATGACGCAGCGCGATGTGAGTGAGCGAAAGTGAAAGGTGGTAAAGCACACACACTTCGAGGAGGTGTGTGTGTGTGTGTGAAGAGGTTTTCTCTTTAGCAATGGGACATAATTAGGTCGAGCCAATTCCATTAGGCCATCAAGAAGAGAACCGGCATATACAGCTACCGGAGAAGACGTCACGGTGCCGATACCCGGATGAATAGACGGCAAAAGTTCGCGCGCTGGCTCGACAGGGAGCTTTCAAAAGCGCGCCGTCGGTGAAACAGCTGCTCCCGCTCCCGACCGCGGTTGAGCGAGTGGAAAGGAGGACGCTAACAAAGAGAGAGAGAGACGCGTTCCCCCGCAATCACGGTTCCAGCATTCGTCGTCGTCTCAATTTTCACTTCTTCTTCTTCTTCTCATTGCTCGCCCATGCGGCGTGCGAAACGCCGCGCGAGGCGACGCAATTGACGTTTTCCGCCGCCTCAACATCAGGCACGCCGGCGCGGCTAGTTTCGCCGGTGGCGAACTGACAGCGGAGGCGCTGGCGTCAAAAGCGCGCCGACGCCGTCGCGAAGTTTCATATGCGCGCGGTTGTTCGCGGAAGCGACCCGTTATTTCGACGCGGCGCAGCGCGTTTGTGCGCGGCGCGCGCGAGCGCGCGTGAGAACCGCATTCTATACTGCGCCTGACGCCTCAGACGTGGCCGCATCAAGAGCGAGCTCGCCCGCGCGCTCCAGGAACTCCATGTCCCTTGTGGTTGCGCGCGCGGCGTGCGCTGCTTTTTCTCGAGTCACGGAGCGCGCGTGCAGGATAGCGTTCAAGCGCGCGACTACAGCTCGGAGTTCGCCGAACTCGTTGAGGAGTCCCGGCTGATGGTTTGTTCCGCGGGTCACGAAGCGCGAGCTTTTTCCACCGCCGACCTCTCCGCAACGGGGCCCACAGCTGACGTACTAACCTTCTCCGGCTGGTTTTTCTTGCTCGTTTTCTCGCGTTTACCGGCACCTTTTCAGCCGCATGCATGACGGTGTCCCCTCGTCATGCGACAGCAACGGAGTGAAAGGAACTTTACCGAGAATCCCAGAACCATTAGCGGGAGCGTGTGCGCGCGTGTCCCAACGAAGGGAGGTCTAACGCAGAAGGCGAAGCGCGATTCTTCGCTTGCTGGCTTTCTTCTAACTCGTTTTGTGACATTCGTGGTTCCGAGAGGCAGCGATAATGCAGTAAATGAGAAAAAAATAAACGCCTCTGCGCAGTCTTTTTGTGCCAAACCTTTTAGTGCGCCGTATATAGACTCTCTTTCACATGCTCTGATTGTTAGATGCTCCTCTACGCGCTTGCGGTACCCACTTTTCAGATCTACAACAGCATCTTCCACTTACATGTAGATATACAGTGAGCAAATGGCTCTTGATTAGAGTGATAGTACATCGCGAAATGAGAACTATAGGCATGGTTATAGTGCTGACACGAAAGCTTAAGCCTGTATGTATTGATTATGTGCAGGAAGCGTCCACCCAGATTCACGAAAAGAGAAACATTTTTTTCCCCATCGTCACGTGGTTTACGAGAGGTCAGCGCAAAGAACTGTATAATTTTTGCCGGTATTTCAGATGTACCGGTACTTCAGATGAATAATTTCTTGTCGGTATTTCAGACGTACTATATGTATAGGTATGTCATCTTGGTGTTCGAGAGGAGAAGAGGTGCTACCATTCGCAATACAGCCAGTGGGGCCCTGGAAGGCATCCACAATAATCAAGCAGTATTTACTTCAATTATCTTTTTTTTTTCTGCCTAACTCTCTCTTGCTGCTGAAATCTCGGAAGCCAAAATAATTAGTTGACGTTCTCACGACATGTTCGTCGATCATTTTTTCTTGAAAACGCTTTTTCCCGTCGAGAGCTGGACAAGTAAAGTATAATGGGAGGTTACGGGACATTACGGGAGGTTACATAGTAAAGGGTATCTATAATGAATAGCACCGATCTTAGATCACTGTAATTCCTATGCATACGCGCCATTCTATGCCACCATTATCACTTGAGTTCTGACGGCCTGTTAACGAAGTCGATGCTTTAACCACTGGGAGAGCACAAGAGGCAGCAGCATTGGAATCGAGTCATCACAATAGCCGTTGCGGAGGTTGCTTTTAATAAAGGTCATGTCGGCCTGCCTAAAAATTCACATCGAAGACTGTCACTTGGATGTTCATTTCGATGGAGTTAAGATTTATAAAACGAAGAATACGGCCAAAACATGTCAACGTGTTCTCTTTAGGTATACACCAGGGAGGTGTACATTTAAATAGGATTTCGTAATCGTTCAGGGAGAAATGTCGATGTGAAATCACTATCTCCCCTTTTATCGTGAGGGTGACCGCTAAAACGGCGTAGACACGGCAAGGAAGCACCGACGACGACACGCTCTTTTCTTTTGTCGTCTTTTTTTTTTTGTCTGTATCCTTTCAACGGTTCGAATGTATTGCACTATCAATAGCAACTATAAACCAAAGTCAAGTTCTTCTCGCTGCTATGGCGTTCTCTTCCGTCAGGCCCATTCGTATACGTAGTTTTGTTCTGAAACATTTACAATAAAATGTGAAACGACAGGTTCTCGAAGTTACCTTCAATGTGTCCACGCTCAATCTGCAAAACCTGCGTTGTTGTGGGTTGCAACAGTGCTTATATACAGTCTTGCCTATAGGCACGGAGTTTTTCGCTGGCACGGAAATAGGAGAACCGCAACGGTGCGAATATATATATAAAGGCTGTTTTACATCTATAAAAAAAACAAAACTCGGAGCGCAGTGCGAAGCGCTCCGAGTTTTCCCCTGAGTGTGAAACAACCTGTACATTTCGGCTGCTTCGTCCAAGAAACTCGGCTACGATCTCACTCCTTCCGCTAAGTTATTTCTGGTGTCAATATCGTTGAGTTTGCAAGCCTTTCATACGTTTCTTTTCCACTGGCGGTGCTTGTTGTATTCTGGGGACTGCGCGCCATATGCACGCACTTAAATGTAAACTTGAACGGTATAACCGCCTTGGCTTGTGATATTCAGCCCGTTAAAACGACACTTTAGGCCAACGAATGTCCTTCCGCTAAACCGCCAGTGCATCCAGTGTCAAGTCTTTCTCGAAGTATATTTTGCAGCGAGCAAACGCACACATTTATACGGCTTTGCGCTGACTAATCTGGGGCAGTCCGCTGGCTATCCGGGGCCTTTCGCAGTCCGCCAGGTTATTGTATACATCCCTCCTTGAAAACTGTTCATAGAAAAAAACCGAGTACACATTCGATAATATGTGCCTTCGTCAACGTTATCACATTGTTTCTCTTACACACGACCAACTACTGCGCTTTGAGAAGCAGCATTCCATGTCGTCGGACGGCTAGCTGAGGCGGCGCGCGTGTTCCAATATGAGGGGCCGGCTTGAGTATACTTCACCGCAGAGTATACGTGCGTAAGGTGAAGCATACTGTTGTGGCAAAGGAGAGCATGGCGCAAAAATTGCAACCAATATACAGCTGTTCGAACATCATCCCGAACAAGCGTATCAATACAACCATGACAACTGCTTCGCCACGAGAAAATTCACAGCGTGACCGGTGTGTCTTGTTGGATAGTGAGAGGACCTTTTTTAACTTTTTTTTTTAATTTTCCAGTTCGAAGGCAGCACTTTCTTATCGTCGAAGGCATCATATAATGTCACTTGTTTTTACAGTTTGTTCGCTTCTTAAGGAACACATCGACTAAAGTGCATTCCCATTCCCTCATTTCTATTTACAGCAGCTGACACCATCATGAATACGAGTTTAATCAGAACGCGTGGCTAGCCAACAAGGCGCTGTATAGTTTTGCTTATTTGCCTTTTAGGCTCAAGAATCCCCAAAAGCAACATTTCAGGGACGAATGAACACGTCAGGCCTTAACTTGTGCCCGAGTTTGTGTTTGTGAACGTGCAGCGCAACATTTGCATGTGTTTTCCCGCATTCCCGCGTTGTGCCATGCGGTAAACAGTCGCCCGCCTGAATTCATCTATTGTTGTTACCCACAAAAAACAACCCATGCATGCTCACAGTGTCGCTGCGTCGATTTCGGTTTGCGGAACGCATCTTTCGGTTATATCGAAACCGCCTGAACCCATGCACGACGTCCACGAGCTTCGTGATTATGGCCTTATGTGAAAAGAGAACGCGTCAAATGGGGCAGTGTTTAGAATGCTGTCCCTTCCTCGAATTGCATGTGAGTTCGAAAAATCCTGTCTTTGTAACCCACGTTTGTGAATAAGTTTGTGACCACGAATACGATATTTATTGCCGAACCGATCACCGCGCCAACCTCACGTGGTGGAGTCACCCCACATGTCCTTGTCTTAACGCTAAAGCTGTCATGCGATGGCGCATTTCGATGGCCGATAGCTGCGTCGCCTGGGAGGGCGCAGGGTGCCTATATATATATATATATATATATATATATATATATATATATATATATATATATATATATATATATATATATATATATATATATATATACTCTTCAGTGCATTGCATTTTGAACACGATCAGACGCGTGGCGTCCTCAAAGTTACGCGTCGCTTTCAGTGGTTTTCCTTGCTGTGAAGTCAACCCGAACTGCGACCATAGCACAAGTTTGCGTTGTTGTTTCCTTAAGGAAACAACAACGCAAACTTGTGCAATTGTTGCCCCAGTGACGATGGGTCATGCAGTATGTGGTATTGGTCAATGTAACTATCGATTTCTACACATCTTCAGTACAAACGTATGTGGTCTGTCTTCCGATAATGATATGCATCTATGAAAGCTTGCGCAACTTATCGTGTCGCGTTGCTTCTGGCGATGTTCAAAAAATAAAGGACAGAAGAAAACAGTACGAACGAATGCGCTGTAACCCGATCGCGTTGCCTGCAGCTCGGACAGAGCCGCATCTCTATTTGTACCGACACGCCGCATATAACACGAAATCACGTATATCAACTTCTATACCCTCCCTCTGCTCCTCTCCTGTCACTTATCAAATGCTCTAACGGCACGGCTTCTCACATTGGCAGCTGTCATGCCTCCACGACGGCCAGCAACAAAAGGGGAGCCGAGGCACGGAGAACCATTAGGTTCAAAAAGGTGCCTCGTTCTCGTTAACTCCTCGGGCGCGCGATAGGCTGACAGCCTTGACGCCTTCCTTCTTGCTTTCTTTCGAGGTAGTCGAAGTAGAAAGGGAGTCTGCAATTCTCGAGGGAAGGCGTGCAGCGTGACAACATTTAGCGCCCATGGTTACCGCGCGCGACCGCGCCGTCACTCGCGGGTTGGAAGGTGAGACGACGTCTCCCCGCTTTCTGCGAAGCCACGCGTGTCAAGTCTGTTGGCCGCGGTTAGTTAAGGGGTAATCAATGCGCGCGCATTCGGCGAGGCTTAAAGGAGAAACGAGGGGAGAGGCGTTCGCGCGCGAGCTCCACGGGTGGCTGTCACCGCGCGTTGCCAACGACGGCTCGGAGACAAAGGAGACTGAGCGACGGCGACCGAAATTGTGGCAACGAGGTGGCGGCCCGCAGTATATTGACGGCTCTGGGCCTCTATACTCATGCCCATCTACACCGTGCATCTATACTTCTTTTTCGTCTACCGCGGGTTTATGCGCACACGTCATTGTGGAGTTAAGAAGGCTGCTGCATGCTCGTGCCATCGAGGAGACGTGTGGGGCAGCGCGGTTCGATGGCTTTACGAGACGTTGCGGCTGCCTCGTAAAACGTGTCGTGTGTGCGCGGCGCAGTCAGTCGATTTAATGAACGCCGCCGTGTGGCGCATGTGTGTTTATACGGAAAGGGCGCTTGCTGTCGGAGAGCACATCACGAAACCGCTGCTGCTGAGCGAATTGCCTGCAGCTTGAGACGTCGCGAGCGTCTGTCATCGGCACATAGAATCGTTTTACGACTTCGCGTGTCCCTCTGTCAATACATTCACGAAGCAAACACTAAGAAGACGTCAAGTAACAGGTTTCCTGGTTATGTAGCGAATGTAAAGCTTACACCGAGTCGATACTTCATGTTCCTGCAGGCAGTCGTTAAAGGCGGAATCGAAATGGCGACTGCATACGTATACATCTTCTGCATTTGAGCCGTTGTGGCTTCGTATATAAAATAAGCTTCCCGAAGCTTCCCGCATTCATTCGGTGGCTTTTCTTTATTTCCTGGTGGATGGGGGGGGGGGGGGGGGGGAGTATGTGCATGTATGAGCGTGTGCATTTATCGCTAATGACCAAGCAAGAGGTAAAGGGTGCAGCCCACCTCTCCTTAAACTTCGGTGAAGGGGCCCGCCCCTCCCATTCATTTGCTTAAGCCCTGCTGCCTGTCAGTGGATTTGTGTTCTGTTTTTGTCTCATTATTTCTTCATAGTTTTCGAATTGTCTACTTGTGGTAAGATAAGAGTTGGTTACCTTGTGCCGTAGAAGGGTAATCCACTAGTAAGAGCAGAAGTTTACTTATCTTTAGTGCCTCTTCAGTTCTTTTTTTTTTTTTCAAGCTCCTCTAAAGGAAAGTAGCAACTATAAGGGCAAAACGACGAGTAAAAGTGGGCGATAAACGCATCTCCGCGCCCGAAGAACCCAATTACGAAGCGCGTTAACGTTCCAAGAGGGTATCATCCGTGCCCCGTGTACGCTATGTAACTGCGGGACATAAATTAATCTGGGAGAAGCAATCTGGGACGCTGACGTGGAGTGCGCGCGTGTATGTCTTTATAACGCGCCGTAATGAGATCCGACTGGCGAGCGAGTCGAGTCACGTGTGTTTGTACAGAGGACAGAGACGCTGCAGCTGCTGCGGTTCTTCTGCGTTTGCACACGTACAAGGCATATAGATATGCGCAATACAGGGTGCCAGAACGAGAGTCGTAAAAGACGATGCCGGCGAGTAAATTTTGCTGCCCGCGCAAACGTACGCATCCTGCGCGAGTATTTGTGTATATATACGTTGCGGGGCGATATGTTCTCGCTGACGACGTGTAGACATTACGAGCTGAATGCCGTGAATGTCTCGAGAAAATGTTATTAGGAAAAACACTGGATTATGAGTAGTATATATGAGTAGTGTATAGTTACAGAAGGATAGCGCGCGCGTAGCGATATATAAAGCAAAGAGCAAAAAGATGCTCTTGTCGCTTAACTTAGTCGCAAGCTAAGATAAAAACGAGTGAAGTTTGTTGTAAAAAACAAGTGAAGTTTATAGTGAAACTAAGATAAAAGCCCGTGAACACACAAGAAACGAGAGAAGGGGGGAAAGAGGGACAAGGAAGAGGCCAGCAGGTTAAGCGGGCTAGCACGGTTGACTACCCTGCAATGGGGTAAGCGAAATGTCACTGAAAGATGAGGCGTACAAAAGAAGTTCGTACATGGTGCAATTCTGATATTCGAAATATTATTATACCGAAGGCGGCCGCGTCCAACCAATAGCAACGAAAGCTCGCGCATAAAATATCCAATTCGGACTATTATGCGCAAAAACATGTCTCTTCGGGCTTTTCCTTCCCAGTGCGTTACGGCGGTTGCATGTTATTCCCTTCAAGGTGGTATATGAAGTGCATGCGGTACACATAATTTATAAAGATAATTTTTATTAAACGAAAGAACTCACGGAACGACTTGCGCGCGAACGCATTGACTATTGCATGGCATGTGTATTATTTATTCGCGCTGCGCTAACGTCGGCTCATGTGAATGACCAAAATTCCTCCTGCCTGGCATCACGAAGACCTGCATGTATTTTGTATGGCGAATGTCATGCATACGAAGGACATTAACACACAATCTACACTTTTTTTCAACCATCAATCCATGCACGATATCACAGGACTTTGCTTTTAAATGAGACGACTTCTTTCTCTTCCAATTTTCCGTGTCTTTCGATATACACCTTCATGATATGAAACATATATCTTATCAAGACATTATTTACACAACCAGTAAACACTGATCACGCAGTACATTGGCATATACAGTGCACGTATAGGAATATACATGTACACACTAAGCAAAAGCATCGTGCATATGCAAATATGATCAACACAAGCAAAACATGGCCGGCAAATATTCATTGGCCGTCCGTATTTGCTCTGCAGATTTCATAGTACATTTTAGTTGGTATGAGTGGCAGAGCAGATAGAAAATTAAATGAGATAACAAGCGAGGGACTTAATTTAACATTCAGCCTCTTCCGTTTGCCTTATCTCTTGAGCAAAGTATGTAAAAGCATACTCCGCCTGTAAACTTCCATGCATTTAAATGAGGCACGCATTTAGCGGGCATCCATCGACGAAAAGAGAATTATCCTGCCGTGATGTTATATAGGCCACGCCACACTGTTACTACTTCTTTCTTTATTGGTTTACCCTCATATGGCAGCGTTATTACACTCAGTGTATAAGGTAGCGGGAAAAAAATATATATTAGCAAGTTAAACGAGGCATACCCAAAAAAGAAACAGCAGAGAAACAAACACAAGAACTATTACATGCGAAGAGGCACGCACGGCGGGAAGTTCAACGTAATCAAAACAAATACACAGAAAACTAAAAAAAAATGAGACTAGATGCGGCGGTTTCTAATCTATAGGTAATTCCTAATGAGGCGCGCATGCGCCACTGCAGTGTATATGTGCTATATATATATATATATATATATATATATATATATATATACACAGAATGTGTGGTGTCCGAACTGATAGCCCATTCTCCTCTGTGAAGATGAAATCTAATACTTCTCGAAAAAAAGAAATGTAAAAATAAAGCACACGACAACAAGGACAACGAAATGCGACAAATGAGTAAATTGATATGGTGCTTGCGGTCTGACCAGAAGTACGTAAATAATAAACGTATATAGCAGGTAACGTTCAGCTCTTTTACCAATGTTGGGCAGCAGTCTTTCTTTTCCTGCTCTGTAGTAGATATTTGCCAATGTTATCGTCGTAAACGAAACTTCAACATAGCGCCTTAATATTATGTGGCTTGTTATCTTGTCATGATAGATCTAACTTGATTGCTTATTTCGCTCTGGTTTAGAGAGGATCTTCAGTGCACACAGGAGTTGCCCATGTATGTATGTATGTATGTATGTATGTATGTATGTATGTATGTATGTATGTATGTATGTATGTATGTATCAGGCCCGTAGCCAGGGCGGGGGGGGGGGTTAGGGGGCCCGGGCCCCTCCCGAAATTTTGATGACACATGGTTGTTTATCGAAAATAAATCATAAAAATAGGCGTTTTTATCAAATAGTCAAAGTTTTCAGCAAGTGCCCTCCCCACCCCCCGAGAAAAATTCCTGGCTACGGGCCTGGTATGTATGTATGTATGTATGTATGTATGTATGTATGTATGTATGTATGTATGTATGTATGTATGTATGTGTGTGCGTATGTATGTACGTATGTATTTATGTATGTATGTATGTATGTATGTACGTATCAGGCCCGTAGCCAGGGGGGGGGGGTTAGGGGGCCCGGGCCCCTCCCGAAATTTTGATGACACATGGTGGTTTATCGGAAATAAATCATAAAAATAGGCGTTTTTATCAAATAGTCAAAGTTTTCAGCAAGTGCCCCCCACCCCCCGAGAAAAATTCCTGGCTACGGGCCTGGTATGTATGTATGTATGTATGTATGTATGTATGTATGTATGTATGTATGTATGTATGTATGTATGTATGTATGTATGTATGTATGTATGTATGTATGTATGTAACATCGTGTATAAATGAAAGTCATTGAATACGGGTTATACTATAATGCAATTCAGCATATTTGCCAACATATAACCAGCCGCCGCTCAATGTGTTTTTTTATAGCACATACATATAGCGATATAGTGAACAGCATGTTGTAAAGTGTAGATTAAATACAAACGTAGACTACCTGCGAAACGAAGCGTTTTGCATGCGAGCATCTTGTTTTCTTCTAGTTTAATTCATTCGCACTTAAACGTACCAGTACACAGTGAAACCTCGGTGATACGAATCTCACTGGACCACCAAAAATATTCGTATCATCCGAAATTCGTATCACAAGAAAGCACGAAAAATTAGCATGCGACAAAAAAAGGCTGGCGTACATTTTCATTTATTGTTTTTCAAGGCCGCAGCAACGTCACGAAGAACACTGAATGATTGTCAGTTAAGTTTCTAGATGTCGGCAATCATACAAGCATTCGTAATATACGGCCCGTACGCGCATATTTAGGCTTGTTTGCAAGACACTGAAGTACTGCAGCGAAAGCAACAAAAAAGCGCTTTGACGCGATGGATCAAGGCCACAAAATTACAAAACCACGGTCCTGTGCTATGATTTTGTTATTGCGG
This sequence comes from Rhipicephalus sanguineus, assembly GCF_013339695.2. Taxonomy (NCBI): domain Eukaryota; kingdom Metazoa; phylum Arthropoda; class Arachnida; order Ixodida; family Ixodidae; genus Rhipicephalus; species Rhipicephalus sanguineus. The sequence continues at coordinate 59,656,779 of NC_051181.1, forward strand.
AGGTGCTGGGGATGTTTTTCGGAAGATTTACGGCCGTGCCTGCACAAGTGCGACCACATCTGTCGCGCATGTTGACGTTGCGAGACCTGACTCCTTCGCCAAGACCGCCCTCGCCTTCTTTCGGTCCTCTTCCACCTTTAATACTATATCGGACGCGCGAGGCAGGTACGTGTAAACACAGTACAACGACAGCAGCGCGCGTCGACGCGTTCGAATAAAAAAAAGCATGGCGCTATAATGTCCTCTGTAATCTAAATGCGAAGGCACACGGAGGCACATAAGAGCCTCAAAAATTCGCGACCGCAATTCGAAGGCCGTGACGCGACTCTGAAGGTTTATTCTGACCGTAAGAAAAGTTTTTTTCCTCAGACCGTGATTATAACGTCTTGGCGGTGCGGCGCGCATGCCCACGCTTGCGTTCTTGCGCTCGCACGTGCTTGGCACGTCTTCCGCGACAGCGCGGACAGCACCTATTCGTTCCTAGGCGGTAGCGTACGTTCGTATCAAACGTCGCTGGGTGAAAATTGGTTCGCAACAACCGCACTCCATTTCATTGCAGCCAATGGGCCTTCGCCGGGAACAACGAAAAATTCGTATCATCCCGAAATTCGTATGAGCTGTGTTCGTATCACCGAGGTTTCTCTGTAATAGTGGCGACACATTAACGCGACAGCGTTGACGAGCTCGTTCCGCAGATATTCCGGTGTCGGCTCCCTCCTGATCGCAATATCCATGTCGCTCGAAAATCATGCGTCATAACGGTTATCACATCAATCACATGTCACTGCTGGGCGCAGAGAGACAACTGAAAACGCAGTTGCATTTCACACTGGATATGACGCTCGCAATGCCTTCGTCCTATAGCAATAGCAAAATTTATCACTATTATTGGCAAGAAGAATATTTTTATACAGATTGTCATTTTCATGTGCGCAATACAAGCATTTACAAGCAGAAATGCACGAGGAAGGATCAAAGACAACAAAGTACACTAACTGGGTTGTTGCGAGTCGGCTATCATCACACGTCGTTCTTTCGATAAGCAATCATTAAAGGAATTCCGGATAATAACCAAGTCGTTCTTGAATTGGCAGAGAGAGCACGTATACTGCCTGAAGCGGCAACCGGCGTAACTGGTATACAACCGCATATTCTTCTTCAAAGACTGCCCTTAGAAGTACTGACAGTTGCACAGATAAAACCAATAATTTATCAATACTTTCTTGAATATTAGGCCGCGATAGGCTCACCGCTGTGTCATGAGGACGCGAATACGCACTATTTTTACGAGCGTGAAAGGAAGTGCAAACAATTGCAGAAACAGTGCTCATCATTGGAAGTAAAATTCATGCTGAGAATGTAGGCGCTGATAGAACAAAAAGGGCAATAATAGATATATGTTGTAATAGACATATAAAGACAGCTTCCAACGTACACTCTCATTTACGAGGGCATTAAACAGCGAAGCAACAAGTTTCCAAACAGACAGTTCTCCTCATCTGCTCACTACATTTACAGAGACTGAAACAAATACAGTCAGCACTAAACAGATGTGGCGATTCACATTCTCATATTTAAAAAGTGGCCTTGCATGCGTACTCACTGGACGTGCCAGGCGGTTTGTTTGCCCCGGCGGCCATCTCTGGCTGCGGTGCGGCGAACAGCAGACTGCGGCGTAAACCCTCCGTGACGGCGTTGCTTGACCGCAGGCGCGCGATCGTAGACGAAGCAATCTGCCGGCGACGACACCGGAACGATAGCAAAAAAACCCGTGACGACGTTCCGAGCCGAACGATAACTGAAGCACAGTCCAAGAATAAGCGACGAAATTGCAGAAACGTAGAAGGCAGTGAGACCCCAGTACAAAGTTTCAAAGAGCGCGCGCGCGAGTCACAACTCAGCGGAACGACACAGCGTCACGAAAAAACGCCGCTCCGTCGCCACACTCGACCGGCCAACTGACGACTACCCCTCACAGGAAACACTCGCGGATGAGTCGTCGCTGTGCCGGCCAGCGCCCGCCTTTTTCCCTCCACGAGGCTCGGGGGGAGGCGCGCCCCGGCTTCGCGCCGCCTTCCCGCCCAACGTCATTGGCCGGGCGGTGACGTCGATTGGTATCGGACAATGGAGGCGGCGGCGGTTGCCTGCCGTACGGCAGCCGCCGGGAGCGGATCAGCGTAGCTGAGAGCGGTTACACGCATTCTCCTCCTCACCGAGCGGCGTCAAACGCAGTCGAGGCATCAGAAGTGAACACGGCAGCGGCGCCACCGCTGCGCAATCGCTGCAGTCCTCCAACCCTCCCGCGCGCTCCTGGTACCGCTCCAACTGAGAAAGAGAGAGAGAGGGACAGCAAAGCGCCGTAACGTGGGATACGGCTGCACGCCGCCGCCGTGGGGTACGCTTGCACTCCGGCTGCACGGAGCTCCAGGCCCGTCAATGGATCTGGGAGGAGAGAGAAAGCGAGGAGGGACTGTGTCGGCTGCTCTAGCGGCAGAGCGCGCTTTTTGAGGAAGGCAGGGTGCGTACACTCGCCACTACAAGCGCTCAGTGGGGCATCTGGCTGGAGCCTTTTGCCTGCCCCGCAGTCGCCGCTGTGTTGTTGCCCGCCAACAGCCCTCCTCGCCCAATGCGCCACGCTGAGAGTTCGGGTCTTCGTGAGGCCACGGATGGCAGCGGACAACTGGTCCGGTGTTCTGTTCGTGTCGATCCCGTTGGGAGAAAACGGATCGACCGCAAAAGATGAAAGACGCGACGGTTGTCGGTAGAGTTCCGTTGCTCGCTTCTTTCTGCTCACTTGCTCAGAGGTGAGCGTTCCGGACTGCCGGTCGTGTTCGCGAGGAGAAACTCGGTGTGGCTTTAGTGGAGTGCGTGAGATCTGTACAGAGGGAGAGAGTTTTTCCATTGCCAGCAGCTGGCGGCTCGCGCACAGTGACAGTACACTGTAGTGGCAGTAATAATAAAGACGCCAGAAAGAAAAAATGACAGGACACCATATGTAGCAAAACAATTGCAGGACCGAGAATGGTGACAATATTATATCACTGACAACGGCAGCTTATATCTTGTCGTCCCGTTATGGAATCTCGAACTTGAGTGAGTTATGTTTTTAGCATCGAATTTTCTGTTGTTAATGTGGACACTGTCGCCGAGTTCACGCAGCGTTTCTCCCGTAAGTGTTTTTTTTTATTTTTTTTTACAATTGACCGGCTTTTTTGGCTAATCGGATGACCATCAGGATGGTTATATGCATATATATGAAATATTGTATAGCGTTTGATTTCTTTGTGAATACAGAGCGTCGGTCAGAATTTGCAAAATAATAATAATATCTGGGGTTTAACGTCCCAAAACCACGATATGATTATGAGAGACGCCGTAGTGGAGGGCTCCGGAAATTTCGACCACCTGGGGTTCTTTAACGTGCACCTAAATCTAAGTACACGGGCCTCAGACATTTTCGCCTCCATCGAAAATGCAGCCGCCGCGGCCGGGATTCGATCCCGCGACCTTCGGGTCAGCAGTCGAGCGCCATAACCACTAGACCACCGTGGCGGGGCAGAATTTGCAAAAGCATCTTACGCTATTGGATTATTCGCAAAAGACGAAAGTCAGCCAGTACCATGTACTGATAGGCGAAGACTGACGGCCAGTTACGAAGAGTACCTCACGAGCGATTCCCAGTATTAATAAAAACTTCTTAGGCTCGAATTCTTTGTAAGGGGAAAGAATCAGTCACTTATGATGCTGTACTTATTTTACCCAGAAAGCTACCCAACAACAGAAAATGCACTTACGGAAGAAAAGCATTATGAATTCCGTCTATGCGTGTGTTCTGGTTGCTTGTTGCGCTTCTAAAGCAACTTCCAGCGTTTTCTAGGGGCGAAGCTCCTTAAGGCGGCACCCGTTCGTCCCTCGTAGTCGTATAGTCGTAGTAGTCGTAGTGCGTAACCAGTCTTACGCTTTGACCTCCAAGGTGGTGCCGGTGGGAGATTTTTCCTGTGCGTTTTTGAACAATAAAAAATTGGCAGCGTGCCCGTTAACTAAAAGCCGAATTCTTCTGTCTCTCATTCCCCATTAGCAGCCATTGGTATGTTCCAGTAGGAAACGTTAGTAGAAGTGTAAGTGTTAGCTAAAAGCCGACTTCTTCTGTCTCTCATTCCCATTAGCAGCCATTGTTTACCTCCAAGGTAGTGCCTGGTGAGATTTCTCCTGTGCGTGATTAAACAATAAAAATTTTGTTCAAAACGCCGTTGATTGATGAAATAAACCAACGAAAGACGCCAGATGTTTTGTAAAAGCAAAGCGAAAGAACGCCAGATGTTTCTAAAGCAAAACGAAAAGACGCGAGCTGCTTAACGAAAGACGCCAGATGTTTTCTAAAGCAATGGTTTTCTAAACAATGAAAATTCACAGCGTACATGTAAAATTAAAGTGAGCTGCAAGTCGTCATAACTCATCGAACCTTTAGTATAAACGCGCCCGATCTCACGTCGGTGATGATGTACTGGGCAGAATTCACGGAAGATTCACGGTTTACTGATGAACCTCCGCAGCTTCGCCCACTCATCATCATTCACTCCGTGGATATGCTGTGATTTTTTTTTATTCTCATGTTTTCTTCACTTCCGTGCTCCAAGTACATGTAGAGCACAAAGCCTATCAGTTTAAGACAGGGTAATAAGGACATATCTGAAGTGAAAGCATGTAAAAAGAACGTGAGCCCATGAAACAATGACCACGAAACACTCGTGGCAACATTACATATACGCAGGTAATAATAAATGAATGAATACACAACTTTATTTGTTCCTAGTTAACGGGAAGGGGGCAAAGGGACAGAGGGTGGGGGGAGGGGGGAGGGGGGGGAGAAGACCTACTTGAAGTAGGCCTCCTCTACCCTCTCAGCCCACGCCAGGATGGCCTCCTGAATGTCGGGCCTCGAGCTATACGCAAGGCAGCCTCCCACTGCTCCTCACTAGAAATTACGCTTGCCAGGAAAGAGGGAAGAGGGTTCTTAGGGCAGCGCCACATGATGTAGTTTAAGTCTGCTGTAGAAGCGGCGCAGAATTTACAAGAGGGAGAAGGGTAACTGGAGGGATGAAGGCAGTGGAGGAGGTAAGGGGAAGGAAAGGTGCGAGTCTGCAGCTGTCGCCACAGAATTTCGCACTTGCGCGGGGATTCGCGATTGAGTGGCGGCAGGTCAGATAATAACACTTCTGGCCTTTCTATCAAGAAACAGCGCATTAGGTGATCCAGCAGTGTGTTTGTGCACTGGATTTCTATATCACAAAGAGTAAAGCAGCGCACATTAAACGGAATCAGGTGACTTGTAGTGTGAATCGCGATTGAAAATCACGTGGCATAAGTCTATATCAAGAGTGAATCAAGTGACTTCTGTGTGAATCAAGACTGAATGAAGTCACTTAAAGGTGAATCCATGTACATTAAAGGGGTCATGAAGCACCCCTTGGGCTGATTGAAAAAACACATCCTGCGGAAAGCTGACACGGCTATGAACTGCTCTGCCAAATATTACAGTCGTGCGCGCCGCGTAATGGCCACAAGCGGAGCGCGAAGTTGCCGTTTCCCCAGGCACCCTCTTTTCAAACAGAGGCCGGTTCTCACTCTCGTCGGTGGGCGGGGCGTCTGTCCGCTGTACGTAGCAAGAGACATAGCATGCTTATTGGCCGATAGCCGACGTAAATCGAGAGCGGCGTTCGGATCAGATGCGCTTCTTGCCGCGGAATGCCGCCACTTGCCGGCGCCGCACTCGCGCAAGCGAATCACAGCGGGAGAGCGATCGCGTTTCATGACGCGCGCTGGCGTAACTTCTTTCCCCCATGCCATCCCTCCCTGTCTAGCTTCCAGTGCGCTCGTCGGCACGAGAAAAGAGAGAAAGCGCTGGGAGCGTGCGCCAAACCCCCGTAACTCCGCTGATTCTTGACGGATTCGAGAAATTTTTGCGGCAATCGATTCGGGAGGCAGTACACTCCGATACTGAGGCCATTAGATCATTACTTGGAAAAGTGGTTCATGACCCCTTTAAAGTGCACCGAGAGTAACGATCACTAAAGAACGAAAGCAGCGGAGTGGACGAAGTGCTCGTTTCTTTGTTATTGACGCAATCTAATGGAGCCAAGGAAAGTACGGGGATATTGTTTGTAGTTTTTTACTGTGGTCCAGTAATTATGATAAACGTAATTGAATTAAATTGGTCGAAAAAAATTAGCGCAGCAAGCACAAGGTCGCGCAAGGCTATAGGTCACCGCAGAGCTGGTGGACTAGGAGCAGATTCTTTCTTTCGATGTCTTTGTTTTTGTATCTCTCTCTGTGTAGTCGGTCTCTCGCCTTCTACATTTTTATGTGCTTCTTCCATTTGATATTTCTTTTTCTATCTCTCTGTAATCGGTCTCTCGCCTTCTTTTTCACTGTTTATCTCTTGCTGGCTGACTCTTTCTCTCTCTGTCTATTTCTTTCTGTCTTTTTGTCTTTTCCTTTCTTCCATCCTTTCTTTCTCTCTTTTTCTTCAATTTCTTTCTTTCGATGCCTTTGTTTCTCTATCTCTCTGTGTAGTCGATCTCTCGCCCCCTATCTTTTTCTTCCATCGCGGTGGTGTAGCGGTTACGGTGCTCGGCTGCTGACCCGAAGGTCGCGGGTTCGATCCCGGCCGCGGCGGTCGCATTTTGATGGGGGCGAAATGTTACAGACCCCTGTGCTGTGCGATCTCAGTGCGTGCTAAAGAACACCAAATGGTTAAAATATCCGGAGCCCTCCACTATACGGCGTCTCTCATAATGATATCGTGGTTTTGGGACTTGAAACCCCAGATATTATTATTATTCTTTTTCTCTGGATCTATCTATCTATCTATCTATCTATCTATCTATCTATCTATCTATCTATCTATCTATCTATCTATCTATCTATCTATCTATCTATCTATCTATCTATCTATCTATCTATCTATCTATCTATCTATCTATCTATCTATCTATCTATCTATCTATCTATCTATCTATCTATCTATCTCTGTTTCCCTCTCTGTACTCGTTCTCCCATCTTCCTTTCTCTCCTCCTCACCCTCACCTCCCTTTCTCGCCACATTGCTGTACTATAAAAGACTGCTATACTATGAAAGACCATGTTATGATCTTCCAGCGTGCCTGGATAGCCGAGAGGTTAGGACGCTCGCATTCGGGTCGTGGGTACGCGAGTTCGAATCTCGCCTCGACAAAAAACTTTTTTCGCCAAAAATTTCTCTCTTTCTCTTTCTTTCTATTTCTTTCTTTCTCTCTCTCTGTGTACTCGTGCTCTCGCCCATAGTGTTATTACATCCCTCGCCGAACAAATCGGCAGACGTCTTCTGGTAGCGAAGCAAAAAAAAAAGAGGAAGAAGGGGCAGGCGATGAATAAGATGACGAAGATGGCGAGTGCCGGTTCATAATGATGATAATTTTCTATCTACGACACGCGGCCAACCTGGGCCTTAACAGCTGGGCTGTAAAAATCAAAGCGCCTTTCTGAAAGGAACATCGTTGAACACAGAGCTTTGTCCCATGCAAACTGAATCAAAGTCCAAGGCCGTGGCGATGCAACGAACGCAAGAAATTCTGCGCGGATCTACGCGACGCATACCTGATTGGATTGCTTGTTTAGGATTGCACTTTGAACGCGATAACGTTAAAGAGCTCGTTTCGCAGAAATTCTGGTGTCGGCGTCGGCGTCGGTGTCGGCGTCATTGGTTGTGAGCGAGAAGTCGTCATCTTGTCCGTGGCCGAAAAATCTAGAAAGATGCAAATAAAGTAAATAATAGAAATCTTAGGTTCGAGTGAGAATCGAACCCAGGCCGTTTACTTGGCAAGCAGCTGTTCTACTATACAGAGCGGCGCTATTGCTTGAAACTGCTTCAGAAATAAAACACTGTACGAATGTCATGTAGTGTATACGGAGTCTGGTTAACGCACGCAATATTGCGTAGCAGAAGCGTAGAATCGCGCCAGGCGTCAAGACATTTGAATTTCACAACGAGTGGACATTTTAAAGGCCTACCCATTGCAACGCCCGCAGACATATTTCATCATCATCAGCTGCAAAAGCATCAACAAAGTGAGCAGCTGCGTAGGTTCGCGTGTTGCCTTACGGATGCGTAGTGGGCCCTTCGCTGATTCGCAAAAGGAAGAATTATGGCGTAGTGGGCACTTAACAACTTTACCTACAATAGGAATTCTAGGGTAGTTTAAAACGGCCAATGTTACACGCACAGTCGTTCGTTTTCTCGGCTGAGGCATGCACCGAGAACCGAAGCCAGCCTAGCACTTGAGAAGGCGATGCACACGGGGCCCGATTACTCTATCATGTTCTACCGGGACTCGAAGACGAAGCTGAAGCGTCCTCCAAGTTTTTTTTAACGTTGAAGTTGGAGGAAGCCACATTTCGTCAAGTTGCATAGCTTTATTCTAGATCATGCAGTCGCCGATTACACGCACACACTTGCACTTTCACGGACGACTCTACACTTGTAAAGTATTGCCGTGTGATCGCTGTCATTGACGGTCAGAGGTTCTGCCATAGTAACGTGCCCAGCTCCCATCGAGGTCAACGGCAAGTTATACGTATACCTTCAGCACTGCGAACGGTTACGTGCATTCTCTGGTGCCCGAAAGTTCACCCGAGCTGAACGCCGTAGAGAAGCGACATACATGGTTGGGCCTCGACTGCCGCTGTGCACCCGGCGCCTGACTCACAGTCGTGGCCAGTGCGGCATCAAGGGACAAATCGTCAATCATTCGTACACGCATGTTAACACATAGACTTAGTAACATGTTGCTAAGCGCTACGGAGTGTACGTCGGCTTTTCGTCCCCAAACACATCGTCTGGCGTGTGTGCTCGTGTGAACAAGAACACGCAATCTCGTGGGTCAAAAGAACACACACACACACACACACACACACACACACACACACACACACACACACACACACACACACACACACACACACACACACACACACACACACACACACACACACACACACACACACACACACGCACACGCGCGCACACACACACACACACACACACACACACACACACACACACACACACACACACACACACACACACACACACACACACACACACACACACACACACACACACACACACACACACACAGGAATGCGGCATTAAACCCATGTCCCAGGTTCGTTGATTGCGACGTAGGAATCGTGTACCAGATCCCATCGTTGTGCGGCACGCGGCAGGTCAGAGTGGAAGGTGCCTGAATGTTCGACTGATCGAACATAAGCGATCATTAACAGAAGCAAGGCCTTCCAATCTTGCTTATCATTGCCATGAATGCGGGTGTATCCCTCACTTTACGGGACACGGTGGCGATTTCGAGGTATAAACAGAAGCTCTCCCGAGAAATTATCAATGTTACTATTTCATAAATCATGGAGGCCTTTCCACATTGCAAGAGGAAATGAAAGATTAGTCAGATAGCCATCAATAAGGCGTTGGGATAAGGAGTACGAGTATTTGCCCAACACGAGCGGTAACTTGACGTAAAAATCGTTGTGCGCATGTTTAGTGAATGGGGCAACGGCCAGAAAAGTGTTTTATTGTTTGGAGCGCCTGTCGCATGGTCGGAAGACTTTCCTATTGATCATAGTTTTTTTTATTGTGTGTGTGTTTTCTTAATAAAAATTCAGTTAGGAGTCATCGCACGTTGTGTGCAATTCCTTCGTCCTTCGTATTTTTTGTGAGCACGAACGGCACAGTTCTAAGTATATGAATCCATACCAACTAGGTCGGTTTTATATTTCAAGTCTGTTTTTATAACATCCTTATCCCCGACGCATACTGTGCTGCATTGTGACCGAAGGGCTTCAAGGCTCTCAAACGTGGCTTCATATCCCACACAGCCAGAATGAGCCATAATAAACGATTGGTTTACAGAATGAGATGGAAAGAAAGAGAAACGATTATTTATTTAAAAAAAACGTCTTCAAGCTAGCTGGTTTCCATCACAGAAAGAAAGAAAGAAAGAAAGAAAGAAAGAAAGAAAGAAAGAAAGAAAGAAAGAAAGAAAGAAAGAAAGAAAGAAAGAAAGAAAGAAAGAAAGAAAGATTCGGCAGATCCCACGTACCGTGGGAATCGATGTTATGCGAAGCATGCGCGGGATGGTGACTGTGGCGTAATTTTTCACATTCAGCGAAGCGTTACGGAATGACGCTAGAGAAATGTGGAAGTGGTATACGTATACACTCATATGTTGAAGAGTCGCATATGTACTATATAACCAGTTTTTCACGAGTTGCGTAACGATGCCAACAGCAACATGGGCGTTACCAACACCAGACGCGGTAAGCTGACATGTAGTGCTTATATTATTCAATACTGGATAGCGCGAATCCGAACAGGACGAAGAAGGAACTTCCAACTAAGCTTGATTCAGGAAAGTTAACCCTAGATATATACACAGCCGAGTGGCACGCACAGGTGCACTGCACATACGTTACAGTCACAGTTGCAGTTGTTACGGTTCTCATGCTATATACTTGTCCGTTATGACGGAGAACGCACGCACATTTCACCAACCTGTGAGCATGTGTGGACAGGGTTCTTGACAGTTCTTGAACAAGGTCATCATCACCGTGATCAGTGAGACCTGCAGCAGCTGGACCGGACTTGTTAGTCGGATCCGTTCGTGACAGCGGTTACTACGGGTCTAAGTGTATAGTGAAGTGCGAGGCAAAGTACAGCTGGGGGAAATGCTGGATGCCTCTTACGATGAAAGGATCTGTGATATCTCCTGTCGTGGACGTGGCAGCAAGGTCTTTTGATGCCCTGCCTACATCCAAGCCGTCTTTCACGCAGTATAAAGACCAGGCGTTGTTGGGTCTTGATAAATCAATGTTGAAGTCACCGGGATTGATGAGAGGCCTGGTTCTTTCGGCAGATTTGTTGTAGGAAGCATTGATCCTGGTTTTTGCGTAATCCACGTGGTCCACGTGTGGTCCACATGATCCACGTCCACGTCCACATCCATGTGGTCCACGGGTGTTCTGTCAGCTTCCTCACTTTCCTTGCGTCCACCGCGGTGGTGTATAGCGGTTACGGTGGTCGGCTGCTGACCCGAAGGTCGCGGGTTCGATCACGGCCGCGGCGGTCGAATTTCGATGGAGGCTAAATGCCCGTGCATTGTGCGATATTGGTACATGTTAAAGAATACCAGATGGTCGAAATTTGCGGAGCCCTTCGCTATGGCATCTCTCATAATCATATAGTGGTTTTGGGACATGAAACCCCAACAATTATTATTATCACTTTCCTTGCGTGTCAATGTGTGTATGTTCGCGGTTACTGTGTTGGTTGAGACTCTGTATCACCCGTGGCACATACCCGCATGACATGAACTCTGTAATGCGAATATGTGCCACAGGTGACTGAGAGAAAGGGTTTCATGACGTACGGGACATGTATTTTGCGTTATCACGACCAGTTGAATCGTGTTCGTCATATACTGATCCCCAGCTGTGCCAATTTTGGTATATAGCAAGTTATGGAGACGACCAGGAGAGCGCCCAGACGTAGGCGGATAGATAGTGTATCGGTTACCGCTAAGACTGTCTATGTACGGCACCCAGTCTGGCAACGCGCTCGAGCACTTCCGGTGCGCAAGCAATAAACATCAGTTCTTCCATGGCCACTGTACGTGTCGGTCTCGTTGCATACATGGTGTCAGAAGTGGCTAGATCACCACGCTAGAAAATGACTGAGCTTCCGCCCCCAGAGCCGTTACGTTTCGAGGATAATGTGGCGGAGAACTGGATTCGGTTCAAGCAGCGAGTCGAGCTGTACTTCACCGCCACAGAATCCTCGGAACCGGGAAAGCAACGCAGCCCCGCCCAGAAAGCCGCCATCTTGCTTCACCTGGCGGGCCAAGAGGCGATCGATGTTCATAACACTTTCGACCTGACTGGAGAAGAAAAGCAGGACTACGACAAGTTAGTCCAAGCATTCGAGGCTTACTGCGTATACCTGCAGAGCGACAAGACGTTCGAACGCTACGTGTTCCGGAGCCGCACGGTAGTTAAGGAGGCCAAGCCAAAACTCCTCCTTTGACCCTGCCTTCTTGAGGAGCCTCTTTATGATTTGTACCCCTTTTTCCGCGAGTCCATTAGATTTCGGATAATAGGGGCTAGAGATGATGTGCTCAAAGTCAAACATCACTGCAAAGTTTTTAAATTCCTTGGCTGTAAACTGGGGACCGCCATCAGTGCAGAACTCATGTGGAATGCCATAGCGTGCAAATACCCGCGAGAGTTTATTGATGACTTCACTTGTCGTGGTCCCATGCAACTCCTCAACCTCCGGATAGTTAGAGTATGCATCGTACACGACTAGGTAATGCTTGCCAGCATATTCGCACAAGTCCGCTCCTACCCTGTACCAGGGTTGATTTGGCGTGTCTCGTAACAGCAGGGGCTCAGCGGGTTGTTTGTATGCATGTATTTGGCAGGTATCACACTGTTCCACCATTTGTCTTATGTCAGCTGCCATCCTCGGCCAGTACATGAGAGTGCGTGCTCGTGATATGCACTTGGCCATGCCCAGATGTCCCCGGTGTAACCGAGAGAGAATTTCTTTTCTAAGCTCGGAAGGGATTACAACTTTGGTGCCTTTCATCAGCACACCTTCCACCACAGACAATTCGTTAGTGTGTTTTTTCCACACCCCCTTGATAGGCTCTGTCGCCTGCAGATTTTTGATGACCTGCTGCAGTTCTGGGTATCTAGCTGTGGCATCTTCCAGTCTTTGCTTTGTTCTCCTGCTGACTCGTTCCTCCAAAACACTGGCGGCGTGTACTTCCAAGTCCTTCGAGCAGTTTTCTGACATGCATTGTCCTTGAATTCTCGACAGGCTGTCAGCTACAATCAGTTTTTTTCCTGGAACAAAGTACAGTCGGTAGTCATATTTCAGCAGTCTCAGGAACAACCTTTGAGTCCTTTCTTTGAGATAGATATTAATGGACTGTGATCAGTCTCTATTATAATTCTTCCGCCTAGAACAAACTCATTAAACTTCTCGCAGCCAAATACTATTCCAAGGGCCTCCTTTTCAATCTGTGCGTATCGGCGCTCAGTTTCGGTCAAAACTCCTGACGCATAGCCGACCGGTTGCCACTCGGTACCATGCTGCTGAAGAAGTGCTGCTCCCACTGCATAGGCGGATGCGTCAGTAGACAACTTAGTAGGCAAGGATGGATCGAAAATTGCAAGCACCGGAGCTCGCGTCAGCATTTTTTTTAGATGGGCCCACTCGATGTCGTGCGTTCTTGTTTATTCAAAGATAACGCCTTCACGCAATAGTCCTCGAAGTGATTCTGTCTGACTTGCTAAATTCGGCAATTACTTGCTGAAATAGTTGACAGCGCCAACCAACCTTTGGACTTCCTTTTTTGTAGCTGGTCTCTGGCAATGGGCTATGCACTCTACCAGTTCTGGGTTTGGTTTGATGCCTTCCGCACTTATTCTATCTCCAAGGAAGTCTATCTGCTTCACTCCGAACTTACATTTTTCCCAATTAAGCGTGAGGCCCGCTTCACTGGCTGTTTTCAGGGCATTGTGCAGCCTTTCTTGGTGCTCTTCCCATGAGGCACCCCAAATTAAAATGTCATCGATGTAGATGCGTACTCCAGGTAGCCCGTCAAAAATCTCGGTCATTGTTCTTTGAAATATCTCTGGAGCCGACGCGATGCCAAAGGGCAGCCTTAGGAACCGGTAACGACCAATTGGGCTGCTGAATGTGCAGATGCGCGAGAACTTTTCATCAAGAGGTATTTGGTGGAAACCGCTGTTGGCATCAAGCGAGCTGAAATATTTTGCCCCTGCCAGTTCATAGATAGATAGATAGATAGATAGATAGATAGATAGATAGATAGATAGATAGATAGATAGATAGATAGATAGATAGATAGATAGATAGATAGATAGATAGATAGATAGATAGATAGATAGATAGATAGATAGATAGATAGATAGATAGATAGATAGAAATGGCCAAAGTCCCTGAGGTTCGCTAAGAAATGTTTCGCATTTAAAAGAAAGAAAGAAAGAAAGAAAGAAAGAAAGAAAGAAAGAAAGAAAGAAAGAAAGAAAGAAAGAAAGAAAGAAAGAAAGATAGAGAAAATGGCCTTGCATGGTTCTACGTCCCTGTTTAAGAAAAAAACAAAGAAGAATAATTTCTTAATGATTCACTTACAATATTACATAAAACAACTAATAATATTATAATATACGCAAGGTAAAACAATTTAGAAATAGCGTTTAAACATATTAATGCTATTCTTTTATATCCTGGTAGTGTTTCTCTCGGTGCCTCCACTCTTATAGCAATTTTCCCGAGGATGCTTTTGCAGCCTTTGAGCAACTTGTATTTGATTCACGGCAATCTTTCTTCTGCTGAATTTCTAGTCTCCACATTTTTTATCACTTTATTCGATTCTTCACGAAATACTTCTGTTATTTTCTATGTGCTAAACGCCTCCCAAGTTCAATCAAATATTCTCGAATCACCATTAGTGCGATGGTCTGAGCCATTATTTATACAAGGGCTAACAGACAGGCAATCATATTCATGCCGAACAAATTTCCCAATATGTTGTGACGATGGCAGGATGCATGCAAGAATAATATTTGTTTGGGTTTAACGCCCCAAAACCACGATATGGTTGTGAGGAACGCAGTGGGCTCCGGAAATTTCGACCACATGGTGTTCTTTAACGTGTACCTCAATTGGTTCTTTTCGCAGCCTCCCTCTTCCTCCGCACAGGTGGCGCGACGGCTCAGCTGAGCGAGCTCCTGGGGAGCTGAGAAAGCCAATGGCACGTTGAACCGGCTAGCCACTTTTTTTCAGGCTATGTGTGACCTTGTGCATGTACAGCACCACTTCTGGCCTCTGGACGCCCACCAGGGGCTTCGCGGCATCTGAGTAGCAAAGGTGCTTCATCTTCTTAAGAAGCGTCTCAGCAACAGACAAGATATACCTGGAGATCTGCCTTCAATAAATCAGTTGTTTGCGCCTGTCCTCGTCTGGTCTTCTCTTCTGCTGTGTGGTGTTGCGCTTTTAACGATGGTTCCCCCATTGTCATACTCTTGAGACGTTAAGACATCCAAATACATCTTCGACTGAAGCCTTTCGGATGTTCATTAGGTGATATGTGTTTTATCTGAAAGCACTGCATGCCTATAGGACAAGGAGGGTAAAGAGAGCCGAATGGAGTACCAGCTGCATGCCATGCGCTGTGGAAAGGGCAAGGTGGCCTGACAGGTGATGTATGGCGAGAAAGCGTAAGAAAAAAAATGGACACATTAAGGTGATGCAACAGTAAGCACATTTCTCGATATGTCGCACATTGCACAGGTCCTTATGTATTGTAAAAACGCGTTTAATGCAGCAAGTGTTGAAGCAGGTCTGCACCAGATCAGTACACTCTAAGAAAAAAAAAAAAGAGTCCTACGACTCCTTACGGAGAGTCCTGACTTGCCACGTATATGACTCTCTTTAAAGACACACGGTAACTCCTTTGTGGGTCACATGACTCTCCGAAAAGAGTACAATGACCTCTAAAGAGAGTTGACGTGACGCTTTAAAGGGAGTCATATACGTGGCAAGTCAGCACTCTCCGAAAGGAGTCGAATGACTATTTTTTTCCCTTAGAGTGTACGGCTCTCGCCTCTGCCCAGGGCGGTGGTCCAGTATCATGCACAATCGAGATAGTAATTTTAGATGTGGAGTATCTTACGGCGGAGTTCAATCCGGTGGTGGTGGTGGTGTGCTGCGTGACGACCCTTACTGCGCATGCGCATACCCTCTCCACTCACCCTCTCCCAACCCCCTCTCATCTCCCTCTCCACTTCCCATCTCCCCTCTCCACTTTCCCTCTCTCCTCCCCTTCTCCTCTTACCCTCTCCTCTCCCCCTTTCCACTCTTCCTCTGAAACGCGGGCTAGACATGCCGAAATTCTCTCCTGCGCAACGCCGCGCATGCGCGTCCCCTCCCCTCTCTCTTCTCTCCTACGCTGCCCCCCTCTCGCACGCCTGTCGACCGCGTTCCCCCGTCGCCCTGTGAGAATTAACGGCCAGGCTAGAGGGAAGACAAGACGCGCGTAGCGTTCCTCTTCGCGTTCCACGACGCGAGGTCGGTAGCATGCCCAACGAACGCCAACGGAACGCGATGGTGCAAGTGCTCCGGCTTCGCATCGCCTCATGGTCCCCTTTAGCGGGAAATGGTGTAATTTTTTCTTTACCAACGTGTAACGAGGACAGACACTAAGTAGCTGCGTGACCGCTTCTTCGCAGCCGCCTATTTCGGCAAACACAGCTCTCAGCCACACCAATGAGAAAAAAAAAAGCAAGTATTCGCGACTGCACGTCAAGCAACATATGACACGGAAATGCTTCCTATTTGTTTTTACCCTTAGTATCTCTGGTGGGAGACAAAGTTACAGACGTGTATCGAATGTGTCGAGGCAAGTAATGGAAATCCACATTAACTCCACTGTGACAGCGCAGCCTCGCGCACGCTTGAACGATGTAACAGAAGCGTCTGGTCTCGACAATGGTAATGGTGCACACGACACCACCGTGGGCTGATCAGGCCGCTTCATCTTGATTGTCGTTACCAGAAACACAGCAGTGAGCTGATATTTGCCCATATATAGGGGTCAGGTGTGCTTTGTTCATATATAGTGCGGTATAAAGGGGCGCAGCCGCACGTCTGCGACAGTGTTCGTTAAGTGCGTTATGGAACGATGACAGAAGACACTGCAGAGGCCTTATATATAGTCACAAAAAATCGACGATGTATGTGGTGGTCTCTGAGCAATTAACTCTACAGAGCAACACAAAAATATAACTGTTCTGGAGCAATTGCTGACTCATGTGATTTCTTGTATTGATAATAAAAGGTTTTGCGGGAACTTGTGGCACAGCTCCAGCTCAGGTTTTGGAGGAAACAACAGTTTGTGTAAAGATGTCGGCGTTCGTATTGTCCTCTATGTAGAACAGAATGTACAGTTTTTTTATTTTGTTTTTTGCATGCAAAAATATTTTCACTAGTGCATCCACATCCAGAGACGGCTGTACTGGTGAGACGTTATTGAATGGCAGGCAATGGAACCGAGGTGTGGAGCTGAAGGCAATGTAGCAGAGTTTACGGAAGTTTTCATTTATAAGATTTCTTCGTCATTAGACTGCCACAATATATTGGTCGATCTTCTATCATTACTGACCTTGTAACGATCGTCCAATACCGTAGAAGTTTCTGAACATATATGCCTCGTGCGAAAATAAATGTGGTTTTAACAAGAAGCTAGTGCATTTGCAAGGGTTGGAAATGTCACAATATCTGACGGACATCGGTCGCGTCTTACTCACGTCATTATTTATTCGTCGTAAAAGTCCTGTTGCATACTTAAGGGCACCACAATGAATCATGGTTCTGTTTAAACACCTAACCAATGAAGAAGCCGAAGTTCACCGATGTTGTGGACATCAAACCGACATTTCTTGACTTCCACAATCGTCCGGCTTCTCAGTTGGAGAACCGCAAAATCACTCCCCTCCCCTCACTTCCTGATCTCTCTTCTCGCGTATTACGCGCCGCGGATATCGTATGACTGCTGCCTCTTTGTTCTGAGTAGTATCGCACAGGGCATTCATACAGAAATGATACACGCGTACAAATGTGCCGATTTATGAAAGAATGCGTCATGCACGCCCATAGGCGTGCGCAGGGTTCCCCAGGCAAAGTTTCGTCGCAGCGCCCCTCCACGTTACTAAGTCAATGTAAGGGGCAGATCTTGCGCCCCCCCCCCTCTTAGGTGAATAGAAGGGTCAATGTACGGGGCATATTTTGCGCCCCCCCCCCTCTTAGGTGATTAGGGGGCGGCCGCCCCCCCTGCCCCCCCTCTGCGCACGCCATTGTGCACGCCAACCAAAGCCATGACTGACACAGCCTTTCGACATTGCGCGACGCAGTTTACAAGTGTTGTAGATTAAACTCAGACGCCACCCACACATCACCAAGCATATATTCTCTTTCGAATTTTCTGTAACACCAAAAGCATACTTAAATGATAAAGATTTCGTAGTATACCCCGAGCTGCAGAAATACAGCGACGAAAATGTGACCGCGTTTATCAAGAGTGAATTTTCACTAGGCGGCCTCGATAAATCCGTCGAGCTCATACTTTTAAACCGAAAACGTGCACACGCACGTCAAGCAATCGGTAGAAATCATCCAAGCCGCTCAACGGAACATCCGACATACGCCATGGATGTGGCTTCATATGACGGAGCCGTTTCTTTGCCCTATCCTTTGAACACCTACGTTGATATGAAGCAGCCAAGTGTGCCTAATCCGCGACTACGCTCGCCGCATCATTCACGGCTGGGTTCCTATTCAACGCCGATAATGGGGAGCCGCGCATATTACACAATTAAATTTAAAAGAGCACCGCTAAGTTTGAAGACACGCGGCTCTCTCTTCAAGCTCGCTGTATGACCATCGCATGCATGCGCAGCTGCCGCGGGGACGCCACGCAAATGCGACGTCTTGATTTATCGCGCGCCATTGCCGCGCCGTCACCGAAGAAAGCATTGCGCGGCTCGGGCCTGAATTGAGGCCAAGTTATATACGCTGTGAAGCGCGTGAACTCGTCCGCCATTCACGGCTCTGGCTTCGGCTTTGACTAGAAGACTTCTCGGAAGCCGCTCGCGGCGTCGTCTTCTCAGGCCGCTTTCGCCTCTATAACGCATAGTGCCCGGCAATTTGTGTGCGCGAGAACTTTTCGGTCCTGAGTTCATTTCACTCAGCCGTACCTTCTCGGGGTTTCGTATTCAGAGCCCTTCTTTTAGTACGACTGCTTCAAAAGACGCGCGCCAAGCTTCCAAATAGCGCGGCCTGCCGAGTGCGCCCAAAAGGCACGTGCACTTGCGCACATTGGGTCTCGGAGCCAAAAGAGGAAGAGTTTTGCATATGACACGCGCCGCACCTGCTCGAGTATAGCCGCGTCGGGCATGACCTGATGGAATATATATATAGCGCGAAGATACGGGGTGTGTACTGCAACATACCGCGAAATAAACAAGAAAAAAAATCCGGCAGATCCCACGCCTTGTGGGAATCGGTTTCATGCGAAGCAGTCAGCGAGTAGTTGTCTAGGCTGCTTTTTTTGGCTTCGAGCCAAGCGTTACGAGATGGATCGACGTGTTTTTGTAAGTGTGGCAGTTGTGTGCACATCCTTTACTAGGCACGTCAGCAACGTTGGCCTTTAAAGGGTAGCTTATTGTCTGACGTAACGTCAGCACTCACGTTAGAGCACAGACATCAGTATCATCGAATGAAGTGCACTTTACGGTGCGATGATGTAAATATCATACGTAACTTTCGTTAGCGTATTCCTCCGGGGTCGAGCAACGCTTGAGTATATATAGTTTGCTGAACCATAGGAATACAAATGTAATGCTTATTACACTGCTATAAAAGCGGAGCCAACACTGGAACCACATATGTTAATCTGATATGACGCCTGCATCGCAGGAGTACAGTGTTTATTGCTTTCTTGTAAAATATAGCCAGCACCAGAACCACAGTTGACGAGCCATTACGCCTGCACAGGCTGTTTTTCCAAACCAGTTTATAGACCTCGTGGCTCTGTGGTAGATTACCTGGTTGGCATGCAGAATGCTTGGTTTCCATCCCTGCTGCGATCCTAATTTTTGTTTTTTCCATTCTTCAGCTCAACGCTGCCGATGTCGGTTTTTCTTAACACTCTCGCATTTAAATTACCAACGTCTGTTCTCGCCATTTCTAGGTACATATAAACCGTCCATCTCCGTAAAGTCAGTCGCTAGTTTATTTTTTCACATTGAAAATTAAGAAGATTCGAAAAAAAAATTTGGCTGAGTTCTTGGTTTTCGTTATTTGTGCCCACCTCATAGTCGCGCTTCAATCGCAAGTCGCGCGTTGATGTCTGTGGCAATAGGGTTTCGACCGCTTTTCGTTCCAAGTTTCGCGATCGATATGTATTGACCTTGTGTGTATAGTCCTCAGCCTGCATGTTCGTTATTGTTTGTTTGTTATCTCCTGATCACTTAGTCGCTGGAAATGGCTTCTGATGTCAAATGTCGATTGGTTTCCAAAATGCCATCGTACTTAAAGATGACACCTAACCACTTTTCCGAGTAATCATCCAATGACATCGCTATCGGAGTGTATTGCCTCAGAAATCGGTGTCCATGGAAATTTCTTGAATCCGCAAAAAAAACGAGTGCAGCTACAGGGGCCTCTCGCGCGATTTAAGCGCTTTCTCTTTTCTCTCGCCCCGACAAGCACAGTGGAAGCTACACAGGGAAGAATGGCAAGGGGGAAGAGAAGTTACGTGAGCCCGCGTCACGACCTTGAGCGCGCGTGATGAAACGCGATCGCTCTCTGCCGCTGTGATTCCTGCGCGCGAGTGTGGCTCACTGTGCAATGTTAGCACACTATGGAACGCGGTGCCGACACGCGCGGCACCACGTGGCAAGAGGCGCATCTGATCCAAACGCCGCTCTTGAGTTATTAGCAACAGATAGCATGATATTGGCCAACAACATGATATCTGTTCTGCGTCAAACAGTGGGCTCCGGCAGCTCCCGGAAGAGAATAGAGAGTTTTAGTGCCGGGGCCCCCAAGCGGCCCACGTTCCTTTGCGTTCTTGCGTTCCTTTGCGGCAGGGAGTACAAGGGAACGCTCTTGCGTTCCTTTGTACTCCCAGCCGCATCCACGGAGAATACAAAGGAACGCAAGGGCTTACGTACCCTAGCCGCTTTGGGGCACGGCACTAAAACTCCCTAATGAGCACAGGCCTCTGTATGAAAAGAGGGCGTCGAGCACCGCATAGCTGGCAGATTAGACTGAGCTGTTCATATCAGTGTGGGCTATGCGCAGGGTGCGTTTTCTCACGAAACCCGAAAGTTACTTCACGGCCCCTTTAAGCAATAACAGTTTCTCGAGTTAATTTTCCATATCTAGTGAAACGCGCATTTTTCCTTTCTTATAGAATGGGTATGATGTATGCATCTTAACCCGCCATGGTGGTCTAGCGGTTGTGGTGCTCAAATCAGGCACGTAGGCAAGGGGGGGGGCCCGGGGGGCCCGGCCCCCCCCCCCCCCGAAATTCGTCCGGCCTTCTATATTCCCGGGCAACTTTTGTTTTATTTTTGCCATGGAAATACTTTCTTTCGAACAATTAGGCCTTGGGCCCCCCCCCCCCCCCGAAAAAAATTCTGGCTACGTGCCTGGCTCAAATGCTGACCCGACATTTGCGGGTTCGAATCCCGGCCGCGACGGCCGCATTTTCGATGGAGGCAAAAGTGCTTGAGGCCCGTATACTTATGCACAGCATCAACAAAGTGCGCATAATGCCTTACATGGGTTTAGCAGGTACCAACGCTCTCCGTAGAATGACGAAAAGGCACAGTGCCTGCTGCCCTACTTTTCAAAAATTACAATGATTTATAGCGTAGTGGGTTCCTCGCAAGTGCACTTGTATTGGTTGCCAAGGAAGCCCATAAGCGCATGATCCACTTCCTCGGGGTCTCAGTAAAATTACAATGATTTATAGCGTAGTGGGTTCCTCGCAAGTGCACTTGTATTGGTTGTGAAGCCCATAAGCGCATGATCCATTTCCTCGGGGTCTCAGTATAGTTCTTCCCCCCGCCCCCCGTCTCTCTCCCACGTCAACGTTTGTTATACAGCATGACGGGAGCGGGAAATAGCGACCGGGCGTCACCCAATTCAAGTTACATAACTGGTGGGCCTTTAAAGATTCCAACCCATTACAAAAGGCTGAGCTATAATTCTTCATCGTCATCAGTCGTTGTGTCAACAAAGTGCACATAATGCCTCACAGACGTGTAGCTGGTGCCTCGCTTCTCCGAAGAATGACGAATAATGGCTTAGTAGGTGCTTCCCAACTTCACAAAAGTTGTGATTTATGAGGTAGTGGGTACCTTTCTAGTGTACTTGTATTGTAGCCCCAAGAGAGCTTAACGGGTTCTAGAAACGCCGCTCTTCCAGCTTTCGCTGTGACTGTGCTGCGGTTTCAGCGCAGGCCTGGCGTTTTTTAATCTCACAAAGTACGGCTTGGAGGTTGTGCATTTACACGAGAGAGAGAACTCTTTATTGAAAAACAGATAACTTAGCCGGCGTATACAAATCGCTGATTAGCTACTCTGCATGGAGAGGGCATTGGGGACTGAAAGACAAGAAAGGAGAGAGAGAAAAAAAAATTATATAAAATGTTAAAATACAATAAAATATAAATAAATAAAAAACGGACTGGGTTTTTGTCTCTTATAGGCGGAGACGTGCGCTGATAGAGTCTCTCACTGCGTCGTTTCAAGGAAGGTGCAACTAAAGTTTGTCGAGTTTAGCGATACTGTTTAAATATGTGAATAGAAGTTTCATCGCACGCCTCTGTTGCCTGAGGCAGGAAGACACAGTCAAATGATCAAGTTCTTTGGATTATCGAATGCATGCAATATGACCATAGAGCGCACGCTCACCGGCATACGCTCGACCCTCAGATAAAATATGTTCCACAGTTTCGATGGAGCCAAAGTTGTTGCAGTATGGACTTGCTGCTTGACCAAAGCGGTACCGGAAGCTGTTTCCAGGCAGTGTTTAGACGAAGAAGATGGTACCAAGTTTCCAGATGTCGAGGAATTTTGGATGGGAGTAAGTGTTCTGAAATGTGGGTCGATTGAGTGGAGGAAAGCATAATGATGTGTCGGAAGGCTCCATCTTCTTTTCTTCAGAAGCAAGTCTTTTAGCCAGCTGAAAAGCATCAGATTTGGTGAAATAAGCTCGCCTATAATTTTGGTAATGAAGACTTTTGCGTGCCGCTTCATCTGCTTTTTCGTTGGCCAGAATACCGCAATGAGCCGGTATCCACTGAAATGTGATAAAGTGACCTGTGGTAATAGCCCAGAGGTGTAAGTATATATATATATATATATATATATATATATATATATATATATATATATATATATATATATATATATATATATATATATATATATATATATATATATATATATATATATATGTCGAATGAAACGGGGTGAAGGTTTGTGTTCTTTGAGAGGCTGAACAAAATCTGTAGTGCTCCTGTGGAGTCGGTGAAGATCACCCGTCGGTTCGGCGGTTGGAGCAAGATATATAGGACAGCTTCTTTGATGCCATGACGTTCTGCTGTCGTCGAGGGTGCCCTCCGTTGTAGCCGACATGCGAACATTTTCTTGTAGAGGGGCACAAAGGCCATAGGAGGAAGTCTCCTGAGTGGTTGAGGCGTCAGTGTAAATATGAGAGTGCTGAGTATAGTGCTCGGCTAAGGAGCGTAGTCTGCAGCAGCGCGGCCTGTGACATGCGTCTCTTTGCTCCATTGATGTCAGGTACAAACTGTTTTATGTATACTCGTGTAAAACTATTCGGGGCGTGTTAAGGCGATTCTGCAGCGTGAATACATATGCTGTCGTGGCACGTTTCAGTTCAAGCACGATTTCGGCGTCTCGAAGTCACAAAACGAGAAAAAACAAAAATAACACGCACACGCACACACGCACGCACGCACGCACGCACGCGCACGCACACACACACACACACACACACACACACACACACACACACACACACACACACACACACACACACACACAAAATATTGCGGGAACTTTGCACTAAGTCGCGCAAAGCTTGGCACAGCGAAGCACGGGCCCGTCGCCGCTCGATGGGCAACCTATTTCTCTGTTCCTCCATATTTCTTAGAGCTGAGCGGCCTTCTCTGTTTCTCTTTAGTTTTCTCTTTCTTTCTCCCTCTCTTTCTTTGTGTCTCTTCTCTCTGTTTTTTTCTGTCTTTTTTTTACTGTTTATTTCTAGTTCTTTCTCTCTCCCTCTCTCTCTTTCTATAGCGTTCTTTCCCTTTCTTTGGTTCTCTCTCTTTGTTTCTCTTTCTGCATTTCTTTCTCTCTATTTCCCTCTTTCTCATTCCTTATATGTTATACTTTACTCTCTCTCCCTCCTCCTCACCCTCACTTACCTTTTCTACCCCCTTGCTGTACGACACTGTACACTTTGACACAGACCATGTGGGGCTCCGCTGGTTATAAAAGTGGCAAACGGATAAACGTGAAAACCAGAGCATATATAGAAAGAGGAAGGGCAGTGCACAGGCATTAGCAGAGAAATAAACCGAGCTCAGAACTAAGCCTTGTCGGGCACCACGGCTGAAACCATGCAAACGTGCATTAATTTCCTGAACGTCAGAACTGACAATTTGGCAATTCGGATACGCTTCATCTTGGGTGACAGCACAGAGAGTGCAGAATGAGAAGAATAATGATCAGATAAGGAGATAAGAAGCAGGTAAGGACAAATATCACTGTGACCCATATATATTCTTATGATTTTTTGTCAGTGTCTGTAATCTTGTTACTCAAGATGCTTCCCGAAGATTTATAGCTTCTAGAATTTAGACACGTATCCGATATACTTTTGCAACTCTCAGTTAGGTTACAGGAACGAGGTTTTAAAATTTTTTACATATTCCAAACACGCACCTGGGCAGATTTCCACCTTAGACGTCCCACGTTGAATACCTGTAAATCTACTTACACGCCATACGTGATTAAACATCGCGTTGAACAAGGGATGTCGTTGGTGAATATAGGTAAAAATGCCATGGCTTCTATGAACTGCAATATTTTAGAACTTTCGGCACTAATATTTTACACAATTCCAAGTGCAG
This sequence comes from Rhipicephalus sanguineus, assembly GCF_013339695.2. Classification (NCBI taxonomy): domain Eukaryota; kingdom Metazoa; phylum Arthropoda; class Arachnida; order Ixodida; family Ixodidae; genus Rhipicephalus; species Rhipicephalus sanguineus. Next base: position 59,681,642 of record NC_051181.1, read on the forward strand.
CCAGCTGCTGGAAGTATAGAGGCATAAGTAAACACACAGTTGGTGCTCGGTATTAACGAAAAACTATAATCTTGCATCTGAACGTCGTCCTGAAACCCCTTCAAAACACACTTTAAAAATTCTATAAGTGCCACTGAACACGTACTTCGTCATTAGAAGAGATCATTCGCAGAGGCATGGTAACTTAGCGCACTGGAGAAGCACGATCGCTAAGAACATGCGTGGGCAAACAACGTGGATACTATGGCTGATACGCAATGCTGGAAAGGATTCCACCATAATGCTTTTCGTTTCTGTTTGTCAGACTGCGTGTTAGAGGATACGAAGATCCATTAGCCAGTTTTCAAACTAGTGCAGTGCAGGTGAGCGGCTTGGCCTGCAGTCGAAAAAAAGCATCAGTGCCACAGGGCCAGGCGTACACAACCCGAACGCTGGTTGTGTTCTTTTGTGGGGTCTTTCCCGCTGTCATGCATAACCGACCAACACAACGTCCCCCAAATTTGCGCACGCCATTTTCTAACGTTCCCATTCCAACTTGACAGCCGGACAGCCGGACAGCCGCACCGAGGCCAGCGTTTACAGCTCCTAAAAGCCCGGGAGCTTAAGCTGTTTGGTTCCAACCAGCCGCTGCTCTAGACGCTGTCGCGGCCCCCCCCCCCTCGCATCCCTATCGTGCCTCGAAGATGTTATCTCTCCGAGAAGATTTGAAACGGTGCCGCATGCCCCCACGCTCGTGCTTTTGTACAAATTGAGCAGTGTGACATACCCTTTGTGTTAAATAAAAGAGGCAAAAATGAGGAGAGAGAACGACGGGAAGGAAACGTGAGAGATAAAAGTCAGCTGGAGGGGAACGAGACGTAAAAGTATCCGAAAATTCCACTGGCTTGCAAAAGCTTCCATCATATAGCATGAATGGTTCCAACACTTACCCGTAATAACATCGCAGTACCGCTTCTTTTTTGTGTGGTCGTGCACCTTTTCTCTCTTTTCTATTTTTTCTACACCGTATGCGTGCAAGCACATGTGCTGTCAAAGATTACAAAACGGTTCTTTTCTTTCTTTTTACTGCTTAAACTGTTACACTAACGTCGTGATATTGTTGTTTCTACGCCATAAAAAACGAGTAGTACATTGCGCTAGCATACCATTTCTTGTGCCAATTACATAATGTACCCCTTTCATTCACTGTCGTTTTTTACATATATTAACGCTTGACACTATGTTTGCAAGATATGACAAGTTCTGAAGGGATCAGCCACCGTGGAGAAGACGGCAAGGTGCCCCAAGTTTCTGGTTCGAACTATTTCTACACTACCTGCATTTACAGACACATTGCAAGTGCTTCCTTTCTTTAAATATAAACAGGCACTCACACACGCAACGCTCGATCGATGTGCATTCAAAAGCGTTGGTGCACCTGGCAACCCTTTTCGAAGCAAGGCGGCAAAATAATTTATACCCACGGCGAAGGCCCGATGTGTGTCTTGAAATCCGCATAGTATAAAGGCTGAAATTTATCGTGATACTCTGAAAACTGATAGCTTAATAAGGTGCAAGGAGGCTTCCCATTTCAACATATGGTCGCACCGGACACTCGTGTGCTTGTGTTCAGCTGCAATGGCCCTCTGAAGGCAGTGCTGCTTGTTCCTTTTCGTAACGTTCGAGGGTATCCACAAAGCCATGGAGAGCGAAGAGCTAAACGGGCAGCGGAACGAGACCCGCCGGACATCAAGGCTGTACGCCTCCGCGCAAGAAAACTAGCAGCCCGCGAATTGTAGGCGGATCAAGGTCCATTACCTCGTCAAACTACCCCCATTGCACTGCGCGCTCCTTCTCTCATCGCTTCCGCGATGGCACCGGACACGTGTAGTTACCTGAGATTGCTAGGCCTCAAAAGGTAATGGTATAACGGCATTGTATAGGATACGATCTTTCAGAAGGAGCAGAAGCATGCAGTGCTTCGATGATACGTGTATAAAATATAGGTTAGAAACGACTGCTTGCGAAATGTGAGCCATTGTGCTCTTCGGCCAGCGCATCTATAACTGGAAAGGATGACCGACATGGAAGGGCTCAGGAAAGAAAGGAACAACAGAAGGAAGTCACGTGCTTTTCGGAAGTTCTTTTTCTCTGTCTCTTGCGGAGGATGGCGGTTTGTGCGTTTTTTTGCAGAGCCAAGCCTTGGCTCTGCAGGGACAGCTCCGTATAGTCGGTTACCGTAACCACCGGCTTTCGAGCCGCGCCACTGGTATAGTGCAGACGTGATTCAGGGGCTTCCTGCCGAGACCATTTTCCCGCCGCCTATTAAGCCTCGCCGCCGGCTCATCATCGCCGCAGGAAGTGAAGCGTTCAAAAGTCGGTCGCGCGTTCTGCACGAGAGAAGCGCCGGCAGGAGGCGCATCGTGCGCGTGCCTCGGTGGGGGCGCTTCGTTCGCATGGCCGGTGTCATCCCCGGCTGCTTCGTTCTACGGCTGCTACTACACAGAGCTTCCGGGCACGAGCGGCGCGTGTGTCCGATGCACGTGCGAGGATGTCGCTTCCGAAATGGCTGCCGGACGTGCTGCAGAAAATGGGAGGAAAGGCGAGCGACGGGGGTCTTCCTCTTCCGATCATCACTGCGGAAACGGAGGGCCCTCGCGTGAAAGGTTCGACTCTCTCATTTAGGCTACGCGCGCCCCCCTCCTGACGATAGTAGTTCTACCTGCGTGAAGAAACCATAAAATTGCATGAATATCCCCGAATTAACTTTTCATCGAACTATAGCGCTGCAGAAATATTCCTACAGACTTGTTGGCTGGACTGTTCCTATATCACTCTGTATCTGGCAACAAGTCTGTCTATTATATTTAAGCTCTATACAGGTTCACTAATTTTACTATAATTTATTCATTTATTCGCAACCTACCTGTGGTTTGAAAATAAAGCAAGAGGGAAAAAGACATTGCTCTTATTTCTATGGTCATCATTATCGAAAATTGCACTATTTATTTTTAAATAATAAAAACTGCACTCGTAGTACCGTTTCTGTCCTATTTGGCTAAAAACTTGGCGATAAAATTAAATGGCTTGGCTACTTTGGCAACATTTAGCTTGAATTCTAGTTCCGTTTTATGTCCACCCAACGGCAGCCCTGTCTACAACGCAGCTATATTGCTCCCACCCATTATGCACTTCGTGTACGTCACACATGGAGTCATACAATGCAAATACAAGGTAGCGTCGTTGATGCTGTTGGTCATGACGATTATGATGAACTGTGGCCGATCCCTTTGTTAATGGGCGGGAAGCTTTAAGGCGCCCACAGCTACATGGCGTGACAACTGAAGAAATACTGTGCGCGACGTTTGCAACGACATAACTGCACACGTGACATTAAAACGACACTGTTGATGCTGCTGTTGCTCGTCGTAATAACTAACTGAGATATTGATGTGTGCGCTTGCAGATTACGCACTTGGCGTAGCGTCACACCATGCGCAATGTGCGCACTTTTAAATGTATATACACCTGGCCCAGGGGGGCCTAGGACCCCCCCCCCCCGAAATTTTGGTGGAGTAGGTGTTTTTAGCAAAAATAAATAATGAAAGTAGGTGTTTTTTCAAACAGTCAAGATTTTCAGCAAGTGCCCCCGCCCCCTAAAAACTTCCTGGCTACGGGCCTGAGCTACACAGTGACTCCTCGCGTAGTGGAAGATCATTGTTATAGACCATTAAGGTGGTATGCCGGGCCAGTTGGTGCACTATGTTACACCAACTGGCCCGGCATACCACCTTATTGAGTTCATTGTTAATACTACTGCTCCCGCCGCGGTAGTGGATTGGCCACGGTGCTCGGCTGCTGAGCTGAAGGACGTGGGTTCGATCCCGGCCGCGGCGGCTGAATTTCGATTCGATAGAGACAAAGTTGTAGATGCCCGTGTATACAGTGCTATGTCACTACACGGGGATTCACGCTCTATAAACAAGGTGTTGCTCCAAGGCGATTTCTAAGTCGACACGACAGCGTCATGGTATTCAGCCGTCGTTCGACAGTCGACGTTATCTATCAATCCTTGCCATCAACGCGGCCTGGCTAATTTGGCAATTATTACATGATTGACTTTGTGTGATTATACTACATGTGCTTGTATAGATGCGATTTGAAGCCGATACAGTGCATCTCTCTTGTGATCTGAGAATAATATATTACATTCTTGAACTTGTGTAATTATACTACATGTACTTGTATTGAAGTTATTTGAAGCCGATACAGTACATCTTTATATCGTTATGATATTAATATCATCTCTCAATACCTTTGTAAGAGCCGGTGGAGTTAGGGAGGAGCCGGGGTAGTAAATAAATGTCATAAAAAAAGAAAAAGAAAACCATAACAACTAACCTGTATTCAAATAAATCCTGTTCAGTCACTTATCAGTTTGTCGAGTTTTACAGTAGGCCTCAAAAGGACATACTGGAGGACAAGCTCAACACGGACCCATCTCTCCAGCAGAGTGACCCAACAAAGAGAGGAATGGAAAGCCTACACAAGAGAGACAAGAGTAAAAGAAAAGAATGGAAGACTTGTTAGTCAAGACGAGCTCATCGGAGATCCATTGTGTCAAAACAGTTGTAAGTCAAGATGAAGAGAAACCGTAGTATGTAATCTAGAGAATTATGCCCTTGGAGGTGGCTTCGCTGGGTGGTGGGATCAAAGTGTTACTTTTTATTTTCTATTTTTTCTTTTAATAGAAATTTTAGTACATTTTGTTCTTTTATCTAATTTATCGATTTTGGCCTGCGATACTTAGGTGGTGCAGGCAGGGCATAGTTTTTTTTTAATTTATATTTCATTTACTTTCGCCCAACTCCACTTTAAAGTAAAGTCGACGTTATCTTCTACGCGGAAATGCAGTGTAAGTTGGTTAACTGGTGTTTGGGTGAACATGAAAAACAGTGTGTGAATATTAGAGAGCATCAGCTGTCTCTGAGGGAGGCTGTGCCACTGGATCTTGCCTTCCCCCTTTTTCGTGAGTTAGCTTGTAATCTTAGAGCATGCAAACTAGCTAACGCGATGGATAGCAGAAGCATGCGACATCACCCGTAAGGTAGGTATGCGCACAAACCGAACCACCAGTGGTTCCTGATAACGAAGATTTTTACCATGGGCCTCAAACTTAAGCAATTATGCCTATTGCCATGAGAGCCAAAGCTTGGTTGCCCTCCCTGCCTCTGCTCTTCGTTTCTCTTTCTCTCATACCTTTGTCAGGCGGATTTAAGAACATTATGCTTTTACATTTGTATTTCATTTTCTTTAATAAAATGATCAATTCAGAGAATGCTGCATTGTCATGTAATCTTTCATGTCTCCTTGCCTTCCCACTGCGTCACATCTTACAATGAATCCGAAACAAGTAGCCCACATCACCTTGTTGCTGTTGTATATGAACATCTTCAATACTTCAGCATACACTGGCGTTTCTTCTCAATTAAAAAGTAACGTGGCATTCGTGGATTCATATTTGTATGGTGTATAACTTTTGCATCCGGCATTGGTGTGTCTTTTCCATTTTATAAATTGTATTGCTCCACAGCGACATGGTCTTGGTTATATGCAGCGCACATTTATTTTACTTCGTAACAAGTGTTCCTGTACGTTTTAGGTGCAGTGATACTGTCAAGTGATTGCAATCTGACTTGTTTGCGCTCCAGTTGTGTCTCCCCTGTGTCTCCATTGTCTCCCCTGCATTTTGAATGTTTGAACCCAGAATAAACATCGTCAAATAAAAATGCCGTTTGCAAATTGTCTAGTCGTATTACTCATTGAAAAGTGGTTTTCAAACTGCGCCATTTGAGCCGTTTTACTTCAATTCTACCTCTATGCGCCTTACTGCGCCCATTCAAGTGCACCTTCCACCAACTGCGCCAAAGTTCATATTTTGCCTGCTCATAGGACAGTGGATTGTTTCTAGCCCAAAATATTCTTGGTTTCGCACCAAATACAGACAGCGTTTCCATACATAGCCGCGGAGCCTGTAACCCCTCTTTCCACCGATGCAGTTTTCCACGATATAATCTGCAGAACGACGGGCTGCTCGGCAAATTGGCACGTCGTCTTCGAACGGTGGTGCGAAAAAAACAAAACAAAACAAAACAAAAAACGAAAGCACAGGAAGAAGGAACACGGACACAGCACAAGCTATCGACTCAGAAATCCTATTAAAACATCACGTATATATGTGTAGTTGGATTAACGTGTGCTAAAGAATCCTGAGCAGACAAAGATTATCTCGATGATGCACTTCCAGGAAGCCCATTTATGCGGTAAGCAGCGTGACAGAGGATTTCACGACATATGAATCATCCGCTTTGTTGGTGAAGTACACGTGATGAGCACTGATCTTATTTTTGATTGAAAGCTTCTGCTCCCGTGCCCTGTCATTAACGCAGCGTCCAGTCTGGCCGATACACACTTTGCCGCATGTAAGTTAAGTAGCGAGGCTATACGTTCACCCGGATACCTTTGCTCTGTTATGGTATTAGCGAAACAATTTCTTCAGAAACGGAAGAGCAAGGCGAAAGCAAAGCCGCCGGACGATAAAAATCCGCAGGTCGTGCCGTCTATGCACAAAGTTGCCCACAACCTAAAGAAGGCGGCCAACAGGTACAAGGTACCTATTGTTTTTTTCGGCCCCACGGAAGTTGGTCGGCCTGTGTCCGTGCATCGCGGCGCCGCAAAAGCTGAGCCTCTGTGGGAAAAAGCCTGCAAGGCCGTATACGTATATGTATACCTTGCGCGGAGTGCATGGTACATGAAATTCCACTTAAATGCGGCGAAGTGCATATCGGCCACACTGGACGCTGCGTTAATGACAGGGTAAGGGAGCACGAGCTTTCCATCAAAAATAAGATCAGTGTCCATTTACACTGCATATGCACATATGCACTGTGAATTCTGCACGTGTGGGCCGGATCTTACAAATATTCGCATACACGGAAGGAGCAAGAACACTGTGGCACGTGGACTACTGGAGGCCTATACTTTATCATTGTGAAACGAGATGCCTGTATCAGTGATACGCCTGTTACCCCGGGTAGAGCAGAAGCGCAATTTTTTTAAAAGCGTGATTTCATAAACATGTGACCGCACATCACTGTTCCGCGCTAATGTAACTGCGCACCTGCCTGCAATGTATAAAAAGGAGCCTTCCTTCAAATAAATCCAGCTGCAAGTGACGCTCTTTAACGTCCTCTTGTTTTCTTCACCTTGGGTGGCGTCCTAACCTTTTGCACAACATGAACCAACTAGCCCAACAACATGTTTTATTGAGCTGCATAGCGCCTCCCGCACGAAAGAGGAATGTCGTACACTACACCAACGGCGCATTCAACCTCCTTGACGGCTTGGCCTGGTGCTTGACCTTGCAACCACGCTTTCCTTGCTCCTCGAAAATGCTGCCTAATCAGTTGCTAGCCGAAAATATAACATTGCATCCGTACCTCTCGCACTTTCTTGAACGATGAGACGCTCCATGTAGATGCGGAGTGCTGGCAACAGGCAGTTTCTTCAAGCCCCTGCTAAGCTCGGAGCCTCTCGCATCTGCTTTCATGTCCTGTAAAACCCTTCCCGCCAGCCTCGGCAAATGGTGCTCAGAAAATCTAGATAAAGAGTCTGTCCAGTTTCCTCTGGAGGCTTTCTTCCGTCTTGTCCGGACAAGATTATTTAACGCAGCGTTCAGACATGCCACTGCAACAGCATTTTCTACAACTTTTGAGTGCCCAGGTCCAGAAAGATGCTTCCTTGTCCGCCGCTAACGCTATCAGATGGCCTTCAACGAAATGGTCCACAAGTTATCGATTGTCCATCTTCAACCGTGGCTTTCCTCTGCTGCTCGTAAGGACAGCCGCACATTCTGCAGTGCAGCGAGCCCTTTCACCCTCTGGAACCCTATCAGCAACACAGCATCCCAGCGCCAGGGATTCAGCTGGTTTCAACAGTGGCTCAAAGCAAAACTTCGGACCAAGCGCAAAAGCTTTCCGCACCTTAACGTCCAAGGCAACAACGCCGGTAACCACCTTCCCTGAATTCCCAGCAACCTTCTTCTGCGGCAGCGTCAGTCGTACTGTGTTCCAGGAAAACTGCGTCATACTAGCCTTAGTTTTGCTCCATTCCTTGCATCGCTGGAGCCCTCGACCTTTGCCGTCCCAACCGCAGTACGTGCGTAGGCAATCCTTGTAGATCCTAGCCTGCCGCCACCATTCCAAATTCAGGATTCCGCAGATCTTTTTGGTGTGTGAAGCGTGAAGGTGATGGTTGAAGCCAGCCACAGAGCGTCTGAACGGCCTGAGGACACGTCTAGTGTCCTCAGGACGTGCAAGATTCTCTAAGAGGGGTAACTGTGTTCATGTGTCTGCGCTGTCGATCTTCATCGCTGAATTTAAAAAAAAAAATCATGCGGAATATAATTGGTCTGCGTACAGAAATAACGCTTGGTCTACTTACAAGGAACCACCCATTGTAACGATGAACTACACGTCATCTCCATGTGAGTTAGGCACCGATAACTTCTTGTAGAAAATTAGCATCACGCCTGTTAGCGACACGGAAAAAGGAGTGTTGGTCTTTCGAAGAGGCCGTAGCCAGACAGCAATAGGTCGTGTAGTTTGGCGTAAATGCCAGCTTTCGTTTTTTCGTTTTTCTTTTTTTATTGCGATAAGACATGCTCTTAAGGCATAATGCTATGTGTGTATACGTGTATTAGATAGGAGCTGTAAGGCCTGTGCTGTGTATGAATTCGAGCATTGTCTTGTGGAATCTGTATCCAGCGGTCATAGCCGCATGTTCGTTACACTGAAAGCGAAGGCCGGCTTGTAGTGGCTAGGAACTTTCACTATAACGACAAAATGACAATAATCAGTCGGGCTTCAAAATATGTAGAAAAAAACAGCAACGTCGAGGGCTAATTCGTGCGTCGGCGATTTCGCGTAGATGTCATGTGCGTAAAATAGGGCAGACGCATTGTAGCACATGTTGCAGCCCAAAGTTAGGGAAGGCTACCGCTCATATTCACCTCGTATTCGATGAAGCGATATAATAACCTAGGAGGCAGAAACAGGTCTGATACGCCACTTTGATCGCAAGCATACACAACCCATCAAAAGCATCGTTCGCAGGCGTCTTTCCGGTCGCGTGGGACGGCACGTGCCGCCGGCGGAAGCCGGCTATCAACGCAGGTCGGTACATCACTTTCGAGAGGAGCCCGCAGGGCAGCCATGTATATATACGGGAGCGCCGTGGACGAGCCCCACATCCGATGAGGCGCGGAGGCGGAAACACCGCCGCGGTAGCGAAATGACGACACGGTTGCCCCCACCTGGCACGAGCACGGAGGCGCGCAACGCCGAGTGCTCAGTGAACCGCTACCGCCAACGCGTATGCGTACGCGTACTACGCTTGGACAGCGAAGCGTCAAAGGAAGCGGTATAGCTAGTGAACTATACCTGTATACCCTCCCCCGGCTAAATGGCACCGGTGCCCCTTGGCCGCCTGGCAGCATTTCCTTTTCTGTATATGCGTTATAATAGATGCTTCCGGCCTGCGGGGGTCATCTTCGCTGCACGCGTCACGTTTACTCGCCCTGAAGTGGCGCGGTTGCCTCGTTCTGCTGCGAAGCCGAGCACCGTGCTTGCAGTTCAGGGCGTGAGTATAGTTTCCGTCGAGGTGTGCGCGACGTAATAGGGCAGTCCCGCTGATAGGAAGTAATCTGAATGGATACTGCGGGATAATGCGCGCTTTGAAACCCACCCGGGTCGCTTGTAGCTCCAGCAATCGTATCACTCTAGTATATATGTGTAGTGCGTGACTTTGGTTACTAGGCTGAGATATGCTGCAGCCATGTGCCCTTGCTCTTGGTGGTTGGTGAGATTGCAATGAAAAAACGCCTCAATACAGCGGCAGTTGAGAAAAGGGCAACATGTGTCAATGTTTAGTTTTGTTCGGTGTGAGAGCTTATGCAAAGCTGTTCATTCGGCAGACATGCGCGCTGCCGAATAAAGCGGCGTACAGAGATCTTTGTAAATATCAGCGGATGAGGAAGGCCAGGCCCCTATTGGCGCTTAGTATGTTGACTTAATGTAACCGCCAGGCCCGTAGCCAGTGGGGGGGGGGGGGGGGGGGCGGCCCCCCACCCGAAATTTTTATGATACATGGTGTTTTACTGAAAATAAATAATGAAAATAAGCATTTTTCTCAAATAGTCAAGGCTTTCAGCAAGTGCCCCCCCCCCCCGAAAAACATTCCTGGCTACGGGCCTGGTAACTGCACGTAACAGCGCGCAACAAGAAAGAATGCAAGACTGCTGAATAAGCGAATAGCCTTTTTGGTCACAAGAAAATTTGACGTCATAACCGAATGAACTTGCTCATGCGAGCTTTTTTCTTTCTTCCTGTTTATATAACCAGCGAGCTCTTTTCTGTTTTTCATTTTCCACATGCACATCGTGAGCACTTCTAAATGTTTTTTTTTTCTTCGGCGGACTTTTGTTTCTTCCACATCACTGGCGGGACGCAGCACTACCCGGCATCGACAGCGCAAACCGCGAAAAGCCGAACTGGAGCAGTGAACATGATCATCGACTCCCGCGTTTCCTGTACAACTTTGCCGAAGTGAGCAGCGATGCGCGATCCGCGGGAGACCGGCCGGTTCATATTCCTTCCCGCGCTTCCCGTCCCGCTCCCATAGGAATGAATAACGCCCTACGTGGTTACCGCAAACACAATAGGGACAAGACAGCGGGCGCTCATCCCGCGGACCCACGTACGCATCGGCACCACATATCGAGGCAGTACATGCTGCGTGACGACCACGTGAGCACGCATGCACAGACACACAACACATGCGCCCCGTCGCGCGTTTGCATGGGGTCCCTCCGCGCACATAGCGCACGCTTGAATGCAGCGGGAACCGCGCGGTGTGCGCGTCGGAGCGCGTCTATACGCTGCGGCTGTGGCCGGTGAAGCGTGCGCGAATCACGACGACAGCATCTGCCTCGTATACGCGGGCCCTTTACTCTCATTGCGCTCTACTCTCCACCGTTCCCGCAATAACGCACGCACGCTTCCATCCATCGTCATCACTCGCACCGTGAGAAATCTGTACACGCCAATCCGTTTTCTGGCTTGTAGTACGCGATGTGGTGGCGTGTATACTTGTATATATCGAGTCTAAATAGTAAAAAGTGCGCTCTTTGCTGACGAGACCTGTTTGTCACAGACGTTAAATTCGTGCGGGAATCTGCTCTGCGAAAAAATGAAGCCAGCTTAGAAGTCTTCACTGGCCTGACCCGTTTCACTACATGCCACAGTACATCTTCTCGTGGATACTTCGACGTTGACCGAGAACAGGACATCTTAACTTCTTTTTTTTGTTGTTGTTAAGGCGTGTCGAAATGTCATTGCCAGAAAAAGAATGCGTTGTATTAACAAGATGCCAAATTCGGTTTTTGGAGAATATGATATTCTCCACAAATTGCGTCTCTCACGCGCATATCCTGATGGAAAATCGTGTTTGTAACGGCATGTGATTATCGTGATTATCGTGACTGTGACGGCATGTGTGTACGCATCTTCTCCTGAAGATTGGACTCTTGGTCTTAAAGAACACTGAACCTTTAAGAGTGCTTTTCTACCAGCGCAGTCGACTTCATGGGCATTGCAGGGATCTGGCGAAATTCTGGAATGCATTACAGTACTTTTGATATAAGAATCTCTTTTGATAATTAGCTGTGCAGCCTCCTAAAGACTGCTTTGTATATCCTAGAATTTCGCGAATGCCACCTCTAGCCATAGGCGATAAAGCAGAGTGGCCTCTCTTTGGCGGAGTCTGCAGGTGGCATACAGAGATGCATCAAAGAGGACAGGTGGTGTTGACGATTGGTCCGGTTGGTCTGGCCGCTTGGTGTACACTATAGAGAAAGCGTGATCTCCTGTGCAAGCACTCGACATCTCATTCATTTCGCATTTGAATGGCCGACAACGCTCATCGCGATGCCTGTCGTGGCGAGGAGACTCTATATGTGCGACTTCCCGGGATATAATTCTCAGAGACAGTCCCTGGCGTCCACTCTAGCGCACGTTGACAATAGACCAAACATGTCGTTGACAGAAAACATCGCAGATGAAGAAGACGAAGGCACTCACTACTTAGGATTTTGAAAGACACGGACAATCGACTGTGACAGTGATGTCGCGTACCACACAAGAGTGGCGGACTGCGACTGCCTGTGTGTGTGCTGCGTGGTGTGTTGTCTTTCTCTCTCTTTCCTCTTCATCTTTAGACCGCCCGCACCCTGTTCCCATGTGTAGGGTATAGCGAGCCGGTTGTCCTGAACTGGTTACCTTCTCTCCCTTTCCTTCTCTACTATTTCTCTTTCTTAGAATTTTGCAAACTCTATTTAACTCAGGTAGACCTCCCTCCCTTTCTGTAAATAAATCTTCTCCTCCATCTCTCTCAGAAATAATTGTTTCAGCTATAGCGGGGACGTACACTGCTTGCCAATTAATGGCGCAAATCCAGCCTATCAGCTTAGTCAAGCCTATTTATAGAAAACATATGCTTACATTTATCCATTTACACAATGGTGTCGGGGGTTTCACGAAATGCGCTTGAAGCCGTTTAACAATGAATACGATGATATAATCGAACGGCCTCCTCCCTATCGATTCTACAAGCGGGGCAAACGTTTCAAAACTCTCGACGTTGTAGTTGTAGAAGTAAACGTGCGAATTACGCTAAATATCTTATAAATTAATATAGCCATGCGATTGATCCAACTAGAACACTTCAAGCGCTTAATGTTAGGTACCAGAACCGTTTGCAGAAATGCAAAATGTTCAGCGCGTAGTTATTGCAGTGTATCGAACCACGGGCGTAGCCAGGAATTTTTTTTTTTTTTTGAGTTGGTTCAACTATACTTTATGCATGCTCGTGCGTACGTTTGTATGTGTGGTTGTATATATACGCAAGCAAAATGGAAAATTTTTAAAGGGGGTTTGAACCCACCCAGCCCCCCCCCCCCCCCCACTTGGCTACGCCCCTGTATCGAACGCAGGCCCATTTCACGCAGAAAACCGAAATTTAAATGGAACAGAGTTCAACTGGCTCAACTTACTTGACGCCCATGAATGACATGTCTGCTCATACACGAGCGCAAGATGTCTGCGACGCAAGTGGCTTTGCAGGATCGGTGCTCGCGTGATGTTAAAAAAAAAGAATAAAAGAAACCTGGCTGGCTGTATATGCATAAAAATAATTATTCATTACGAGAACAAATTACCCGTAAGCCAAAATGTCGGCTCCCGACAGATGGAACTATTCCGGAGCTGTTTCTTTCGATATTTCAAACATGTTTTATTCGCGGTCCGCTGTACCCAATTGACATCTTATAGTTCTGCAATATTGCGATATGGCACCCTTTTCACTTTGTGCAAAAGCAGCATCATGGTATAGCGCAGGGTCTGCTGACCTTTTGTATAATTTGGGGCAGCAATATAGAACCCTCTCCGCGAAAGGCAACAGCAAGATAACGCTCTGTTCATTTCTTTTTCTGCTTCTTTTTAACCGCGCGGGATTCTTGGGAAACCCACTTACCGATGGAGGTCATCCGCTAAGTAGGTGCTAGTTGCCTCCCGCCGAAGGTCGTCAAGAAGAGGTCGAAGGTCACTGGCCACCCACGGTACAGAGGCGGGGGACCCTCAGGAAACCGTTACTCGCTCCCTCCCTATAGTTGTTTCTTCGTCAGTTATTTCTTGCCGTGTAGTATGTTGTTTGAGGAGGCAAAAAGGCAAGAGTGAGTGAAGGCTAAGCACATCAGAAAAAGTGCGTAAGAAAAACTTTTAAATTGGGCTGCAGTCATTTGAGCTTGATTACGTAAACTTTATTGGAAGCAGTGCCAACTGTGGACACCGATGGAGGCATAGAAAAGAATTTCGTCGTTTTGTTAGTCAACATTTACGCTTACGCATTGTTCATTCCGGCAGTGAACAGAACGACATGCAGCTGGTTGCCATATCTCCCCCCCCCCCCCCCAAATGACGCTTCTGCCAGACAATCTTTTCGTAGTGTTTCATTCATATTGATTATTTCTTTACCTCTGTCGACAGTTTCGCAACTTTTTTATAAATGTTCACGCGATATTGAACAGTCACACAAAGGAGAAGCAAACAGGGCGTAGTGAAGACGTTAGACGCAGCGCTCTATTCTGGTCTTCTCAGCGTCCCGCTGCTGTGCCGTCTGTTCCGCTTCACCGTGCATCCATAGAGTTTCCTACAATACTTACTAGAGGGAACTCTGGCGCTAGTGTCTATGGGAGCTGCAACGCATGGCGCTTCAGCCAGCATGGGAATGATGGGTAGTACACAGATCTGTCTAAACTTCGTACTTTCGGCTCCGTTTGGCTGGGCGTCGCCTGCATCCGCTTTGTCGCAAGATGAAGTTCAGCAAACGTTCAACAGTTCCACATCACCACTTTAACTTTTTTAGGCTCACCAGTGAATTCAAATCTGGTCACGAAGTTCACAACGATCCATTCTTTTATCTGAAAGAAAGCCAAAACACAGCAATAAACAAAGCCAAAAGTGCGTTCGAAGCCCACAAGCACGAAGACTAGGCAAATCCGTGTACTATATAGGCTGTGTTGCAATTCTGGACAGCATCGTAGACAGTCTACGCTGAGAGCTTAGAAGACAGCATCGAGGTCATGTTGTCCGACAAATGGAACGCGTCTATAGTCGGGTACAACTTTAGAAAAAAGGAGAGGCCCCGCCCATATGACCGAAGCGCGGCAGCCGATTGCCTCCGCGTCAAAGAAATAGTCCCGCTTCTTCTCCTTGAGCGGAGGCACCGGCCGTCCGGCTCGTGACGTCAGTCTAGAGCGCGCGCCCATTGGTGGAAGCGCGTGTGCATCCGCCTTTGAGGTGCAAATGCCGCTTTTTTCTAAAGTTGTACCCGACTATAGAAGACGTCTACGCGACGTGACGCCACCTCGCGTCGAGAAGAGAAACCTAAGAAAAACAAACGTAAATGTTCTTTCTTTAGCCTCTTTCGTGTTCAAACCTATGAAAAAATTAACGTAGCTTACATTGAGCGCCTGGAAACGCGCCTACTGGTGCACTGACGACCATACCGGCGAGATCCGAGCTACGCGAGCATTGTGCTGAGCCGCCATCTTGTTTGGACAGCAAAGTAGCCTGCATCGTTTTTGTCTTTATCGAAGCTGTCTACTTTGCCGGCTACGTGAGAATTGGAATGGGACTTAAGATGGCCGCTGTCCACTTAGCTGTCTATTTAGCCGTCTACGGTGAGTATTGGAACACACCCATACCATCATTCCCATGGTGGCTGAACGATCGCAGCGCCAGAGTTCCCTCTAGTTAATTTTAGGAAACTCTATGCGTGCATCAACCAGCCAAGTTCAGTGCTCTTGCGCGGAGAGTACGCAGCCCCAGTGTATCTAAGGCGGACACTACACTCTTAGCAAACGACCGCTTAAAACAACGCATATAAGGCGGAAAGTAGGTCAAATTTTCGACGCTTATAAATGGCTCTCTAAGCGGCCTACTTATACGGCTCTTTCATGCGGCCCTTCTTTATACGGCCTCTGGCTAAGCGGCTCTTTCTTATGCGGCCTAAATTTATGCGGCTCTTCCCTATGCGCGGCCATCTCGCTGCCAGAAGGCCGTTTAAAAGTGACCGCTTAAAGTAACGCATACCGTCGATATGGTTAAGCGGTATTTCAGGTCAAATCTGTCCGGCTTATATACGGCTCAATATGCGGTCGAAATATATGCGGTACTTTTCGCAAATTTTTAGAAAAAAAAAAGAAATTCTTCTACGATGTAGTTGATCATGCAGTGTACCTCTTTTTTTTTTCTTTTGTTCTCTTCAGCCTTTCAACTCATGAATATGCATTTACACATCACAAGAACACTGCACAGAGAGTCACAAACCATGTATCAACACACACACACTCCACCACAGGGATTTGAACCCAGGCCAACCGCGTGACAAGCAGACACTGTAACCACTACGCCACCGCACCACACGATCTGGGTGGACTTCCGCGGCTTTATATATGCACTTCACGTTATCTTGGACGATTTTACGATCGGCTACAACGCTATAATTTTGCATATATGAGAGGCATCGTTCGCGTATAATGCGCGTGTATACGTGTGCACGACCTTAAGCGAACCCTCGCGGGCAGTCACAGTCAGTTTGTGTGTGGAATTATGTTTCTCGTCCGACGGCTTGCGCATCCCGCACGGAGACAGAGGTGAACAATGAACGATGCGTTTCCGAGTGCATTTCCATTTGCCGGCATCATACAGCAGCCGAACGTGCCCTGATGTGCAACCAGCCGCCAAAGAAAAGTTTTCTGCGATGTTTGACGCAGTACAGGCGGTGGAAGTCAGCTGATCTCATCTCTACTTGGCGAAGTACAGTCTCCCACATCCTTCGCGAGCATCGCGTTGATGTCGGTGCGTTTATACGGACAGTATTATGTAGAGGTTCATCTCAGAGAATCGGATTAAAACACATAATCGCTTATTCGCGCAACTGATGGGTTTGGTGTAGTGCAGCGCGTACGAGGCGACGGACCAGCTTTCAGAACGGGCGCGCTCATTTCTCTCTCGAGTGTAGCATAGGCGATGAAGAAACGTTGTTGTTGAGTCGAAAGAACAACGAGCCTTCGCAGAAAAAGAATGCAGTCTCCCGAGCTCGAGGCTGACGGCGCGGACGAGCGATGCCGTGGGATTGTCATGCTGGGGAGGACGGCGGGTCTGAGGTTGTTCGTTCTCGTGGTTCGTTCGTTGTTGACAGTTGGAAGTGATGCTCCCCTTGCTTCCACAAACGATGAAACGTATAGTGCATGACTGGCGCGGAAAGAGCACGCATGAAATCGCTTGCATCACCCGTTAGAACATATGTTTCCTGCCAAGCGTCGCATCAAAAATAGCAATGCTTGAAATCGAATGAAGTCACAATATGATCCAGCTTTCAAGGATAAAACCATGCTATTTCTTCAAAAGTCAGAAGTGGCCTGAAGGATTCAGAAGGATCATGTGAACAATTATACTGAATGATGCAAAGATTAACTTGAAACATTCTAATATTTAATAGGTGCTGTTAAATCCAAATAATAACCCCAAATTAAATATGCACTTGTTTTGCACCTTGAAGCTTCATGAACATTAAGCTCTATAACATGCCTCAGTTGACCACATATCAGCGCCGAACAGCGATCTGGTGGAGGCCCTGTGTTGGGAAACATAGCAGGTTGAAGGTTGTTTTCGTATTCCACCCATTGTCGACGAGTGAAAGTGATTCTTTCCTTGGCTACGAGATGTGATCGGAGCGACAAGGGCCAGTATTACTTCACTCCACGTCATCCAGTCGAGTATGCTTTGAGCTTAACAACGCTTAAACGTATAAACTAGCAGAATGCTAGAAGTGGCTGAACTCGGGCAGTAATCTTGACTTCTAGGAATAAATGTTCACCTGTCTTAAAAATGTGCAGTCAGTAGCATCCTGCTTGATTCGGATCATGGGACACGACATGCAAACATAAAATACTAAATAGTAGATATAGTGGAACAATTCTTTTACTCAGTAGGTGTCATAATTGCAAATAACAGCTGCAAATAAAAAGCACGCTTTCACACTAATAGCACACCCATAAATGTTGAGCTTTACGTGTCCCAGTCAACCTCCCTCATGTTCAATACCCGGGGCGTAGCCAGAAATTTTTTTCAGGGTGGGGGGGAGTCATCCATGCTTTATGTATGTTTGTGCATGCGTTTGCATGTCTGTGTGTATATATACACAAGCAAAATTGAAATTTTTTTTTGGGGGGGGGGGTTGAACGCCCTCCAATGCCCCCCCCCCCTGGCTACGCCCCTGTTCCATACCATGTAGCTTTACGTGCACCTTTATTTAAATATAAGCTGTCATGCAGCATCCTTAGCTTTGGCTGGTACAGCAGCTAATACAAACTGTGCTTGAGAATCCAAGATTTATTGCCAGTACCAACACTAGCTATACACAATAACATTCTGTAGTAGTTCAAGCGCAAGTGTTGCAGCTTTTTTTTCAGAATTAGCAGCTCATATAGCGCTCACATAAGCATGCAGACATACACGTCTAAATGTGCAGCTATTATTCTTTTTTACGAAGAACTGCGTGAAATAAACTGGCACAAGGAGACGCACGGACAAGCGTCTTCCTTGTGCCAGTTTATTTTGCGCAGTTCTTTGTAGTCATGGATTACCAACTTGCCCAGCGATCAATTCTTCAATATTATCCTTTACGTGCAGCCCCCTTTACGTGCAGTTACCACGGCACACCATCTGTCAGACATTGTGCCACATAAAGGGTATTTGCATATAGTACAAGATTTGTCCTTCACTAAATGTTGAGACCTGAAATGTATTTGTTATTTTTCTGGTACCATTTCAAAACATGACCTTTCCCTTGCAGTGTTGAGACATATATTTGCAATAAGTTAGTCAGGTATCGAGTCCAAATCCATCACTGTGCCAGCCTGGCACTTAATTATGTATGCATGGGTCCCTTATTTCCATTCTCTGCTTCAAGCCCTTCCCTTCACCCATTACTGTAGAACTGTGGCATTTAGGTGTTCCATCTGGCACCGCTAATTGTTGTTACATTTTGTGCCATTTCTTCGAGTACCCATGCCAGTATTTAGTGCACTAAGTGAATGAAGGAACATGTTATGCTGCTGCGCAGCTGCATACTGAGCAGAACAATGAAATGAATTAGAGCCATGAGAGAAAATATAGAGAATATTGTCACGCTACAACGCGAACACAAGACAGTGAGAAGTTCTACAAGAGTAGGAGGACAGCTTGTTGACACAAAAAAAAAATAGCAGGCACAAACATGTCTAGCAAGACTGAAACTTGGGCTAGTTGGTTGTCCTTCATGATGAACCAGCAGCACAACCACACACAGAGGAAAGGTACACGAAACACAGCACTGTGTTATGTGCCTTCTTTCCTATGTCCGTGTGTGGTTGCACTGCCGGTTCATCATGGACAAACATGATGTCTTCGGCAAAATCCCAAAGACCCACTAGACATTGATGTTCATTGATGTCCCCATTGTCTTTCTCACCTGCAGAGCACACGCATCACTACATATACAATAGGATGCATTGCAAGGGTTCTTCACCAATATGCTCTCTTGTTGGAGTAATAGGGCATTGTGTGAACAAAATAACGAAGGTAAAAATAAAATCACCCTAAAATACATGCCATATTCTTTATTGCTCAATTTTCAACCTCCACGTGTTCCACTTCAGCACCTGTGCACATAATGGCCCCCTAAAGGATCTCGGCAGTAGTTTCTCTGAAGTGGTTTTCAAAGCTGCTATTGGATTAGATTAAGCTAATTGAATCTCATGAACTTATCCTTTCAAAACAAATAAGGGGGCAGTCCACTTGTTATTTTCTAGCAAGCTACCTTAGCAATTTGGCTTTGAACGTGTGCACTTTCCTTGCAATTGTGTCCCAAAGAATATTAACTACAAGACACATCATTCTACACTCTTAAAAGAAAAGGTAGTGCTACTTACTAACTTTGAGGTAGTAAATTGCTGTCACAACATTCACTACCTAAGTAGTAACTGCAGGTAGTAAACGGCAAGGTAGTAAAGTTACTACCATGTCATTTACTACCTGCAGCTATTACATACCAAAGGTAGTAACAGAAAGTTAGTAAATTTACTACCGTGACAGTTACTAGTTCCTGTTACTACTTATTGGAAGGTAGTAAGCTAAGCTAGTAACATTACTACCACGACGGTTATTACTTAGTTACTAAATGCAGGAAAATAGTATTTGTAAGTTAGCAAATTTCCACCGTGCATGTTAGCTATTTGCAGCAACTATTGATGAAAATTTGCTACATCATTTGATAACGTCAGTCAACTTCATGAACTAGAAAAATTGCATCTTACTTAACACAAGGAGCATGCATCAGCTAATCTCACAGAAAAAAAAAATTAATGTATTTCAATAAAGAGACTAATGTCTTTAGACATCAGAATCATTGCCCCGCCACGGTGGTCTAGTGGTTATGGCGCTCGACTGCTGACCCAAAGGTCGCGGGATCGAATCCCGGCCGCGGCGGCTGCATTTTCGATGGACGCGAAAATGTTTGAGGCCCGTGTACTTAGATTTAGGTGCACGTTAAAGAACCCCAGGTGGTCAAAATTTCCGGAGCCCTCCACTACGGCGTCTCTCATAATCATAGCGTGCTTTTGGGACGTTAAACCCCAGATATTATTATTATTATCAGAATCATTAGACTGTCTTTTGCCAGTCTAATGCGCTTTCTCATGCACACCTAATGAGGGTCTACAAGGAATTGGCTGCTGTTAGTGTGTAGAATTCTGATGTATGAGTTTCAGCGTATTGCAGCCTTATGCCTGCAACAGCATGTTTGCTGCACACAGGTCAATAAATCTTTTTGTGGTTAACAATACGAAAGTGTGTAGGCTTTAGAGGATTGTAACAAAAATATCAGCAGAACATTTCCAGCAATGACTATATCAACAGCGTTCTTTACATGTAAGAGTATTTTGAAGCCAATAAGTAATCTTGTAGGCCTATGATGCAGGCAGTTGGAAACAAGCTCTACATTGTCAATTTATTTAGTTTCAATGGGACAATAAATGGGGCTAGTTGATTCAATTCCCATGAAAGTGCAGTTTTATAATCACAAACAAACCAATAAGATGATACGAGAAGTTTCCAGGAGTAAGTGCTTTTTTATTTAATTTCTCGACGCGGCACTGACGATAGGCTCTCCTGTGCTGCACTGTTGTGGTGGTACAGTTGCTGTATTTGAAACCTGCAAGAGAGAGTGTGAAAATGTAGTTTGGCATTGAAGCGAACAGCTTAGCGCAACACATCAACAGATGCTGCAATTTATGATTGATGACTTTCTGTTTCGAAATAGTGATATCATTTTTACCATTTTACTTGAATAATCCACGTGTATTCAATGCCCAACCCCATAGCCTTGGCTTAATGCTGCTTTGATCAAAAACATAAGAAAACAAACCGCTATACAGCACTTCTGAGGGCTGTGGTGTCATAGATAGGCCAGCTATCATATACAGGCCAATTAGCTCGGTCAGCTTCTTTGATGTAACGTTGCATAACAGCATCCTTTCGCTACTCAAATGGTACTCCATGCATGACTCCTGGATGACTCCAGGAATAGGCTATTCTGCCATGAGAAACGCCCTCATCCGATCATGCCCTC
Organism: Rhipicephalus sanguineus; assembly: GCF_013339695.2. Lineage (NCBI taxonomy): Eukaryota > Metazoa > Arthropoda > Arachnida > Ixodida > Ixodidae > Rhipicephalus > Rhipicephalus sanguineus. The sequence goes on from NC_051181.1 coordinate 59,702,969, forward strand.
AGTGGACGGAAACAAGTTTTACGATTCAAGTGGAACGCTCGAGGAGCGCGGGGTTCCCTAGTGCTCTTTTGAGCTCCCTAGCTGAAAAGATGCTCGTCACTCTTAGAACGACCAGAAATAACAGGCCAAACAAGCATACTCGCTCTCCCTTGGCTGACGTTCCCTACATTCACGGTTTCTCTCATAGGTTGAAGAAGACTGCAGGCAGAGTAGGCATAAGAGTTTTGTGCTCCATCCCAAACCATCTGGCCTCCCTATGCAGGCTAGTTAACAGGGATGAAACAGTATCCTTTTGCTGTGACAAGAAGCACAGAAATCATTTCATTGAATGCGTGAAGAACGTCGTTTATGACATTCCATTATCATGCAGAAAATAATATGTAGGACAAACCGGACGATGCATAAATTACAAAATGCGTGAACATGCCAAATCTTTAAAAGCAACAACAGGCAGGAACCTGGCATTGTACATCATGCGGCTGCTCCCCATTGCTTGACAATGTGCAAGTTCTCATGAAATATCGGGAGTAATGTGCTCACAAAATTTGTGAGGCGCACATAATTCACAAAAGGGGAGCAGCTTGCGTTAGCGCGCTATCACTAGCACTATTTGACGAAGAAATTAGCTGCCATGAGCCTCAATTGTGATCACTAAGCTTGTTGTCACATGTTTTGTTTTCTTGTTTTGTTTTCTGTTTTATTGTTAGTGGTTGCAGTTTTCTAGCCTTGCTGTCACTTGCTTAAAAACCTTTTTTTTTCAGACCCTGGTTCTTCGTTTTTGTTGATTTATGAATGTCAGACTTTTAGCGGTTTTAATCAGTTTGGTATTGACCACCATGTCATTGTTCTTTTTTGCCATTTTTTTGCTTGTGTTTATGTTTTAAGGCTTCTGCCGCATCTTGTAAACCCTATCCAAAAAAAAAGCCGGGCGGCCGAGTCACTTGATAGCATTTGTGCCATTTTTCGATTTTTGCTCGCCTGCCTACAGATTCTCAGACTTTCCAATAAGGAAATCAGTTGATAGTCAGCTCTGTGCCCTGTATGTTCTTCGTCCCGTTGTCTGCGCTCTTTTGCCACAAAGAAGAATCCACATTCAAGTGCGTTGTTACTTGTTAAACATCTTGACAGGATAGCACAGCTACTCAAGAAAAGAGCACATAGCAGTGCTGAACTCACAACTAACTTTTCTAGAAATCACGCAGATACTTAAGATATCACCTGAACCCAAGTGTTTTCACAGAGATAACATCATTTACAATGGTCGATTCCACGAAAGATAAAAAAAAGGTGTATACTTGATGTTTCCGATTTTCCTGATAATTTTGTATGTTGTGCACATATGACTGCACAGCACGAAATCGCAATTTGTTTTCACATAAAAATTTTTTTCAACACAGGAAAATTCGACGAGCGTCGCCGGTTGACGACAACCATCTTACGAAGAGTGCGTTTTCATAAATTCGCAACCATGCTGGCAGCTACTGAAGCTATACATTACAAATATCTTTCTATTTAGCATAAGTAGAAGTGAAGAAGAAATAGCTCTTATAATTTGATGGAATTCTGAGCAAATTATGCATTTTTAAAAATTCACGACAAACGCTGCGTTAGTGAAAATTAGTCAAATTTGGGACGCTATGGTTACTTCTGTGAACATCTTAGTTTGTTCATATTTGCTGTATGAATAGGCCTTTATGTGAATAATGAACCTCTGCATTTGTATTTCTCTAATAATTTTCAAAGTAGTAAATTTTCATGTATTATTTGTATGGTCGCCCATTTGATGTCGTCACCGATCATCATGCACTATGCTGGCTGTCATCATTGAAGGATCCCTTGGGCCGTCTCGCCCGCTGGGCACTTTGCCTGCAAGACTACGACATCCGCGTGCTGTACTGCAACGGACGCCAGCATGCTGATGCCGACGCCCTCTCGCGCTCCCCCTTGCCTGACGCCAATGCCTCCTGATCAGTATTGCTGTTTCTTCCAACATTGCTGTTTCTTCCATCGACGTTCACACCATCACTACCGAGCAGCGCAAGGATAAATGGATCACCTCGCTGATAGACTTGCTCACTGATCCGTCGGCAACACCAACCACTCGCCCGTTGCGTCGTCAAGCCCACAATTTCGCCATTCGTGACAACCTACTGCACCGACGCAATTACAACGCCAACGGCCGCCAGTGGCTACTTGTGATACCCCGAAGTCTGCGTGCTGAAATATGCGAGTCCTTCCACTCTGATCCGCAATGCGCGCACTCTGGGGTATCCAAAACTTACCACCGCATTCGACAACGATACTTCTGGCGAGGGATGTACCGTTACGTGCAGAAGTTCGTCCGCTCCTGCCTCGATTGCCAACACCGAAAACCTTCAACGCACGTGTCACCAGTCGGTCTACAACCATTACCTTGCCCTAACCATCCGTTTGGGCGCGTGGGCATCGATTTGTATGGACCACTTCCTCTGACCTCGGCTGGTAACCGTTGGGCCATCATCGCCGTTGACCATCTAACGCGATCTGCCGAAACCGCTGCCCTCACAGCGGCTACAGCATGCGATGTTGCCTCCTTCCTGCTACACCGATTCATGCTGCGTCACGGTCCACCCTAGAAGCTTCTCAGCGATCGAGGCCGTGTCTTCTTGTCGGAAGTCGTCGAAGCCATCAGGGGCGTAGCCAAGGGGGGGGTTGGGGGGTTCAAACCCCCCCCGAAATTTTTCAGTTTTGCTTGCGTATATAGGCATGTACACATACAAACGCACGCACGAACACACATAAAGTATGGTTGAACCCCCCCCGAAAAAAATTTCTGGCTACGCCCCTGGAAGCCATTCTCAAAGAGTGCCATGCTGTTCACCGCAAAACTACTGCTTACAACCCGCAGACGAATGGCCTAACCGAACACTTTAACCACAGGCTCGGCGACATGCTCTCAATGTATGTCGCCGCCGATCACACAAATTGGGATGCCATTCTGCCCTTCGTCACCTACGCCTATAATACCGCCCCTCAGAACACTACTGGTTTTTCACCCTTCTTCCTGTTGTACGGAAGGCACCCGTCGCACACCATTGACACGATACTACCCTACAAGCCGCATCCATCTGAGTGTGCGCCTATTTCTGACACAGCCAGGCTTGCTGAAGAGTGTCGCAAGCTTGCAAAGACCTTTACAACGCACGAACAAGAGCGGCAGAAGAGCCTTCACGGTGGCACCACCACTTCTGAGTCCACGTTAGTCGCCGGAGCACTCGTATGGCTCTCGGTCCCTACCACTGCAACTGGCCTCTCTTCAAAACTACTGCCGAAATACGAAGGCCCCTACCGGGTCATCGAGCGCACATCACCGGTCAACTACCTGATCGAACCCATCGAACCAGCTTTGGATATGCGCCGTCGAGGGCGCGACATAGTCAGCGTGGAGCGCCTCAAGGCCTACTAACCCACTAATAGTGACAAGCTGTTAGGTCGCCGAACGGCTCCCTTTTAACCATTACGTTTATTGCAGAGAGTAGTGAAGACAGGACAAGAAGGGACACAGATAGGCGCTATCTTTTAAGTGTTTTTTGGACTCAGATCACACATATTTATAATTTAAAAAGAAAAACTTCAACATGCGCAGGCACAGCTGCGTCCAGGAAAAATAGTTATTTCTTTGACAAGTAGTGTAATGACACACTAACGCAATCTCGGCCAAGATTATGAATACTTGCTGACTCAATAATCAATGTAGTATAGTTTCTTTACTGTTTGGCAAACAGGCAATCGCTGCGTTTCTTTACATTGTTGCAATGTTCCCTGAATCTTTCCTTGAGATGTTGCCCCATTTGCCCTCTATAATGCTTACCCCATGATAGGAGTATCTGATAAACGGTACCTTATATGCAGGGCACGTAACGTGTCCTGTGATTCTTATTGCAGCCAAGCCTCTCCTCTGAGTATCTGGGTTGCTGCTTTTCCATAGTTTAACATGCTTATTTGAGGCCATGAACATTATGCTGATGATTCCGAGCACCAACAGTTTCTATATTGTTGAATATTCCGTGCAGATATGGCATCGTGGCAAACATTTTTCGGCCATCAAGATTTGGCTTTTTTTTTTTTTTTTTGGCTTGGCAACTGGAAGGTGGTTTTCTGGGTAGGGCATATGCAAACGATACAGCAAGGTGAACAGGATATCCTGCTTGTGTCAGGGGAGTTCTTTGGAAATTAAGGCTTGTCCACAAGTAATAGGAACAGAAATTTTACTGCATTAGCGAGCTACAGTGGCATAGGCAGAAATTCATTTCGGGGAAGAGGGCGAGTGGGGGCATGGGCCCGGTCTGCTACCCCCTCGCTACGCCACTGTCCAAGCAGTGTCAGACAATGCACCTTTCTACCATTATTGAGTGGGAGAAACTAAGAGGCAGCAATGGCTTGTTTCCCATCAGTTCGTATAACTAGCTCATGCACTTTTTATGCAAATGAAATTGTACATTCAGGAACCTGATATGGTACAATCCTTGCCCGGATGCTCGTGGGTAAGCATCAGTGGGTGTTAGTAATCATGTGCCAGTGTTAATATGTTAGTGGCTTCAGATTCGAAAGACCTTTGTGGTATTTAATAAAGAAAGACGCAGTCATCCTCATATCTAAAACATTTAAAAACTTATGTGCTTGCATATTGTACTAAATAATCATGTTCCTATTTCTTGTGGACGAGGCTTGATTTCAAGAACTCGCTGGATGCAAGCAGGATATCCTGCTCCCCTTGCTGTATTGGCTGCAGAAGCCCTACTAAACAAACACCTTCCAGCTGCCAGGCCAAAGAAATGGCTAATCGTGATGGCCAAAATATGTTTGCCACTATGTCATACCTGCACGGGATATCCGACAATATAAGAACGGTTGGTGGTCGGGCAATTATCAGCATAGTGTTCACGGCCTCAAATAAGCGTGCTAAACTATGAAAAGGTTGCAACCCAGACACTCACTTGGCTGCAATAGGAATCACAGGACACATTATGTGCTCTGCAAAGAAGGCATCGTTTATCAGATGATGGGATAAGCATTATGTGGGGCAAATGGGGCAGTGTATCAAAGAAAGGCTCATGGAAGACTGAAACATAAAGAAAGGCAGTGATGACTGGTTAGCTGAACACTGGAGCATGTGTGGTTGCTTCCCACTTTTTGATGAGAGTTTCATCGTGCGTATGCACAGCAACGAAACTACTACATTAAAATTGAGTCGGCAACTATTAATAATCTTGGCTGAGATTGCATTAGTGTGCCTTCACTATCTTTAACAAAGAAATAATTATTTTTCTTCGATGGTGCTGTGCCTACGCACGCCCAATTTTTTTTTCATGGCAGCACCACACAGTTTCACCACAGTTTCATGGCAGCACAAACATCACAGATGTTCGATGGAAGATGGAGGAGGCTTGAAGAGACGAAAAAAATCTTCAAACGGTATGTCACTGCAGCCAACTCTTGTACGAGTAGACTTGCCTTCATCAAGATGGCAACATCAAGAATTAACAGTTGCTCCCTTTATGAAGACAACTCCAAGTTTCAAAACGTTGGCTCTGGCGACATCCCATGTTCAAAGATTACAAGCTCAACAATACAAACTATTCGACGTTCCATGTTCAAGGAATGCAAACTAAATAATATGCATTGCACTGAAGTGCAGAAGGTACGTTTCTCACTCCTAAGCTAAAGGCCAGTATATGCTGTATATCAATAGACCTTATGCAAAATTGCTGCCATCTGTTGGAGGTTTGACGAAGCTAACGATTCGGCGCCATGTTGGAGGCTTGTGCCCGAATTCTATTGCTGTCGCCGCTATCACTTCTTGCTTGTATCCGCTTTGGTAGTCTGCAATCAGGGCATAAAAATGTCAGGCGGGCCTGTACACGTTACCGGCATTTCCTAGTTTTTACGTTGACGGTTATTACGTGTAAAGAACCGCCTCACAGCGAGAAGAAGGTACAAGTTTGACACTGCTAGTCACGTGCAGGCCTGTCGTCGTCGATAATGAAGCTCTGCGTTAGGCTACAAATTGGCCTGTCTGTTTTCAGTGTAGCGAATAAAGCGTTGTTAGCTATCTGAATATCATGCTTGTATAATGTAGGATGGTTGGGAAGAGGCTTTATTTAGCGCGGCTAGGCGCAGCGATGACGGTAAGAAAGTGCAGTTGACCCAATTGAAAGCATATTTCATGAGGGACAGCCTATGTTGAGCCGACGTAGTGTCCATCTAATTTTAAATAAAACATTGTCCTCTTTTTATCTTTGAAATAATATTATTTCGCTGTTGTAGTCATCCGACCTATGTTATGTCCAGAATTACCGTGCGATTAAAATGCAGAAAATTGCGCATCTCATGCACGTGGAAAGTGAACATGAAAAGTGTAGTGTCTCCTAGAAGTAGATGCCGATCAGCTGGTATTTTATTGAATATCCTTCCGATATGTGATCCTATATAACAGGAAACGCCAAGAATATTCGTGTTCACATTGTCGCTTTAGGGGCCTACTGGTGCTTTACAATTTAAACCCGTTGCGGCAAGGCAGTTTTGCTTCGCCGACTGAAACCGCCTCAGCGCGTAACCAGCGGTAGCGCACCCACGGTAGAATGTAGCACATTTCCCGGAACAGCATTTATTTAGTTTCATAAGAAAAGTACCGCGCACTTGAAGCACCTGTTAACATTTCATAGCAAACTGGAGTGTACAGAGGATTTTTCCGAAGGGGGGATCAGCTTTTGGGAGAACCTGATTTGCTCTTCCTGGGGTATAAGTTAAACAAAAGAAAGTAAGGGGTGGGGGCGGTCAGGACATCCGGGCAACCCGTCTGAACCTGGCAGTGATACCACATGAAATGCTTGAAAAATACGCATAGTGAAGAAATACGCACGCAAAGCATCCCACCAGACGCTACCTTGTTAAACTCCACCATCGAAAACAAACTACAAACAACACGCTCCAGCACAATCGGTCCGTCCGCTGCAAATCAATGACGCGCACGAGCTATCTGTCTAACATGTAATTGTTATCGCAATTTAATAAACAAGCTAATATCAACAGCAGCGCAGGCATGCGCGAGTAGCCGCGATGCAGCTTTGAAGCTCGTACACGAAGCGGGTTTGTGCCTGCAGCAAGCACACGGTACGAAAACTTTCTTGTTCTGGCATGACATGAAAGAGTGTTCTCTGATGAGTGCCGATGCTGTCACATACCACATATATTAACGGGGAACGGAAACACGGCGTTAGTCGTAAGCAGTAACCGAAGCAACGGAACGATCTGCTGATTCTCGTCGGCCACGAGGAAATGTACTAACATGGAGGCTTGGTTCCTGCAAACCTTCTTTCAGCATCCCAATTTCCTCAATCTCAGCAACACAGCACTCGAAAATATGTTGGCATTTTTGTTATCAGCCGCCACACGTTGATATGTACGCTCCTTGTCTACATGCGGAGCGCGCTTAGCCTTCAACATGGCGGAAATGCACACAGCGGCCGCTAGATGGCAGCAGATTTTGCATAAGGTCTATAGGTGCTATGTGTCCAAACTGTCGCAATCTAGTGATGAAAAGAAATGCCTACCACTCATTATGGCTTGCCCGGGCTTGCAAGAAGTATGCTCCTATCTTGTACTGCAATCTGTCCTCTGTGTCGGTGCCATGAACAGCTCTCATCGCTGATACATGCATAATAGATACCACAAGGAAATGTTGATTTTCACTCAAGACAAACCCAACCACACACAGATAGTGAGTACCAAACATGTCTTCAGACAAGTCTATATTCATATATTAAAGAGATCGATCCTTGAATGAAGGGATCAGGGTGCAATAAGAACAGGTATTAGTGGACCAGCCACTTGCAGACTATTGAAAGAGTGCCATTGCGTGTTCAACATTCACACATGTACACAGTAAGCAATCAGTCATGGGCATGTTACCAGTAAAATGTAACAGTGTTACAGTTACCTAAGCCAAAAAAGTGGGATAGGTTTCAAACAGGAGAAAGTGCCTCAGACAGGCTGGCCGACGTTTCCATAGGGGGACCTATCTTTATCGAAGGCACCTTGTCATCCTTGGCGTGTTAGTTTTAAAGGGTTAGTGTTGACGTCATGTCTAGCGGTGGTGCTTGTCGCTGTTGGTAATTGCTGCCTGGAAAGAGAAAACTAGAGAGAGGAGTGTAGCCCTTGCCACATCATTTCAAGAAAGTTTGCAACGGCACTCAGGCCTCTCATCTCAGAAGTAAGGGGAGCTGCAAAGAAGGAAAAAAAAAAAGCAAGAAAAAGGAGAGAAAAAAAGAAAAAAAAAGGAAAGGGGGGGGGGGGTCTACTGAGCGAGAGCCGTCAAAGGCAAAAAAAAAGAGTGGAGTATGAAAGCCACTTGGAAAGGCTGCAGAAGGGCGGCACGTCTAGCCCTCACAAAGGGCTGCAGAAGATGGTGGGTAAGGCAACTACAGGCGGGGAAAGCGGGCGGCATACTTTTAAAAGCCCACATGTGGAATTTAAGTGATATTGAGAGGGGTGTCTGAAAAACACGTGCTTGATGGGTGAAGTCATTGGCTCTGTTAAAGTAACTGTTACAGTTACAGTTACAGAGTTTCCAAAAGTAACCTGTTACAGTTACACTTACTGTGACAAGTAACGTCGTTACTTTGTTGCAGTTACTGTGACGAAGTAACGTCGCTACTTTTCCGTTACTGTATAAAATAAATAATAGATTACAAACCAAACGATAGAATTCATTTATTAAATATGTATAAAGGCATGCGGGCAGTCAAAATTGCACGTGGTAAAACCCTAGACGAAGTAAACCTAATAGGGGGCCAAACACAAGCATTTGTTGTGTACACCTCATTTTGTTGCATCAATTTTGTTGTTCATGCACCGTTGGTGAAAAAGGGAATTTATTTGCAAATAATATTAACAAATGTCTTCTGATACTCAAAATGGAAAATGTGGTTGATGCACTAGAACGACAGCAGTATCATAGGATGTTTATTAACGACACCCAGAAGCGCATGCAAATACCAACGGAGAGTGTGTGACGAATGAAGACGACGTCCATTGTGTCTGTTCCATATATATGTTCAAGGTGTATCAGACCCTGTTCGGTTAGCTTTGCGTCCGCTGGGCATACAAACCGTTTCTAAGTCCCGTTATACTCTGGGGCATGTGTTCGCGAAACCCAAAGATTGCACACCTGCAGACGATCAGAGTAGGGTGATATACAAGCCCGATGCGGGCATTGCGACGCGACTTGCATCGGCGAAACGGGAAGGAAAGAATCAACGAGGCTTAAAGAAGGCAAACGGGATGTTGTTAAAGCAACTCATGCAACGCATTCTAAGATGGAGCTTGTTTAACAATTCCGGAGAACAGGGCATAGCTTTGACGTAAACACTGTGACGACGCTGGCTCGTGAACGAAGGTGAGGGGAAGGAACTCCTGGAATCGCGGTTCATTCGCCGCGACGCGTCGGCTTGCAATATAGTTACTGTATATGGCACCTTTAGGAGCCATGTCGTAGCATATATAGTAACTATAGTCGGATACAACTTAAGAAGTCAGGAGAGACTAAAGAAAAGAAATAGTCCCGCTCATGCACGCGCCGATGTTCTCCAAAGGCGAAGCCACCGCCATCCCGCTCATGATGTCCGTCCCGAGTGCGCGCCCATTGGTGCAGGCTTGTGTTCATCTGCCTTTGAGGAGAAAATGCCGCTGACTTCTAAAGTTGTATCCGACTATAACATGCAACAACCACATTCCCCTACTGGTTTACACGGACGTATGGGACACTGGTCGATCTCCGCAAATTTTTTCCTTCTTTCCTTTTCTTTTTCTTGTTGCCAGTGTATACTGAGGATGTCACATGCATAGGAGGCAAAACGTCCATGTGATTTTGTTAATAATTGTTGTATTAAGTTGGAGTAAACCTTTTACAATTAGTTTCAAAGAGGTTTTGAAAAATTACTTAGTTCACAGTATTTGTGCCTCTCAACCGTTTCGCGCTCTGCTGCTTTCTAGCCGTCAGTCAAACACGATTATTGCGCAGCCTCGGACGAAGGAGAATATAAACTTGGCGTCGTGATGTTCCACCGGTACACCAAGAACCGAGCTAGAAGCTCAAGTGACAAAAAGGATATATATACGCCGGAAAAAAAAAACTACTTGAATTTAGCAAGTTGTTCAGTTCCAACATGATTGACTTACGACATGTAGTTTACAAGTAAACTTAAGTTGTGTTAAAGACTGACTGCTGACCTCGGTCTTCTGCAGGGTAGATAATTCTCTAAGCGACCTCCACCCCTAAATTGGTAGGGGAGCCGTGCTGTGGAAAGATGAAAGGTGGAAAGGATATGGGAAAGTAACTGTAACGGTATTTCCCATTACAGTTACTCTGTAAAAAAGTAACAGTGTTACCGTTACAAGTTCCTATAAATTAAAAGTAACTAGTTACAGTTACAAGTTACCGAAAAAAGTAACTAGTTACCGGTAATGCGTTACTAGTAACTAGTTATTGCCCATGACTGTAAGGAATACCCGAAATATGCACATAGCCCTATGGGCGATCCACATGAAAATAACGATATGCACACTTTTATCGAAATATAAAAAAAATGAAAGAGTGTGCGTGGTCCATGTGCACTTGGTGTGAGGTGGGAATGAGCCATGCATATTGTATTGCATCATGAATGTAAGCCATTCAGGGAACAAACTTTTGGTTCTCTAAAGCGAATTCCCGCGTAGTTTGTCTGGTAGAGTTGAGCTGTCAATTTGATTTCATTTTAAGTTATGTAAGGCCTTCACAAAACCGATAATATTTTCCAACTTTCTGTGAACTTCTGGAAACATATATGAGAATTGAGATCTTTTTCTTTTAATTTATGACCTTACAAAGCTCAATAAACCCTAAATCACTGCATACTAAACCTTGGTTATGCATTTAAGTAAGAGAGCAATATTGGTACTATGCTAAGTAAAAAAAAAAAGCGTGAAAATACAATAACTTAAAGCACCACACAATAAAGCAACATTCTCGCAACATGAGCACAATCTAAGTTATTTGTGATAGAGAACCTCGTGTGCTTAAAGATGCTAAGAAAAAATATATAATGGCAGAACACGAGCTCACGCATATTTTCTCAAACACACAATATTGAAACAAAGAGTAGCATGTGTTAGCTTAATTAACCTAATTGAATTGACATATTCGTCTACTAACACTATTTGATATAAACATGTGCTTCTTCACATTAAGTACGCATTTGTTGGAGTGTGCACTTAGTACCAGTACGTAACGTAATTCACTCAAATACATTACTTCGAGTGAGCTCCTTTAAAACATTTATGAGGCAGCTAGGTTAAAATCCTAACCACAAAACAACTGCATGGATTTCTGGCGAAAAGCTCGGGGACGCAACCACGAAAACATATCCATCATCGTGTGCGCGTGTCAGGGCTGTGTGTTTTGCTATCACGTCAGGGGCGTAGCCAGAAATTTTTTTCGGGGGGGGGGGGGGGTTCAACCATACTTTATGTATGTTCGTGCGTGCGTTTGTATGTGTGCGTGCCTATATACGCAAGCAAAACTGAAAAATTTCGGGGGGGGGGGTTGAACCCCTCCAACATCTCCCTTGGCTACGCCCCTGTATCACGTCCCCAGTCTTGTGATAATTTTGCGTGTTATTGCCGAGTTTGGTGAACTCTCGCATCACCACAGTGAAAACATTATGGGACGACCCCATGTGTTTAAAAGCACACACTTTCTAACGGCGACAAGGGATTCTAGAAACACTCTCAAGCGATGACCTCGTACAGTAAACAGTCAAGGAATAACAGCACAACGACACGAGGCCTGCATGATCGAAGCATAAGATTGCGTAGCGCAATGCGCATCCTTCAAACATGTCATTTATGGTGGTGTATATAAGAGCACCCGAAGCACAGAACATACCTGCCTATCGGGTATCTGTTGATCATCCTCGCTGTGCCAACACGACGGTTACTGCAAACAGTTGTCATGCAATGAAGTAACAAAGTTACGTAGTTCAGCGACCTTCTTCAACTTACCCAAGTTTGACACAGTCGCTCGTCAAAAGGCTCAAGCTTCCGCTCCTGTGGAACCGCGGTCGCCGCTTGTCATAACACTCGGACGCGGATTGTCTTCGGAAGTACACTCGATCACTCGATCAACGTGAGTAATCGATGAACGAAGCAAGAAAGCACTTTTGAGCGCGGACACAAAGCTGTGCGTCCCGTGAGGCTGTGTTGAGTGGCAACGAACAACGACCATCATCCGCCACTGGATCAAGGCAGGAGAACGCCCCAACACGCGGAAAATGCCCATTCGACGAATGTCGCGTACGATAAGCACGCAATAAACGCACACAATACACGATAAACATGTAAGCGCGGCACTACAGTGTTAACGCGGCACACATGTGTTCACGGGAAGCTGGTGGTGCTCCGGCAGTACGAGACCTGTTGCAACTGTTAGCTTACAGTCTAAACCAAAAAGAATGTAGGTGGCAGCAGTGTCGTGATATGCTACAGGCCATAATTTTTATTAAAAATAAAACGTATTTGTGGCTTTTCACACAGGCGAAGGTCAGGGAGGCGGGGCTCTGTACATAAGCGTTGCGTCCGCCTTTCGCGTCGGGCCCCATATAAGCGTCGCGTCCGCTCGAGCCATTTCCGCCTCGGGCTCCATATAAGCGTTGCGACCGCTCGCGGCCGCATATAGCGGGCCCAATCCGTCACCGCAGAATTTGTCACGCTTAATGGCGATTGAAGGGCCGCTTATATGCAGTACGTTGTGGTGGAATAAAAATGGGCCGTTTATGTGCCGGACGTTATACGGTACTTGAATAAGAGTGTATAAACTCTCACGGGTAACTAAATGTCGCTTTTCAGCGCAGCACATGTTTAAAAGTATGGCTGATCCCCCCGTCATATAGGAATCGGTATAACACGAAAGTTAAACGTGTCGTCACAATAGTTGATTGTTTAAAGTGCATTGGTATATGAGAGCTTGTTCAATGTCTATCGTTGTTACCGCGTGATGTGGATGCACCCACGTTGACGCCTAGTGGCACATCTCCTTACCGATGACTTACGTCCATGATCATGATTTAACCCTTGGGGTAGCTAAAGTTGTCAAGGTATACCTGGACGCCGCATACGATGAATCCCGCGCAAAGATGGCACCAACAAGCACGTAGTAAACACTGATACTCGATGTGCACTCCTTCAAAACGTTGTGAAACGCGAAGAGAAACGCGACGAGCGTCGTGTCTTCCCTCTAGCATGGCCGTTAATGCTCACATGGCGAGCGGGGAACGCGGTCCGACAGCCAGGCGAGCGTCGGAGAGCTATTTTTCGATATGGCTGGATGCTATGAGTGACGCTTGTGCTAAAACCGCCACCTCGCGGTGTGGTAAAGCGCTGACAACATTGCACTTCTCCTATTGAAAACGCACCTAATGGGACGGTCGTAGCAACGGCGCGTTGCAGGAGCTTTAATAGCGTAGGCAACGAAGTTTTTTTAGGGCCGAAGCTCCTTAAGGCGGCACCCGTTCGTCCCTCGTAGTCGTAGTCGTAGTCTGTAACCAGTCTTACGCTTTGACCTCCAAGGTGGTGCCGGTGGGAGATTTTTCCTGTGCGTTGTTGAACAATAAAAAATTCGCAGCGGTAGCTAAAAGCCGACTTCTTCTGTCTCTCATTCCCATTAGCAGCCATTCTTTACCTCCAAGGTAGTGCCTGGTGAGATTTCTCCTGTGCGTGATTAAACAATAAAAATTTTGTTCAAAACGCCGTTTATTGATGAAATAAACCAACGAAAGACGCCAGATGTTTTGTAAAAGCAAAACGGAAGAACGGCAGATGTTTCTAAAGCAAAAGGAAAAGACGCCAGCTGCTTAACGAAAGACGCCAGATGTTTTCTAAAGCAATGGTTTTCTAAACAATGAAAATTCGCAGCGTACATGTAAAATTAAAGTGAGCTGCAAGTCGTCACAACTCATCGAACCTTTAGTATAAACGCGCCCTATCTCACGTCGGTGATGATGTACTGGGCAGAATTCACGGAAGATTCACGGTTTACCGATGAACCTCCGCAGCTTCGCCCACTCATCATCATTCACTCCGTGGATATGCTGTGATTTTTTCGACCATGGTGGCACGTATGTCACCGCCCCTTTATAAAGAGGGCGCTCATAGCATCCATCCATCCATCCATCCATCCATCCATCCATCCATCCATCCATCCATCCATCCATCCATCCATCCATCCATCCATCCATCCATCCGATAGTATTGTGAGAAGAAAGTGTGTAAGATAAAAGGCGCGTTCATGTAGCCTCTGTTATGTGTTTTGGGCTAAACGCCCGCAATGCATCGTCGCGGACCGAGAGGTCGTAGGTTCGACTCCTGACAAGGGGACATTTTCTTATAGTTTTTTTCTTTGCCATCTGAAATACGTCACGAAAGTCTTGGTGGACCCCGGCATAAAACACCTTCGTGCTAAAAATGAATGGCCGCACACATCTCAGGCACGAAACACAGCCGATCAGACGTCCATTACACGTATAGGCAGGAACTAACATTACTGCGTTACTTAAGTCGCCACTTACTTTTTAAAATCTTTGGCGCCTTTCTTAGTTACACGCATGCGATGGGAAGTTAGTTTTCCCAGGAACCCGCGTGCGAAGTGAGCCGCGTTAACAAGCAGGGCGCGTGGAGCGGTAACCGCGATTGCGTAACCCGCAAATCACGCTCGCTTATACTTCCAGGAAATTGAAAAAAAGAATGGTCACGCTTCCAGAAACACGCGAGATCTCGCCCTGAACCATAAATCAATATTGTTTATACCTCCTAGCGCCGCCAGGTTAGCTTGGTGCCCCGAAAACTACAGAGCAAATATAAGGCCGCATCTTTGCCCGAACCAGGCCGACCAAAAGTTACCCGCCATAACTGGGTCCTGAATCAACAACGAGGCCACGGAGAATTCTCAGGGTCGACAGCTGTCGTTCCTCGTTTTCTCCCCTTCGCACGGAAACTCCGCAGTTTCGCAAAATCCGCCGCTCTCCGCCATCCGTGTACACTCTCATGCCTGCATGGGTGCAGCTCGGGACTCATTAATATCAACGCTGTCTTTCGACACTCGCGTTCATCGGCCCCTTCGCTCAGGCATGGCTTCGGCGCCGAGCGCCGTATGGACCGACTTCTCTGGCGGTTTTCTGTAAAGCGAAGATAAGGCCTACGTTCGTTCCACTTCGTAAGCAACAGTCACTGTTTTCTTTTGCATCAGTATAGCGTGCGTGGATGAGCGTTAACGCGGTGATCTTGTGTTTAACAATGCATAAACTTGAACGCGTCAAGTTGTCTTAGCATTGCACCATGTGCACTCTCACGCATTAAGAAAGAAAATTGTAAGGTGCTTGCAATGACTCCTTTTCCTGATTCACGAGCACTTTGTTAGATTTAGATGACATGGAATAACGAAAGCGGTGGAGATTACGAGGCATTTTACGACACACTTTGCTTAATAGCATCGTTTAGATAATGCTAATGTATCAGGTTTTACGTGCCAAAACTACGACATGATTATGAGGCTATAGCCGTAATGGAGCGCTCGGGAAATTTCGACCATCTGGTGTTCGTCGTGCACTCACATGGCACAGTATACGGACCTCTAGCGTTTGACCTCCATCGAAAATGCGATCACCGCGGCCGGAATCGAACCCTCGACTTTCCGGTAGCCGCCGAGCACCGTAACCAGTATACATACTACCGCGGCGGACATGGTTGTCTTTTAGAAGATCCAGTGCAACGGTGCTGTAAACGGTGCCTCTTTGGATGTTTTAGGGGTGTCAGTAAGCACAATGACGACGTATTCTTGTAATCTAGGTATCTATGAAGCAAATTTTTTTCTGTCCCGGCCTTCTCACAGGTCGAACTAAAGAGGAAGGAAGATGCATTCAAAAAATTACATTGACATCTTGTAGGACTACAGAGTACGCAGAAGAACTTATCCGCCACCTCACCCTAGTCTAACTATAGTGAAGAGGCAGTGACCCTCAAGAAATTGCAAATGAACGCTTGCGTTCCCGGTATGCTACTTCACCGTTTCTTACCATCTGCAAGTAAATGGGATGTCCCGGACACTCCATGCCATATGGAATGGGGATGCATACGAAACCCTAGAGCCGATACACTAACCTATAGGAGCAGTGGGAGGTCAAACTACCCGACCCAGACCTGAAGAATCAGCGCAGCCTGGTTCAACAGGCAGGAAAGATGACGAATGCCCGTGGCTACCTCGGAATAAGATCACCCACCTTGGGCTCACTGTGTGCTTGCTCACAATAAACGCTTATGCTCCCTCTCTCCCTGCAAAAACGTCATTTTACTCCAACACATTCCTTTCCGCGAGCCACGCGGATCCTACAACTAACAATGACTAAGACCACTAGTACTTTAACTACACAGCTCAGTCGCAGCAATGGTGTTTTTCTTCCGATGTGCACTGACAAGCTCTGCGTCAGGTGACATTAGGGCGTGTGATACAACGCAAGTGTTGTTCTTACAGTGACGTGCTACTATACGCAACGCAGAGGAAGACAACCTTGAGGAGTCAAAAATGCAAATGAAAGTGAAATGGCATATAACACGTGGAAATGTCTATGGCGGTAGAATTATTGAAAATGTAGTTTTCACAAGCGAGACATCACTGATTTCAGGCCCTAACTTCACTTAAAGTTACCAGCTCGATGATGTCATGCTGCGTCACTTTAAGTGTGTGAGTATAGTAATCAAATGTTCATAATACACAGATAGTTGCATTGCATTATAACAGGGAACAAAACTTTCATTACATTTATAGAATGTCGCAGGTTCATCCGAAACGCGTTACACGCCACCAGGGGCGTAGGCAGAATTTTTTTTCGGGGGGGGGGGGGGGGGCGGGGGCACCTCCTTGAATTGAAGTGGGGGCCGGGCATGCAGATGTGGTCAAGTGTCATGTTGAGCAGTGTGTGCCATAGCCAAAAAAAAAAAAAATTCAGGGGGTGGGGGCATGGGCCTGGTGTGCCCCCCCCCCCCCCCCCCCCCCCCCCCCCCCCCCCCCGGCTACGCCACTGCCCGCCACGGTGGTCTAGAGATTGTGGTGCTTCACTGTTGACCCGAAGGTCGCGGGATTGAATCCCGGCCGCGACGATGGAGGCGAAAATGCTATAGCGGCCCGAGTGCTTAGATTTAGGTGAACGTTAAAGAACCCCATGTGGTGGAAATCTCCGCAGCCCTCCACTACGGCGTCTCTCATAGTTGTATCGTGGTTTTGGGGCGTGAAACCCCAACAAAAATTATTATTGCAGACACGAAACACGAGGCATTGGTAGCGAAAACAATGTATAGCACTGCTTGTATAGCACTGTGCATTCAGGCACAAGAATGAAGAAAGGCGTCTAGTGGTTGAGGCATGGCACATCGAAAGTAGTGGAAACGAAGGTGGAAGCGCATGCGTGAGCCAGTCTTCGATTAATTTGCATAAAGAAGAAATGCCTGAACACTTTTGTCATGCGTAGGTAGCCACGTGTGCCGAATTGAAAGATGGCGCTGTACCATACCTGCGCGCGGGTGTATAGATGAGTGTCCGTCCCAACTTTCTTTTACGCCGCAGTGCGCCCCTTCAGTCAGTCAGTCAATGAACTTTATTTATAAATTGTCCTGAGGAGCCGATTTCCCTCAAGAGGGAGTTCAGTTCATATTCGCCCTGACAAGATCATTCGTCCTGACAACGTGTTGTGATTGTAGTAGTAGTAGTAGTAGTAGTAATAGTAATAGTAGTAGTAGTAGTAGTAGCAGTAGTAGTAGTTGTAGCAGTGGTAGTTGTTGTCATTGGCACTGTCGCTTCTACGTCTCGCCATGAATGGTGCTCGAACACCTATGAGATCCACCAAAGACAAGCTTTTTATTGCGATAGCAATTATATGGACAGTCTCGGCTGGATTTTGCCGTCGCCGTCGCCGTCGCCGCCGTCATGCACCGTATATGTATAAGTATGTATATATATATAAAGGCCCCAAAGAAAAAATAACTCAGAAAAATGCTTCCGAAGCGCGGAATCGAACCAGGGACCTTTTGCTCCGCAGCGAGCGGCGCTATCCACTACGCCACGAAACGCAGATCCTCCACGTAGCTAACGGCGAGCGTTATATACACACCATTTAGCGCTGGACGGACTCAGAGACAGAAGGCGATAATAAGCGTTTCTTGATTACCAGCGAGGTGGCGCTAGGAGTCCGAAGGGCGCATTTAAAAGTCGTCGGCGAGCTCGACCGCTGCTTCTTATATTTGCGCATGGGAGAAGCTTGCCCTTCCGCTGTCTGCTCGCGCGGTTTTTCTCGTGGCGCGGGGTAGAGGAATGTTTCACGCTTTCACCGTGATGTCCGCGCTCATGTTACGGCGCGTACGAATGTCACTCGAGCTCAGGGACGCCGCTAAACGAACAAACAGAAGATGAGCGCGAACTATCAAGTGTCACAGCTCGACACTTGAAGCACGCTAGTTTCCTTCGCTGCTTTTTTTAACTCACCGCGGCTCCTCTTCGTCGCACCGAGATAAGACGGTCGGTGAAGACATCCTTCCCCTTATTTTTTTTTCCTTGCTCGAAGTAGCAATGACCCGGCATACTACCGAATCGCTTTTTCGAAACAAAAGGGTGAGGTGACGCTCGGCGGAGCGTGACTAAAGAGGTGCACAGCTTGTGTAGCGCTCTCTTAACGTTTGCATCCTGGAACACGCCATATGGGAGGCCTCGGGCTCACGATATTCCCATCACTCCTCACCCTTTATCGCGCATGACATTAGTGCTCCTATATTCCTATATGTGCGAAGGTCTCACAGTGGCGCCAATCATGTGGTGCGCCACCCGAGCGATGGGAACAGATGCTACGCCTGCTGTCCAACGAGCACCTCTTGCGCCATCTTCCCGCTCCAAGCAGTAGCAACGAAACATTCTCTCGAAAAGGGAAAAAAAAAGAAATCAGCCACAGACATAAATTTCGCTAAAAAATAAAGAGCCACAAACATAACCTCAAGCCCGAGCACCCTGTGTATATACGGTTGCGTCACCAACACAGCACGCGACTTTCTTCACTGGAAGCGTGCACGGGAGGAAGCGTTCCGAGGACGCCTTCCTAAAAGAAAGCGCAAAAACCACTGTGCACTCGAAAGTAATTACAAGCACAAAAGTACAAAGAGAAAAGTACGCAACGTGAAGGCTGTTCGGAGGCAAGAAGGGGCCGCTAATTTCGCGTCATCTGTTTCTGGCGTCACCGGCCTCTGGGAAGCGCGGGTGAGCCCGCTTTCGGGTAATTAATTAACCGCGTAACAGACAGCGACTACCGGCGGACAGTTGTTTCGCTTCGTGGGAGCCGCGGTCGCGGGCAACCGCCCATCCTCGCTCGTCGGCGGCGTTTACCCTCTTCCTCGCGGTAACACGATGGCGCCGCTGACCCCCATGCCGCCTATGTGTTCGGCAATTCTCGGGGTCATGAAACGGCCACACCGTGTGAAGATTTATCTACACGCGACCGGGAGGTCCGCAACTCGCTGACTGCCGCTGTGTGTTCGCGTTCATGTTTTAAGTGCTTGCCTTTTGTCTTATGTGCTACTAATACCGCATGTTCACGAACGTGGCGAAAAGAGGCTATCGTCACCTGGTTATACCTGCCGCGCAGATTCTCCATAACCTTTGTCCCGCTCGCTCTCTTCATGACCTTTGTTAAAAAAAACTATAGATATTTACGCTTCCTGACTTACTTTTCATTTATTTACTTATCTATCTATCTATCTATCTATCTATCTATCTATCTATCTATCTATCTATCTATCTATCTATCTATCTATCTATCTATCTATCTATCTATCTATCTATCTATCTATCTATCTATCTATCTATCTATCTATCTATCTATCTATCTATCTATCTATCTATCTATCTATCTATCTATCTATCTATCTATCTATCTATCTATCTATCTATCTATCTATCTATCTATCTATTTTCAAATACTGCAGGCGCTATTCGGGTGCAGTCTTCTGGGTCACTTAAGGAAGCGTCTACGCTTCCTCCATTTGTTCATCCTTACTTAGTGTTAACGCTTATTAGTGTAACTTAGTGAATAGACTGTTGCGCGAGTTGGTAATACATCACGAATAAAAAGAGTGCGAAAGAAACGTGGGACAAGACGAAGAAAGCTACACGACAAGCACATGGTAACAACTGAAATTTTATTAAAGGAAACGAATATACATACAAAGCAAAAAATCACAGCATATCCACGGGGTGAATGATGGTGAGTGGGGCGAAGCTCCGGAGAGAATCATCGGTAAACCGTGCAACTCTTCCGTCAAATTCGCCCAGTACATCATATAAAGAGTGTGAAACACCGTGTATATATATATTAAACATCAGACTTTTCTTGTACTCTTGGTTTACGTGGTCCCTTCATTATCACCGCTTTGTCATCGGTGAAATGCAGTGAAAGTGTCCGCTCCCGAGCGAAAGAGAAAGCGCGCCAAGAGCGACCGCGTTCCCCGCTCGCCCTGTGAGAATTAACGGCAAGGCTAGAGGGAAGACACGACGCGCGTAGCGTTCCTGTTCGCGTTCCACGACGCGAGGTCGGTAGCATGCCCAAACGAAAACCAACGGAAAGCGATCGTGCAAGTGTCCCGGCTTCGCGAACAATGCATGGCGTTCACTGCACATAAAGCGTCCTAAAATCAAACATCTTGCTCAAGGTGTGCCTTACGTTTTCTGTATAAATAATTTCTTTATCATGTACATTAAGACGAAAAGTTGAAATTCACTACAGTAATCGCCCGCAAAGTATGCCTTTTAGTGTGATTAACTCAAGGAACACTACGATGTCTTGTAAATTATTATATCTAGTGAATTGCTCATCTTGTGAGCAATTCATTAAACTAGAGCTGGCTCCATATTACTACTACTACTACTACAGATGAGGGAACGACCCACACCCTAAGGAGCTTCGCCCCTAAGAAAAAAGACAGTGTTCATGAACAGAGCCAAAACCTCAGATGTGCGCATCCAGGTGTCTTATCAGTCGTGTTTAACGCGAGAGAGGGTTTTACCACACAGCTATTAGCAGCTTTCAAAATCAGAAAAGCTTCAACATGGGACCAGGCAGCACGAAAGATTGTTGAAGCTTTTCTGATTTTGAAAGGTGCTGATGGCTGTGTTGTAAAACCTTCTCTCGTGTTAAACACGACTGATAAGACACCTGGATGCGCGTGTCTGAGGTTTTGGCTCTGTTCATGGTGAACACGTTCTTTTTTTTTGCTTTCTATGTATATTCGCTTTCTATAATAAAATTTCGGTTGTTAGTATGCGCTTGTCGTGCAGCTTTCTTCGTCTTGTCCCACGTTTTTTTTTTTCGCGCTCTTTTTACTCATCGCTTATTATTGCTTCAATTGAAAGAAGCCACCAGCTGGTTATTGTATGTTATTTTACTGTTTTCCTGAATAACCGTGATTATGCCGAGATGCGGACTGTATCTATTAGCTGCCATCCATTAGCCGCTGTTTCAATGCTTCGAACGCAGTGCCGAAACAACCGCATAACGGAACACAAAACGACGCGCTGCGATGACGCCGTCAGCTCGACACGGTCATTCGTTGTCAGTGTAGATGCGAGATCGAAAGTGCGTATGTGACCCGAATGTTTCGGCGTACGCTCACGCATGACGGTTCCGTATGCGCTCTTCGATGCATAGCCGTGGGAAAAAAGCTATTCGTGCGTACGCAATCATGTCTGCGATGCTTGTTCCACGAAGTGCCTTATTAGGGTTCTTTTTTTCTTATGCTTTGCCATTCTATAGTGTGCAGGTTTATTTAGCTTACAGATCGGGACGGAGCGCCACGCATTCGGTAACCAAAAACATCACAAGGTAAACACGAAACCGACCGTTGGCTTAGCGTGACGACTGGTAGAAAAGCTCGATAGCCAAGCGGCACGTTTTCGGAAGTGGACAGCTATACGCCGCGCGGTTACTGACACCTTTACACGCCAGCGTGCAACTCTAGAGGAATACCGTGATGCGTTAACGTGTCATAGCGCAGGTGTCGATATCACTGCATGGAAGAAGTCCGTTGCACCGTTACGGTTCAGCCGGGCATAGCCGTTGTGATTTAATTTATATTACTTTTTTTCGTGGCTGTGCATGACTGAGCGCTATACTGTGGCGGTAAACTTAGAATATTGGGCAAAAATTGGTAGATGGAACAAGTGTCTACAAGTGCTGTAAAGTATAAAAATTCAGCTGATGATCGCCAGTAAATAAATCGGAAAGAATGTGTTTCCTCTTGCTTTTATGACACTTAATGTTGACCTTCAAACCGAATAATGCAATATCGATTGACAATCTTCTGATTGCGCATGTGCGACGACGAGTACTTCGCTGTAATTTGAACGTGCGCATGTAAGTTTTGAAAGAGCGTGGTAAATAAAAGCCGCAAATTATTCAGAGCCGAAGGCAGAGATATTAAATAAAATTCCTGTTCAAAGACTCGCTTTCGTTGGTGGTAAACAATCCAAGAACCAGTGTTGACACCTGTGATTTTGGGGGAACAGATAACAAAGGATGAATATCCAGTTTCTTTGGAAATTGGGCAAAATGTGCTGCATAAGTTCATCAAGAGCTGCAAAAGGCTCACGGAAACGACACCCTACTTTAAATAATGGTTTCTCAGGTTGGTCAACTGGTGAAGATAAAGATCTTGATAAGGTGACCGCGGGTGAAAATGAATATATCGATCGCGTGCGTTCTTTTGGACTGACTCGCTATTCAAGTATTGTTTGATTAATTTTATGGTTTGAATCTTAAATCACGGCATCGTAAACTGCGCCATTTGTGAATCTTCCGTGAAATCTGTACAGTGCATCATGAACGACGTGAGATCGGGCGCGTTTATATTAAAGGGTCGATGAGAGCCATGGCGACTTGCAGCTCACTTTAATTTTACATGTATGCTGCGAATTTTTATTGTTTAATCACGCACAGGAGAAATCTCACACAGGCACTACCTTGGAGGTCAAAATTCACTGCCTATATATAGGGTGTGGTCAGTGAACGCTTGTGCAGCGCGAGCAGTCGGTTTTTTCAATCAAGAAACTCGCTAGCAGACGCTGCATGCGTGGGCCTCGCGAGGCGAGAGACGGGGGGGGGGGGGGGGGGGGGGGGACTAGAGCCCGCATCTGCAACGCAGCGAGCGCCTCCGCGCCATCTAGGGATCTTTCTGAGAACTAGAGGTGGCTACGACAGCGCCATCTAGTGAACACTCCAGGAACTAGAGGTGGCTACCTACTACTACTACTACCACTACATAGTATAGAGGAGGGACAGACCCACACCCAAAGGAGCTTCGCCCCTAAAATCCTGATTTGCATAGGTTTGGGAATATCATCTGTGGCCAGATGTCTGAACAAACGGACGCTTAGTTCTTCACCACCTGATTTACATTGCGCACTCTGTGCACTGACAGTGAGTTTTTGGCACGCAGTTTCATCACAGTGCTAGAATACACACCCTATACTCGCAGGTTTCGCCTTTTCCGATAATTTATTGCCACGTGCATTTCTTATTATCACTTTTGCTGCATTCGATTTTCGCCCAGAAAGACTGTCAGCAACGCTCAGCGTAAACCGCGCCTCATTGTTCGAGAAGCTTCGCGATTGTTGTAGATCGTTTTGCTAAGAGTGCGCGCAGGCCGCGAACAGCCTAGATTATTCCAGAGCTTGCGCGACCACCAGTGGTAAGACTGGAATATTCACCGTCACGTGTATAAACGCCGACGCACTTCACCACTTGTCAGTTGATCGACGGTCAACGCTTTGTTCGCCGCTATCAGTGCATACCGTGTATTGCTGTAAATTAACTTTTCGTTTCTCTGCCACAAGTTCGGCCAAATAAAGTGTTTCATCTTGGACACCTCGCCTGCGGTCTTCGTCGCCGTCACGACCACGTGACATCTGGTGGAGGTGCTGGGCAACAACTTGGGCAGTTCTTCCCGCACGATCACTCGGATTGTTTCGCGCAGGTCGTCGCAGCCGACGGCATGAACAGCTGGGCTCTCTTGAATCGATCGGCGATTATACTGGTGGTTGCGCATTTCCAGCGTCTTCTCAATCGTCGTCGCCTCTGAGATGAATTCTTGGACTGCCGAAGGTGGGTTCCGCATCAGCCCAGCGAAGAGCTCTTGCTTTACCTCTCGCATGAGGAAGCGGACTTTCTTGTCCTCCGGCACGGCTGGGTCAGCGTGTCGGAACAGTCTGCTCATCTCTTCCGCGTACAGCACCACGTTCTCGTTTGGAAGCTGCACACGGGTTTCCAGCAGAGCTTCGGCCCTCTCCTTGCGGACGACACTCGTGAATGTGGCAAGGAATCTTGTGCGAAAAATGTCCCACGTCGTGAGGCTTCGCTCTTGGTTCTCGAACAAAGTTCGGGCAGAGTCCTCCAAGGCGAAGTAGACGTGTCAACTTGTCTTCATCGGCCCATTCGTTAAATATGGCGACGCGGTCGTACTTCTCCAGCCAACTATTCCACAACGGAAAAGGAATGCCTTGCCATCATCTGGGCTACGTCAAAGTTTCGCCCCTACCTCTATGGCAGGCCCTTCAATGTTGTCAGTGACCATCACCTTTTATGTTGGCTAGCCAACTTGAAGGACCCTTCACGTCGTCTTGCACGATGGAGTCTGAGGCTTCAAGAATTCGATATTACCGTCGTGTACAAGTCCGTACGAAAACACTGGCGCCGACTACCTGTCTCGTGCCCCCGTCGTCGCGACGCCGCAAGACGACGACGATGACTGCTTCCTCGGAACTATAAGTACCGACGACTTCGCCGAAAGACAACTAGCCGACGCCGAACTCGGGGGCCTTATGGAGTACCTCGAGTGGAAGACCGCCGTTGTTCCGAAGGTATTCCAGCAAGGACTGCCGTTTCTTACGGAACGGCGTTCACCTAAAGAAGAACTTCTCGCCACTTAAAACCGACTACTTTCTTGTCGTGCCCTCATCATTGCGACCAGAAGTCCTTCAGGCCCTACACGACGCCCCGACGGCTGGACACCTCGGTGTTTCCCGCACGCTCGCCAGAATACAAGAAAAATACTACTGGCCACGCCTTGCTGCCGACGTCGCCCACTACGTTAAGACTTGCCGAGATTGCCAGCGACGGAAGACACCGCCGACTAGGCCAGCGGGACTTCTGCAGCCAATCGAACCACCTCACCGGCCGTTCCAGCAAATCGGGATGGACCTACTGGGGCCGTTCCCGACGTCGAATTGTGGCCCCGCCACGGTGGTCTAGTGGTTATGGCGCTCGGCTGGTGACCCGAAGGTCGCGGGATCGAATCCCGGTCGCGGCGGCTGCATTTTCGGTGGAGGCGAAAATGTCTGATGCCCGTGTACTTAGATTTAGGTTCACGTTAAAGAACCCCAGGTGGTCGAAATTTCCGGAGTCCTCCACTACGGCGTTTCACATAATCATATCTTGGTTTTGGGACGTTAAACCCCAGATATTATTATTGACGTCGAATTGTGGCAACAAATGGATCGTCGTGGCAACTGACTACCTCACCCGCTACGCCGAGACAAAGGCCTTGCCCAAAGGCGTGCAGAACATCGTCTTGTATCATGGCGCCCCAGTGGTCCTCATCACAGACAGAGGTACCGCCTTTACTGCGGACCTAACTCAGGCGATCTTGGAATACAGTCACACAAGCCACCGCCGGACCACCGCGTACCACCCACAGACCAGCGTGCTCACCGAGCGTCAAAATAAGACCATCGCCGACATGCTGGCCATGTACGTCGACGTCGAACACAAGACGTGGGACGCCATCCTTCCGTACGTGACCTTCGCGTACAACACGGCCGTACAGGAAACGACGCAGATGACGCCATACAAGTTGGTGTACGGACGGAGCCCGGCAACGACGCTCGACGCCATGTTACCAAACGTGACCGACGAGGAAAACATCGACGTGACCACCTGCCTACAGCGCGCCGAAGAAGCACGACAGCTCGCCCGCCTACGTATTAAGAACCAGCAGACGACGGACAGCCGCCGCTACAACCTTCGACGCTGCCACATGGAATACCAAACCGGTAACTGTGTATGGGTATGGACGCCAACACGACGACGTGGACTGAGCGAGAAGCTTCTTCGACGATACTTCGGGCCGTACAGGGTACTTCGACGTCTCGGTGCACTCGACTACGCGGTTGTCCCCGACGGCATCACGAACTCTCAGAGGCGCCGAGCTCCGCCCGAGGTCGTGCATGTGGTGCGTCTTAAATCGTACTATGCTTGTTAACGCAGCTGAGGACTCTAATGTTTGCTTGCTTTATTAGTTTTCTTCAGTATTGCATGTATACATGTTATGTTTTGAGCATCGGGACGATGCTTTTCCAGAGGGGGGCATTGTCACGTGCGTTTCTTATTATCACTTTTGCTGTATTCGGTTTTCGCCCACAAAGACTGTCAGCAACGCTCAGCGCAAACCGCGCCTTATTGTTCGAGAAGCTTCACGATTGTTGTAGATAGTTTTGTTAAGATTGCACGCAGGCCGCGAACGGCCTATATTATTCCAGAGCTTGCACGACCACCAGTGATAAGACTGGAATATTCGATGTCACATGTATAAATGCCAAAGCACTTCACCACTTGGTTGATCGACGGTCGACGCTCTGTTCGCCGCTATCAGTGCATACCGTGTGTATTGCTGTAAATTAACTTTTCGTTTCTCGACCACAAGTTCGGCCAAATAAAGTGTTTCATCTTGGACACCTCGGCTGCGGTATTCGTCGACGTCACGACCACGTGACAATATCTTTTTCCTAAAACGAAGTGGCGTTGCGAGGAGCTGCACTCTACATTAAAGTGGAGTTGGGCGAAAAAAAAAATGAAATTTATATTAAAAAAGTTATGCCCTGCCTGCACCACCTAAGTATCGCAGGCGAAAATCGGTAAATTACATAAAAGAACGAAATCTACTGAAATTTCCATTGAAAAATAAAAAATAAAAAATAAAAAATTTGATCCCACCACCTAGCGAATCCACCTTCAAGGGCAATATTATCTACATTACATAGTACGGTTTCTCTTCATCTTGACTTGCATTTATTTATATACAATGGATTTCCGATGAGCTCGTATTGACTAACAAGTCTTCCATTCTTTTCTTTTCCTCTTGTCTCTCTTGTGTAGGCTTTCCATTCCTCTCTTTGTTGGTTCCCACTGTTGGAGAGACGGGTCAGTGTTGGGCTTGTCCTCCAGTCTGTCCTTTGGAGGCTTACTGTAAAACAGAAATGGAACGACATTGGTTCAAAACCAAACTATGCCACTGCTGCAATGATTCAGAAAGGGAGGCATTCGTTTACTTTTAAGTAGGGGTGTGCGAGTATTCCAGTTTCGAATTCGAATCGAATAGTACCTAATCGAATAATTCGATTCGACTTTCGAATACCTAGAATTCGAAGTTTCGAATAATTCGACAGGACGAGTATCTAAAACGCGACAAATGCCAATGGTGCAACTTGGTTAGCGTGGGGTGGCTAAAACTAACGCTAACGTCGTTACAGCAGGCCTTTCGTTAAAACTTTCACTGACATCCTGGTTCAAAAGAGAGCGCATGCTGATATTAAAGGAGATTATATTGCCGCGAGTCTTATATTTCATGAGTGTAAGCTTCACCCACAAAGACTGTGGGCAACGCGCTGCGCAGGCCTCGCCGTGATGTGTAGGAAGCTTCGCGATTGTTTTGGAACAATCTGTTAAGATTGCGCGCCGCACGAGAATGTTCCAGCTTTGTCGAGAGATAACGCCGCCACCAGCGATATCGCTGGAAAGTTCGATAGCGCGTGTATAAAAGCCGACGCGCTTGACTGCTTGTCAGTTGATCGACGGTCGGCGCTCTGTTCGCCGCTATCAGTTTATTGCTGTAGCTGGAGTTTCATTTTCCCGGCCGCGTATTATGATTTCCTGGCGCGGCAGCGCACGCGAGAGAGAAAAAAGAGAGAGCGAGGAGGACGCCAGCGGCCCCTCGACGAGCGCTTGCGCGCTATTGGTTCTTCTCGTGGGGTCACGTGGCTGGGCTGGCGAGCACGTTTCCGCACGCACGGAGGAGTGTTTACGGCTGTTCCATCGTTCGGAAGCACCCCTCGCCACGCCGAGAGGCCGCAGATACGCGCGCCGAGGGCGCCTGCAAGCGGGTTTCGATAGTTCCGATGAGCAACGTGGTTCCGACTGTCAACGTGAAGTGCCTCCGCGTCGACCTGTGCACGGACGGCGACGCACACGAGTGGATCGCCAGCTACAGTAGGATACGATGAGCGAGCATTCAGCGCTTTCGCATTTAGCATATTCGCAATTGGCGTCGATATCATCAAGTGTTATTATTAGACTGGCCTATTCACCACTTGTAGAAGAAACGAACACGTGAACTTACCTCTTTGGATTTCGGGTTTCCCTGTCGACGATCCGTGTCGTGTTCGTTTTCCTACTGTAGCTTGCGATCCACTCGTGTGCGTCGCCGTCCGTGCACAGGTCAACGCGAAAGCACTTCACGTTTTATCGGCAGTTAGAACTTGCATCTAACTCACGCGTGAACGTCCGCGTGCTCATCGAAACCTGCTCGATGTTACGTGGGCTATGAGATCTGGCGTTTATTTCGCACGTAGGCGTACTCGTGTCCAACATGTCACTCGGAAGCACGTTTATTGAAACCCGCTCAACGCGAGATGGGCAAGCGCAACTCGGAACAGGCGCGCGTACTTGAGCGTCCGCCATGTGCGTGGCGCGAATCTGCGGCGTGGCTAGGAGGAGGGTGCTTCCGTACGATGGAACAGCCGTAAACACTACTCCGTGCGTGCGTGCGTTCGTAAACGCACTCACGTGCCCAGCCACGTGACCCTAAGAGGAGAACCAATAGCGCGCAAGCGGTCGCGGAGGAGCCGCTGACGTCCTCCTCGCTCTCTCTTTTTTCTCTCTCGCGTGCGCTGCCGCGCCAGGAAATCATAATACGCTTCCCGGCCACAAGTTCGGCCTAATAAAGAGTTTCATCTCCGACGTGCTGACTGCTGCCTTCGTCGACGTCACGACCACGTGACAATATCATTTCCGCACGTAGAAGAACACATGAGAAAACTGTCAAGCCCTCCACAACTTCGTTCCCGAAACGAAGGCACGGACTTCTTGCGTATTTCGGTCGCGTATGCCGCAAGCGCCGTAAAACGTCCTGACTTTGGCCTGCGAAACCCTCAGTCATTGGCTTTGCATGCAAAAATTCGCGCACGCAGGCAGTCACCACTGCCGCACCGAACCACTCGTTGAGAAACTCCCATCGTTCCGGCACGCAGTTAAAACGCTGCTGTGAACGTGCGCCCGAAGATTCTTGGACCGGAGCGCCCATGGCGATGAAGCACAACATTGCCTTTGTCAGATGAGCCGTATTGCGCGACCATGGGAAAGAACACTAGTTACTGTACCCCCCTCTGTTAGTCGTTAGGAGGTTAGGAATGGCGCAGCTGACTAGAATGGCGGCTCTTCAATCAACATGCTTGCGCGCCGATAAGAGCTGATACAAAAGCCACTCCCGAACACCTGCGTAATAAAACTGTCGGCACGCCGTAGCGCCCCTGATTTTTTCTTTCTGTTGCCGTAGCCGGTGGTACACACTTCGTATAAATACACTATTCGATATTCGATTCGATATTCGATATTTTTGACCACTATTCGGCACTATTCGATTCGAATTCGATTCGAGGTGAAATTTCACTATTCGCACACCCCTACTTTTAAGCTGACCACATTTATTTATTGTAAATTTTTCTGAATCCTGCTGCTTATGACGTACGGGACACAAACAACGTGTCTGTCAGTGTCCCTAACTGTGCTGTTCAAAGCTAAAGATATCGTATCATATCTATAACTGTGACACGAGTCACGAGCTCTTCTGGACTGTTCCAGTTTGTATCTTCGTCGAGCACCTCCGGTGAATGCAGTTGTATTTCTGATCTCCGTGCGCTAATGCATCTTCTTGCGGAAAACATGGGCGAATCAGCAGTTTTTCTGGCCTTTTACATATTCTTCTATAGCGTAGACGAAAATACATTGCCTGCAAACTCTGAATTCGAAAGACACCAGTTCCATATGAGCCGTCCGATATCCCAATGCCATAGATCACTTATTCAGGTGATCCATTTGATAATTTTATTGTAAAGGCACCATCCAAAGCAAGCATCATGCGCTGCCTCATGTCCTGCAAGGCCGGTAGGCCGACGGTCCAACTGTCATGTAATGGCCTTAAGCCAGTACATTTTCCCCCGTTCATCGCACATTCTAAATTTTCGCACATCTTTGTGCACATTTTTAAGAGCCCGAAGTGTTCTTGAAAAATTTGCCGTCAGGTGAACACTGGCTTAAACGGCATAAGCAAAGGCGCACCACCAAGCGTAAATATCAATTCTTGCGTTGTGACGATCGCAATCTGTGTTGTATTTCGATTTCATGCGACAGCGAGTATACTGTCTGCTGCGTGGTAGCTCGGCTTCTGATCCGAAAGTCGTGGGTTCGACTGCAGCTTCAGTGGTCGAATTTCGATGGAGACGAAATTCTAGAGGCCCGTGTACTGTGCGATGTCAGTGCTCGTTAAAGAAAATCAGATGATCTTAATTTCCGGAGCCCTCCACTACGGCGTGCCTCATAATCATGTCGTGGTTTTGGCACGCAAAATCACACAAATTACTGTTACTACGTTGCGTGATTGCGGAATATATATTACCGACATATATGTCAGTCACAGCAAAGCGTACTTGAAAGAATGTCTTGAGGAAGACGGGTACAATGTGGAAAGGGCTCTCAGTGGGCATCTAGCGATTCATTGTGGCAGTTGCACATACCGACTTATTTTTAATTATACACGTGTACTTACTAGAAACAAAGATGGATCACACGTGAAGTATAAAAAGAGTGAGCGGAAACTTATTGAAGATATCCAAGCACACGCAATTTTGAAAGCTGATGCCAGGTGCATGAGGGTAACTTCACTTTCTGTTTCGAGGAAGGAATGTGAATTTCTATCCCAACATATGTGATATCGAGAATCGATTGTTTTCCACTGGCTGCAATTTTAATGTGCCCCACCTGCTCTGTCACTCCCTGTTTTCGTGGTGTATAGCCGCGAGTCTGACAATAAAGCCCAGTCGTAGTTCAGAGATGTGTGTTTCGTTTATGTAATTTGTGTTCTTTGCGCTGGGAAACATCAAATTACGCTGCCCGAACTAGCTCAACGCTCAACCTCAGAAAAACTTACCTCAATAATATCGGCGACACGGAGCTCGCACTTGGTCTTGAGCGTGGCATATCATTAAGCGATGGCCGATTTGACCATTTTTGCTTGCTCTGAAGGCAGAGGTAGTGTGCCCCGATCATGGTATGATCGAAGTTGGCTGTATGGGCTACCGGTATGCAACAGACAGACTTGCATGGCTTACGAGTAAAAAAGTCCGGCGTCGACGGCGCCCGCACAAATGCTATATACGTTAACTTAAAACCAGGAATAAATGTTTCGTTAGCACATAGGCCTTCGGTTGTGCCCTCCTTAGCGTCAACTAAAGGGACCGTATTTTTTATCGTGCGAATGCGTGGAAAGATAAATGTATGCATGTATACAAACATTTTTTGTCCAAAAAAAGTCACGATTTTGCCGCAAGGGCGAAGCAACGAATGCGATTGCAAGAAACTGGAATGCCACACGAGGAAAGACAAGCAGCTCGATACTTGCAGCGCGCCGCTGAAGCACGAAGAAGGACGCCCGAAAAGAACGCACAGGCATACACAGGACAAGCGTGAGCTAACAACTGTCATAGTTGTTACGTCTTTGTGCTTGAACAACGCGCTGCAAGTGTCGACAATGGAGAATCAGACGCTCTTAGATATTTCTCTTTCTTTTAAATTGCGGCGCGTGGAGTGACCCCTCTGCGTCTCCTGCCACACGGCGGCGTCTGACGCAAGGTGTGCCCAGTGTTATTTGTTTCTTTTCCTTCCACGTCACAAGTGGCTACAGAAAGCAGTCACTTTGTCGTGCGTGTCTCAAAGGCAGTTTTTAAATTGAAAGAATATGTAGGAGCATTGCGTGATAGAAAACACGCTCAAGCTTCTCCGAGATTTGCTTACCACCAGCGGTAAATGGTGTGTATACATAGCTCGCCGTTATTTCGCCGGTGCATGGATGGCGCATGTTTGAGTTGTCTAACGCAGGGAGCTGGGGAGCGAGGGGTCGATGGTTTGAATCCTCGGTCGGGTGCTTTGGAATTTTTATCTTGTCTTTTATTTTTCTTGATATATATATATATATATATATATATATATATATATATATATATATATATATATATATATATATATATATATAGCACCACTGTGGCACACGAAGCCGTTATATATATATATATATATATATATATATATATATATATATATATATATATATATATTGTAGCGCCGCGTTCCGACTCAGTAATGGGTCGTCCTCTCGAGCGCCTTCCAGTGGGTCGTTCTCTTCGCTGAGAGCACGCCCCTCGTGCAGAGTCACCCCGCTTTGACTGTCGCTGCCGTGCGCTGTCGCTGAGTGCCCGTTAATAAACGTCTTGACAATAAACGTCGCTACAATATATATATATATATATATATATATATATATATATATATATATATATATATATATATATATATATATATATATATATATATACATATATATGACGGCGGCGGCAAAAATCAGCCGATAGCGTCCATATAATTGCTGTCGCAATAAAAAAAGGAACAGTAACAAACACTTCACAGCGCACGCTTGAGTACTTCCTTCCTCAGTTTGTGCGTTTTAGATGCGAAGCACCTTATGCGCTCGGGCTGTCGGCGTCTCCTGTCGTCGTAGCCCGCCACAGTGTCTCCTGCTGTCGCCCGTCAGGGTAAATCAAGTGGCAAATAAGACGGCGCGTTCACCCAGGAAAAGCTCGCGAGAATGCGCGCTCGCCCGCGAGAGACAAGGCCACGTGCGCTTCTCCAAGTGGCCAATAAGACGGCGCGTTGGCTCAGGAAAAGCTCGGTTTCTGCTCTGGACGCTGTCTGCGATGGTAGCTGGACGTTGTCTGCGACGCTGTCTGTAGCACTGAGAGGACGCTGTCCTCCCTTTGGTATAGACATGTCTCTATGGGAATCGCTGGTGCTTCTCATCCCCCCCCCCCCAGGTTTCACGTTAGTAGAACTTTTTTTTTAGCTATAACACAGGTTTTCTACAACAAGTAGGCCCTCCCTCTTCGAATCGTAACCTTAACAAAGAGAAATGTCCGTGCCAAAAACATTTAGTCACGTTGTTCTCAGGTTATTCGGACGGTTCGCCTCAAGAATACATATTATTCCTTGGAAGATTCCATGGAAGGTCGTGCGTACTTCCATGGAATATTTTTGTTTACAGAACAAATAAATAAATAAATAAATAAATAAATAAGTAAATAAACGAAGAAAGAAAGAAGGAAAGAAAACAAACAATCAAAACACGAAATTGCACCCAGGCTGCATATCGTCAGCGTGGTAAATGCACAGAGAAATATAATAGCTTGGACCAGCAAGGAGCCTCCATGAATTCTTAAACACTACGTAACATTCACAGAGTGGACAGCAACCGAAAATTGGCGAGGAACGCCCGCGCGTTTCTCCAGTCCGGCCGTGGTCTGAAGAAGGGACCCATGCATTCGGCATGGGTACGAGGAGTGGGTGAGGGAAAACATTTATTAAAATAAGAAGAAACCGCAAGGTCTATCGACGGGCCCTGGGCGTGGGTGGAGTGCTCAGTCCAGGAACCTATAAGCCGCGAGCGCCCGGCGCGCTTTCCCCACAAGATCGAGCTAATCCCGGTCCAAGTTTGACAATGCATGCATCGTATCAGCCTCTTGAGCGCATTTTTAGATTGCTTAGGTAGGCGATAGTAGTAGAACTTTTGTTAATCGAGGGCCACCACCACATCCGCGTTCGTTATATACGGTGAAAGGATTATTTCAATTGCTTCACGTGGTATACTCAGCCGCGAGCGACGTTTCTCACGCCACACGTTGCGGCGAGCGACTTCCGATCATAGTCAGTCTCCCATAAGTTCGCGTTCCTCCAAATTGTCGAATGAAATTAAGGCCTCTCGAATAGCAACCTTCCCAGAAAATTCCTTCACTCAGATGAACTTTGTTATTTCTTTTACAGTTCCTTTCTTTTTCTTTTTTGCACAGCGTATCCTCGTACATATTCGACAGCAGCCTCAAACAGAAATATAAAGTTCTCGGCACGGTGGCGCTACGAGCACTTTTCGCCGCGCCCTTTTAAACGTCGCGATCGACCAACGCCATCGACAGCGAAGAGGCGCGGGGAACACTCGGAAGCTCCTTCCGGCGTCTCTCGGAAGTGGCGCATTTGGAGGACTGAATGGCGGCGTTCCGCTCCGCAACCCGGGTGGAGAAGAAGAGGACTCCGCAGGAGGTGGTTCCTCTTCTCCAGCCTTGCGCGTCACGCCGTTGACGCTTGACCGGCTCTTTTCAGCGAGCACCGCCGTACGCGAAACAACGCGACGTTGCTTCCTCCAGCGACACCGGCTCGGTGCGCCTCTGCGTTTCTGAAGAGGTCCACACAATGTGTTCCGTACATATATAGACGGCCGGCCACTGTTAAGTGTCGCGCGTTCTTCTTCGCTGCAGGCAGAGAGTCGCTGGCTAAACCGTGCTGCTAAGCTTGACTCACGTCTGAGTGCTTTCCTAAGGATCAGTGAAAACACGGTCGCCATTGTTTGAGACATTCGACTGATCGACGCCTCCAAGCCGAAACGGAAATCGAGACAGAAGACGGGGAAGAGAAGGGATCGAAGGGTAAACGATCGCGTGTCATTTCCCGACGAAAGTGCAGTCGAGAAAAGTTTGTCTAAATCCTGGCCGTCCAGAGGGCCCGCGCGAGGGCCGTCAGGTTTAACCTGATGGTCCCCGAGTGGGCCTAGCCAGGTGACGTTGAGTTTACTCGCGTCTATTGTGGACCGAATAAAGTTGTTTCACTCACTCACTCCTGGTGACATACGTGTCCAAGAACAAAACAATCATGATGGCTTGATTGTCTACGTCTCATTATTGTGTTGTCGTCATACTCTCATACCATGCGTCACAGTAAAACGGAAGTTGTATCCCGCCAAGAGCAACATGGTGAAATAGTTTTACGTTGTTTAACTTTGCGTATTGCAGAACGAGGTCCACTTGGAATGTCGCCGGTTTCAATTCAAATGACGCCATTAAGCTTGAAGTCTGCCAGCGGATCTATGAATGTTTGCCGCTTAATAAACCGCTCAATAAAATGTGATAGACTCCACAGAAAGCGTATATTTGCAGAGTTCACAAGCGTTGCGGACAGAGCCACCATGCACGCTTCACGTGTACAAAGCCTGCAAATATATTTCAATCGAGATTACTCGGCATCAAGCACATGCATCGTACTTCAGCTGACGTGTGCGGTGGTGTATAGCATTTTGTTCTTCTGTTTCCTAGATATTCACCACCATTGAGGCTTCGCACATCGCGCCTCAAAAGCCGCAGACCGCTGCATGTGGGATAGACGTCGCACCTTCGTGGCTTGTCTAAGAATGGAGAGCATAGGAAATGTTCTCAGCTGGAGACGAGAATCTCACGCGCGCGGGAGTGCCTCTGTGACAACGAAATTGAGGGGAAAAAAGAAGGAAGAAGCACGGTGAGATGACATAGATGAAGGAGAGACCGTGGCGCGAAGAGTTGCGGGCCGACCTCGGTCATGTTTCCGGAGGTCCTTGTTCTTCCAGAAGCACCGCCAAGGCTTAGCCGAAAGAGAACGCACCTGGGCCCACCACAATGAGGGACAACCACCGGGGCTCTACCGCAGATGCATTATCGTTCTCTGGTAGTTGACGCATCAGTGCGTAACCTTCGCTATATGCCGTGTAGAAGAAAGCAGCAGCACGAATAAGATGTACAGGGGAAGCGCATTGCCTAGCCAGAAAGGGACAATTCTGGCCTCGAATTCCTACATAGGTGCTCCCATTAGAAAAAAAAAAAGATGAAACCGTGGGTCGCAACCGCGAAACCGCCCACCGAGCGACATGCCGACCTCACGAGTCGACGACTACGTCGTGGCGATGCGTTCTTGGCAGCCCACGTGCGAGCTCATGCAGGCTAGGCGAACAGGAATGGGTGGGGAAGGAACATCTATTCGACACCAGACACCACCAGGGAGGCGGCATGGGCGTCGGTGTGCCATAAACACACACAAACACACATTCTCTCTCTCTCTTTCCTTCTCTCTCCCGACTTCCGCAAAACACGGCAGCAACTTCTCACCCTCATCTCTCGCTACTATACAGTCCTTCCCTTCACTACTTCTCTCGCGGTCGCGTATAGGTGTTTTGTGGCTTCTTCGTGTTCGTTCTTTATTTCTCTCGTGTCATCGCGTAGCGTTCGCTGTGCGCGCGAGTGAGAGGTGTTGAGTTCCAGGCAAACCTCGTCTTCGTCCAGGTGTGTGTGGGACCACCACAGGTGACGGATAACACGCTGCGCCGTTGCGCGCCCACCCCATCCCGACATCCTCGAGCTGCCAACGAGTCGTCAACCACGCCACCCGGCGCACGCCTCTTGACTGACGGCGGAAGGGTGTTTGTAGAGGGAACACTGTTTGCCTTTGATGACTCGCAAGTTTGCATCGCTGGACGTCATGTCTGCACCTTCTCCTTTCTCATAGGTGCTGCGTGACTGTAAACAGAGCCATGAACCGCACGGATCAGGCACTGCGAACAGGCTTTAATGGATACGGTACAATGTCGCGTGTGCCGCATGGAGAATTGTGTGAAATGGTGTTTCAGCTTTGAAACACGGGGAGAATAATTTATTGATTATTTACTTATGAATAGTGCAACCCTCACTCGGTGTTTTAGCGGAGTGGATATACATTTGCTGAACTTACCAATTGGCAAACAAATAATATTAAATACAGGGAAGGTAAGTATACGCTTTCGAAAAAAAAAAGAATGATTCACAATAAACAGGCACAAAGTCATATAATGAAATCAGCACTGCATTCAAGATAATCACTACTGGAGGATAGCCGCTACAGTGATTTAAATATACAAGCACAAGCACACGTAATGAAATTCGGATAATCCCTACTGGAGGTGCGCAGTGAAAATGTTTAG
Organism: Rhipicephalus sanguineus; assembly: GCF_013339695.2. Classification (NCBI taxonomy): domain Eukaryota; kingdom Metazoa; phylum Arthropoda; class Arachnida; order Ixodida; family Ixodidae; genus Rhipicephalus; species Rhipicephalus sanguineus. Next base: position 59,740,307 of record NC_051181.1, read on the forward strand.
GGATGGTTGTGAAACAACTTCGTTAATAAGTTTATTCCATTCGGTAAAGGTCATAGGGAAAAACGAGTATTTAAAAGTGTTATTACGGGTGGAGAAGAGGGTTTAGAAATCTGTAGGGTGGAGAAAGCTCTATAGTTCTGTGGCAGTGAAGTCTTGACGAAGTCGTGCTGTATGAAACATAGAACACTTATAAGAACGCCGAAATACGTAGAAAGCATGTAATCATCCTTGAAACGATGTCGTTTGAAACGCTGCCGGAAATAGTCTGCGGTCGATATAATCTGTCAGAAGCTCACTCCGTATCACCGCGGCAGTTTTGTGCCTGTTATCCTAATAAATATTGTCGAAGCTTCTCAGCCCGGAAATCTTGTTTCGCAATACGAAAAAAAAAAGTTAGCGTATCTTGCACTGTGTCCAGCAAGGCTGGGACAAAGCAGAGCTGGTTGGCACCTAGCTGGTCCTGGCTTGGCTATGTTTGTACCCTCTCACCTCTCTCTTTCCCACCCCTTGCTAAACTGTATGCGATACATGGTTATGCTTGCTCTCGCGAAGAAATTTTTTTCGCCAAAAAGTTTCTCTCTTTCTCTATCTTTATTTCCCTTTCTTTCTTTTTCGCTCTTTCTTTCTGTGTCTGTGTACTCGGGGGGGGGGGGGCGCTTGTGAAACGCACAGGACGGCCTGTGCGTTTCACAAGCTTTCACTCGCACATAGAACATACGACGCGCAGGGCGATGTTATCGCCTTTGGAGTTTATACAAAAGCTCACGGCGGTACCGACGCCGACGGCACAAATGCATCCGGAGTGCCCATATAATTGCTCTCACAATAAAATGTGTTCGAGTGTTCCGCGCTCCCGAATGGATGGCGGCAACCATTACCCAATCTTAGGCTGCCTACATGCGCACGCATATTCACACGAAACAAGATGCAGACGTACGCATCACGCCTCCTCAGAATCGAACTATAGTGCCGGAAAGAAACGCCGTAATGCCTCACTTGTTTCTCTTTCACTGCGGGGGCGTGGGTCCCGCCAGCTCAACGCACGCCCGCGTCTCGTTCTGCAACGATTCCCCTGGTATTCTTTGAGCTGTCTCCTATTAAGACTACTTTCTCACAGCTCTGTTTAGATATTTGGCTCCAGCTATGACAGTATGAACACAAGGAGCTGCCAGAAATGCTCCGCACTGCGTTACATTCATTATCTGGTAGGAAGTATCACCCTCATCTTTTTTTTTATTTACACTAAATGTCTATTCGGTGCGCGGCCCGAAATGAAGGCGGCTTTGGTGGTCGCTGTCCCGTGTCTTACCTTGCTCTGTGATCACAGTCTGAAATGGAATACCAACTAGCCGGCACCCAGACCATGCTTTGGTGGTAAAGCCGCCTGACCAACCAGGTTCAGGAGTTGGAGTGACTACATGTAAATGGTAATCGCGATAACCACAAGCTTGCGCTGGGTTCTCGATTAGTGGTAGTCAAATTTCACCCCCTCTCCCCCCTCTCCCGTTGGTCGCGTTCGAAGCAAAACAAGCTTCGAAATGGATGTAAAAATGAAAATTAGGCTATCACGTCCGTCTCACAACGGCCTGCCTTTGAACCCCGGCTTTCCTGGGTGGGAAGAAAACAGTTATTGGACTGCAACACCAGGTATCATCTGCCGCCGTTATCGTCAAAACCTGCACCACATTGGCCACTTTGAAAATTACACCTTCACCCCCCTCCCCTCCCCCACCCCTCGTGCACACCACCGTTCTCACCGTTATCACCGTTCTATCTGGTGATAACCACCAGACAGAACGTAATACGATCTGGGGTACCTCGGGACAAGCAATTTCTGGTAGCTGCTAAACAAGCATCATAATCCAAAAGTGGCAGATTCGACGCAACACCCATTTTACGAGTGCGTACGTATCAAAAGAAAGCTACGCCTTCGGAGTGTCAGCTCGTGCCCATCACGAATCCTTGCATATGTGAGTGTGACCGGTCGCATTTTTCGTACCGCGTTCTTTCGAACCGATGTACGGCGGATGTGCTTGCATGTATAACCATAACAGGTAGTTTTTTTTTATTAACCACAGATAATCATCTTTAATAAAACAAAATGTATAGCTGAACAGCACGCAAATAGTGAAAAAGAAAGTTTCGGAGACAGCGTTACGCACAGTTTTCTTCAGAATGCGAAGTGACTGTATCCTGGATTCTCTCAAAATGTTCGTAAAGTGATTCGTAAATGCCAGCAAAAACTTTGCAATGACAGGGTTCACTACTTCCCGCAGGCAGTTAGTAACATTTGTCAAGCTATACAGCGACGCTATAGATTCACAGGTGAACTCGGGGTAAGTTAGTGATGACTGCTACACCTCATCTCTCCCGCCAGAACGAAACTTACTGAGCGGCTATAGACGCGAGAGAGAGAAAAACGTTTATTAGGTGGCCAGTAAGTAAATATGGAAGGGTCCCTTATGAGGAAAAATGGATAAGAGCCGATGGTGTGTTGCATCGCCTTATTGTATGTCAATGTCCCGAGCGGTAGGGCTGCATCCCAGTTCGTGTGACCAGGACGTATGTACACACTGCAGTAATGTCTGAGAGTGTGCGCTGGATACGTTCTATCAAGTCATTGGTATGCTACGGGTAACTAAGGTTGTCTTGTGAATGGTGTTTGAGGCGCGCAGATCTCAGGTATAAGAATAGAAGAGAGCCCGAAACAGTAGTATGTGTTTCGGGCTCCAGTACCCACGCCTTGTTCTTAATGTCATCGCAAACACATCGTAACACCTTATGAAATCTTTCAACAACTGGTCTCGTCAGGACGTGCCTGCTTCAAAAATCGGGATGCATCAAGTCACAGACTCCGTCTTTCTTCATTCCCACTCTCACAAACACTGAGCTTCGATCGAGTAAGAAAAAATTGGACGGGAGAAAGGGGTTAAGGAAGGGGCGGCTTCTGACCACGCCTACTTTTTTTTTTACTTAACACGTGCTGCCTCTACATCTAAGAAGTCAACAAGGAACGGAGCAGAGGAACAAGTAAACGCCGCTGCGGAGTTGTCTGACAAAAGTCGGGCGCCGTCTTTATTATACTCCACTTGTTCTCCCAGCACTCGTCATCTTCGCTTTGCTAAAGGAAGGCGACTACGGCAAACTCCCTCTTAGACGGGACAATATGGGAAGCTCCTCTTTCGTCTCCTCGAGCGTGGCGGCAGTGAATGCATGTTCGGTAGCCTCTGCACGCAGTCGGCACTTTGTGTGCATACGGCAAGCGGATATCTTCAGAAAGAATTCGTGCGAGGGCCGCGACAGCCGTGAGAAAACTTGACTCTCTCGCTTCGGAAGCTGCGGTGCCGCACTTTGTGTACGGCTTATGAAAAACTTTACATAGCAAGGGAGGAGCTCAGGCAGTGATGGGTTGCATGCCGCAGGTACCGTTATTGAAGAGGGAAGTGAGGAAGCATGAAATAAAGGAGAGAGAAAGAAAATATAGAAAACGGAAGGGGAGCTTTTCGTCGAGACGAGAAGGAACTCCGCTTGGTAGTTCCTTTAAAGAATTATAGCTTAAACAGGTGACGAAAAATAAAACAGTAAAACAAAGCGGGAATCTGTGTTCTGTTCTTAGCGTGAACCACCCTCTGTAGGTTTTCTTGCAGGTGGGAAGAGGTAAGCGCTCTAAAGAGCGTTTGTTGAAGAATGCCCAAGCACGAGAAAGAAGACTCCGCTAAAAATTCCGAAAGGTAACGTGTACTCAAGTCAATAGAAAAAAAGGGCTAGTACGGTGGATAACGGGAACAAACCACGTTGTCTGTCAAAGGTGCTACAGAGGCACGAACAGCGACAGCAAAGCGCGCTGCCGAGAATATTCTTTCAACACCGACGCACATTGCTCGACCTCCAACGCGAAAGGCGTGCACGGTGTGGGGAGAGGCGCTGCGCAGACACTCGTCTGGAGTGTGGGCCCAGCTCTATTCAGGTTTCCTGTGGTAGTGAGGGACCCCTGCGGAGAAGGATAATACGTGAAAGGAGTCCTTTGCTTACTTTATTTTCTGTGCTCAATATAGAAGAAGATCCAAAGTTGAAATACAACAAAACTTGGCGTTTTGCAAAGCTGGGGGTGTCTACTTCATCCGCCATGCCTTCGCAATCAGCACTTGATATTGGTGCTTGCACCTTTCATTGATATCGCATAGTACAACCCCTTGTAAGCTTTTCTTGCGCCATCGTATTGAAAGATGCGGTCATTAGACGCGTCATTGGTCGCAGTCTATGGCGACAGAATAATGCAAGGAGAGTTAATGTTCTGAAAACTTTTGAATGACGAACGAAGGACTGAGCTAACTTAATGTGGACGCCTAATGTGGGACACAGCCAGCTAGCTGCCTTTGAGAACGAATGAAGGCTTGAATTGTGTGCATATACAGATGTGCTTGCACAGCGGGAGGTCTTGTCTGCAGTAATCGCGGACCGTGGTATCGCATATATACTGTTCCCGGTGTCACATACTGTCGTCTAAAGCGCGGGCGTTCTCGATGATAGGGGGTTTATAAACGTACGTCTTTCGATGGTCATGGCTTTTGGCGTATCAAGGCGATAGGGGGAGGGAGGTCAAGTCCCTCTCGCCCCAATTTTTTTTCAATTTTGCATGTCCATATATACAGGCACACATACAAACTCATGCGCGAACATATATAAAGTATGGTTGAACTCCACTCCCCCCTCCAATAAAATAACTAAACATTTCTGGCTACGCCCCTGGTCATGAGCTGCTTCGGGGCGTCGTCGTAGCCTTTCCTGCATAATCTTGTTTTTGTTCATAATTTTATGAAAACTGTGGCATCTTTGGCTGCCTGACTACTCCGAACGAAGCAAATGGCACTGCAGCTTCAGCTATCGCATTCCCGACAGCAAAGCCTGAAGACAGGAGCCATCCGAAACCGTAAAAGCAATCTCACAAAAACCTTAACCGAAAGTGGGAAATGGGGGGGGGGGGGGAGCAAGGTGATGGCAACTGCTACCTGGAGGGCAATGTAGACGGCGATACCTTCTCGAAGGGGAAATATAAAGGAAATGAAGATTGCAGGACACAGAGATGAAATACAGTAGAAAAGCAAACAAGCAACGCAAGCGGAGGCAAAAATAAGCAAGCGAGACACCGAACAATTTGGAGCTTTCAGGATTCCGAACTTTCAGGGTTCTGAGTTCGTTAACAACAAGGAAATAAAATCGCATGGAGGCTGTCTTTGTCTAGTAAGCTTTTTTCGCCATTAATCTGCGGTCTTTGTTTATTGGTTATGAAATACTGATATCCATTCTTGCGTATTTGTGAATTAAACCATCGTAAAAAAAATTAACAGCGGCGAAGCCATGCGTTCTCATAAGTGCAAAAATTGTGAACACTGTGTTGGTAATTCCCGGCAGAATAAGTTATGGGGTATCGCTGAAGTCACAAACATTGGGGGAGCAGTCGTCATTACATTTTGTTGCAGAAAATGGGCAGACCGCCACGTCTCTCACACGATGCAAGCGTATTCCGATTTCGGGGAAAGGCGACAACACCCATTCGTAATTTATTTACCCTGTTGGTCATAAGAGTGAAAACTGAAGACCTCGCGTCATGTTTCACCCACACAATATCGAATGAATTTTTTTTATTCTGTCAAGATACAGAAACAAGTGCGACAAGCCCGTATGGAAACTTCGCAGCGGTAACAGCATTATATGGCAAGCCAAAAAGGAAAATCGACACCTAACAGACAGCCGTACTACGACAGGGTATGCACATTAAAGAATAGAAATGTAAAGCTAATACTTCAATGCAGAAGAATGAAATCAATGTTGCAATCTGTGTACAAGCTGTCGATTCCGTGATAACCGCCTACTTACAAGAAATGAATCTATGTGTCTTACGTGCAAAACAACGACTTTCTTATGAGGTATTCAGTAGCGGCGGACAAAGAAATATGGCTGACCACCTGGGATTCCGAATCTTGCTCCTATGAAATTAACTACCTGAGCGTTTCGGCACGTATAAATGCGTTCGCCGTAGCCGGGTTGGAGCCATGGTCGTCGAGCTAAGGACAGCCCCTATAGCCACGGAGCCACTACGCACGGTAAAGTAATTTCAGCTCTGAGGCTCACGGTGTAGTCGATAACCTGTACTTTTCAGGAAGAAGAAAAACCTGCTGAATGCGCATGCAATTAAGCTGCGCCGCTCACGCAAAGATTCTCAGCTCGGAAGTTCAACGTGCAACGTCGCCGCACTCCTCGGCGCCACAGAGTCGCGCCACAAAGAAAGCCATCAGTGAAAACACGCCTCGTCACGTGTTCTGCCGGCGGTGGACACCCGCTGTGAACAGAGCGTGAAATAACCGTCTCGTTCTGGACGAGCGCGAAAAACCAACTCACGCACCTCCCACGACGCCGTAGCGAAAGTTTCCCGCGCTTCGTAGCGATTCGCAACTCTCCGCAGGTACACGTCAACAACACTTGTTGTTGTCGTCGTCGTAAACCTAACCGTGTCGCTGTCGCGTGGGACGAAGGAACCGTGACCAAGAACGCTGTCCAGGCACACGCAAAGCAAGATTCCTAACGGTGATAAGAACGCCGCTAACGTCTCGTAAGCCCACCGGGGGGTCCGCTCTCTGGGTCAATGAGCAATTCAAGACGGGACCCATGCGCTCAAGGTTACCCTACATCTTTAGCTCCAGCCTCGAGGGACAGCAGCAGGACGTCACAAAACCTTGCTTTAAGCGCACATGCGTTGGCACGCAGCTTCAACCGCGAAATTATCGGTTGCTTCCCTAAGTGCAGTTCCGCACCACAACGGGAGTCTCTTTCAAAATCTTTCGAGTTGTGCGTTATGTGGGGCTCTACCAGAGGCACGTGCAGCGAACGTGCCTGCCGGCGAGCACATAATCGTTTCGCGTTGGGAATGCTAACTCGCGCAGATGCGCGGCGCGTCCGGAGCCGCTGCCCAACGACGTCCGCGCGCACCATTGTACATCCCACCACAGGTCCTCTGTGACCGTGACCATCGCTACTGCTCATCTTCCCTAGACTCGCCGGCGCCTCGCCACCGCGCCCTAACCTACTTTCACTAAAATCGACAAACGTAACAACACGGTGTTGCCTTAGAGTATTTTCATTATACGAGCAGCGAAAGCTTCACATTGTGTTCGTACAAAATTCCCCAAGTAAACGCCGTGTACATGGCATACCAGGTGTCACGAGAGAGGTTCGCGAGAAATAAGCCGCAAATTATTCCCCAGTTGTTCGAAACCAGCGAGGCTTGCGCATGTCTGAAAGGCTTTCGCTGTGCGCGACGGATCGGAATTGAGTCCCTCCACGGTGGTCTAGTGGTTATGGCGCTCGACTGCTGACCCGAAGGTCGCGGAATCGAATCCCGGCCGCGGCGGCTGCATTTTCGACGGAGGCGAAAATGTGTGAGGTCCGTGTACTTAGATTTAATAATAATATCTGGGGTTTAACGTCCCAAAACCACGATATGATTATGAGAGACGCCGTAGTGGAGGGCTCCGGAAATTTCGACCACCTGGGGTTCTTTAACGTGCACCTAAATCTAAGTACACAGGCCTCAGACATTTTCGCCTCCATCGAAAATGCAGCCGCCGCGGCCGTACTTAGATTTAGGTGCACGTTAAAGAACCCCAGGTGGTCGAAATTTCCGGAGCCCTCCACTACGGCGTCTCTCATACACTCTAAGCACGGTAACGTTTACTAAAGGTGCACATTTTCACAAATTTGTGTACTTATAAAATAGAAGTTATCTAGTAACCTTGAGTACCCGTTCATAGTATCGAGCATTCTCACGTAAAAATAGAGGTTACGTTGTACAGTACACGGTATACTGTTTACACAAAACGGCTTGCAGGAGATTTTATACGGCCACATCACGTAAAAATATAGGTTACATTGTACAGTACACGGTATACTGTTTACACAAAACGGCTTGCAGGAGATTTTATACGGCCACATCACGTAAAAATATAGGTTACGTTGTACAGTACACGGTATAGTGTTTACACAAAACGGCTTGCAGGAGATTTTATACGGCCACATCACGTAAAAATATAGGTTACGTTGTACAGTACACGGTATAGTGTTTACACAAAACGGCTTGCAGGAGATTTTATACGGCCACTGCTCTGCGCCTCTTCTTTCCTTCGCTCTTCTTTCTTCGACGCATTCCAGGAGGTTACGCTCATCACATGCTTGGATCAGCCTGTTGTGCCACAGCAACGGAAGCACAGCCTTCCACTCTTTCGCACTTCGTGCTGCGCATTCCTCGTGTTTTTTCCTTTTTTCCGCGCTTCCTTGTGCGGTTTTAATACACCGTCCATATACGTACGCTAAGAAATGCGAACCTTTGCGGAAGGTGTCACATGGAAGGTGCCTCTCGGAACACACGCGATGGCGCATTGTAATCATTCAAGTGCATGACTGCTTATAGAACGTGAGAATTGCGGTGACCGAGGCCAAACGCGTCGCCTTCGCTCATTAGAAAGAGGCCGCTAACAAAACATTCGCATATTCGAGGCGACTTGGAGTTAGCATGCACTACAGTAATGATCAGCCGCGATTATTATTAAAATGTGGTCGACCCGTCAATATTAGTGAGGACCAGAGATTTTATAACAGTATCATGATATACGTGTCAGGCCATCCTCTCTTGGTCCAACTTCTATGCAGTTTAAGCATAGGCTGTCGTGATTATAACACTTCAATTATTTTTCTGCCGCTCGTGCACTTTCATTGACTGTGTTATTCGTGCTTATCAAACTATGTGTTATCCGATAATAAATACCAGCCGTCTATTTGTTACAGGGCTATTTGCGATTTTGTTCACCTTCAAATGTGGGATCAGCAATGGAAACGTGGATACTGACAAAATGTGAGGTTGACAAAGCAGGGAAGCTGCTGAAGGCGGTAAAGAAGTGTGCGGAGAATTAACACTGCTCCTCACGGCATAGAGCATATTCAAAATTGATATACAAACCGTTCGCCATACGCCACGTTTAGTCAGTTTTACGCACTTCTCGCAAAACCCAAAGAACTGTCTGAAATCATCGCTTAATAAGTAGCTGGCTGGTACGTATGTGCATATTATATACGAATGCTGAATGATATAAAGACGCAGTAAAAGTAAATGTATGCATACGCAAAAATACAATAATACCAAGAGCGCATACAAAGAGCCGCAACGCGGTTTTCTTGAGAGATAGAAATTGTAATGCTTAAACATCTACTTAATTGGATCAAGAGAGGATACTTGTCTGATACACATGGCACAACTCATGATTGGGAATATCTGTCAATCACCTGCCCTTCTTAATCATCGTTTTAGTGGCAGACCACATTTGAACAACACGATGCTTGTGGGCGAAAGTGTGACGTTATGATGCATGCAAGCTCTAAGCCAACTCCAAAGGAAATTGTTTTGTGCTTTTCCTTGCGATGAGGGAAGCGTACATCTCTTGCCACGGACACCGCAACTGTCGTGCTCTAAGCAGACATGTACCAGAATTATTCCAAAGCTCCAGCGTGTGTATTCAGGACAGGGCAGGTCATATGACACCGCCGTGAAAGTTCTCATTACTCTGTGTACATATTTGTACGCTGCATAATAAAGCCGCAGAAAGAAGTACAAAAGATTAGGCGTGCACAGAAAGAAGCCCTAAAGGAAGAGCCACGCTTCTCTTGCTAGACGACACTTGGCTGGGCCGATCATGTGCGTAGCGAGTGGTCCGAAATGTGTCGCAGAAAGAAGATCGAAAGAGAAAAGAGGCACATACCCTTTGTTAGGCGACACCTGGGTCGGTGGGCCACGGATAGAGCGGTCATACTGAGTGGAGCCCCCTGCAAATAATACCTGATCAGTCTTGTGCTTCTCCTTAAGTACACTAATGTGTGCGGCATACCATAATTGCTGGTACTTTGCACATAAGCAGGACAGATGAAATCCAGAGGGCAGCCAAAAAGAGGGTGATTGTCAGTCCTTTACTTTTGTTGCTCGGGTTGTGCGTGCTCCCAAGAAATTTTCTAAAGAAAAAAAAACATCAACCATTCGAAAAGAATTCATATTTCATTGCTGTATACCTCCAAAGCAGAATACATCAGTGTATTGATTTATAGCTTCAGGGACTTGTCTAGCTGATAGAAGACCGCAGGTATTCAAAGCGTTTCCCCTTGTTTTCGCCTGTGGTTGGTACAAATTTACAGGACCGGCCGCGGCGGCTGCATTTTCGATGGAGGCGAAAATGTTTGAGGCCCGTGTACTTAGATTTAGGTGCACGTTAAAGAACCCCAGGTGGTCGAAATTTCCGGAGCCCTCCACTACGGCGTCTCTCATAATCATATCGTGGTTTTGGGACGTTAAACCCCAGATATTATTATTATTATTAAATTTACAGGAGCAGGTGGTCAGGATCTGCAGTCAAACCCTCTCTTGCTGCACGCACCATCATGTTTCATCAGTCAATATGTCAGCTGCTGATTCCGCAATCTCCTCGCTGGACAGCCGATCCTAAAATGAGAGGACCGTTATTTTACACTATTCCAACGGTTACTGCCACTTTGCACACAACTGCCGATAACATGTAATGCGAGACACATACTCCAACCCCCCCCCCCCCCCCCCCCAAAAAAAAAGGGTGTTACTTGACCACTACATAAGCGTTCCTGAAATCTACTATCCTGTGCAATACGTTTATCGGAAAACAAAAATCTTATTTGAAATCGCACGTTAATACCAAATGCAATTGACATCTGTTTAGCACAAGAGTCAGCAATACAAAAATGTAAGTGACAGTTTAGTAGCAGAAACACGACAGCAGGTGACTGGACACAGAAGCATTACAATTTACATTTTTCAGTGACCATACTTGGCATTTCACGTGGAGCTTGAATATGCTCGTTTTCTTCAAGGGGCATATTCCACTTGACAGCTCATAACCTCGGCTGCACCGAACGTAAGGCATATCGGCGTCTGGAAGTTTCCAAGCTGCCTGGTAGGAGATCATCCCAGCATGCCTTGGGCGGGATGTATGCTGTAAACAGTTCCAACGCAACACATTTATTATGGCGGGAAAAAATCATTTGTGTTGTCTACGTACCTTTAAACATTCCGGCTTTGACAGTTAAATCACATGTATACTGATTCATTTTTTCTAACCACAATGACACGTTGCTTGCACCCTAAAACAGAACGAGAACACAAAAAAAGAAGTTATGTCAGTGCCGGAGAACAAATTTTTATCGCCAAGGAACTAAGGACATCGAAAGACATACCAACCACACTGACCATGTCTCCCTTTGAACTCCTACGTTGCACGATTGCTGGCATTCGTGCTATCTGAAAATCGTTAAGCCACAGCGTATCGCTTATCGCGTAGCCCCGCCACGGTGGTCTAGTGGTTATGGCGCTCGATTGCGGACCCGAAGGTCGCGGGATCGAATCCCGGCCGCGGCGGCTGCATTTTCGGTGGAGGCGAAAATGTTTGAGGCCCGTGTACTTAGATTTAGGTGCACGTTAAAGAACCCCAGGTGGTCGAAATTTCCGTAGCCCTCCACTACGGCGTCTCTCATAATCATATCGTGGTTTTGGGACGTTAAACCCCAGATATTATTATCGCTTATCGCGTAACACATTCTCAGCTGCCCCGTTTCGATAGCGACGCATTTAGACGTAATCGAGCGACGCAGAGCAAATACTGCCGGCAACAATGCGTAAAAGCATGACAACTTATTTTTCTGACTCGACCCAACTCTTACAGCAGCGTAAGCATGAGCATGAATTATCTGAATTTTGAATGCCGTACATTGTGATCTGTATGAGTGCAACTATGGAATGAAGATGACTTCAGCATATATTTGTGGTAAGGTTTCAAGTTAGGTCAACACGCAGAAGTTTCAAGTCTGACGGAAGCCCGTCTGGTTGGGTTGATACGTGGTGACGTTGAAAACCCGAGGCACTGAGCCGACTAAAGCAAAAAGCATACACACACATATACACACACACGCACGCGCACACACACACACGCGCGCACACACATACACACACGCACGCGCGCGCACACACACACACGCGCGAGCGCGCACACACACACACACACACGCGCGAGCGCACACACATACACACACGCGCGCACACACACACACGCACGCGCGAGCGCACACACGCGAGCACACACGCACACGAGCACACACGCACGCGCGAGCACACACACACGCGCGCGCGCGCACACGCACACACGCACGAATGCGCGAGCAAACACACACACACACACGCGCACGCGCGAGCACACACACACGCGCGCACGAGCACACACACACGCGCGCACGAGCACACACACACGCGCGCACGAGCACACACGCGAGCAAACACACACGCGCACACATACACGCACGCACGCGCGAACACATACACTCACGCGAGCACATACACACACGCGAGCACACACACACGCGCGCACGAACACACACGCGAGCGAACACACGCGCGCACACGCACACACGCACGCGCGAGCAAACACACACACGCGCACGAGCACACACACACACACACACACGTACGCACGCACACACACGGAGTGGTCGGTATCAAGAGCGACTCGAGATAAAGACGTCGTGACAGTCATTTTTCTCTAGCGCGAGCACGTGCCTTCCCCCAGTCGACTGCGTGTCCCCTGAAACGCACTCAGCCAAAGCACTGGATTTAACCATTTATTTTTTCACGTCATAAACGTCTTTTTGTGTGTGTGTATTAAATGTTTACTTCGGTCGGCGCAGTGCCTCGGGTTCGCTACATTCAGCTACACACGGAAGGATGCTGTGATTTCCTTTAAGACACTTAAAACTACACTTAAAACGCACTCTTAACGCCATTTCATTGTCTTTCGGGTACATAAAGCTTTATTCATTTCGGTAGCGCAAAACAAAGACAAGAGAGGACACGTAGACAGGACGGGCGCTAGACATCAACTGACTTTACTGCAAGGAAACACACAAAAACCCGTTGCACAGGCGCGACGCGCTACATCACTCTACGAGGGCTTTTTTTTTTTCTTTTAATGTGTCTAATTTTCTTTGCGCTACCGAAATGAACACCAGTGATCACAACCAACTAGCCCCCATTACCGCCTTAAACCCTCACTCGTCCACCTAAAAGTACCGCAGCAGAGTTTGAAGCATGGCGAAAAGTTTAATTAGCCGACACGTTGCGTATAGACGCCACGAAATATCATGTACCGGTGACAAGGACATGACAAACAGCCCAGACTGCCATTGACAGGAGCGAGTTACTGCGCACGCAGAGATCGTCTGGGCAAAGCTGATCTGGGGCACTTTGTTTACGCCGCCTACAGTATTTCACACCGTGATTGCAGCCTTCATCGAGCGTGTTGAAGGTACCAAGACAGCGACAGCAAGAAGGGTTAAACTTTTGTCCTTCATCTCTTCTCACATAAACGTGTATGATAACGAATGATCTTAGTCGGATGTTTGATAATATACGCCCAAACACTCATCTTGTAATGTCAAACGCAGAGCAAATACTGCCAATAACAATGCATTACATAAAAGTATGACACGATTTATTTAAAACATAAAAGTATGACACGATTACATAAAAGTATGACACGACCCATCTCGTACAGTAGCGTAAGCATCAGCATGACTTCAGGCAAACACGCGACGTAAGTACATATACACAAGCAAATAACGTACTGAAGAGAGAATATTGCTTACCTGCAAATCACATTTACTGCGGTCTTCGGGCAACGTAACAACGGATGCAACACGCTCGACAATTGCGAGTCTCAGGCAAGCGAAGAATCAGCAATGCAGCTCGTCGCAACGTCCGCGCAGCCCACTGAACGTGCCCGTTGCAATGCATCGTGGCTGATTTGCGGCGGATCGCGCACGTTAATGACTGTCCTTGCGTGCTGTATCACTAGTTACACGCCACTCACGTACACAACACGATTAGACCAGGCACGTTAACAAAGCGCGGAGCGTAAAACCTGGTTAAATCGATGAAACGAAGAGCAGCACTGCACAAACGCGACTTCAAAAAAACAACCGCACCAACCGCTTCGCATTCGAATCCTCTTCCCGGCATACACCTCAAGCTGTGCAAAGCCTAGGAGAGATGACGCCGTCCCTGGTTCGATAAAGTTGAAGCGGCGCCTCGAGGACGCCACATTTGTTAGTCACCGCGAGCTCATACATCTCTCTACGCGGCCTCTCTACTGGAGCGGCCATCCCACGCTGTTTTGTGAACTCAGCGGCATCTTTTTCTCCCGTGTTGGCGAATTGATGACGGTTAACCGTGTTTGGTGCTATCTTGTCCCGTGACGTTTGCTGCACTTTACGATCCGTTAATTAAAACGCGAAAAAAACGAACAAACTAGACAACACGACAGCGAAATTCAAATAAATTGTATTGCGAGTCTCGGAAAAATATTTTTCTCGCGCCACGGGATGGTTCTTCGATCGCATCGTCAGTTTAATTTGGTCGGTTGTCGTGTGCTCACAGTACTTTATCTTGTCGCCATATGCGAAGCTTCCCGGAGGCAAATTAATTACTTCTGCGGCTTAAAAGCAAAATAGATATAAGAGCTACTTAATAAGTTGTTTAGCACAAACATTTGACCAACATACGATAGTTTTTCGTTCTTGTGCTTCTGCCGATGTCTGTGCAGATTATGTCACCTCATAAATAACGGGTTTTGGAAGCGGGCTCACCTTATTGAACTCCAGTTTTAGTTCATAGCCCACCATCGCTTGCCTCAGTACGCCGCAATGTAAAATCGCTGCTTCTGTGATTTGCTTTTCTGCTGTCAAGACCCGTTCTGTGTGTACATCATCCGCTGTTCAATTGATAAAGCCAGCTTTGAACAAGACAGGTTGCGATGTGACACATTGATCAATAAACTTCCACTCCATAGTGTAGGTCCCCTGACGGATGAGTCATTGCGCTGTTATAAGTTACAATCTAAAGGTTACAGTGCTCATCGCGGTGCTTTAGCTTTTAACTTGGCACGCTGCTGTCGATGTAACCTTTATGAGAGAGGGAAATGAAGAAAACACAAAGATAAAATTGCTGTAACAGCCACGTAACTTATAAATTATAAGTTACATGTCTTTTTATGCTGTCGTAAACGTTACCGTGATTAGAGTGTAATCATATCGTGGTTTTGAGACGTTAAACCCCAGATATTAAAAGGATCGGAATTCGAGCGAGGGCTTCCTTGACAATTGTAAGTGCAGATAGTATCGACTCCCCCAGTTCTTGTTTTAATTTCACCGCACAGTTTTCTCTCTAAATATTGAATATCAGTATTGCGATCACTCGGTTCTGAATGTGATTTTTGATATTTCCGTATACATGCCTTTCTGCAGTTTTGCCAGATTACAAAATTTCTCCACTCAATTAGATGAGGCTTTTTGTCCCTAACTGCATCCAACTTTTCAAAATAAGCTAATATCGGCACAATATTGCACAATATTGTTTCCATTCGACTCTGCAGGTAAGACAGAGAAACATGGAGAATGCAGAGAAATGTGCGCGATTGTGTGTGCAATTAAAGAGGTATCGTTAATTAAAATTTCAACCGTCGTTCTCCGGTGGCTAAAGCAAACGACTATAGTTTTGGAGCCCGTCCTCTAGATTCCCCAGCTGAGCGAAGACATTTTCAATAAAGAAGCTTTTAAGAGCTACGTGAAGAGTATTTCATTTTACGTAGGAAAGACGTCTACGAGCGAAAATGATGCTATGAGGGTCAGTTTCGCTTGTGAAGATAAACACGATATATAAACTACACAGAAAAACACGATCTTCTTCATCTCAGCGCAAGCGCAGTGAACCTTCATGGCTTTCGCTAAATGGCGCTCAGCTATTCGAACGCAACGTCCTTTAGGCCTCGCGAGTCGCTGCAAGGCGACCAAAAACGAGCGGTCACGTTGCGAACACGTGCGCCTTTCAGGCTTCCATCGCTGCCTTTTTCGCTGCCAACACTGTGCGAGCCGCGCGTTGAATCGGCACGTTATATAATTCACGGCCAGGTGCAGTGTGTGCGGTAGTGAAGCGAATCGGTGGACACAGCAGGGGTCGTCGGAGACCTGTAGTTGCGCGAACCGCAAAAAAAAAAAAAAACGTGTTTCTATATTTGTAGGACAGATCCGAGCTGCCCGCGCTACTATGCGTTAAATTCCACCACCCGTGCAGAGAAAGGTGTGGCATCGCTTCGTCCTCTAGCGAGCGATCACCTGTGGTTTCACACCTGGTAGACCTCCTTGCAATATGACGCCTCGTATTCGCTTCATTCCCCTCCCTGAGACCAATAAGCACAAAAAAAGGAGCACATCATCTTCATAGGGTGAGCAAAGCGAGGGGCGTTTTAGTCCAGCCATGTACCGCAAGAGTGAGGCCGAAGAATGTTTCTTTTCGAGGTAGCTGGCGGTGTCGAGTAGACCGTCGTCCCTTCTTTTCACCTCCCTCCCTTCCCCCTCTCTTTCGCGTATTTCTAACGCGCACGGGGGGAGAGACCGAAGCGCTGTTGCGGTTGATTGAGACGTAAGGTTGGTTTGCGTCTTCCTTGTAAATTCAGGAAAGCTTCATCGCAGCGCACCAAATTCTTCCGGCTTATTGCTTGAATATGCAACGTCTATCGCTCGGTGGGTGGTTCCGTTTCGTGATGTCCCACCCAGACTTTCAGCCTTCGTTCGAAAGAAGAGGTCTCGGGCCGCTCGCAACCATATCCGGTTGCTCAGTTTATGCTCCCCTCTATATGCTGCGAAAGCGAAGGACCTCAAGTGTTTATTTTTCTCCCGTTTGGCGAACCAAAATCATATTGACAGTATCTATCTATCTATCTATCTATCTATCTATCTATCTATCTATCTATCTATCTATCTATCTATCTATCTATCTATCTATCTATCTATCTATCTATCTATCTATCTATCTATCTATCTATCTATCTATCTATTCACATACATCTCATTGATCCCGTGGTCAGTGGTCATTTAGTCAACTATTAGCAACTTTGCTTGGCACGACATGAGTGCATGACGAACGCGAACAACGACATGAATAGCACCACATGCATGTCATTAACTTTATGGTCTAAATGACAAAACGCCGTCGCGATGCCATGGTGGTCATTTCATTTCCTCGCTGTGCGCCAGAATGTGCATCACATTGCACTCGTGCATGTCTAACATGAATGGCAAGTCATGACGGATGGAATGACATGCATGTCATCTGTATCATCATATTGCCACGCCCACTTCTTGTCTTGTTTTGATGTATTCGGGTTTGACCGGCAGGGACGGTTATCAACGCTCGACGCTGTCCGCGAAGTAGTGTTCTAGAAGCGTCGCGATTGTAGTAGATCGGTTTGTTAAGATTGCGCCCCCGCACGCGAATGTTCCAGTTTTGTCTAGAGATAACGCCGCCACCAGCGATATTGCTGGAAAGTTCGATAGCGCCTGTATAAAAGCCGACGCACTTGATCGCTTGTCAGTTGATCGACGGACGACGCCCTGTTCGCCGCTATCATTGTACAGCGTGCATTGCTGTAGTTCTAGTTCTCATTTTCCGGCCACAAGTTCGGCCAAATAAACAGTTTTATCCTACAAACGCCGACTGCTGTGTTCGTCGACGTCACGACCACGTGACATCTGGTGGAGGTGCTGCTTCTTCCATGATCCGGACGCCCCCGCGAAGCGCTGACCCAAGCCCAAGCCGCGAGGAGGACGACGGCAAAAAAAACCCGGATCTTCGAACAAGCCGCAGGCAGAAGGGACTGCAGCCAGAGTACGGGCTCCTTCCCGAAAACACCAGGCAGCCCCAGGTCCCAACACCGACCGCAGCGACGATGACCGACCCCGTGCAGCCTGCGCCGATACTTCTCCGGCAGCCCAAGGAGCCGCCAACTTTCCGCGGGTCGTCATTCGAAGACCCGGAAACCTGGCTCGAGACCTTCGAAAGGGTCTCAGCGTTCAACAACTGGGACTCCGAGGACAAGCTACGCCACGTCTACTTTTACCTGGAAGATGCAGCAAGGACCTGGCTGGAGAATCGGGAGTCCACTCTTCGAACCTGGGACGCCTTTCGCAGCGCTTTCCTGGAGACGTTCACAAGCGTCGTCCGAAAGGAAAGGGCCGCAGCCTTGCTGGAGACACGGGTCCAACTTCCAAATGAAAGCGTGGTCATCTTTGCAGAGGAAATGACCCGGCTATTTCACCACGCTGACCCTGCCGTGCCCGAGGACAAGAAAGTCCGCTTCCTCATGCGAGGAGTGAAGGAACAGCTCTTCGCTGGACTTATGAGGAATCCGCCGAATACCGTCGAAGAATTTGTCTCCGAAGCAACAACAATCGAGAAAACGCTTGAGATGCGAACACGGCAATACAACCGCAGCTTCTCGACCACAAGCTACGCCGACGTTCAAGCACTAGGATCCGCCGACCTGCGTGAGACGATTCGAGTAATCGTGCAAGAGGAGCTGCGAAAAATTCTACCTTCGTCGCAACCTCAAGTGGATTCCATCGCCGACGTCGTGCGCCAGGAGATCCAGCATTCACTCGGTGCGCCTCAGCTAGCAGAGCCGCAGCCGCAAGCTATGAGCTATGCTGCTGCAGCCCGCCGTCATGCTCCTCCTCCACGCCCACGCCAAGACGACACACCCCCGCAGTACCGTCGCCAGACGCCGCCAGCGACGCCCTACCGTCCACCTGTCGGCCAGACGCCGCCGCCGCCACCGACGCCCTACCGCCCACCTGTCGGCCAGCGCTACACCCCGAGGAAGACCGATGTCTGGCGTGCCCCTGACAACCGCCCGCTCTGCTACCACTGCGGGGAGGCCGGCCACACGTACCGCCGCTGCCAGTACCGTCAGATGGGGCTACGCGGATTCTCCGTCAACGCGCCGCGCCCGCAGACAGGCGAACGGCCTCGCGACATCGACGACTATCTCACAGGCACACAGTGGCAAGAACGACGACCTTCCCGCTCACCGTTGCCCGGCCGCTACATGTCACCGCACCGCCGGCAGTACACTGGCCCAAACCGGGGCCGGTCGCCTAGCCCGTATCCGGAAAACTAAGGGCAGCAACCGATGGAGGTGCGGTTGCTGAACGACGAAATGCTGAAGATCCTCCGCCGTCGACGACGACACCGCGACGAAGTTCCGAGCCCCCGCTGCACGCCGAACGATGTCGACGTCCCGAAGACGAAACTTTGCGACCGGAAGCAGACCTGACGACGCAACGCGGAAGCAGCGGTGCAAACCGACGTAGCCGTGACCCGACGCCGCGACGTAACCGCAACGCAAGACGGCGGACTAGCGACCTCGACGTTCTGATCGACGGCCACAACGTCACCGCTCTCGTCGATACTGGAGCCGGCTATTCCGTCATCAGTGGGCCGTTCGCAGCAAAGTTGAAGAAAGTTAGGACTGCTTGGGAAGGCCCCGAGATCCGTACCGCTGGAGGCCATCTAATAACGCCGATTGGTGTCTGCACGGCGAGAGTCACTATCAACAACCGGACTTATCCTGTGAGCTTTGTAATCCTACAAAACTGCTCCAGGGATGTGATACTTGGACTGGACTTCCTAAGTGACCACGGCGCCGTCATCGACTTAAGAACCAGGTCGATAACCCTATCGTCGGAGAAAGCGACACCACCGGATACGAACCCATGTCAACATGCCCTGAACGTGCTCGAGGATCAAGTCACCATTCCTCCTAGATCCAGCATCATAATTCCCGTCGGCACCGAAACGGCTGAATGCATCGAAGGTGTCATCGAGAGCGATCAGGGTTTGCTGCTAGACCGTGACATTTGCGTCGCAAGAGGCATTGCTCGGCTGTATGAAGGGAAAGGAAGCGTGATGCTAACGAATTTCAGCCAGGAATACAGACACCTGAGCAGGGGCACGACGACTGCATACATCGAAGAAATCTTGGCCGTCAGCGATGCGTTTGCCTTTTCAGATTCTGACGAAGCTACGACGACGATCCCTGAGTCACCCTTCGACGTAAACCCAAGTCTTCCCGCTCACCAACAGCAACAGCTTCGACGCCTTCTGCAGGAATACAGGGACTGTTTCTCGTCGTCGTCGCGGGTCCGACAAACGCCCCTTGCTAAGCACCGCATCATAACAGAAGAAAATGCTCGACCACTCCGTCAGAGTCCCTACCGGGTTTCGACGCGGGAACGGGAGGCCGTTAAGAAACAAGTCGATGAAATGCTACGCGACGACATCATCCAGCCGTCCAACAGCCCGTGGGCGTCTCCCGTGGTGTTAGTGAAGAAGAAGGATGGGACCCTACGTTTCTGCGTCGATTATCGTCGCCTGAACAAAATCACAAAGAAGGACGTATACCCTCTCCCACGGATAGACGACACCCTGGATCGACTCCACAACGCGAATTACTTTTCGTCGATGGACCTCAAGACCGGCTACTGGCAAATTGAAGTCGACGAGAGAGACCGAGAAAAGACCGCCTTTATAACGCCGGACGGCCTGTTCGAGTTCAAGGTCATGACCTTCGGTCTTTGCTCGGCACCTGCGAATTTCCAACGAGTCATGGATACTGTATTAGCTGGCTTGAAGTGGCAGACTTGCCTTGTTTACTTGGACGACGTCGTTGTGTATTCCTCGAACTTCGACGAACACCTCCAGCGACTTCAATCCGTACTTCAAGCAATCAAGAACTCCGGGCTCACCCTGAAGCCAGAAAAGTGCCGCTTCGCGTACGAGGAGCTCTTGTTTCTGGGTCACGTGATCAGCAAGACTGGAGTGCTCCCAGACCCGCAGAAAACAGCTGCCATCGCCGCTTTCCCGCCACCCACCGACAAGAAGGCCGTGCGCCGATATCTCGGCTTGTGCGCCTATTACAGACGCTTTGTCAAAGACTTTTCACGGATCGCCGAGCCACTAACGCAGCTCACGAAGACCGACGTCGAATTCAGGTGGCAAACAGCGCAAGTCGAAGCATTTCATGAACTGAAACGACGCCTGCAGACACCTCCGATACTTGCGCATTTCGACGAATACGCCGATACGGAGATTCACACCGATGCAAGCAGCATAGGACTCGGCGCCGTCCTTGTGCAGCGGGCGGGCGGACTGGAAAGGGTTATCAGTTATGCTAGCCGGTCGCTGTCTAAAGCAGAGGTCAACTATTCCACAACAGAAAAGGAGTGCCTCGCCATCATCTGGGCTACGTCAAAGTTTCGCCCCTATCTCTACGGCAGGCCCTTCAAAGTTGTGAGCGACCATCACGCCTTGTGTTGGCTAGCTAACTTGAAGGACCCTTCAGGTCGGCTCGCACGGTGGAGCCTGAGACTTCAAGAATTTGACATTACTGTCGTGTACAAGTCCGGAAGGAAACACTCCGACGCCGACTGCTTGTCTCGTGCCCCCGTCGACCCACCAACGCCCGACGACCAGGATGATGACAGCTTCTTGGGAGCCATAAGTACCGAAGACTTCGCCGAACGACAGCGAGCCGACCCTGAACTGAAGGGTCTAGTGGAATACCTAGAGGGCAGGGCCATCGTTGTCCCAAAAGTATTCAGGCGAGGATTGGCATCATTTTCTTTGAAAAACAACGTCCTCGTAAAGAAGAACTTCTCTCCGGCCCGAGCCAGCTACCTTATCGTTGTACCTTCGGGACTGCGACCAGAAATTTTGCATGCCCTGCACGACGACCCAACGGCTGGACACCTCGGACTTTCCCGAACGCTCGCACGAGTACACGAAAAGTACTACTGGCCGCGCCTTGCCGCCGACGTCACTCGCTACGTAAGGACGTGCCGAGACTGTCAGCGACGGAAGACACCACCCACAAGACCAGCAGGCTTCCTTCGGCCGATCGAGCCTCCTCGGCGACCATTCAAGCAGATCGGGATGGACCTCCTGGGGCCGTTCCCAACGTCGACTTGCGGAAATAAATGGATCGTCGTGGCTACCGACTACCTCACCCGCTACGCCGAAACAAAAGCCCTGCCCAAAGGCAGTGCGGCTGAGGTAGCCAAGTTTTTCGTTGAGAGCATCGTCCTTCGACACGGCGCCCCAGAGGTTCTCATCACCGACAGAGGTACGGCGTTCACGGCTGACCTAACTCAGGCGATCTTGGAATACAGCCACACAAGCCATCGCCGCACCACCGCGTACCACCCACAGACCAACGGCCTCACCGAGCGTCTAAATAAGACCATCGCCGACATGCTGGCCATGTACGTCGACGTCGAACACAAGACGTGGGACGCCATCCTTCCGTACGTGACCTTCGCGTACAACACGGCCGTACAGGAAACGACGCAGATGACGCCATACAAGTTGGTCTACGGACGGAGCCCGGCAACGACGCTCGACGCCATGCTACCAAACGTGACCGACGAGGAAAACATCGACGTGACCACCTACCTACAGCGCGCCGAAGAAGCACGACAGCTCGCCCGCCTACGGATAAAGAACCAGCAAACGACTGACAGCCGCCGCTACAACCTTCGACGACGCCACATGGAATACCAACCCGGTGACCGTGTATGGGTATGGACGCCAATACGCCGACGAGGACTTAGTGAGAAGCTTCTTCGACGATACTTCGGACCGTACAGGGTACTTCGACGCCTCGGCGCACTCGACTATGAGGTTGCCCCTGACGGCATTACGAACTCTCAGCAGCGCCGTGCGCGACCTGAAGTCGTCCATGTCGTGCGCCTTAAGCCGTTTTTTGCGCGTTAGCGAGCCTGGGGACTCTATTTTTTCCTTCGTTATTGTAATTTATTTGTGTATGCACTTGTTTTGGTTTGTTTTTTTCCCTTCTATGTTCTTTCATAAGCATCGGGACGATGCTTTTTCAGAGGGGGGCAATGCCACGCCCACTTCTTGTCTTGTTTTGATGTATTCGGGTTTGACCGGCAGGGACGGTTATCAACGCTCGACGCTGTCCGCGAAGTAGTGTTCTAGAAGCGTCGCGATTGTAGTACATCGGTTTGTTAAGATTGCGCCCCCGCACGCGAATGTTCCAGTTTTGTCTAGAAATAACGCCGCCACCAGCGATATTGCTGGAAAGTTCGATAGCGCCTGTATAAAAGCCGACGCACTTGATCGCTTGTCAGTTGATCGACGGACGACGCCCTGTTCGCCGCTATCATTGTACAGCGTGCATTGCTGTAGTTCTAGTTCTCATTTTCCGGCCACAAGTTCGGCCAAATAAACAGTTTCATCCTACAAACGCCGACTGCTGTGTTCGTCGACGTCACGACCACGTGACAATATTAATGGCACAAATGACATGACCTATGCGTCGTGAAGCCGTCGATGCCGTTTCATTGGCAGCGGATTTACCATAACAAGCTCGCACGCATCACAAATATGCGGTAACGAATGACATATCATGACATATGTATGGTATCACACGCCTGTCACGTATGGCACGGTATGAAAAGCACAAGCGACAAGATCGCATTACGATCAATACAGTAGCTCTAGAATTAGAATTGCGATTGAGAATCACAATACGAAGAAGACAGGGCGAGCGCCCTTTGTGATTTATTCCCGTCCCTCAGTGTAGAGCTATGTTTCACCAACTTGCCCCACAAGGATAACTTTTGAAATCGTTACTTTAGCTAGAATATCTGAATATGCACGAAAACATAAATTACATGACATAGACCAAAAGAAAGAGAATGGACCGAGGGTATCGTTTCTTTGTTACACAACATAATTCCAAAAGACAATGATGCTAAGCAATGCATAAGAAACTTTATTTGTAGTTATTTTAACTGTAGTATAGTAAATATAACAAAAATGAAAAGGAACTAAGTTGGACAAAAAAAAAGCTTGTTTTTAGGAACCGAACGTATAACCGTCCCACACTTTACCATTTGAGCTACGACGGTGGTTAGTTCCCCCGTCCACCTAATTGGGTGTTTCGCAGCGTGTAATCCTGGGAGTGTTAGCCAACGGCACTCGTAGCCATGGCGGCGACTGTGAAACACTCTTTCTCGGCAGCTGGCTTGTAATAAGTTTCTCATTTATCTCATGAAATGAACCTCGTTTACTCGTGTACAGCTAATGTTGGATAACACTGAATATCGATGGGTGTCATGTATTTGTCACTAGTGCTTACGAATGTTGGCTACCATTAGCTAATCTCGGTTAAGTCGTGGCTAGCGTTGTCTGTACCAGGGGCGTAGGCAGAAATTTTTTTCGGGGTGGCATAAAGTTCCACCATCCACCTCCTTGATATGAAGTGGGGGCCGGGCAGGAAGCTGTGGTCGAGTGTCATTTTGTGACCTATATCCCATGGCAAAAAAAAAAATCCGGGAGGGGGCACGGGCCCGGTGTCCTCCCCCCCCCCCCCCTGGCTACGCCACTGGTCTATACTAATCGCTAGTGGCGGTTCATGTTAAGTGGCATTGGCTCGCTAACTTTCAGGTAGTGTGGGCTAGTGCTTGCTGGCGTTAGCTAAGTATTAGCTACCACTGAACAACTTTGACTAACAATGAAGTATAATGTTGGCATGTGCTGGCCAACCTTGGCTAAACGTAGGCTAGTGTTGCGTAATGATGATCAGCCATCGCTTATGTTGGCTACACAGCGTGTAGTGTTGGCTATCTGCTTTTGACAACAACAGAATGGAGATATCTTCTACGGCGACTCTGCCTCTTAATTGTGGTCTATCGTTGCTTGACTACGCAGGAATGCGCCGGCCCTGCTTACGATATGCGCCTCAGCGTGCCGGAGCGTGCATCTCTCCTCGATGAAACTGCTGCGTATTGCGCTCGAAACGCGAGTGCCGACGTTACGCCGGAGTAGTAAGCTGTCCTTTAGGCGCCACAGTGTACTCGACGTGCCTGGTAAAACAGCGTCGTGCACATAACTACACTCAATTCGCACCAAGAAGTCGATCCGTCACATTATACTTGCCTCAGTGTCAAACAATGCGTCATCGCCAGCTCCTTGCAAAATCCTTTGCATAACATCTATTCCCACGGTGCATGGAGTCTGTCGGAACTTTGCCTGTTTGTCTCGATCTGATCATCCTTTCCTATAATGCCTGGAATGGGCCCTATAGGATACGTAATTTTATTGGTGTGTGTGTGTACATAATACGCAGCTAGATCAGTCGAAGCTACACTAAAAATGACCTTTGCATGAATTTTTAAATAAACATTTGAGCACCTGATGAAGTAGCTCGAGTGGAAGACTTCGCATTTATACAGCTCTCTCAATCTTCGGAGTTGAACACTGGCCATACCATGCTGAATACGCAGGTCCTTGCTCCATAGCCGAAGCGTGGCAGCACTGGGATCGGTCAGTACTTGGGAGGAAGTTGGCTACCGCACCTCTATATATTGGTACAGTGCACTCAAGAAGGCACATTGTCGTCTCTTTCCACGTAGGAAACTTGTCTTCATTAGACTAATCACCCGGAAATAAGTTCAGCATGACGCTACCGTCCTTGCGAATTCAGCTTCATACCACCACTGCATACATCGATGAAAATTGATTGATATATCGATGAAATTGAAAGCCCGTGAGAAATGTGGGGAGGAAGCTGTCGTTCGTTGAAAGGGTGTGGTCACCGGTCGCGGCTTCGGTGATGCGCTCTGATCGCGGGGAGAGTCACGGTTGAAGTCACTGCAGGTATATGAAAGAGCCGTTTTAAGCGCTAGGCGAAAAAGAAAGACAAAGCTTAAAGGTTTGGTGGGAATGCGGTGCGCAGAACGCGAGTACGCGCTCTTCCGGAACGCTGCCGTCACGGACGCTGTGCTGTTCGTCACCCGCCTGCCACAGAGTGTTGGTAAAATCGTGGTTCTGAGCTTTCAGCGGCGCATCCATTAGTGTACGGCACAGTCCTTACTCTGCAAAAAAAAAAAAAAATCCACGCAGAAGCTCCTTTGGGAGTTGTCTATGTGATGCGTAAGTGCGGTGTCTTATTGTAGACTGCACCCTTCCCTAGCACGCAGTTTTCGGGGCGACGTGGCGTCTTTCATCTTCTCTCTATCCCCCCTAAGCCTCTCTATTGGCCCTGTAGCACGCGCATCCCGCGACCACAGAAGCGCGTATCTGGCATCGAAATGACGCAATGTTAGAATTTTCCTGTTGTGTATAACCCTCCATCTCGGCTTTACATCATGTCCTGCAGATTGCTAATATTTGACTGCCATGAAATCGGACGTAGCGTTCATATAGAAAGAGTTCTTGTTTTACATTTGTTTTGCACCGCCGGTAGCCACCATACCGCCGGTACAACGTGCTCATTCGGTTAAGATGTATTCACAATTTTCAAGCGTGGGTGTGTAGCCCAGTGGAAGTAAGGCACTCGCCCCCGGAGCGTGGGCGCCTGACTTCAAACCCAGTCCCGCCATGAAACCTTGTTCAGCTTCATTGGTTTATTGTATATATATATATATATATATATATATATATATATATATATATATATATATATATATATATATATATATATATATATATATATATATATATATGTGGACTTGTCACGGACTTGTCATCGTCATCGGTACACGGAACTCGGGTGTTCGGCTCGCAACTGCAGCGAGTTTTGTCGCCCTCGTTACTAGGCCTGCACCAAGGCTGGATAAAATTTTTCCTTGCGATCAGTTCTAGCGCAAGGCGTTTTTTTAATGCATGTGGATCCTACAATCGGTCGACGAAACAACAGTGGCTATATATTGCCGCATTCTCTTTAAAGACGATCATCACGTTCGTTCTTCCGCCTTTCCCGAGGCTTCCATGTATGTTTGTATACATTGTACATTCACGATACAACAATATTCCATAATTCCGTATAACGATTTCTCAAATCGATTAACAATGAAATGACAAGAACTGTTCAATTTGTATTCAAGTATTTCCAAATTTGCACGCCCCAACTTACAGTTAAATTCCAATTAAACAGAACAATTACGTTCGTTATGATGCATGCACAAGTTCACTGGTTGTTCTCTTACAGAGGATCGAGTCCAACAAGTTGCAGTGTTGATAGATAGATAGATAGATAGATAGATAGATAGATAGATAGATAGATAGATAGATAGATAGATAGATAGATAGATAGATAGATAGATAGATAGATAGATAGATAGATAGATAGATAGATAGATAGATAGATAGATAGATAGATAGATAGATAGATAGATAGATAGATAGATAGATAGATAGATAGATAGATAGATAGATAGATAGATAGATAGATAGATAGATAGATAGATGTTACGTAAACGGGGGCCCTTCCTGCTCTTACGCGCGACCGTTGCATTTTCCCACACATTCATCAAGTGTTCGTGTCGGCACGCATAACGAACATGCTCCGGCAGGTCTTCATTTCCAGCTGTGACTCGGATCACATACGCGGTTCCACAAATTAAGCGAGGTGTAACGGATGCCGCTAGTATTGTATATAGGACAACACGCACAGACAACTGCAGTGAATATGACAGCGCGTATTGTGTTCGATACCACAGCGCGAAGCAAAACAGCGGTTGAATCGCCAAGGTGACCCGGTGAGACCCGCACCTGTGACCACGGGACAGTCCGCTACTGTCGCGCTTCGTCGAGCGCGCTCACGCCCATCGACATTCTGTTGCCGTCGTTTGCGTTATAGGAGAGCACCGCACATACACCGAATGGAGCGTCGCAATTCGTGGATTCTTTTTTTCTGTTCTTCGGTACCAAGCATATACGCCATGTTCAAGTTGTATATAGGCTGAACGTGGTACGAAGCTGCGTGGGTGGCGTATCTGCCATCAAAGCAAGAGTTTATGTATAAACCGATTTTACTTTCGACACCTATAGGCGCCGCCACCTTCAGCTGTTAAACGAATGCTTTTTTTTTTTTTTTATAGGGACTTCGTTTAGGTCCGCTATAACAATGCGTGAAGCTGCGAGCAAAAGACGAGGGTACCGTTCAGGCCGATGGCAGGAACAGAAGAAGCTATTTTTTGTTCTAACCGCGCAGCACGCAGCACGAGGAACGAGGCAAATGCGCATGCGCCTGAGTGCGCCATAAATAAAAGGCGGCCGATGAAGATGACGATGGCCGCTAGAGTTTTCTTATTTGTGTATGCCGTGACGCGATATTGACAAGGTCATGAAACATCAAATGCACGAAGTAACTCATTTTCATGCGTATTATTCTATACAGTAGCAGTGTTAATTAGGTTGTTAAGTATGCAATACAAATAGGTTATAAGCTCAATATGACGACACCGAAACCCATCCGTAAAATGTGGCGTTCTTTTTTTCAAAAAGAGCCAAATGCAGAAACCGAAACTGTGCTAAATTTCAGGGGAGTGTAAAGCACGCCTAAATATCTTTAACTTCTAAAACAGTTGGAATTATAATGGGGCAATTCGTGATTGTAACGTGAACTCAAAAAGACAGTTTATAACCAAAAATGAGCCAAGTGCTGCATCTGTTTCAATCAAACTGAGCCACATTCATTAAACTAGCGCTGCGTCAACAATCGTGACCAAAACAACCAACATGGTCTCGTCCAATGCTTTGCTATCGTGTTTACGTTCCAGAATTAGTTTTTTTAGGCTGAGTTGGCACTTACTGAAGAACATGATGTTGTAGGGCAAGGCTCGAATTTAAAGAGTAAGAGGCCAAATTTACTGCTTCTTTTTGCCTCTTAGCGTTTCTTTTCGAGGTTAGCGCTACAGTATCATGTCGTTCTTGAGCTCCAAGACGGTATATTTGAAATAAAAGATATATGAAATGAAGATATTGGGCACCGACCTATTCCTTGAAGAAGAAGAAGAAGAAGTGATTCGAAACGGCACGGCATAAAACGAGCTCAGAAGAAGAAGAACAAGAGCTGGAGCACTTTTCACGGCCCTCAACAGATGCCAAGAACAAGAAAACGATGCCGCCAGTCCAGAGTAGGGCGCCTTTGCCATAAAGCACCAATCGCTCTTCAAGTCTAGTCATCGCTATTACGCGCATGCGACGAAGGACGGCACCGACGGAAGCACAAGGAGGATGTTAATTTTATCGCAAAATATTACTATATCGCATATTCGAATCGTTTTAGACCTCTTTTACGAGCTAATTCAAGCCCAAATGAAATGTTCCAGTCTATAAGAGCCAAATACAAAGTTTACTCCTGAATACCCACGATAGTGGGCTATATAGATTTTAGCCACAATATAGATTTAACTTATTTAGGGGACAGGAACACACTGGCAAAAAATTGTTGCAACAGGCCCGATCATATTTGCAGTAGCAAAAAAGTGCGTTTTTCTCAGTTTCCGTTAAATTGCATTTGGCTCTTTTAGAAAAAGAAACTCCACAAATAGTCTATATATAGTAAAAAAAATTACACCATCTCCCGCTAAAGGGGACCATGAGAGGATGCGAATCCGGAGCACTTGCACGATCGCGTTCCGTTGGCGTTCATTGGGCATGCTACCGACCTCGTGCCGTGGAACGCGAAGAGGAACGCTATACGCGTCGTGTCTTCCCTCTAGCCTGGCCGTTAATTCTAACAGGGCGAGCGGGGAACGCGGTCGACAGGCGCGCCAGAGGGGGGCAGCGTAGGAGAGGAGAGATAGGGGGAGGGAACGCGCATGCGCTGGCGCTCATCGCGGCGTTGTGCAGGAGAGAATGAGGCGCGCGAGAGGGGGGAGTGGAGAGAGGGGGAGTGCAGAGAGGAAGATAGGGGAGGGGAGAGGAGGTGTGTGGACAGGGCTTGCGCGTGCGCAGTAAGGGTGGTCACACAGCACACTACCACCACCACCACCGGATTGAATTCCGCAATAAGATGCTTCGCATCTAATACAGTGGAGCTAGAGTAAGGTTTTTTTTGTGTTAACATTGCGTACAGATTCGGCACGAATACAAAAGAAGAAAGGTCGGGTAAACAAGGTTAACTGTTCGGTTGGCTACTCTGCACTTTGGGATATAGGTACGGGCAGAAATGATAAGGAGAAAACCGTTTTTTTTTAACCTGGATTATAATAATGACTTCTGCTTACCGCGCTGCTTACCACTGCGGGAGTCAACTGTCATTTGTTGTCTATGGCTTCGAGTCGCTTTTACTAACGCCCACCACTACGCCAAAGAAATCACCGGGTGTCCAGAATGCGCAGTATATGCAGGTGTAAAGAGACGATTGCTCAAATTGTTCGCAGTGGTCGCCGCTACGGGGCGCTAATAAACATCCGCGAAACTACGCTTGGCAGAACTGATAAGCATTCCCTCCCGGAAAGCACAATTCTTGGAGAGTGGACAAAGCCGTCATCGACAAGAACTGCTATAAAGGTGCTGGCAAGATTTTAGAAAACTTCGCAACTGATTCTAAAACCAAAAAAGCAGTGTGGAAGAGCATTTCAAACAATAATGGGGGTTGGCGCGACTTGCACCGAGAGACATTCGATGGCTGCGATAGTAACACCGAAAAGTGGTAACCGGCAAAAGTTCACCAAAATACGCAGGACAAAGAAAAGCAAGAAAAATGAAACGCCTACATGCGAATAGCCGCAAATCAGTTCCCGGCTAATGCGGTTGGGTCCCTCGGAAACCGAACCATATGGCATCCGGTGGGAAAGCCACGCCTGAGCGAGTCGGGCGCGGGAAGAGCGAGTGTCGAAAGGCAGCCCTTGTTTTAATGAGTCACGACCTCCCGTGTTACCTTGCGCAACCCCACAACTCCCGCATAGGAAATGCAGGTTCGTTTGCCTGCGTGTAATGAGACGAGGTTAACTTGTACGTGGTATCTGCACACTTCCATGCATCAGGGATAGACGTGGCTGTCGACTGCCTCTGGCCTTTCTGAGAGGTTCTTAATGAGAAGTTCTTTTGCGCGATAGCTCCCAAGCTGCCTTTGAGAGTTGTTTTAGTGTCCTTTTATTTATCAGCGTAAGAAACGGCAGCACAATTATACCCATCACGAATGAATTTAGCAACGTACTCATTGCGTTCAAGCATGCTACATTATCGTTTTTTTTTAATTCAATATTTTTTAGTGTGCAGGAATGCCTAAAATTGTAAGCTAAAAAAATTCGCAGAAGATATCTCAACGCGAGTGCCAGTGTTTCAAGTTTGATCAAGTAACTGAATGGAACCAACTATCAAGTGACGTGCTGTTACAGCCTTCCCTGAACTTGTGTCTCGTATTGTCCAATAATTTATATCATCCTAGTTCTGTATTCGAAATGTTCCGCTTGGGCATGATGCTCCTTTTATTCCGTATACCTCTGTCGTTTCTGTACCAGTAGCCGTATATGATCTTTCTTCCTATACCGAACTAGTCGTATCATAAACTTGTATACTCACCCTGCGAACGTCCCGTGACGGGATTGTGGTATTTCCAAATAAAATAAAATAGAGAGAGAAATGTTTTAATGAAATGCTGGAGATGTAAAATAAAATAATAGATATAAATAACGCGATTGCAAGCGAGGCAAAGTGGCCAAAAACCGTAACGCCGTTGCCGGAGTAAGTCATGTATGAATGAAGCCTGTGCCACAGGCGAGCTCCTCTCTCGCACTTCCCTCTGATCCTGCTGCGCCATCTAGCGATATTGCCGCGGAATTCTCGTGGTGGGCGTGTCTGTATGTCATGACCTGCTGAGCAACGGCTTTAGAGCCGATTCATTTGGTACTAGAAGCGTTGTTCCTGAGCGGTAGCAAGCTGCCGTGCGCACTCGGGCAATATATATGTATCAAGGGTACCATTCCACCTAGCTCACTAAACAATTCGCAAAGACGTTCTTTTACAGCGAAAGCTGTTATGAGGTCGCGACAACAGTGGATTTTGGTGGCGTAGTTATTCGCCGCCGCTGCCTATGCCGGTGTCCGTGACCGATATCGCGCACGATAAGGAAAAAGAAAATCCAGGATCGAGTGAGATTTGAACCCGGGCCTTCTGCGTGGCAGTCGAGTATTGTACCAGAGCCACGCGTGGTGCTTGAAAGTCCTTCTCAAAAAGACCCTATACAGGCGTCATGTCGGCCAGGCAATCACGTTAACTGGTGTAATATAGCGTGATAAAGGAGTAAAATGACACCATGGAGGTGTCACAAAGTGGGAATAGCGTAACCAGTGGGTGGTTTAAAGCTACACGCCCGTTACAAAGGGCTCAGACATAATTCTTCATCGTCATCAGCCACAGCATAAACAAATTGCACATAATGCCTTGGAGACTCACATGACCAGAATTTGGAGACATGTGCACGCAGCCCCATCTCGTCGGTGACAGCGGGGGCCTGCGGTAACTGAATAGGAAATAGGTGAAAAAAAAATCACAGCATATCCACGGAGTGAATGATGATGAGTGGGCGAAGCTGCGGAGGTTCATCGGTAAACCGTGAATCTTCCGTGAATTCTGCCCAGTACATCATCACCGACGTGAGATCGGGCGCGTTTATACTAAAGGTTCGATGAGTTATGACGACTTGCAGCTCACTTTAATTTTACATGTACGCTGTGAATTTTCATTGTTTAGAAAACCATTGCTTTAGAAAACATCTGGCGTCTTTCGTTAAGCAGCTGGCGTCTTTTCGTTTTGCTTTAGAAACATCTGGCGTTCTTTCGTTCTGCTTTTAGAAAACATCTGGCGTCTTTCGTTGGTTTATTTCATCAATCAACGGCGTTTTGAACAAAATTTTTATTGTTTAATCACGCACAGGAGAAATCTCACCAGGCACTACCTTGGAGGTCAAAATCCAGTGCCTATATATACGGGGTGGTCAGTGAACGGTTGTGCAGCGCGAGCGGTCGGTTTTTTAAATCAAGACGCTGCCGTGACGCTGCGCCGCGAGCGAGGCAAGATAGGGGGGGGGGGACCGTAGGAGGACCATGAGGCGATGCGAAGCCGGAGCACTTGCACGATCGCGTTCCGGTGGCGTTCGTTGGGCATGCTACCGAGCTCGCGTCGTGGAACGCGAAGAGGGACGCTACGCGCGTCGTATCTTCCATCTAGCCTGGCCGTTAATTCTCACAGGGCGAGCGGGGAACGCGGTCGACAGGCGGGCGAGAGGGGGGCAGCGTAGGAGAGGAGAGAGAAGGGGAGGGGACGCGCATGCGCTCGAGCTCATCGCGGCGTTGCGCAGGAGAGAATTTCGGCATGTCTAAGCCCGCGTTTCAGAGGAAGAGTGGAAAGCGGGGGAGAGGGGAAGTGGAGAGGAGTATGGGAGAGGGCGAGGGGCAGTGGAGAGGGGAAGGGGAGAGGGGTAGAGGACATGGGGAATGGTGAGGGGGAGTGGAGAGGGGTGTGTGGAGAGGGTATGCGCATGCGCAGTAAGGGTGGTCACGCCGCACACCACCACATAGGCGCTGCGCCGTGCTCCCGACCGGGCTGCAGAAATTAGGCGCCCTTTCCTGTTCAAACCACCACCACCACCGGACAGATACGCCGGCTGCCGGGAGATACGCTGGACAACGGAGACGTGACAAGGTTAGACTAAGAGGAGCTACGCCCCTAAAATCCGGCAGATCCCACGCACTGTGGGAATCGATGTAATGCGAAGCAGCCAGCAAAGAGCTGCATACATCGCCTTGTTTGACTTTGAGCCAAATGAAATCATTCATGCCATGGCATCTAGTTCACCATATATCGCATGTTTGCCATGCACGCATACATCCACAATCTGGTATATGCCATGCTAATGAGACGTATATTCTGGTATGTACAATGCATGACCTGTCGTTTATGTTTATCACGCACTCGTGTCATGCCATACCAGTTTTGGTATATATCCATTTAAAGGGGCCATGCCACCCAATTTTCGGTCATATTTTGTGTTATATGTATTAATCCTTGTGCATTCACTAATGAGCTGGCGAAATTTTAGCGCAATTGGTCGAGCACTTAATTTATAATCACATAATTTTATGAACACGCGAGCGGCCCGAGAGTCGGGCAACACTGGTGCACTCGCGAGCCGTGACGTAACAAGCAGCTAGCTGTGGAAGCGTCTGCATTGCGGCGAACGATGTTGTTCGGTGATTAGCTGCGCGTGATATCGAGATATTTTAGCTTTCTTCAGCTTGGCACTGAAAGTGAACGATTTGCAGCGGCTGAAACTTTGTAAGAAGACGACGGCTCCGTTCCGCGCTGCACATGACGTCACACGCGCCATGGCAAAATGGCAGTCGCCGGCGGTGGGCGGGGTTTAGAGCCGGCGGCTTCTAGGGCTTGTTTTGCACAGAAATATTCTTTTTCGGCCCACTTTTGAAATCTGTATAGGCATAATAGACCCTTTGCTTCTAGTTTTCGCTGAAAACCGCAAATCTCTGGGCGACCGTGTCATGGCCCCTTTAACAAAACGGCCGGAAGCGCACCATGACAGTGTCATAATCACACCGTACATGACATGCATAACATAATTCGCATGTTAGGACCTGTCATTTATGTTCGTCATACAGTCACATCGCGCAATACCAATTTTGGTGTGTATCAAACGAGCGAAATGGCCGCGAGTGCACCATGAGTATGGCATGTAAATCATGCCATACCTGACATGCATATCATGGTTTTCATAATACCCCCTGTGACTTATATTCGTCATACAGTCGCGTCGCGCAATACAAGTTTTGGTGTATATCAATCTAGCGACACGGCCGCGATCGGATAATGAGTGTAGCATGTAAATCATGCCGTAAATGATACGCATATGATGATTTTCAAGGTCCCACCTGGCCTTTGTGTTTTTAATACAGCCGCGTCGCGCAATACCAATTTTGGTGCATATCAAGCTAGCTAAACGGCCGCGAATGCACCATGAGCAAATCATGTCGTACATGACTTGCATGTCATTATTTTCATGTTACCAGCTCTCGTTTACGTTCGTCATACAGTCACGTCGCGCAATACCAATTTTGGTTTATGTCAAGCTAGAGAAACGGCCGCGAATGCACCATAAACGTGGCATGTAAAGCATGACATACATGACATGCATATCATAATTTTCATTTAGCACCTGTTATTCATGTTCTTCATACAGTCACATCGCACAATACCAATACCAATCTAGCGAAACAGCCGCCAGTGTGCCATGAGCGTGGCATGTAAATCATCTCGTAGATGAGATGCATATCATAATTTTCATGTTACCACGTGTCAGTTATTTTCGTCATACAGAAATGTCTCGTCATACAAGTTTTCGTATATATCCATTCATTTAAACGGCCACGAGCGGCCCGAGATTATGTCATGTAAATCATGCTGCACATGACATGCGTGTCATGATTTGCACGTTAGGACCTGTCATTATGTTCGTCATGAACTCTTGTCGCACCATACCAATTTTGGTATATATTAAATTAACGGAACGACCGCAAGTGCCCCAAGGCCGTGGAATGTAAATCATGCTGTTTATGACATGCATGGCATGATTTTCATGTTATGACCTGTCATTTATGTTCATAATACGGTCATGTTATCCCATGCCAACTTTGGTATACATCCGATTAACGAAACGGCCAGGAAAGCACAAAGTCGTAGGCGGCTAGATAGATAGATAGATAGATAGATAGATAGATAGATAGATAGATAGATAGATAGATAGATAGATAGATAGATAGATAGATAGATAGATAGATAGATAGATAGATAGATAGATAGATAGATAGATAGATAGATACTTCGCATTTAAAATTATATCTGACGAAGAAAGCGTCCACGTCCTCTCCTTTGTCTGTTGTCTAATATTTACGCTAAATACCATTATGACTGACTTGTTCCAACTCTCCCAACAAGCAACGTTGTTGAAAAAAGCTAGTTATCAAAAACGTCTCCCGGTTCTATACAGCAGAGACTTATTTGAACATTCTGTTAAAATTACGGTGTCGCGCCACAAATCGCGTGGCTTCCCACAGTGTTCAATATTTTACAATGAGGGCCCCATGTGTTTCTAATCGGCGGTGTTCAATTGTCCTGGGACGCCACATGCTTTGTAGTACGCCGCTGCACTATTACCAAAATATTCCAGTAGGTCTCTGCTGTATGGGTCCCGGAGACGTTTTACAGCGAAAGTTGTTATGAGAGCATTTCAGCGGCTGTTTTTGGCGCCATAGTTGTCCGCCGCCGCCGCCGCCGCCGCCCGCCACCGGTGTGCGTAACCAGTAACGCTCGAAATAAGAAAAAAAAAAACGAAATAAGAAAAAAATTCCAGGATGGAACGAGGTTCGAAACTGGGCCGTCTGAGCGGGAGCCCGGTATTCAACCTCTGAGCCATGCTGGTGCTTGAAACTGCTTTGCAAAAAGGTCCTATGCAGGCTTCATGTCGGGAAGGAGCCACATTAGCATATGCAATAGAGCGTAGTAGAAGAGTAAAATAAGCACCAAGCGTCGCACAACGCGAGTTCTGTAACCAGGCGTCACACAATGCGAATTGCGCAACGAGTAGGTTGTTGAATGTTTCCAACCCATTACAAAGGGCTCTGCAATAATTCTTCATCGTCATCAGGCACAGCATCAACAAAGTGCGCATAATGCGTTTAGCAGGTACCAACGCTCTCCGTAGAATGACGAAAAATGGCACAGTGCCTGCTGCCCTACCTCTCAAAAATTACAGTGATTTATAGCGTAGTGGGCTCCTCGCAAGTGCACTTGTATTGGTTGCCAAGGAAGCCCATAAGCGCGTGATCCATTTCCTCGGGATCCCAGTAAAGTTCTTCGCCCCCCCCCCCCCGTCTCTCTCCCACGTCAACGTATGTTATACAGCATGACGCAAGAGGGAAATAGCGACCAGGCGTTACCCACTGCAAATTACATAACTGGTGGACCGTTTAAAGGTTCCAACCCATTACCAAGGGCTGAGCCATAACTCTTCATTGTCATCAGTCGTCGCGTCAACAAAGTGCACATAATGCCTTACAGACGTGTAGATGGTGCCTCGCTTCCCCCCAGAATGACGAATAATGGCTTAGTAGGTGCTTCCCAACTTCACAAAATATGTGATTTATGGCGTAGTGGGTACCTTTCTAGTGTACTTGTATTGTAGCCCCAAGAGAGCTTAACGGGCTCTAGAAACGCCGCTCTTCCAGCTTTCGCTGTGACTGTGCTGCGGTTTCAGTGCAGGCCTGGCGTTTTTTTTTTTTTTTTTTTTTTTGATAACTAGCTTTTTACAAGTGATATGTGTATTTTTTTTTGCCTATTTCCTATTCAGTTATGGCAGGACGCCGCTGCTGCCGCCGAGAGATGGCGCCACGAATAGATGTCCCCAAATCATGCGAATATAGTGAGTACCTCGCCTCTCCACAGAGTTATGAATAACGGCTTCGCGGGTATTTTCCTACTTCGCAAAACTATGATTTAATGCTTAGTGAGTGCCTTGCAACTGTATTTGCCGCAGTTGTCCCAAGAGAATTTACAGGGGGCTCTAGAAGGGTCGCTCCTCCAGCTTTCGCTGTGACTGTGCTGCGTGTTCCGCGCATGCCCGGCATTCTTTAAATGCGAAGCACTTCTTACCGAACTAAGGGCACTTTGATCGTTTCTATCTATCTATCTATCTATCTATCTATCTATCTATCTATCTATCTATCTATCTATCTATCTATCTATCTATCTATCTATCTATCTATCTATCCAGCAGCCTACGTCAGGGTGCTCTCGTGATCGCCCCCTTAACTTGGTGTAAACCAAAACCGGCCTGGTAGGGTAAGAGGGTTTGACGAATATGACTTTTAGGGGCGAAGCTCCTTAAGGCGGCACCCGTTCGTCCCTCGTAATCGTAGTCGTAGTAGTCGTAGTGCGTAACCAGTCTTACGCTTTGACCTCCAAGGCGGTGCCGGTGGGAGATTTTAGGGGCGAAGCTCCTTAAGGCGGCACCCGTTCGTCCCTCGTAGTTGTCGTAGTGCGTAACCAGTCGTAACGCTAGTACCAGATCTTGACCTCCAAGGTGGTGCCGGTGGGAGATTTTTCCTGTGCGTTGTTGAACAATAAAAAATTCGCAGCGTGCGCGTTAACTAAAAGCCGAATTCTTCTGTCTCTCATTCCCCATTAGCAGCCATTGGCATGTTCCAGTAGGAAACATTAGTAGAAGTAGAAGTGTAAGTGTTAGCTAAAAGCCGACTTCTTCTGTCTCTCATTCCCATTAGCAGCCATTGTTTACCTCCTAGGTAGTGCCTGGTGAGATTTATCCTGCGCGTGATTAAACAATAAAAATTTTGTTCAAGACGCCGTTGAT
This sequence comes from Rhipicephalus sanguineus, assembly GCF_013339695.2. Classification (NCBI taxonomy): domain Eukaryota; kingdom Metazoa; phylum Arthropoda; class Arachnida; order Ixodida; family Ixodidae; genus Rhipicephalus; species Rhipicephalus sanguineus. The sequence continues at coordinate 59,778,508 of NC_051181.1, forward strand.
TGATGAAATAAACCAACGAAAGACGCCAGATGTTTTCTAAAAGCAAAACGAAAGAACGCCAGATGTTTCTAAAGCAAAACGAAAAGACGCCAGCTGCTTAACGAAAGACGCCAGATGTTTTCTAAAGCAATGGTTTTCTAAACAATGAAAATTCACAGCGTACATGTAAAATTAAAGTGAGCTGCAAGTCGTCATAACTCATCGAACCTTTAGTATAAACGCGCCCGATCTCACGTCGGTGATGATGTACTGGGCAGAATTCACGGAAGATTCACGGTTTACCGATGAACCTCCGCAGCTTCGCCCACTCATCATCATTCAGTCCGTGGATATGCTGTGATTTTTTTTCCTGTGCGTTGTTGAACAATAAAAAATTCGCAGCGTGCGCGTTAACTAAAAGCCGAATTCTTCTGTCTCTCATTCCCCATTAGCAGCCATTGGCATGTGCAGTAGGAAACGTTAGTAGAAGTAGAAGTGTAAGTGTTAGCTAAAAGCCGACTTCTTCTGTCTCTCATTCCCATTAGCAGCCATTGTTTACCTCCAAGGTAGTGCCTGGTGAGATTTATCCTGCGCGTGATTAAACAATAAAAATTTTGTTCAAGACGCCGTTGATTGATGAAATAAACCAACGAAAGACGCCAGATGTTTTCTAAAAGCAAAACGAAAGAACGCCAGATGTTTCTAAAGCAAAACGAAAAGACGCCAGCTGCTTAACGAAAGACGCCAGATGTTTTCTAAAGCAATGGCTTTCTAAACAATGAAAATTCACAGCTACATGTAAAATTAAAGTGAGCTGCAAGTCGTCATAACTCATCGAACCTTTAGTATAAACGCGCCCGGTCTCACGTCGGTGATGATGTACTGGGCAGAATTCACGGAAGATTCACGGTTTACCGATGAACCTCCGCAGCTTCGCCCACTCATCATCATTCACTCCGTGGATATGCTGTGATTTTTTGCTTGTCATGGCATGAATAATGTGAACATCCTGCCGCCTACGTCGTCAAACCCTTTTCTCCAGATATGTGTGGCACATACCCGTATACCACTGGCCGGTATAATGTTATGCACCACGGGTGATTGACTGTTTATATCTACCCAGGAACGGCGGGAACGTATACATTGATCATTCAAATGCGAGAGAGTCAAGAAAAAGCGACATCGGCAGCGTTGACCCGACGAATGTAAAAAATGAGTCAGGATCTCAGCAGGAATCGAACCCAAGCATTCTACGTGGCAGTCGGGTATTCTGCCACAGAGCCACGCCAGGCCTCGAAACTGCTTTGTAAAAAGACGCTGTGCAGGAGTAATGTCTCTGCAACGCCAATTGTGGTTCCAGTGCCAGCTATCTAATTTTATAACAAAGCAATAACTTACTGCTTTGTTATAAATCTAGATAGCCGACGTGATGCCTGTATCATGGGAGTACTTACGTAATGTGACATTACATATGTGCTCCCATATACAGGCATCATGTAGGGTTCACTTCAATTGTCGTTGCAGTGTTGGCTCCGCTTTTAAAGGAGTCTAATAAACATTACACTTGGATTCCTATAATTCAGCAAGCTATATTCAAGCGTTGCTTGGCCCCCGGAGGAATATGCTAACGTACACTGTAAAAAATAGTTGTAAATTTACAGATAAAATACATGAAATTTCTGTACCGCGAAAGAAACTTTCTGTGAATGTGCCATGAAGGAAATCTGTTAAAAAGAGAAACCGAAGTTTCCTCTTATTCGTGACCTTCAGCAAAACAAATGACTCAAAAGTGAACCTCCACAGTTTTAAATGCTTCAAAGATTACAAATGTCCATGAAATAACATTTCATGTTTTTCTTGTTTCTCGCACAATGCTATTTTGATTGATTAATATTCAGAGCCTTTTCTGCGGTACTACGTTCATGCCTCGCGGGCCCCTACATTTACAAGATGGCTACCGCTCACGTCGAAGCGCGGCTACGCATGGCTGCATTGTAAAGCGCGGCTACGCCACCCTTCTGCTCCTGCTTTTTAACGCGGTAGCGTTAGAGAGCTCGTGTCACAGAAATTCCGCTGTCGGCGTCGGCACCGTTGGTTGTGAGCGAAAAATCATCCGTGAGCGAAAAATCGACAAAGTAGCAAATAAAATAAACGATAAAAATCTTCGGTCCCAATAAGGATCGAACCCAGGCCGTTCGCGTGGCAAGCAGGTGTCTTACCACAAAGCCACGATGTTGCTTGCAGCTGTTTCGGACAAAAACACTACATAAATGCCATGTAGTAGAAGGAGTCTCCTTAATGCATTTTGTTCTGCAGATGTCACGACGAAAACGAGCCCATACGGTAGGCGCATTCGCGAGGCCATCAAACTACGTCGAAAAACGCCGGGATAGTGCAGCCATCGCCGCTAAATACACACACGAACTTTCAAACAGCTCTAAAAATGGACAACTATGTCCATCTAGAGGAAAACATATCAAGCCAACGCAGCAAACGCTAGATAATGTGCTGCCATCTGTGAGGCATTGTGAGAAATATGTCTCAACTTTTCATGGCATCCGAGAGGGCCGGCGCGCGGCGTATATCTTGGAGGCCATGCGACTATTGCTTTAGATCGAAAGCCTGTAAAATTCGCGCGCGTGCGTGCGTGTGTGAGTGTAACAATACACATTAATAAGTATGCACTTAGTGGCTGAAGTGCGCACTAGGGGCCGGATTTCGCTATCGCGTTCAACTCTTAAAGGCGAAGCTTAAGGGTCCCCCAATTTTTGTGCGTCTGTCATAGAAAGGTGGGTGGTTTGCTTCTCACTAGACTTCTTTACAACAAGAGCTCGTTGATATGCCTGCCCGCTCTCGAAATTCGATCTCACGTAGTTTCTAATTCTGCTTCGCGTCGGCAGCGCGCGCGACCACAACGTTGTGCGAGAGCCGGAATTCCTTCCATGCTTTGGTAGAGATACTGAAGAGGCCTTGTAAGTGGATGCTTGAGGGAACGCCTGCTGTTGTACGACATTTATTTCTTTGCTGGTAGCGGCAGCGTACGTCAAGGTATGCGAATTTCACTTGGACGGTTGCGCATATTAGAGCGTTCGCAGCGCACTTCATGTGCGTTCTCTGCAGGCATTCTCGCCTATAGTAATCCAGAGTGTCTCGATATCCTAGAAGTTCCGTGTTCGCGTCCCGCTCACCCTCCACCACACCATACGCTGACCCGAGAGGATGCGACCGCGATGCGGCAACTGCAGGCCAACACTTTCCCCAACCTACACTTCCTCCACATCCTCCATCCAACTTCCTACCCTGACAAATGCCCTGGCTGCGGTGCGGTACCGACGTTATTTCACGTAACGCTGGAATGTTAGCGTCCACCAGCCAGGCGCTCTCCCATCTCCTCTCCTATTCCAACCCTGCAAGACTGGGAGGCCATGCTGCGTGACGGAAGCCCGAGTGGCCAGCGGGCGTTGGTCCGTCGGGCATGAGACGCGGCAGCGACTGTTGGAGCTCTGGACTGAGAGCCCCACCCGACAGTTCTCAATACTTCTAATAAAATTTTTCTCTCTCTCTCTCTGCAGGCAGCGATTAACGAGGTTTCGCTGTACAGAAGAATGAGAGGTATTTGTTCACCTTACCAGCTTTGTTTCTTTATTACATCAAACCTGTGTATTCTATGTTTCTGCACCTATTTTTTTCTTGTTGCTTGGCCCGACTTTCTCTAAAAACTAATGAAGTGCGTATAACTCAACTCAGCTAACCGAGCGACGTTACAGAGATTATAATTCTTTCTTTTTTTAATAAAAGTGCAAACTTTTTCTTTTTGTGTGTGTTTATCTGCGTGTAATAGGTAGCTTTCTCCTGCATAGTGAACATCGCCCTGAGCAATGATGTTGTGACTTGATGTACGGCGTTTAGTGTTTTGTAGTGATCATTGTATGATAAGTTCTGCTTGGTTGTATAATGCTGTGTATCTTGAACATTGCTGGCGGTCATCTGCGAACGCGTAGCTTCTTGGCGTAGTATCATTGGATGACCTTCCTTACGAAGCTTTAAGTTCCTGGCGGGTAATAGATAACCTAGGTAAACCTAGTTTACCGAATGGACGTGTGGGGCACATCCACGCGGTAAACTGATACCTCGAGTGACTAGCCAATGGGGCACGGGCTTGACGTGTACACGCGCTACCTTGCGTCATCGCATTCCGCCTGCATTGCGGTGGAGCACGTCTTCTCTTCGGTAGGAGAAACTCGGCGCTGTTTCGGATTGGCGTGTTCCCTGCTGAAGCTCATGTTAGATACGCGGTTATTATCCGTGGTTTACACACTACGGCGTGACGCCGTGAACACCTCTGGAAAGTAGGCTCAAGTGCGCTCGTAGTACAGGCGGTTAATCGTGGCACATGTCACACGTGATCTCTCAGTGACCACCAACTCCTACGCCGCTGTTCTAGCCAGTGTTGTACGTAACGGCGTTCCAAGGAACGACGTTCCAGGAACTAGTTCCTTTTTGAAGGAACGGAGGAACGCCACCGTTCCATTGAGGATCGATGGAACTGTAACGGTAACTCGTTACGTTTACGTAGGAACGGCATAAGGAACGGCGTTCCTTTGTGTGTGTGTGTGTGTGTGTTTGTGTGTGTGTGTGGGGGGGGGGTGGGGGCTGCGAATTCAGGCGGTTCTGCTGCGCGTCCCCGTGGTCTTGTCGGCATAGGGAAAAGTGTGGGAGCCGACTTACCGCAGTCGAGGCGCCTACGCGTGGTTCCGCGGAGTTTTCGAACGGCGCGAATCATCGTCGCAAATTTTGTGTTTGACGCGCATGGGACAGAGTCGCCAATCACAACGCCAGAGGCCGCAGAAAATAGCACCGACATGCAACTTTTATTATAGTTCAATTCGACAGCCGCCGCAGCGATAACGCCTGTCATGCAATAAACGATACGCATACATCCAGCGCTACATTGTTGTTGCCAAGGGTACCAATATGGGCTTGTTGGTTCATCGTAAACTGGCTTGTAGCATAGCGCGGGAAGACACACGGACAAGAAGTACAAGACAAACACAAGCGCTTGTGTTCGTCTCGTACTTCTTCTTTGTCCTTGTGTCTTCCCGCGCTATGCTACAAGCCAGTGTATTGTTGCGCCCGCTGAGCCTGCCCTCGCCCCTACGACTACGGTTGACCTGTCCCTATTTGTGTGCAACATGGCAGTACCCTCAAGAACTTGATGGAACGGCTTTTCAACATTGCCAGCGAAGTGCTGACGAGAAAACAGGTTCCTCACTCGGATACCAACATCGAGATGCGACTATTGTTGAGTGCGAACAAGGGATTTACCAAGTTGCGAATATGTATCCTGGACATTATTTGCTACTCACACTGCGGTATTGAATCAGCACTCATTAAACGCCTGTGTGTTGTTCTTTTCGATGTGCTTTCCTGTGCAAGAAACTTATTTATATTGGTGCATGTGTGGGAATTTCTGTTACATGTCTGTAGTATGGCCGGTGGTCTATAAAAAATTCGTCTAGGAGCGTTTCTTTAGATTCATTTTATCTACATGTAACCTACTGCCGGCGATGTAAAATTCGTAAAATATGTAGCTCGATGTTAGCTTTAAATTGCCCCCGTTTTTTAGCCTCGGGGTTATCCGGCACTATATTTTGATTAAAAATTCAAATGTAACGTAAAAGTAACGACACGTTCCAATTTTCGAATAGTAACTGGAACGCGTTCCTTTCGCACTGAAGGAACTTGTAACGGGAACTCGTTCCAAGATTGGGAAGGAACGAGGAACGAGCCTTCGTTCCTGTTTTAGAGGAACGTGTACAACACTGGTTCTAGCCGTGCGTGAAGGCTTATTATGGACATCGATCATGACTACCTTTAAAGAATCCCTGTTTCCGGACAGGCAGACTTTGTCTTTAGTGGCGTATTGAAGGGCGAATGAATCTTTCGTTGGCTCTCGCCCGTTTTGTTCACCAATGCTTGGCGGCAGTAGTTAAGACTTCCATCATCGAACAAAAGTACGGACACAAATTTTGAATGACGCAACCAAGTTACGAGATGTGTTCGTCCCTGAACACAAAGTTTTTTAGCTCTTTGAGGCGCACGTTCTGTCGCGCGTGAGGTTTAGGGCATCTGAAAAAAAAAAGACATGCACACGTTTTCGTCGACAGCTTTAGGACATCCGTTCTATACCACCGCGCTATCGACATGTAGGCCACAAAAAGAGCCGCTTGGCAGACAACAGCGGCTCAGACTTGCTCAGACGACTGGCATATGACGAAATGGTCTGTGTGTTTTGCCAGCTATGCTACCGCGACAGATGGGCTTTGTTTATTTGACGGCGCTGTTCCCTGCCAAGTGACGCCATGCGAGACAAACTGTAGTTACGCTATAGTACTACCACTGAAAAAATAACATCTACTCCTTTAAGCGCATCACTCCTTGAATGAAGCGAATTGCTCATTAGAAATGCTCTGCGATTAATAAACATTCACAATATTCATTATATTTTGAACATATATATTGTGTTGCTCTTTTGCGGAGAAGCAAATTTCATGCTATATATAGTTTACAGCACGTAATAGGCAGGAATTGGCGTACCACGGTAGGGGTTCAACCTCCGCCCCCCTCCCCCCCAATTATTTGTTAGATTTTGCATGTGTATATATGCACGCACGAACATACATGAAGAGCGGGTGAACCCCCCCTCCCCCGCCCCCCCGAAAAGAATTTCTGGCTACGGCCCTGCAGAAAATAAAAACCAATTGACCGTCTGCTTTTCATAAAACGAAGGACATTTCACTCCATCTCAGGTGGCAAGTTTTCCCAGATTGATACAGATCATTGGACTAATTTCCCCACGTGCCCTTTATAAATGAATTCCTAGTAACGAAAAAGTGTGACGGAAATCGCAACTTGGTGGCTCGCTAGCCCAAATAATGAAATAGTCGACGCGAAGCAACCCTCATTGCGAACGTCATTGCGCATGCATTGTTGATTTCTTGCGTAAACACTTTCTGCAATGGAGGTTCGCTGAGCGCGCCCACGTGCTCAGGTGTTATTCGTCTGCGTGCTTAGCCTGATGTCCGTGCAAATGCGCATGCCTTTAAAGGCTTTTTGAAAGAATTAGGAATATGTTTCAATTGGGTATAGCATTTAATGTTAAAGATTCATTCTCTCGGAATTGGCAAAAATGTTTGTTACAGTCAGGCATTAGCTTCCTTTCCTTTATTTTTAGGGCTTTACAAAAGTGCTTACCGTTATAACAGACTTTTATATTTCTTTCGGTAATTGCAGTTTTTTTATTTCGGCGATGTATGTCTGCAGTCTCTGTGGTACCACCAAGACGACTGTGCCACGTTTCATGAAGTATGCCACACTGCACAAAAACATGAATGCATTCTGCATGAAGTGCCCATAGAACAGTGCAGAAAAGTGTTCCGAGAGTTCCTTCTCTGGGCTAGTGCTACGAGATACCGAGGACGAAAATAGGACTGTAAAGAAAACAAAGTCCAAAAGGATTTATATGGTTATGTGTCATGGAAGCCCAAATTACCTGCACTAAGACACAACTAATGGACCACACTAAGTTGGCACTGATGCTATAGTGCCCTAAGGTGGTACTGCATCTCGAGCTACCAGAAGGTAAGATGATTATTTGACAGTGGCCTGCTCCTCAAATTGTTCGCTGCTTTAATTTACCTTCTAATATTGAGAGCATTTATCTATTTTTATTTTATATCACATCTACAATGCCTGTAGTTCAATAAAAAATATTGTCTAACTTTTTAATTGTCTTCGTATGCTTGTTTGATCTTCAGGGTACAGGTGTTTTAATGGCTACTTATCGCATAATTAATAACTTTTAATATTGCAGGCCAGTACAAGTCAAGATAACGTCGGAGACGTGCCGTGCTCCCACAGGTACCTTATTGCCAAAGGTATTGTTAGGTATACTTGCAATATATTGCTGAATATTTCTAAACAGGAAATATTTTGTTCCAGGAGAGAACTTTCTGACTGCCGGGGCATTTACCATCTGTATTGATACCCATGCTGTGATCTAATCCACCACACGGTGCCAGGCATTCAAGTTGATGTTTTTTACACACTTCACCTTTACTATTGAATACTGCAAGGAGGTCAGCCTAACCCTGGAGTTCACACAAAGGTAAAACTTAATGTGATTTTTCTGACTTTTTCAACAAGATTCATGCAACTAACTTAGATAAAGCCACATTAGTTAGTACAAAAGTAGACAAGTACTGGGGAATTTCCAATATCTGCTACTACACTCCCATTTGGCTAAGCCAATGAGGGTTCTGATGGAGGGTATGACTAAATGGAAATGTTCAGCTTATGTGTAAGACTGTCTACGGGAATCCTGAGCGGTCATGAAAGTTTTTAAATAATAACGTGAGTATATGGAACGGTTGACGTGTGAAGTATTTTTAATCACTGTTTAATGAGGATTTCGAAGGGGCACCAAGTAACATGAAAATTTTCGTTATTTAAATAAGAGATAGCACTTTTTTATGCAGTTCTGCTGCCGGAGCAAGGTGTGGGCCCGGGCTAGTTGGTATACCGTAATTGTGAGCACAACGCAGAAAGAGAAACACAGTAAACAAAGGACCGACGAGGATTGGTGCAGTCAAGCGAGAATCCCCTGTAAGCAAAATGGGCACAGATTGCATAAGCGATCCGTCTATAAGTATATTTGGCATCTATAGCTACACACGACTTTTTTCATATCTCTTATTGTTTGCAGTGGAGAACATGTGCACGCATGCGCTTTAGGATGAGTATGTTCTTTCCTGATTGTCTGGGCAATGTCATAAAATCCGTGGTGAAAATTGTGCCCGTGGTGTCCCCTTATCCACTTTGTCCGGGTCTATCGCGCTACGATGGTTTCAGTGTAATTTTTAGCGGATCTAAATTGTGAAACCCATAGTGCCTACCATGCAATCACGTGTGTGCACTTAAAAAAATCGGATAGTTCAGCGGTGTTCTCTGGCCCCAGCAAGCACATGCATTGCTTAATAACACCTTCGTTTTGTTTAATAGCATGGTAGCTTTGTTTTGACTTTAGGCTATGCGCGTGCAATGTCGCAAAGCTCATACATGGTGGAAGCTGTTGAAGATGGGGACATTCAGCGGCACTCCGCAAGTTCACATAAAACTCGCTTGTTACATTCCGATGGACAAACGATCAGTTGCCGGCCAATTTTTCGGCGACAAAATTATCATCACGTGAGCGAGGGGGTGTTGCTCGCGGAGGTACGTAATAAGGGATGGGTTGAGAAAACGTTGCGGCTTAATACACGGGGTCTTGGGCCGCAGTTTCATTGTGAACGATGAACCTAATGACAGGAATTGCGGCTTTTACTCTTAGGCAAAATAAGAGTAAAATAGGCACTGGATTTGCGCATTCATCAAGAAAAAGAAAATGCATTGATGTAATAGTCATTTGTTTATTTTTTTCTTGATACTCTCGATGACTGGGCATTCGGTTAATTCAGACGTTTTTACCGGACCCGCGAAATCCGAATTAATGAGCTTTTACTGTATTTGGGTGAGTGTTTAAAAGCACATGAACCTTGCTCTGTGAGGAGCATTATTTCCTTTAAAGTCCTTACACTGCAATAAATGACATTGTATGAGCCATATTGCAATTTTATAGAAATGAGTCTCCATCTGGATCATAAGGTTATTTTTTTAACTGATTCCACACACACCTTAAAGAGGCAATGCGAGGGTTTCTTGAGCGCTCTACCAACATAATCAATGTTGTTCTCAGTGTGGCCCATTATGTTCAGCATAGTCATGCAACATCCTGGTGCACCTAAAAGTATCATTATTCGTTTTTAGGGCAGCCGCAGCACTCAACCCTGACCTCTAGAGGGAGCAAGGTCGAGAAGTCAAGGAAGCAGCGCCGCCTCACACCACAAATGACCAACTTAATCAAAGCTCTGCGAGACTATGAATGCTAAGTGTTACAACGAAAAATTTGCAGTGTCATTATGAATATACCGTATTTACTCGAATCTAAGCCGATGTTTTTTTTTTCGAAAAAACGATCTGCGAATGTGGGGGGTGGGGGGGTGTTGGCTTAGATTCGAGTACAATGATTAACTTTTTTTTTCTGACCTTGCGAATTTCACGGGTCGGCTTATAATCAGGGCCGGCCTAGATTCGAGTAAATACGGTATATCTACACATTTTCCAAACCAGTTTGATTCTACGGTGACAACATGTACGCAGTTTTCATTATTTTGAAGCTGTTTATATGCAGCATTTCCTGTGCTTAATAAAGATTTTTTTCTTTTGTCATGAAAGGAGAATCTACTGAAACGTGCCTGTTTTTATTGCGTTATTTACTAGAGTGCTGGAAGCAACACCTCGTGGGTGTAGCTCCAAGAAGTTCACGATGTCCGCTGCGGTAGTACAGTGGCTCTGGTGCTCGGCTGCTTACCCGAAAGTCGCGGGTCCGACCCCGGCCGCGGCGGCCGCATTTCGACGGAGGCGAAATGGTAGAGGCCCTTGTACTGTGCGATGTCAGTGCACGTTAGAAACACCAGATTGTCGAAATTTCCGAAGCTCTCCACTACGATGGGCCTCATAATCATATCGTGGTTTTGGGTCGTAAAACCCCAGATATTATTTAAAAAATTGGAATATATTTGGATTATGCAAACGCAATATAATGGTATTTTTGCCATTGCACTTGGCTAAACAAAATATTTTTGCGTATCACTTGTACAAGTGACGTAACTACTTTTTAGTACTAAGGAATGCTTTTCTATGACAATATATATAAGCTGATCTTTATGCATAAAAAATTATGATCCAGATTTAAAATGCAGTAATGAAATAGCAGGAAGGCAGTAACAGAAAACACAGCCTTTGTGACTCGATATCCGAACTTGTACTTATAGATAACGTTTCTGTAAACGAAAACGGACACTATAAGCGAAATGACAAATAAATGAAAATAGAAAACAGATTTTTTCAGTGTCTGAAAACTGAAACGTGTTTTTAAACATAAAATTTCTGTACTGTAAAAGAGAAAATAACAGTGAAATAACAGAAAGAAGACAAACAGAGAACCAAGTTTTTTCTGTAACGCAAAACTGAACATTGTGTTTATGCAGAAAACTTCTGTAAAGTAAAACGAAAAAAATCTGTTAAAACAGAGAAAACTTCAAAATAGAAAACATAGCTTTACAGAAATTTTGTGGCAAGAGAGCTGCCAGACAATTTCTGTTTTTTTCACAAAATAATTTTTATAGTGTACGTTACGCATGATACTCACATTATCGCACCATAAAGTGCACTTCGTTTCAATAATACTGACGTCTGTTATCTAAAATGAGTGCTGACGTTACGTCAGACCATAAGTTACCCTTTAAAGGGACACTAAAAGAAACCGGAAGTTGATATTCGATGGTAGATTATCTTATTACGATTATAACGGCACCATTGTTACGGCGAGCAGAGCTTTCGTAAGCGAGAAAATAGCGAAAAACAAAATGTGGGTGGCGACGCCACCTTGAAGTTTCCGCACTATTTGCCGTGACGTCACATGTTTTGAAGGCGCCTACTACAGGAACTACGTAGTTCGTATTCGGTAAAAATGAAGTACATTGTCCTCTGAGGGGGCCATAGAATTAACATACAAAGTTTGGGGTAATTTTGTCGAGCCAATGGCACCAAAATACGATAAATACACTTTGAAATCAATGACGTCACTGCGGGGAGCTTTCGGCGCGAAATTTAAAAAACAAACTTTGAACTTGATTTTCTCCTCTATAAGTAAGCCTATGATGGCGAAATTAACGGCATTAGAGTTCTCAGCTTCATAGCAGGGAACAGCGCAGAAACACGAGAAAAGAGAGGTGACAGGACTTGGCGCTGGCTAACAACATGAGCGTTTATTTCGTAAGTGCACAAATATATACGCTTTTTGGGAGAAGGAAATAAACAAAAGAGAGAGGGGGGAAGTCAACGCATGCGTCCCAACTAGTCCATGACGGTGCTATGATCACGTGCGGAGATACTTAATTTCCTTGTCGGTTAGTGGCGATCGATGGTGTGCTTACACATGATGGTCCAATGGAATGAATTGCGAGTGCTTCATAGATTTCGCGGGCTCGGCTATCACGATATCTGCGCAAGATGCGCGTCTGATCAAAATTAGGACTGCAGCCACAGTCGGCACAGTGAATAGCTAAATTGCTTCCAGTACGCGCCTTTAGGTTGTTCTTGTGTTCTCTCAGACGGTCGTTGATGCAGCGGCCCGTCTGCCCAACGTAAAGCCCTCCGCAGGACGTAGGTACCTCGTAGATCACTTCAGTCTTGCAAGGCACAAACTGCGTTGCATGATGCTTCTTGCGAGTGGAAGGACTTTGGCGAGGGGCATTCACCTTCCTGCACAATGAGCCCAGCTTTATCGGTGCCGAAAACACCACTTTTACGTTTGCACGTGCAGCTGCCTTCTTGATTTTGTGCGAAACGCCATGCAGGTATGGGATGACCGCCACCCTTGCCCTGTCCTCTTCAGCACGAGGTCGAACCGTCTTACGGTGCTCCTTCAGGAGGGCTTCTGCCAGCCCCGACAGGAATTGGTCAGAGAAGCCAGCCTTCTTCAACCTGCAGACTTGATTAGTGAAGCTGGAAGCAATTACATGTGGGCAAGACCTTACTAACGCGTTTTTCATAGCAGAGATCGCAATAGCCCGTTTGACCAACTTAGAGTGGTGCGATGAAAATGGAAGGAGGTCCTTTTTTGAACGCGGTGAGTACTCCCAGCAGGTGTGCTCTGCACCAAAGGCTATCTTGAGGTCTAGGAAGCGTATTTCTCCCCCCTCGGGTAGTTCCCTCGTGAATAAAAGACCGGGAAAGTTTGCACAGAAGCACTCAAAAATCGGTATGTCGACGACTTTTTTATTTTTTATTGTGCAAACCCCACCGAGAGCCGCAGCAAGGTCGACAAGATTTTTGAGTGCTTCTGTGCAAACTTTCCCGGTCTTTTATTCACGAGGGAACTACCCGAGGGGGGAGAAATACGCTTCCTAGACCTCAAGATAGCCTTTGGTGCAGAGCACACCTGCTGGGAGTACTCACCGCGTTCAAAAAAGGACCTCCTTCCATTTTCATCGCACCACTCTAAGTTGGTCAAACGGGCAATTGCGATCTCTGCTATGAAAAACGCGCTAGTAAGGTCTTGCCCACATGTAATTGCTTCCAGCTTCACTAATCAAGTCTGCAAGTTGAAGAAGGCTGGCTTCTCTGACCAATTCCTGTCGGGGCTGGCAGAAGCCCTCCTGAAGGAGCACCGTAAGACGGTTCGACCTCGTGCTGAAGAGGACAGGGCAAGGGTGGCGGTCATCCCATACCTGCATGGCGTTTCGCACAAAATCAAGAAGGCAGCTGCACGTGCAAACGTAAGAGTGGTGTTTTCGGCACCGATAAAGCTGGGCTCATTGTGCAGGAAGGTGAATGCCCCTCGCCAAAGTCCTTCCACTTGCAAGAAGCATCATGCAACGCAGTTTGTGCCTTGCAAGACTGAAGTGATCTACGAGGTACCTACGTCCTGCGGAGGGCTTTACGTTGGGCAGACGGGCCGCTGCATCAACGACCGTCTGAGAGAACACAAGAACAACCTCAAGGCGCGTACTGGAAGCAATTTAGCTATTCACTGTGCCGACTGTGGCTGCAGTCCTAATTTTGATCAGACGCGCATCTTGCGCAGATATCGTGATAGCCGAGCCCGCGAAATCTATGAAGCACTCGCAATTCATTCCATTGGACCATCATGTGTAAGCACACCATCGATCGCACTAACCGACAAGGAAATTAAGTATCTCCGCACGTGATCTTAGCACCGTCATGGACTAGTTGGGACGCATGCGTTGACTTCCCCCCTCTCTCTTTTGTTTATTTCCTTCTCCCAAAAAGCGTATATATTTGTGCACTTACGAAATAAACGCTCATGTTGTTAGCCAGCGCCAAGTCCTGTCACCTCTCTTGTCTCGTGTTTCTGCGCTGTTCCCTGCTATGAAGCCAAGCCAACAAGCTCAAATTTACACCCTTTAAAGTACATTTCTTCTACATCGAGCTCTGTTCCACCCTATGTTCTCTTCAACCCCTCAATGTGTACTGCTCTTCTGGTTCATGCTACGTGCAATGCTCGGCTACTTTCGTTCGCCATCAGAAACGCGTACCTGCCCCCACCCGTTGCCCAGCTGATAGGATTTTTCCAGCCATCTCGTGGTCACGCCCTGCGGTTGTGCCGCATCTTGAGATCCGAGACCTGGAGGCAGATTGGCCTACTCAAAGACGCCTTGTTCCTGGCCTGCTCTCAGCAATCTTCTCCTGAACGGGTGCACAACTGCTTCCACCAGGAAATGCGGACAGCATCTCAAGTGAGTGAGTTCGTGTGGCGGAACGTGCTATGTAGGCTTCCTAAGAAGAACGCGACGGTGTGCAGTACAAAGGATGTTCAGAAGATCGGCAGCGTCGATATCCCTCAAAAGGTTGAGCAAGTACTGGGATTAGGCCCGAAATATTCCGTTGCCCCAAAGCTAGACAAGACCGAACTTCTCGCCCTCGTCAGAGGCACAGCGAGCCTAGCAGCCCCAGCGGAAGGCGATAGGGTTGTTGCTGAATGTGTGGAAGCCCTCCCGGCTAGGATGAGTGGCATGAGGCGCCCGCCCCTTGCGGGTGTTGTCGAGGCTCTCCGCAAGGACGATCTCAAGCTTCTGCAGGCCGATAAAGAAGGAGGCTTCGTCGTCATGTCTTCCCAAGAGTATCGCACAAATGCCGACATTGCCCTTCGACACAATTTTCGGGAGGCGAAGGGCTTCCACCCAGCCAAAGCAAAAAAGCTCGCCCTACAAAAATGTGAGGAGGCAGGCCTGGTGAAGCTGGCTGCGTCACTAAAAGGCTCTAAGGAACTCAGCCTCTCGGCGTTCTTCACTGTTAAGACGCACAAAGAAGGTTCCCCTTTCCGGGTGATTGTGTCAGAAGTCGGCAGTTGGCAGAGGGGCTTGGGTGCCTACTTGCAGAGAGGCCTCGCGTTGCTTGAAGTAGACGACCCTTTCCTCATCCGCAAACCGTCGGAAGTGTCTAGCTTCCTGGAAAGTTCATGTCCTCCGGGTGTGCAAGCCTTTTCGATCGATATCAAGGATCTGTATTACTCCTTGCCCCAAGCCGCCCTAGTCGCGTCTGTACAAGACGGCATAGAAAGACACGGAGCCACACGCTTCCAGAATGCCGTAGGAACCAGCATTTCCAGGTTTATGGATTTGCTTTCCTTCTACCTCAGCTCGACTGTTGTCCGTCAAGACGAGCACCTATATGTGCAGAAAGACGGTGTTTGCATAGGGTCGTGCATCGCCCCGGTTCTAAGCGACCTACTTCTGGCCCGGTATGACAGGCAACTGCAAGAATCCTCCGACGCGACCACATGGGCGAAGATCTTTCGGTATGTCGACGGCTTTTTGATTTTTTATTGTGCAAACCCCACCGAGAGCCGCAGCAAGGTCGACAAGATTTTTGAGTGCTTCTGTGCAAACTTTCCCGGTCTTTTATTCACGAGGGAACTACCCGAGGGGGGAGAAATACGCTTCCTAGACCTCAAGATAGCCTTTGGTGCAGAGCACACCTGCTGGGAGTACTCACCGCGTTCAAAAAAGGACCTCCTTCCATTTTCATCGCACCACTCTAAGTTGGTCAAACGGGCTATTGCGATCTCTGCTATGAAAAACGCGCTAGTAAGGTCTTGCCCACATGTAATTGCTTCCAGCTTCACTAATCAAGTCTGCAGGTTGAAGAAGGCTGGCTTCTCTGACCAATTCCTGTCGGGGCTGGCAGAAGCCCTCCTGAGGGAGCACCGTAAGACGGTTCGACCTCGTGCTGAAGAGGACAGGGCAAGGGTGGCGGTCATCCCATACCTGCATGGCGTTTCGCACAAAATCAAGAAGGCAGCTGCACGTGCAAACGTAAGAGTGGTGTTTTCGGCACCGATAAAGCTGGGCTCATTGTGCAGGAAGGTGAATGCCCCTCGCCAAAGTCCTTCCACTTGCAAGAAGCATCATGCAACGCAGTTTGTGCCTTGCAAGACTGAAGTGATCTACGAGGTACCTACGTCCTGCGGAGGGCTTTACGTTGGGCAGACGGGCCGCTGCATCAACGACCGTCTGAGAGAACACAAGAACAACCTCAAGGCGCGTACTGGAAGCAATTTAGCTATTCACTGTGCCGACTGTGGCTGCAGTCCTAATTTTGATCAGACGCGCATCTTGCGCAGATATCGTGATAGCCGAGCCCGCGAAATCTATGAAGCACTCGCAATTCATTCCATTGGACCATCATGTGTAAGCACACCATCGATCGCACTAACCGACAAGGAAATTAAGTATCTCCGCACGTGATCATAGCACCGTCATGGACTAGTTGGGACGCATGCGTTGACTTCCCCCTCTCTCTTTTGTTTATTTCCTTCTCCCAAAAAGCGTATATATTTGTGCACTTACGAAATAAACGCTCATGTTGTTAGCCAGCGCCAAGTCCTGTCACCTCTCTCGTCTCGTGTTTCTGCGCTGTTCCCTGCTATGAAGCCAAGCCAACAAGCTCAAATTTACACCCTTTTAGAGTTCTCAGAGCACGATTTATCGATCTAAACCGATTCATTGTTTCTCTTTAGTGTCCCTTGAACGCCAGTGTAGTCCACGTGCCTGGTAAGCCTATGATGTGCACACAACTATACTCCGTTTAAAAAAAACACCTCGATCCACGTCTTAAGGCTTGGCTCAAAGCCAAAAAATGCAGCATGGACAGCTGCTGGCTGACTGCTTAGCATGCAACATATTCCCATAAGGCCTGGGATCTGCCGCACTTTTTTTAAGAGCACCACATGCGCATTCAGCCAACTTGTCGTGAAATATGTTTATTGATGACGGAACATATCTTGTGGCCGGTGCCCAATGACCCATGTGGGCGTGAAAAGGCTTAGATTGAGACAAACATACTGCGAACTGGGTGAATTCAAAAAGTGCTGTTATGTGCTTCGAAAAAAAGTTCCTTTTTTTATAAAGAAAAGTGCAGATTAAAGGTACACTAACGTCAAACGCTCAAACGGAGGCAGTGGTGTAGGCAGAAATATTTTTCGGAGGGTGGGTGCAGGGGTGGCGGTGGGGGCACCTTCTTGATTCTACATGGGGTCTGGCCAGATAAGTGTGGTCGTGTGTCATTTTGTGCTCTGTATCCCATGTAAAAAATTTTTTGGGTTAGCGATTTTAAGTACAGGCTCTCGGAGTGCCCCTCTTTACAGCACCACATGGACTACGGATTGACGGAGGAAGCATTTTATTCATTGCTCAAGAGCCAGGACTGGTTTAATCAACTCCGGGCTGTAGGCCCACGATTCGGCGGTGAGACTAGGCCTCCCTGTCACCACGTGGGAGCGGCGCGCAGTCTTGTCCCTATAAAAACGGGGCGAAGATTCTTCCGGACCCAAATAAATTTACTGCCTACCTACATCGAGATGTGTCACGAGCATTTGCCGTTTATTGCGGTAGCTGCTCTCGACACCCGTTGCTGCTGCTGAGTGTTTTACTGTGGCAGATAGGTAAGAACGCATGCGTAATTCTTTCAATATATTCACTGCCTCTTCTGCCCCCTCTGCTTGTATGCGTATATATATATATATATATATATATATATGCTTTCCCCGCACTATAAAACTATGAAATTCGAACACTGGTTGCATTCGTTCACTTCCATTTATTGATCTGGAAAATAACCTTAAGTGCCAATGTAAACAAAATTTAAGGAAGGAAACAGAAAAAGGAGAAGGCAGGGAGGTTAACCAGAAACACTTCCGGTTGGCTACCCTACACTGGGGGGTCGGGAAAGGGGAATAGAAAGACGAGAAATAGAAGGGAGGAAAGAGAAAAAAATTACACCATCTCCCGCTAAAGGGGACCATGAGGCGATGCGAAGCCGGATCACTTGCACGATTGCGTTTCGTTGGCGTTCGTTGGGCATGCTACCGACCTCGCGTCGTGGAACGCGAAGAGGGACGCTACGCGCGTCGTATCTTCCATCTAGCCCGGCCGTTAATTCTCACAGGGCGAGCGGGGAACGCGGTCGACAGGCGGGCGAGAGGGGGGCAGCGTAGGAGAGGAGGGAGAAGGGGAGGGGACGCGCATGCGCTCGAGCTCATCGCGGCGTTGCGCAGGAGAATTTCAGCATGTCTAGTCCGCGTTTCAGTGGAAGAGTGGAAAGGGGGAGGGGAGAGGGGTATGGGAGAGGGGAGAGGAGAGGGAAAGTGGAGAGGGAAAGTGGAGAGGGAAAGTGGGGAGGGGAAGGGGGGAGGGTGAGTGGAGAGGAGGTGTGTGGAGAGGGTATGCGCATGCGCAGTAAGGGTGGTCACGCCGCACACCACCACCACCACCACCACCGGATTGAGCTCCGCCTTAAGATACTTCGCATCTAAAAAATAAGAGAGAGAGAGAGAGAAGAGATGCAGTGCATTCACTACAGCGTGCGGGATTGCACCACAAGTCAGAGGCGTTCGCATAAGCCCGTCGTTCTCAAAAAACACAAGAGTGCTTTCACTGCCTTGTGGGCCGCCGAGAGATGTGGACGGTGCTGTAGTAGCACCTGCACGGAAATTGGCCTATCATCCAGTCGCCGCAGTGCGTTGGACAGTACTTGTCGCTCCGAGGAAAAACGAGGGCAGTGGCACAGCAGGTGTTCGATGTCTTCTTCGGTGCCGCAAACATCACACGCCGCGCTGTCCGTCATTCCGATTAACGTTGTATATGCCTTCGTAAAAGCAACTCCCAACCAAAGGCGATAGAGAAGCGAAGCTTCGCGTCGATGAAGGCCGGATGGAGGTTGGAGTTGCAGTGAAGGGTTCAGTTGATGTAGTCTGGTATGTCTGATGCTTGGTGCGTTCCACTCCGTAAGTGTGAGACTGCGGGCCAGTTGTCGAATCTGCCTTGCAGCGTCTGTCCATGAAAGCGGAATTGGGACAATGTTTGCTTCCTGGTGTGATGCGCGAGCAGCGTGATCGGCGGAATCATTTCCACTGATTCCACAGTGGCCAGGTAACCACTGGAAGTCAATATCGTGGCCTTTTTGAATTACGTGGTGGTGAAGTTTTACGGTTTCTTACGTCAACTGTTCGTGGCATCCTCGTCGGAGAACTGACCGCAGGCACTGTAACGCCGGTTTTGAATCAGAAAACACAGCCCATTTACTTGGTCTTTCAGTATCAATAAATTCTAGTGCGCTGCGCAGAGCCGCGAGTTCTGCCGCCGTAGACGTCGTCGCATGTGAAGTTTTAAGACGCAGAGTTATCCCTTGTGATGGTATAACCACCGCACCACCAGAACTGGACGACGTAGTCGAGCCATCCGTATAGATGTGGACGTGGTTACCGTAGTTTTCGTAGAGTAGGAGTAGGCTCAATTGTTTCAGTGCATGTGTCGGTAGGTCTGACTTCTTCCGCACTCCCGGAACCGTTAGGTGAACTCGTGGGCGGCTCAAGCACCACGGAGGGAACACTGGCTTTGACGCAGGTGCGTACAAACAAAATTTAAGAGTGCTGATATTGTAAAGGCGCTTATTTTATTTATTTGTTATTGTGACAGCAATTATTTGGACGCTACCGGCGGCATTTTTTGCCGTCACCATCGCCGTCATGTTCCGGAAATATATAATATACGTGTGTGTGTGTGTGTGTGTGTGTGTGTGTGTGTGTGTGTGTGTGTGTGTGTGTGTGTGTGTGTGTGTGTGTGTGTGTGTGTGTGTGTGTGTGTAAAAGGCATACACAAGAAATAGTCAGAAGAATCTCGAAATGCGCGACCGGCGATGCGAACCTGCGACTCCTGGCTCCGCAGCGTGCCGCGTTACACAATTCTGCCACGCGCCATACCTCCTGCAGCACACTAACGGCGAGCTATTTATATACACTGTTTACCGCTGGCGGTACGCGGAGCTTGGAGGTGCTTCAGCGTATTCACTCACCCGTGAGATGGCGCGAAGGGCGCGCTTTAGACGCGGCGGCAGCTAATAGCTAGATACATCGGGTGTTGTGCAAACTAGATGGTAAAACACGATAGACACGCACAGAGTTACAGTTATGTGCCTCCTGATACATCGGGTGTTGTGCAAACTAGACGTGGTGGTAAAACACGATAGACACGCACAGAGTTACAGTTATGTGCCTCCTGACTATTTGTATATTAAATGCGAAGCATTTCTTAGCGAACCTCTGGCACTTTGATCGTTTCTATCTACGTATCTATCTATCTATCTATCTATCTATCTATCTAGCCGCCTACGTCTGGGTGCTCTCATGATCGCCTCCTTAACTTGGTGTAGACCAAAGTTTGCATGGGAGGGTAAGAGGATTTGACGAATATGATTGCCGAGTCATGACATGAATAACTTTGAAATCCTGTGGCGTACGTCGTCAAACCCTTTCCACTGGACACGTGTGGCACATACCCGTATACCACGGGCCGCGGTGTACGGGTATGCGCCACAGGTGATTGACAGTTTATATCTACCCAGGAACGGCAAGAACAGACATTGGTAACTACTTAAATGCTAGAGCGTTAAGGAAAAGCAACATCGGCAGCGTTGACTCAATGAATGGAAAGAATGAAAATTAGGATCCCAGCAGGAATCGAACCCAAGCATTCTGCGTGGCAATCAGGTATTCTACCACTTAGCCACACCGGGTCTGTAAACTGGCTTGGAAAACAGCCTACGAAGGCGTAAAGCGGTGCAACGTCAATTCTGGTTGTCGGGCTGGCTATCTAATTTTACAAGAAAGCAATAAACACTACATGATACTCCTATGATGTGTACTCCTACGATACAGGCGTCATATCAGATTAACGTCTGTGGTTCCAGTGTTGGCTCCACTTTTATAGCAGTCTAATAAACATTACCTTTGCATTTCTATGATTCAGCAAGCTATATTGAAGCATTGCTCGACCCCGGAGGAATACATTAACGAAAGTTACATATGATATCCACATCACCGCACCGCAAAGTGCACTTAGTCCGCAAGAACGACGCAGTGTCCTCTTCATTTCTTACGAGGCTGGGCAATGGCTTTATGCTGACCAAGGATGATGCCAGATTGATTGACAGCCGCTTTGTAGACTAGGCTACGTAGGCCACATACGCCCAGGTAGTCTACGAATACGACAAACACCATCCACTGATGTTGGTCTACGTAGCGCATTCCAGGCTTACCAGCCTCGACGGCAGCGAACGCGAAGGGTGGCTTCAGGTTCCGACATGTCGCCGGCTCTGTCGACAGACAATTTGTCGACGAAATGACCGAGGTATCCACGAATTCCAGCAGCTCTACTATACCACATACTTCACTACACATGGACCCCTCGTCACCACGATCACGACCGGATCCTATAACAAGTCATGGCCAACTGCTGGTGATCACTGATCACGGTGATGACGTCCTTGTTCAAGAACTGCCAAGAACTTCTCGCACACATGCACACGGGTTCGTGAAACGTGTGTGCGTTCTCGGGACAAATATAAGCACTGCATATCAGCTTACCGCTTCTGGTGCTGGTAATACCCTCGTTGCCATTGGCAGCGTTACCCAACCGTAAACAACTGGTTATAAAACACATATGCGGCTCTTCGACATATCTATGTGTGCTTATAAAATTTCTACAAATCTTTTGCGTCATTTTGTAACGTGTCGCTCAGTAAAAATGTTACGCCACAGTCACCTACCCACCGCATGCTTCGCATAACACCGACTCCCACCGTACGTGGGATCTGCCGAATTTTTTATTATTTATTTTTATTAGGCTAGGACACCAATAGCGAGTCCACCCGGTAAAAGGGTAATTGCACCCACATATCATCATCAAAGGTCGTCGCCCCGTTCGTGTTTCGCAATAGTTAGGATGCGCGCGTCCAGCGTTTCGAGTATCGTTGCGCGCGTCCGACAATTCGCCCGTGCTCTCGCGCTGATCTCGTGAAGTGGGGAGGTTTTATCGTCTTGTGGTTTCACCGCAAAGTTTGCGTTGAAGCTATGAGAGACCAGCGCTGGATAGGTGGAGCTCTGAAAAAATGCCAGGCCTGCGCGGAGAGCGCAGCACAGTCACAGCGAAAGCTGGAAGAGCGGCATTTCTAGAGCCCGTTGTAAACTCTCTTGGGGCTACTAATACAAGTACACTAGCAAGGTACCCACTACGCCATAAATCACAATATTTGTGAAATTGGGAAGCACCTACAACGCGATTATTCGTCATTGTGCGCAGAAGCGAGGTTCCAGCTACACATATGTAAGGCATTATGTGCACTTTGTTTACGTGATGACTGATGGCGATGAAGAATTGTGGCTCAGCCCTTTGTAATGGGTTGGAAGTTTTAAACGGCTCACCAGTTACGTAATTCGCATTGTGTGACGCCCGGTCGCTATTTAACTCTCCCACCATGCAATATAACATACATTGACGTGAGAAAGAGAGACAGAGAGAAGGGGGAAGAACTTTATTGAGACCCTGAGGAAATGGATGATGGGCTTATGGGCTTCCTTGGTAACCAATGCAAGTGCACTTGCGAGGAACCCACTACGCTATAAATCATCATAATTTCTGTGAAATGGAAATGCTTACGTGACGACTGATGACGATGAAGAATTGTGGCTCATCCCTTTGTAATGGGCTGGAAGGTTTAAACGGCTCACCAGTTACGTAATTCGCATTGTGTGACGCCCGGTCGCTATTTAACTCTCCCGCCATGCAATATAACATACATTGACGTGAGAAAGAGAGACAGAGAGAGGGGGGAAGAACTTTGTTGAGAACCTGAGGAAATGGATGATGGGCTCATGGGCTTCCTTGGCAACCAAAGCAAGTGCACTTGCGAGGAACCGAATACGTTATAAATCATAATTTCTGTGAAGTAGGGCAGCAGCCACTATGCCATTTTTCGTCATTCAACGAAGAGTCGTGGTACCCGCTAAAAACATGCAAGGAATCATGCCTACTTTGTTGGTGTTGAGCCTGATGGCGATGAAGAATTATTGCAGAGCCCCTTGTAGTGGGTCGGAAACATCCAACAGCCCAATCGTTGCGCAATTCGCATTGTGTGACGCCTGGTTACAGAATTCGCGTTGTGTGGTGCGTGGTTGTTATTTCACTATTCTACTACACCAAATTACATATGTTAATGTGGTTCCTTCTGGACATGAGGCCTGTATAGCGTCGTTTTGCAAGACAGTTCCGAGCACCGGCATGGCTCTGAGGTACAACACTGGGCTCCCACGCAGATGACCCAGGTTCGAACCCCGTTCCTTCGTGGAAATATTTTCTTATTTCGTTTTTTTTTTCTTATTTCGAGCGATAGTGGTTACGGACACCGGCGGCGGCGGCGGCGGCGGCGGACAACTACGCACCAAAAACGGCCGTTGAAATGATCTCATAACAGCTTTCGCTGTAAAAGGGCGCCTGGCAGTGAGACGCAGCGCAACTCAGCCTCTCACTAAGAAGATCGGCCGCAGTGTACCACGGCGAGTGCACACGCGTGTCCCGCTACCGTGCTTGCCTTTGCCACAAACAGCTCGAGCAGCCATGGCACCAGTCATGCTGCGCTGTCGTTTTGAAAAAAAAATAACTTTGCCTGAACGGTACTTTCACAGGAAAGCACTGGAAAATGGAGGGAAGCTCTGCAAAACGGACTACGCCTATTGTATACGGCTTTGAAGAGACGGTGCTGTGCCGTGACGGCGCTCCCTCGTGATCATTTTCCGGCTGTTTAGAAAAAAAAAATCACAGTTTCGCCGCAAGGGCGAAGCAATGAATGCGATAGCAAGAAACTAATGCTATACGAAGTGAGGCTCGCCAATGGATAATCTCAGTTTGAACAGCGCTCCTGTTACAAAGGCGGCCGAAGCAGCGAAGGAAACTAGCGTGCTTCAAGTGTCGAGCTGTGACACTTGATAGTTCGCGCTCATCTTCTGTTTGTTCGTTTAGCGGCGTCGTTTAGCGGCGCTCCGTGACATCAGCGCGGACATCACGGTTAAAGCTTGAAACATCCCTCTTGCCCTCACCACGAGAAAACCGCGCGAGCAGACAGCGGAAGGCCAAGGTTCTCCTTGCGCAAATATAAGAAGAAGCGAGCGAGCGAGCCGACGACTTTTAAATGCGCTCGTCGCGCTCCTAGCGCCATCTCGCTGGTAATGAAGAAACGCTTATGAGCGCCGGCCATCTCTGAGTCCGTCCAGCGGCAAAGGGTGTGTATATAACGCTCGCCGTTAGCTATGCGGAGGACATGCGTTCCGTGGCGTAGTGGCTAGCGCCACTCGCTGCGCAGCAAGAAGTCCCTGGTTCGATTCCGTGCTTCGGAAGCATTTTTCTGAATTATTTTTCTTTGGGGCTTTTATATATATATATATATACATACTTATACATATACGGTGCATGACGGCGACGGGGACGGACATTTTACAGCCGAGACTGTCCATATAATTGCTATCGCAATAAAAAACACGCAATGGGGAGCTGCGTCAATTTTTTCCTGAGGCTTTGGCCGTGGTATGTATGCACGCGGACGTTGATCAAGCAAACCACTTTGGTAGCGTAGCACTCAGGGTGTCGCGCTGCTAAGCTCGAGGATGCGGGATAGATTCCCGGCCACGGCGGCCGCATTTGGATGGTGGCGGAATCCAAAGAGGCCACTTGTACTTAATCACTGAATGTCTTCAAGTAGTATGAGAGGGATTATTGCTCAGCTGCCAGCTCGTAAAACGATCACGTGCTACGTGACGCCAACAGCAGATAAAGTGCTCCACACTCGCCGCCATGGCTGCGATCGGCGCTGACTAACACTCCTAGGTTTAAATGCACATATATGCCCCGTAATGAGGACGAGAGGATTACCGCCGCCATAGCTCAAGTGGTAGAGCATCGGACGCGTTATTCGAAGGTTATCTTTTCAAGTTATCTTTTCGTCCACTTCATTTTCTTCACATTATATATCCTAATCACTGCCAATAACATTTCATATACGTTTCTTGGCATTATTGTCTGTTAGTTCTCATTAATACTGTGTCTAACAAATAAAACGAGCCCTTAAATGTAATCTTCTTTTCTTCACACATGTACTTAGATTTACGTGCACACTGAAGAACCCCAGGTGTTCAATATTAATGCAGAGTCCCCCACCCTGGCGTGCCTCATAATCATATCTTGCTTGGCACGTGAAGCCCCAGCAATTATTGAGGTTGATCAAACGCTTGATTCTGCACAGACACAGGCGAGCGAAAAAACTAAAACAATACGTTAGGCGAATTCAAGTACGAGTAGAAATCCAAGACATTCGACGCTTATCTACCGAGGCATAAATTCCGGTATCACTTCATGACGGCAGCCAATGAAGAAGGAAGTTTTACCGCATCGACTAACTGAAAGCTAAGCTTCGAGTAGTCCCCTGCTTTTTTAGTAGTAATAGCCCTGTATGTAGCACGAATCAAGTTAAAGGGAGGCCTCTCAGCCGTCAATGGCGTGCGAATTTCAGTGGCGTGCGTATTTTTTATAACAATCCACCGGCTAAGGCGAACGTGCCCCAGGAAACATCTTGTAGACAAGGGAGCTTTCCTTGTACGAAACTGCTTGTAAATAATGTAGACTACCTGCCTATCATGTGGTTCACTTGACGCGGTGGCATTAGAACGGGCTTGGTGGTCGTGGTCAGGTGAAAAATTGCTACATATGCCGCATGCTCAATAATGTGCTCGTTGCATTCCCGACGAACCGTCGGTTAAATTCTGCTGTTTGGCCCTGATTTCCACTGCTGGCCGTCTTCATTATTGAATAAATCTAGCAGACACGCAAGATTCGATTTAGGAACCAGCCCGAAGCCCCTGGAGAGGTCGGCAAGAGCCGAATGTACTCTCCTCGCCTGACTACCTGGATGCAACACCGCCTCCGTTATTATTCATATGGTTTAGAAGGAAAAACATAGAAGGATACATCCTTTCTACTTCCTACGCAGTTGTGGCATTTGAATACGCAACAGTACCGCTGAGTATCCTTTGTTTTTATTCGGCGTTCTGCGCCTGCATCGCCTCTACGAGTCGCCACTCTCGTCCGCGGGAGCGGCTGAAATGTGCGCGCTTTGACCGCCAGGGCAGCGCTGTACGCACCGCGAAAACTAGGAGGCTCACTAGTAAATATACGGCTGGTAGTGCTATGGCAACAAAGAGCGTTCAGCGAAAAGTCAGAGAGGCGGAGAGGATTTACTGGACGTCAGCTATGCAGAAAAAACCGGCTATGAGTAACTACCGAAAGGGCAAAAACGAAATAAGGAGGGAGGCATTTCAGGATAATTCAAGGGGAAGCGCTTTACTGTTTTAAGCGAGGTCGGGTTGCCTTAGAACGCGTAGTTATAAAGCGAGATTCAGTAAAGAAGAAGAACAATGCACATGCTTCAGAGAAGACAAGAAAATGGGGGAGCATGTTCTGATTGAATGTGGAGATATCCACCCAGGTGTACGTTTGTGCACGAGCCTACATGAAGCCTTGGGCTTTAGGGACAACAACGGAAAGCTGAACACACCCGCGATTGAAATAAGAAACGGTAAGAGTATTGGCGGCAGAAAATTAGAGAGAAAGAACAAAAAAAACATAGTGTGAAAGTGAAAGATCAGGAGATTCTGCCGTAAAGGGCAGAGAACTGGGCTGTGAATTTGCGTTTTTTTTCTGTAGTAAAATAGATTTGATCGAAGTAGAGGCATTAGGCCAACGTTAAAAAAGGAAAAAAAGTTTTTTTTTATTTGTTGAGCCTCGTGGCACACTTGTCACCTCCCCGTTATAAAGGGGACGCTTATAGCATCCATCCGTCGATCCAAACTCCAGCGCTCGTTCCCTATAGGCCACATGAAGGTCACTTCGCTCGCTGTAGCCGCCGCGTTTGCGTGCTAGCTAGAAGAGCCAAAGTGGGGGCTAGTTGGTTGTGCGTAGTCTACACTTGCAGCGTGCTGCTCAAACACAAAGAAGTGACAACTATGGCGGTTGTTAGTGCGCGCTAGTCCTCTGCATACCTGTGCGTTCTTTTCGTGCGTCCTTCTTTGTGTTTGAGGACTGCAAGTGTCGAGCTGTGACAGTTGTTAGTTTGCGCTCCTCCTGTGTGTGTTCTTTTCGCGCGTCCTTTGTGCATGACCAGCGCGCTGCATGTTTCGAGCTACTTGCCGTTCTTCATGTGACATTCGAATCTGTTGCTATCGCATTCATTGATTCGCCCTTGCGGCGAAACTGTACGTGTGTGTGTGTGTGTGTGTGTGTGTGTGTGTGTGTGTGTGTGTGTGTGTGTGTGTGTGTGTGTGTGTGTGTGCGTGCGTGCGTGCGTGCGTGCGTGCATGTGTGTGTGTGTGTGTTTGCAATGGCTTTCTTGTTCACCATATATTAAGCCAATCATACATTAGCCTCTTATGGGACAGTCGGATGCATAAATAAATGAATACATAAATAAATAAATAAATAAATAAATAAATAAATTGTGTATATAAAAATAAAAACTTATGTTAGTATAGTCAGCATATCCCAATACATTTGCCATCAGAAACGTCGCCTATTGTGCAAGCGAGGATCGTAACGTCTAAAACTAATCAAACCACAAAAAAGTGCAACAGCACAATTCGAAGGCCTAAAACAGCGACCGTGTACCAGAAAGAAGCAAACAAAACCACGCTAACCGAGCGCTGCTTCCTGCAACAGCAGAACTGCCGCTGGTGCCGCTGTTACCAAGGGTGCACTAGATGCGACGTGCGCGCCACCACTCGCCCTCATGAATCACTACCAAGCGCCCCGCGCGCTCAGAAATCCGCGTTGCTCCCACCTCCTTCATCTAGCCACCGTAGCTGGAGTTGAGAGGTAAACCCACGCCGTATCCCCTAAGCCCAACGCACGGCCGCTGGATCGGTGCCCAGCCCAGTGCTGGGCAGTATCGAAGATACATGTATCTTCGATACTATCTTAGATACTCTTTGGGTATCTTGTATCTGTATCGCGATACGTCTTGCAAAACGAGTATCTGTATCTGTATTTCCGATACATTCAATAATGCATCGTGTATCTTAAGATACAAGATACTACTATAGACACACCGCCGTGCGAAACAATAAACGTCGACCGGAACTCCGGTTCTCAAGCTGATATTGCTGCCACTAAGCCACCTGAATAAAACTAACGACAGTAACAGCCTCGTATATTTCCGCCAGAGCGCTCCAGCAAACACAGGCGATGTTGTTTGATGGCGCTCGAGCCATCGCGACAAAAACAAGCGTGCGAACGTCTACGCGCAGCCTGCCTTTTTATTCTAGATGTTTTCTTCCTTTTTAGTTGTGTTGATATCATGACACTTGTTCATAGACCCTGCACTCTGCTGCGTACTCCAATGCGTGCGGCGTCTTTCGCACAAATTCTGATGCAGCTATACTGTCGCTATCGAAGTTTGTCTTGCATGATGCTTCCTTGCAATGTCTCAAGAATGCAAGAATGGGGCTGCTTTGCGTCTCGCGCCTTTCACACATCAGTGATTTGAAAGATCTTGTGGATGCAAGCTTGACTTACATAGTACGATGAGATTGACTTACATGCAAAGGAGATTCTAACAACCGTCCCACTATCGGTGCTGACGTTTGATGCAATAGAACAAGCATTTACGTAACAGGAAATATTTTGTCGTACTGTGTCTTTGTTCTTCCTGCTAAATTATTCGAAAGGTTCTTTTAATGATAACTTGATTGTTAGCACACGCGCTTTCCTTGCTGTCTTCCGTTTTGCATCTTATTACCTAGTCCTCTGCATAGTTTTTCACCCATCTTTTTATTGTAACATGTCTTTTGTAACCTGCCGCTAAAATACGTTCTCTGCTTTATTCTTATTTTTTAACTGTCTGCGAACGTGGTTTTATTTCATATTTCGCGGGCTTTCTCTAAAAGTCCGAAAACACTCACCACGCAGCATGTACGCTGCCAAACAAAAATTGGGTCGGTCGTTTTTAAATTCGCTCTACGATGCGTCGAAGCGCAGTTGGCCCTAAAGTGAATATTAAAAATGTCGCAATGTCGCATAATTTACCTTATTTAATTAACCAGTTAAGCTTAGTACAAAACATACCATGAGTGCGATATGACGGCAAACCAAATACCTTCGGTTTCATTCAGCGGCGGTTAACCACTTGTTTTTTACAGCGAAAGCTGTTATGAGATCATTTCACCGGCCGTTTTTGGCGCCGTAGTTGTCCGCCGCCGCCGCCGCCGCCGCCGCCGGTGTCCGTAACCAGTATCGCTCGAAATAAGAAAAAAACGAAATAAGAAAAAAATTCCAGGATGGAACGATGTTCGAACCTGGGCCCTCTGCGTGGGAGCCCAGTATTCAACCTCTGAGCCATGCCGGTGCTTGAAACTGCTTTGCAAAAAGGTCCTATACAAGCTTCATGCCGGGAAGGAACCACATTAGCATATGCAATATAGCGTGGTAGAAGAGTAAAATAAGCACCAAGCGTCGCACAACGCGAATTCTGTAACCAGACGTCACACAATGCGAATTGCGCAACGAGTAGGTTGTTGAATGCTTCCAACCCATTACAAAGGACTCTGCAATAATTCTTCATCGTCATCAGGCATAGCATCAACAAAGTGCACATAATGCCTTACATGGGTTTAGCAGGTACCAACGCTCTCCGTAGAATGACGAAGAATGGCACAGTGCCTGCTGCCCTACTTCTCAAAAATTACAATGATTTATAGCGTAGTCGGTTCCTCGCAAGTGCACTTGTATTGGTTGCCAAGGAAGCCCATAAGCGCATGATCCATTTCCTCGGGGTCTCAGTAAAGTTCTTCGCCCCCCCCCCCGTCTCTTTCCCACGTCAACGTATGTTATACAGCATGACGGGAGAGGGAAATAGCGACCGGGCGTCACCCAATGAAAATTACATAACTGGTGCGCCGTTTAAAGATTCCAACCCATTACAAAGGGCTGAGCCATAATTCTTCATCGTCGTCAGTCGTCGCGTCAACAACGTGCACATAATGCACTACAGACGTGTAGCTGGTGCCTCGCTTCTCAACAGAATGACGAATAATGGCTTAGTAGGTGCTTCCCTTGTGATTTATGGCGTAGTGGGCACCTTTCTAGTGTACTTGTATTGTAGCCCCAAGAGAGCTTAACGGGCTCTAGAAACGCCGCTCTTCCAGCTTTCGCTGTGACTGTGCTGCGGTTTCAGCGCAGGCCTGGCGTTTTTTTAAATATTGGGTTCTACTTAAGTGAAACACCCTGTATACTTATTCACTTTGATTGTTTAATACGAAACCACCTTGCTATTTGACTTAAATATATTCGTGCTCCTTTGTTAGGTCACCTAAAAGTATTCTTATTGTTACAAACCCGCATGTAAGCAGAGTTAGAAGTGGCAATAGTGTGAATAGCAGTGATAACCTGCGGCGTTTTGTGCCGCTATAGAATACGTCTGAGACGTTTCCTGGCGGCTTAGGTTCTCTCGGAGGACAAATGGTAAAAGATTGCACGTTAGTGAATATGTTGCTAACGAACGCTTTACGCCAGCAGATAAGTCAAATATGAAAAATCACTGCAGTTTTATGTCCTCAATTAATTGTGAGCGCCGACTACGTAGTTCATCGTTTTACTGGATGCGTCACAAAAAATACCGCTACCAACGTTGTTGCTGCTGTACACCTGTCGGTGGATGCGGTATTACAAAAACACTACGCTTGCGGACAAGGCAAGACTGCACAGCAGTATTTGCGCCATCGAGCGAAGGCACTTGCAAGTAGCTGGTAACGGACTAGCTGGTCACCAAGTAGAGCAGCGACACTAATAAACTACAGAAGTGTCAAGCAAAAACAACTAACAGCGCAGCAGTTAAAGAGCTGTCATATTAAGCAGCCAAACAAATCCCAATAAGTCGCTTAGAAATGAAACTAATACGTCTTGAGAAAGAAAGTTTGTATCTTGTGATACAAACAGGTATTTTGTTAAAATTAAACAAAGCTGATCGCAGTTAACAAATTTTCAAGTAAATACATTTCTACATAGGCCTTTGCTGCTTCATTATATAGTTATATAACAGCAAATTTTCAAATGTATCGAAGTATCTTGAGATACAATTTGGAAGTATCGTATCGGATACAATTATTCCGCGAGTATCTTGTATCTGTATCTCAAATACTTCTTGCCCGAGTATCTTGTATCGTATCGCGATACAATTTCGAAGTATCTTTGCCCAGCCCTGGCCCAGCCTATATACGTCAAATTTTGCAGCGCCCTTCGTTCGGCGAAGGCGGGCAGTTGTTTGGCTAGAGAGGTCCCGTACCCTAAACTTGATTCGAGAACCTCTTTTTCGGAAAGACTCTCAGCCACTTTTCGACGCCGTTTTTCTGTTAGTTGTTGGAAGAGCTTCCGTGGCTCGGACGCATACATGTGTACGCTTGCTCTGGGAGGAGGCGGAAGACAAGGGTGGAACGTAGGTGATGACGACAGGGGTTATTTCACTTATAACTTTTCCGTTCATACATACATACATACATGCATGCATACATACATACATATATACATACATACATACATACATACATACATACATACATACATACATACATACATACATACATACATACATACATACATACATACATACATACATACATACATACATACATACATACATACATACATACATACATACTGTGCACTGGCATCAGGCTAACTCCTAATATTGTGAGTGAGTACAGTGCGCGAAAGACAAGTACATTGTATACGACGGTCGTCTCTGCAAGTTGACGGCGGTAAGGAGCAAGGGTCGGAGACAAAGAATTGCGCTTTCTTCAAACCGACAACATTCATATTATTCACATTCTTTCCGACGGGAACCTCTCACTACACTGAAATGAAATGAAATCTTTATTCCTCTGTTCGCGAATACAACAGAGAGCGTACACATTATTACACTCCCGACGGCGGAGGTCATCGGAAAAAAAAAGTGTAACACCAGGAATTCTCACCTCCATTACAAAGCGGCTCGGTTCGTCGTGCTGAGTCAGCGTTTAATTGCAGAGTCACTGCGACCGGGAGTCGGTGGAGGGAGGCAGCGTAGGGCGGCGCACGCGCAGTCATCGGCAGCTGCCGCCGGACACGTGCCGATCCGACTATGTGACGCGACACGTCAGGGAAAGAATTCGGAGCCCGTCAGGGCCAACGGGCTTCGTGCGACGCATTTCGAGGATAGTGGGCGTTTAGTCATAGAGTAATATAGTTAAGTGGCCGTTGGCATTATACTGGCGGCGGGGGGGACCGTGGGAATGAAGTGTCGGGCAAAGCCGATTTAGCGAGTGTCACGTAGTACGAGCGGTATTGGGAACGATTCGCACGCGACTGATATATGAATATCCAGGACCACCAAGGCTTTTTCCTTTCACTCGCTTTCTCTTCATTTTGAGTAACACGTGAGAGTCTCTGCTGACCCTGCCCCCATACATATCGATTTTATGCCATGCTTCGGCCACGCCCAGGCGTAACACTGTTTCAAGCTTGTATATATGCAAATTACACCAGCAGCCTTTTCTGCGGGCAGAGGTACACTTTAGAGAAAAACGATATCTGCAGTATTAATGAAATACCCTTTAAAAGTACCAAAAGCGCAGCGACGCCACCTTCGGCCAACTCGGCTTGACGGCTTGGTCAAGCCAACTCGGCTTGACGTCATAAATTTTGATGGCGTCTCCTACTTCCTACGTAATTTCCTAAGAGAGCGGGAGACGTAACAACGCATGTTTGCAGAATTAAACTGACATTCCCGGCAAGTTAGGCGGGTTGGTAAGTTGCATGGTGACTTATTGTAACCGTTCGCCACGCATAATGCACCATCATGCGTGGCGCTATGTTCAGTCATAGAAACACATATGCGAGTGTTTGTGTACTACATTAAAATTGCGAACTATAACAAATCTTACGTCTTTTTTTTTTTGCTTAATCCACGCAACATGTCTTGTAGTAATGTTGTAAATGCCTATTCTTGCTCTGCTGGATTCATACATACAACAGTAAAACTGATAGCTGGGCGAGTTGGCATGAATTCATGTTTAAAAATTTGTAGCGCGCACAAAAGACGGGGACGCACAGAAAGAAGTGCTCGTTATTTGTACTTTCTGTGTGTACCCGTCTTTTCTGCGCGCTGCAAATTCTTAAACATGAATTTTTACATACTGTTAATAACTTGTGTTGCATATCCGCATACCATAGGCCGTTGTATGCGGTTATGCACCACACGTGACTGTGGGAAAGGGTTTCATGACGTACGTGACAGGCATGTCGTGTTGTTCATGTCATGACCTGTCAGTCATCTTCGTCATACACTCATACCCACCTATGCGAATTTCGCTACATACCAAGTTAAGGGGCGACCAC
This sequence comes from Rhipicephalus sanguineus, assembly GCF_013339695.2. Lineage (NCBI taxonomy): Eukaryota > Metazoa > Arthropoda > Arachnida > Ixodida > Ixodidae > Rhipicephalus > Rhipicephalus sanguineus. The sequence continues at coordinate 59,811,972 of NC_051181.1, forward strand.
GAGAGCATGCAGACGTATACATATAGCCGCCTAGATAGGTAGATAGACTGAAAAGGACGTCTCTGATTCAACATGAACGCCGACGTTATGTCGGACCCTTTACACGCCAGTGTAGTCCACGCGCCTTGCGAGCCCTCGATACGTGCACAACTGCTCAATTTACACAAAGACGTCGATCCACCGCATAACGCTTGGCTCATAGCTTAAAATGCGGTATATATAGGCTACTACTGGCTGTCTCCTTCGCCTGGAACTCATTCCCACATTGCGTGGGTTTCTTGCATCGGAGGATTGTTGTCCAAGGAACAAATATGTCTTTTTCCTAACGCCATGTTTTCAAGGGTAGACTAATCGCATGTAATTTAAAGAAGCAACTTTTCGCAGTGGGTGTCACTGGCATAATATTGTTACGTGAATGACGACTCGGTAGACTGTAGTCCGTAGACTATCTACACGATATATTTACAGGAGTGGTTGCAGCGCTGACCGGTTCAGCCAAGAGCCCGAGCAGAGAGAGATCTTCCTTCTCTTCGTCCGGCGCACACGCGCATGGTGCAAGGGGCTGGCAGTATGCATGTAGCATAATCCCCGGCGGCAGAAGCGCCGTCTCGGCGCATCAGATGTCAACTTCACTGGGAGAGTGGTAGGGCTTCAAGCGTGCGACATGTACGATATCGCTGGCCGGTGTGGAAGATGAAGGCGACGAGGCGACAGGAGCGATTTCATAAGTTACCGGGGTAACCGCACGAACGACTCTGTATGGACCTGTATATCGAGACATCAGTTTTTCCGACATCCCAACGTGACGGGTGGGCGACCACAGCAGGACCAAGGAACCGGGCGAGAAGTGTACGTCTCGGTGTCTGCGATCGTACAACCGCCGTTGGTTTTCTTGGGAAGTCAAAAGGCGAGTGCGGGCGGTTTCACGTGCATGGGCAGCCCTGGTGATAGCGTCAAGGGCATATTCACTGGGCGGTACTGCGGGAAACGGGATGGTGGTGTCCAGGGGCAACGTTGGTTGTCGGCCGAACAACAGAAAAAATGGAGAGTAACCAGCAGTGTCGTGGCGCGAAGAATTGTACGCAAATGTCACGTATGGCAAAGCAAGGTCCCAGTCGGAGTGGTCGGAGGAAACATACTTCGCAAGCATGTCTGTAAGTGTTCGATTGAGACGCTCCGTGAGGCCATTTGTCTGCGGATGGTAGGACGTAGTAAGCTTGTGCCTCGTTTCACATGACCGCAGAATGTCGGCTATGACCTTCGACAGAAATGTGCGGCCACGGTCCGTAAGCAGCTGGCGTGGAGCTCCATGTTGCAAAATCACGTCGTGTAGGAGGAAGTCGGCGACATCGGTGGCGCAGCTTGTTGGAAGAGCTCGTGTGATGGCGTAGCGCGTGGCGTAGTCTGTGGCCACAGCTATCCACCTGTTGCCAGAGGAAGACACGGGAAACGGGCCAATTAAGTAGGTCTAAGCCAACGCGAAAGAACGGTTCTGACGAAATGTCAAGGGGTTGAAGGCACCCGGCGGGAAGCGTCGATGGTGTTTTGCGGCGTTGACATTTCTCACACGCCGCAACATATCTTCTGACGGAGCGTGCAAGCCCTGGCCAAAAGAAGCGTCGGCGGATGCGGTCATAAGTGCGCGATACACCAAGGTGACCGGCCGTTGGAAGGTCATGAAGTTCGTGAAGGACAGCCGAGCGTAGGTGTTTCGGAATAACAAGCAGCAGGGCTGGTCCATCTGGCTGAAAACTGTGGCGGTAGAGTGCACCATCTTGGAGGACGAACGAGCGATGGGACCGGTCGGTAGACGATGATTCTAGGCGTTCGATGATACGCAAGGACGCATCACGGCGTTGCTCGTCGCCGATGTTTGTTAGTAAGGAAAGCGAAAAGACGCAAGCGTCGGCGTCGGTGTCAGAGATGGTGCTCGATTCATCGACCGGGTAGCGAGACAGGCAGTCTGCGTCCCTTTTCAAGACCCTTTTGACCCTTTTGACCCTTAATGACCCTTTTCAAAGTATTTTATCTGTAGAAAACGATACATATAATTAGGAGTTGGGAGGAGCGCTTCAAGGACTAAACAGCCACGCTCGCAGAAGTGAATATATTAATATGATTCAGATATATTCGCCACCTGCAAGCGAGGGCTAAACACGTATGTTTCCAGAATATGAATATACCTGAAACATACGACTGTGTGGTACCGGTGGTACAGAACGAACATGACAGCACGACAACTTTCTGAAGGCTTTCTTGAAAGATTTGGTGACGGTGAAGTAAAAGTCCTCTCCACGACAACATGTAGAGCCGACACAGAGCATCGTATACACCAGGAGGTGTCTGGCATTGCGAGAGCACAACGCAAGACCGAATGTTATTAACGCGGAAATTGACCGCCTTCCCGCGTCGGCGTCTCCCGTCGGCATCCGCAGGAGTGATGCAAAGAATCATCATCACGTTATGACGTCACCATATGAAACCATCATGACGTCACAGATCGCCAAAATTAGTGTCGTCACGTGATGTTACACGAAGACGTCATCACATGCATCTTAGCTTGGTCAACGGTGGGCCCATCACGGAGGAAGTGCAAAACCAGGTGAGGTGCCTCCGCTCTCGGAGGCATCGCAGAACCACATTAGGTGCAGAGAGCTTTCGGAGGGTGGCGGTTCACGAACAATGCATCGACTGAGAAGAAAAAGAAGATCGCTTTCACCTTCCAGTCGTCTTAGGTGTGTGCATATAGGGACCCTGCGAGTTTCCAATGGTTACGGGATGCACCTTTCATTGGATCATTCCAGACGCTGATTATAAGAAATAAACCGATACGCCAGACGTCGACAATGACGTTTTACGAAAGACAGCAACTCAGAACAAGCGCGGCAAATATAAGCCCTAAACGAGAAAATGGCTCGCTCTCCCGCAATCGAAAGTAGATGTAAGCATGGAGTGCCTACCAGCAAAGCAGATCGCTTGGAAATGCCCAAACTAACTACTTTATTTACCCATCACCCTGAATTGTCTCTCGTTTTTTTATCGGTCCGTGTCATACCTGGCAGCACATTACAAGGTGAAGACGTACCAACTAGCCCCCACTTGCAGTCACAATCTTATAATGGGTATAGAGCATGTTCGCAAAGGCATACCCCACCCCACCACACAATACCACAACATACTGTGCACTGGTCCCCGTGGACGCCATTGTTTCCTGTCACTGTGTGGGATAAGCCTAGCGTGTGTTGCCACGAGGCTACGCCCCGCTGGTGGCGCCATCTCTCGGAGGAGGAGGCAACCCACTCATCGAAACTCGCCAACCTCTGGCGTTTAAAAGAGCACAGGAAGTGGGGAAGAACCAATGGCCCGTCATACAGTGCCGCCTCGACAGACGTATATATATCGACGCAACAGAAAGGAAGAAGTTTGGTTAAAATGCGTTAAGCGCATTGAATAGTGGTGGCAAGCACCTCCTTCCTGTTGGTAAACCAATCGGTGAAGGAAGAGAAGAGAAAGAAGTGGTGGGAGAACCGCGTGCGGCAGCGCTCCGAAACAAAGATGCTTTCATTACTACAGTCAGAGTGTCCTTCTTCAATTTATTTAATCGTGTTCCTTTTTAATATAATCGTAATTGATCAAGTAAAGGAAATTATGTACTTTTATTTTCCCCATTCCATGAAGAAAACCACGTCACCGTGCTCTGTGAACTCTGTTATGTCACTCAGATTGTGTACCAACAAGCCCAAGCTACTCTTCTGTTATGTTCTTTTGTTAACTTCTTTCTAGCTTTAATTAGTATCTTTCTAGCTTTAATTTCTTTTTGTCTCCTCTTATTGCCGCTACATTCATGGTCAGTGCCCCGTAGTGGGTTAGCAATACCCTGGAACCCAACCAAACAACCAACCAGCCGAAGCGCGTGATTCCAGGTCACGAAGAGCTCGGCTGGTCCTTGGCTCAAACAAAGCCCAGCTCGCTACTTCCCGGTGACCTTACCAGCCTGGCCGTTCGTCTACTGAGCACAGTCCGAGGCACGAGTTTAAGCCTCGCGCCTGCTCGGTGTTTCGGTACCTGCTTGCCTGGCCTAGAATGTTGTCCCTGCTACGTCCGTCCATTCTGTCGTTCTGAGCCAATACCCGCTCGGCTCTTGTCCGGCATCGACACCTACAAGGTGAGCGCTTACGCCAGCTTTAACGTTGTGTGTCAAACTTATCAAACTGTAATTCTTCCAGTGCCTGCTGGCTGAGTGAAGAGTTCAGCGCAACGAAAAGCTTCTTTTCTAAATACGAGGCATTTCTCGAAGAATCGAAAGCACTCCGACCGTATCTATCTATCTATCTATCTATCTATCTATCTATCTATCTATCTATCTATCTATCTATCTATCTATCTATCTATCTATCTATCTATCTATCTATCTATCTATCTATCTATCTATCTATCTATCTATCTATCTATCTATCTATCTATCTATCTATCTATCTATCTATCTAAAGCGATCGTGATGCTGATGCGGTCATTTTATTGCATAAATACCCACCAGAATGTGCATAACGTGACGGGCATTCATGACAGGCATGAAAGATAGCGCATGACTTCAATCGCATGACGTGCACGTCATCGTAATCAAATTAAGGCAAATTGATTTAATGCTTCTGCGGTACATTCTGTAGCTGGGATATCATGAGGTGAATATTATATGCATGCATGAATGTCATGACATGAATCGCATAATCACCTCATGCCGACTGTTCTGTTTAACCGCTACCCCAAGTTCGAAAACGAAACAGCGTCCTTCGGCGTCATCTGGCCCAACGCGGATCATCAGCTCAAAACACTGGGCAGCTACGTTACCATGGTGTCGCAGGGGCATAGGTTTACATGAGTAGAGCTTAGTGCAGTGGATGGTCGCACGCCACTGCCTTTTTACGGCTAAGACTATGTAATCAAACTATGTAACCGAACTGTGTACCTGAAGAAGTGTAATGTGATTGATGTAACTGTTTTGATAAATAAAATAAAAGTTTCACTGCAAAGTTTTCTGCCAGGATCGAAGGTGTGCTTGTACTTCGTCGAGCGCTGCCTTCCAAGCCTGAACGCCGAGATTGTCGCCCTTCTAACCAAAAGCTAGAAGGCTTAGACATGCATCGAATACCTTGAACACCGATAAATGGCTTGCATGGCATATTTTACGTGTCATGGACGAATTTCACGACATCCTTGCGTTACGTGCCACGTATGACACGTTACGACATTCACGCGTCACATGCACGAATGACGTCATCACACACATTGACTACAAGATTAACGACATGACATCTCACGACGTACATCTACAATGCATGTCATGGTATGTAATGGCATAAATTATGTGATGTTATGTTCGTGCATTTTCGCGTTCGCGGAGTTCGTGACGCGAAGCGACGCGAAGTGACGTTCACTGTAATTCAATTATTTTTTCAAGTAATCAATTGCATGCACTCGTTTGCATTCACCTAAGACAACTCGAAGGCGAAAGCCAGCTTCACCTTCTTTTTCTTCACAGTCAATGGATTGATCCTCCCCCGCTCCCCTACGAAAGCTTTCTGCCCCTAACGTGGTTTTGCGCTGCCTCCAGGATCCGAGGCATTGCGAGCTTTCTGCACCTCGCCTGGTTTTGCGTTGCCTCCGTGATCGGCACACCTTTGACCAAGCGACGATGTCATGACGACATCATGTCACGTGATGTTATGCGACGTATAAGTTGCGTCATGATGACGTCACAAATAGTGGCGATCTCTGACGTCATGTCCAAAGAAATACATCACGTGATGGCGTCACATGGTACGTCATCACGTGATGGTGATTTTTTGCATCACTGGTGTTGACGGCGACGTCGCGGGACGACGGCATACGCCGACGGCAATTTCCCCGTTTTATGAGGCATCTAAGGCTTTCGCCTTAATAAACTCAAAGTCCACGGTCATGGCACGAGTAGCTGCCTTATAGCGGTTGCGCGTGTTATGACAAGCAAACCCGGGCGTTCGGCATCGGTTTCCCCCATATCATAGTTTCCCACAATCATCACAAGAGAGAAGTGTGGCGTTGTTGTCTGCTAAAGCTCCTAACGAACGTGGATAGTTACCCAGCATGGCATAGGCGTGCGCCCAGGGGGGGGGGGGGCGGCCCCCCTAATAACCAAAGAGGGGGGGCGCAAAATCTGCCCCATACATTGACCCCCCTAGTGACCTAAGAGGGGGGGGGGCGAAATCTGCCTCGTACATTGACTTACGAGGGGGGGGGGCGCTGCGATGAACCTTCGCCCCCCCCCCCCCTGATTGTGAACCCTGCGCACGCCTATGCAGCATGGGAAGGATGAGTAGCACATGAATTTGCCTCACTATTGTCATTCCGACTTGATACGACTTTGAGCCATTGAAAATGGGTCACTTACGACAAAGTATTGCGTTATAATTGCGGCTATTTGTTATCACTACGCACGTGCTCACTTGCCTTCCGTAATTTAGAAAAACACGATCGCTTAGTTGACGATTCCGCACGATTTACGAAGGTATTCTGGTAGTGCCAGTTCTGCCTCTGACGATCTTGAAAATGTAGATGATTGCTCGCGCCCTAACTTCGTTGCCGACTCTAATGGCTATCGCCAGGTATACGACATCACTTCTCACTGCGCGTGTGAAGGATTGGATGAAGGCATACTCAAATTTCGTTATAAATGAAAAACTTGTAAAGCAGCATTTATAAAGTGCGAGATTCTAACTTTTTTAACATATGCAAAATTTGTACTTTACGCATTAGGGTCCTTCTTTGCCAAACGTCCAAGCTATTTTGACGAGCACCTGAAATGTATTCGAAAAAATATCGTGCAGACTTATTACATTGGAAACAGTGAACCGCCGGAATATTTCGTAGAGAAAAAGATTTTTCGACATGTGGGAGCCTTCCGACTTTCGCAGAGTATCTTCTGTGCGACGTTCGTGAGAAAATTTAAAATGAAAGTTTGATTTCTTTTGTCAATACCAAATTTGGTTTACGTATTATTGGAAGGCCGTAAGGTGCTCGAAGTACAATAATACTACCTCAACTTTTCTGCCATATGCACCTCCAGAAATTTAGCCAGAGAGTTTCATGTTTGCATTTTCTCCCTGTAATATCACTTTACGTTTGTATACTTAGTAATCAACACTAAGACTACGGAAGGTATATTTTGCGTTAAAAATATTTTCCGACCACTGAAGCTTGTAAATCTTACAAGAAAAAATTCGCAACCTTGAGAAAAATCTTCGTTTTGGTATCCATCGAGACGCAATTTAACACCATGTGCTGCACTAATTAAAAATCAGCTTTATACGTGAATTGCAAGCAAAAGAAATTATGGCAGCTTCCAATAGTGGTGTCGAGCCTGAAGGAAGAGCGGGGCTGAGTGGAATTTCTTGTTACTCTTTATTTTTTTCTTTCTTACTTCTTTTTCTTTCTCTTTCTCTCTGTTTCATGTATCTGTTTTTTGTACCTGTTGCTTTTTATTTATTTCTCTTTTGGTCCTACTCTCTGTATCTCCTATCTCTTTTTAGTGTCTGTTTCTTTCTTTCTCTCTCTTTCCACCTTTTTGTCTTTAGTTACTTTATTTCTATCTACCTCTTTCTCTCTCTGTCTCACGTGTTCCGTGCTCCACTTTGCTGAGCAGAGTCTCTCTGTTTTCTCTTTATCTTTCTTTCTCTCTCTTTATTTCTCTCTCTCTCTCTTTCACGTATTTCACTTGATACACTTCGCCGAGCAGAGCACCAGCTGCACTCGGTAGTGGGGCTTGCCCAATTCCTGTGGCGCGTACCCACCTGTGGTTTTATGCGGACACCAGACAGCTCCGCTGTTAAAAAACTCACAGGGTACCTAAGACGACTCGAAGGCGAAAGCCATCTTCGTCATCACGTGACGTCACATGGTGTGACGCCATGGTGACGTCACAAAATTTGGCGATCTGTGGCGTCATGATGGCGTCTTAAGGTGACGTCATCACATGATGGTGATTTCTTGTATCACTTGTCTTGGCGCCGCCGACGCGGGACCCCGGTCAATTTTCGCGTTTGATGAGGCATCAAAGTCATTCGCCTTAATAAACAGTTCTTCCCATGCGGCAAGATTTATCATTACATTTTTTATGCAAGAAAATGTTATTTTTGAATTTCGCAATTGATGGATCTCTTCCCGTTTGTTCATATACGGCAGCTTCCTCAAGTTCCCCATAGCCGCGGGAATACTTTTATATCAATCAACTTCAATACTCACGCAGGTGCAATGGAAACTTCCGGAACGTAACCGACTGTTGTGACAGCATCCGCTGACTAACCAAGAGTACCGCTTCGTGGTACTCGAGTACCAAGCGGACAACATGGAAGCCTTAGACGGAGGGACCGTCGATCACCTCGTGCCCTGCACAGCATCCGAAACAGAAACGTGTCAGATTGTCACCAAGCTGGCGACCTGGAACAAGCTGCTCTGGGGTTCCGGATTTGAAATTAGAGAGCAGCCCAAGACATCCAACCAGCTACGCATATCGAATCCTCCCCTCGCTTCTCCAACCGTGGGATATATTCCTACGCAGAAACCGCCACAGTACTCGGAACTTCTTGAGTGGCTGCTGGCAACACATCGGTGCGTCGGTAGCGTCAGCGTCAACCTTTCCCTCGCCGATGACACAAGCGTGCGTCTCCTGCACGCCGTTTGTCAAAACAAGTGGATCAAAACCGTGCGGATAGCTGACATAAAGACGGCAGCAGCGAGCACCATCTCTACTCTCCTACCTCGCCTGACGAAAATCGAAACGCTCCACTTCACGTCCTTCAGGTTTTTCCTAGATTGCTTTATAGACCCGCTGTGCGCGTTGCTGCAAACGCCGTCGTCTCTCCGGTGTCTGCACTTGAGTGGCGAATTTTCCCAAGAGAGGACCGTCGACATGCTCTTCACCGCCTTCTTAAGAAAACCCACACTAGAAGAACTGCGTTTTCAAGGCTTATCAATCAACAACGACGCGCGTCCGCAAGCTCCAAAGGAATACCTCAGCTCGACCACTGCGCTGAAGGTCCTGTCTGTGACCGCGAGGAACCGGTTTATGCAACGGTCCATTCTTGAAGGCGTTTTGACAAATAAGAGCATCGAGAAACTCTCGCTCTACAGCTTCGTCGAGGACGAAAAAAGCGCGGCCATCATGTCACGTATTATCAACGAAAACCGAGTGATACGCGTGCTACATATTTGGACTGCTCAGGAGCGACGAGAACTTGCGCTGAACTCAGTTTACGACTGCTGGGTGATTCCTCTTATTGAGAATAGCGTATTGGAAGAAGTGAGCCTCTCTTTCTCTGCACTGCATCCGACAATGTGGTCCGTTTTCTTCCGGGCGCTGCCGACGAAAGAAAGTCTGAAGATGGTCCACATATGTCTGCTGTCGCAATATTCCAACCTCCAGTGGCTCTGCGCTGAGCTGAAACGCAGCGGCTCGGAAGAGAAAGTCTCCCTCGGATACCACCATTTCGGGGGAAACGTTGACTTGCTTCACTGCAAGGCATTTTCGGGAGCAGACTGTCTCCTATCAGCTACCGATGGCCACAAGTTAGCTGTTTTGCGCCAGCTACCGAAGTGTGAGCACATGAAGTACATCGGCATCTGGATACAGAGCGACTACATGAGTCTGTCATTGGCATTAGCCGAATATTTGAGATCGACTACGACGTTGCAAAGCCTGGAGCTCGGTGTCATGGGCCTTGACGAGGGTCAAGCATGCGGTCTGAACCCATGGTGGCATGTCATTCTCGAGGCGCTCTCTGAAAACAAGAGTGTGAACAAACTGGAAGTTAGAATGTTCGGTATGAGCATCCAGGACACCGAGGGCTTGGCCCACTCCCTCAAACGGAACACGTGCATCAGGTGGTTCCACTTGGCCATCGTAGCTCCCGTGAACGCCGCCGCCTTTTTTCGGTGCCTCTCAGAGGGCATTGAGGATAACTACACACTAATGAGGGTGGACTACGGCGGCCATATAGACGCGGATACTGTCAGTCACTGGCTCGCTGTCAGGGAGGCAACGCTGAGGAACTTCGGCCTCGTCGCACGAGCGTCTAGGGTGACGGAAGCTTCACACCTGGACAGGTAAGACAAACGCGGAAGAGTTTCTTTTTTTTTTTGCTGGAAATGTTTGGACGAATGTGTCCGGTAAAATTCCTTGAGTTCCCTCTAGGCACCTATAAAATATCGTATGGATGTTATATAGGGAACAGCGGCAATGAGATCCTTCAAATATTATGGGTACGTTGGATAGTGTGTGCATGTTCGCCATAAGATGTTCCTGTGGCTTTGTTCCCCAAATGAATGTGCTTTGCTTAGCTATAATGGTGAAGCAATCGGACTGTATATTTTTTTAAACGTAGTGTATCAACATAAAGATCTTCAGTACAGCTAGAAACGTTGGAAATCTTTGTTTTGAATGCATTGTCTTGCTGAAAACGATGACATCGCTAACTTAGAGATCTTTGGCGCCAGCTGGCAAGAAGAATGTTCTGCATTGTATAGAGTGGTGCTGGCTTACACTGCAAAGGAATAACACTGTTGAGAGGATAAACTCCAAGTGAGGCCTTTCAAGGAGATCGGGTTGAGGCTTCTTGTAAAAAACGTAGAAGCGCAAAGAAAGTCTTAGGAATATGGATGAAAAGAAATGGACGGTTTGAGTGCACTTATGCGTGTAACCTAAAAATGGTGGACCTACACTCTAAGAAAAAAGAGAGTCAAAAGAGGGTCATGGAACCATGACTCTCCTCGGGTGTCCATCTGACCCCTTTTGGAAGGTACAGGCAGAAAAAAAGAGTTCGCATTTGGGAAGGAGTCACTGGACCCTCCTGAAGCGCGTTTCGATTGGCTTCGGTATACGGAAGAGCCGCCGTATACGCCATACATATCGCACGCTCGCCCTTTGGCGCCGTTGTGGCGCGTTGCTCGGCGACGCAGACGGGGTTGGCGCCGGGGTGGCGCGCCGCTCTCCTCTCTCAGTCGTCTCAGTCATCTCAGTCTCCTGGTCTATTGGAATGCGTTGCGTGGATGAGTTGGTTGCGCGTCTTCGGTGGTATTGACGCCGGCTCCGTGGACGAAGTGACGCTTGGAGGGCGGAATATTCATGGAGCTGTGGATACGGACAACGGGCGCCAGTTAACGGTGAGTGTACTGCTTTCGTAGGCACTAATTATACAGCTTTAGCTGGGCGTCTGCAGCAGCTCTGCGGAAGTTATCTGCCAGCCATTTCCAACAGCAGCCTGTGTCCGCGGGGCTGTTGCGGATGGCCAACTATAGCTGTCAGTTAACTAGTTCCCACCGTTATGCGCCTTGCTGTACAAGCTCCCATAAAGTGAGCGATGCAAACAATAATCGAGAGTCATTTCTTGCTGATCGCACGTCGTGTCTGCACTACTGAAGGTGCAAGATGTCGTTTTGAGAAGCACTTAAGTCTACTTCATCATAACATTTCTATCTACCTTGAGTGTGCAGCGTGCTTCCACGCGTGGGAACGTGAAAAAAAAAAAAAGAGCCTGTGTACAGAACCCTCAGACGCACTATATGTAATGGTTTTTGTTGGCTTAAAGACGGTAGTTTGAGGTGCAGATATAGAACGGTGGCTTCCAGAAAGTATGCAGTAGTCATTCAAGTTGGACACGCCTCGCCGGTGAAAGTGAAAAAGCTCTAGACTTTCGACGGCGCGCGTTGTTGCGGCCGCCGGCGTGCACTCTTTTCCCTCGTTTCTGTTTGCTGTTTTCGTGGTTTGCATACAGTGCGATGACGTTGGGCGCTATAACAGAATCGAGTGAGTGTACGTGATTGTGGGAGTTATGTGCGCTAATTCTAGCATATGACATGTCTGATCTCGACGTAGACGGCGTACGCACGCGCTGGGTGTCGTTCGGGCCCTAGTACTCGCATCTGTTTATCTGAGTATTTAAGGATGGGTTACGTTTGTAAAACATGCGGTCAATAACCGCTCACGGCATGCCCCTGGCTGCCGGAGGATGTGCTTTGTTGTTTTGTTGTTAGCCTTTATTATGTCTGTGTGAACCACTTATTGTGTAGGTTGTGCAAACGTTTACTGCAATTTCATTTTCTCATCATAATATCACGTTCTGCTTTTCAGATACCGTTTTTCATGGTGCTCACGCTGGACAGGAGCGACAACCTAGCAAGCCACAAGTCTGATGCTTCCAGCCGTCACCACTTTTTGATTTATTCTTAATCACAAGGAATAAATATGGAAACATGATGGCGATTTCTGCTGTTCATTTAGCACCATATGACACTGTGCACATCACAGTCACACATTTTAGTTGGCTATACTCATAGAAGCATGTAAATGAGGAATACCCAAACTTCTTAATTGGAAATCACAGACCATCTTTTCGCGCTTTCTATATAACTTTGTTGGAATATATGTGTTGTTTTGACGAGTTTTTTTAAAAATAATGCTAAAGCTGAACTATTCTTTTTTTACAGTCGCTGGGCAGAACGGCAAGTATTATTGGACTTGCTTAAAATGAATACTCCACTATTTTCAACAGTAGTCGCGCAAAAATAGAGCAAGGATCAAATGAGTAGCTTAAAATACTTGTGGAGTCGCTTGATGCTTTGGTGTGGGTCCCTTGACCTCCCTAGGAGCGTTACCGGCAAGAGTCGTCTGACTCCCTATGAGTGATAACGTGATCCTCCCGATGAGAGTCTTCGCACTCTTCCTAGAGGGTCAGGGGACTCTCCTAGAGCGAGCCGACCCTGACCCACCAAGAGAGTCACCGTGACTATTTAAAGAGAGTCGTATACGTGGCAAGTCAGAACTCTCCGAAATGAGTCACGCATACTCTTTTTTTTTCTTACAGTGTAGAATGGAGCAAGATATAAAGGATGCTGGTTAACAGGTACAGGGTAATTGAAAGTGTCAGTAGACAACTATAGCTGTCCTAAAATTCTAAAATTAAAGTTAGAGGAACAGATACGGTATATTGGATAAAAAAATTGGAAAGAAATATATGCCATGAAGATCTACAAAGACAGCAACACCGAATCGGAAGGGAAAATCGGTGTGATAACACAAGGGGCAGCGCTTTGCTACTTGAAACGCGATCTCGCTGGCGAATCCAAAAACATACATGAGCCAACATTGACGGTATGATGAGGCTTACGTATGTTGCCAGACAAATCCGGAAGCTACTCAGCACATTGTGACGGAATGCCAGGATATTCTCCAACATGACCCTTCAAAGGTGGGCGTCTCTTTCAGAGGCTGTGGATAGAAGATTTAATTGGTCGGCGCTTGACATAGGCAAGATTCGTTTGGAATATTAGTGAAACAAAAGAAGGGTTGAGACTTATAGAGCATGAGTCTATACAGGGCCAGGTAACACTACAAGTATACGTAACGAAAATAGAAGCCTGTATGAACACAAAGGGATAGCTGGGAAGCTAGCGAGTAACATATGCAGTCACGCATGACTGCAAAGTGAACTACAGGCCACGACATCGTATAGAACAGTATGCTAATAAAGATCATCATCAAGGTCAAACACACAGAAATCCACCAGGAAGTGGCGGGAGGACGGCCGCCGTCATAGCACGGCTCGTAACGCATCGGACGCATAGCTCGGAAGTCGTGGGTTCGGACACCACCTGTGGCAACTTGTTTTCTCGTCCACTATAGAATTCATTTCACCTTTATCACAACTAAAGCTTAAACAAGAAGTACTGCTTTGAAAAAGCACCCTATGCAGGGGTAATGTCGGTGCAACGTCACTTGTGGTTGTGGTGCCGGCTATCTAATTTTATCACAAAGCAATAAACACTACACATGCACTCCTACGATAAAGACGTCATGAAAGGTTAACGTCTGTTACACTGTTCGCTCCGCTTTTATAGGAATCTAATAAACAATACATTTGTATTCTTATGATTCAGCAAACTATATTCAAGCGTTGCTCGACCCAGGAGGAATACGCTAACGAAAGTTACGTATGATATTCACATATTCTACGGTAAAGTAAACTTCGTTTTGATAATACTAACATGTGTGCTGACGTTACGTCAGACCATAAGTTACCCTTTATATGTCAGTGTTGTCGGCGTGCCTGCTAAGCCCACGATGTGCACACAACTACTACGCTTACAAAAACACGTCTATCCACTTCGTAACGCTTCGCTCAAAGCCAAAAAAATGCAGCATAGAACTACTCGCTGACTGCTTCGCATGAAACCGATTCCCACAATGTGTGGGATCTGCCCAACTTTTTCGGGAGGTGTTATAGGGGCGGGGGGGGGGGGGGCGTCGCAAATTAAAAGAGAGAGAGAGAGAGAGAGAGCCTGCGCCCTCACAATATTTTCTCAAGGGCTAGCTCTTTCGCTGACTGTTATATCCACATAAAAATACGAGCGCACACAGGACTTCAAGGATTTGATCCGTAAAGGACATTTATATTCCCGAAAAGAGGGACAGAGGAAGGGGTATGCAGCGTTACGAAATTTTCGTGTGGGAGGGAGGGGGTTTCTCACACAAAAATACCCCCCCCCCCCCCACTCCCCGTTTCCCCACTGGCAATTCGCCCTTACTCCCACCAACTTGATTGAATCTGGCTGGCTATCGAGTCTCAATGCCACGTCCAAGTGCATGACATACGTCCATTGTTAAAATCTGTCGACCTGTCCAAAGTTATCTGACTTCAAGTTTAAATATAACTGCTGGACAAACGTGTACATAATGCAGAATAATTATGGCGTCATTGTGTTTTCCTGTGCAAGTCCCTTGCTTGGACTTCGTACTGAAGCTTCAGCGGGGAGTCTCTTATTCACCTTTCTTTTTGTCTGAGATCAGAGCACTGCACATCAGGGACTCGTTAATGTAGGTTTGTGTAGCAATTTTCTCTTCATGCGTTCGTGTCGTATATGTTGCTGACGCGTTGTAAATAAACATTTTAGTATGCAAAAACTGTACTCGTTATATACATTGGTAGATAAGTTGAAGGGTGCATTTCATGGATGTTTCGATCCGCATGCCATATCCATGCAGCACTTGCGGAAGTGTATATTCCGAATCTAGTATCGTATGTATGACAGAAATTGTTCCGATAAGGCTGACACCACAACAACCACTGACTCGCGATATCATATCTTCAATGAAATTAATGAAACCTTTTATTTGACATCCTGTGTGATTACAAATACACATGGAGGGAGGTAGATTAAAAGCTGTCCTCGAACAGCTTGACGAGTCTACAACTCTTTCATTTTGCAGGCAGGCAATGTCACATATATGCGTACTTATACGTACTTACACGCACGCACACACACACACACACACACACACACACACACACGCTGCCGTCGTCATTGCGGAGCCCGAAACCCAAAGGTTTTTGTTAAGGTGAGGACTGTGCCTCTTGAGCTGGGGCGCGCATAAGAAAGGCTGAGGCTCTATAATATATATATATATATATATATATATATATATATATATATATATATATATATATATATATATATATATATATATATATATATATATATATATATATATATATATACGAAAAACGATGCTTTATTGCCAACGTTGCGGCCGGGGACCGGCCTTCGTCATGGCACACATGCATATGACTGTAATGCGTACGTCTTAAATAAGGACATGGCAGGGGGCGCCCCCATTGTGCATATTCACTGCTAACAAATTTTTACACAGAGGCATTCACTGTTAACAGACAGATATTCAGACATGCGCAGTATTTTGTATGGTGATAGCGTAAATAGCGAAGTAGCAGTACATATTGAAAATGTGACAAAGCGAACCCAAACATAAAATAGCGATAGTATGTAGGGTGGTTGAAATATCACCACACTTGTGACACATTGAAAAAATAAAAAAATAATAAAAAAATGTTGATAAGTCACATTTGTTTGCAACGAAATGTACACGAGCAAAATACCAGCGTCGACGTCACATTATGATAGCAAGTTTACATGCGCATTCTGGTCACCTGAATGATTGGGCGGATGTCACCGAAGATTCGATCACGGCAGCAAACAACCGTGCACGCGCACTACGATGATTAATTTATCTCTTTTACTGGCAAAAATGTTAACCTGCCCGGATTCTCGTTGATCCCAGATGCTATGGCATTAAACTTATGAATCAAAAAAGATTCGCGAACCTCCCTTTCGTAGTGCGATTTAAACCCGGATTCGAGTATTGTGGCGGTTAGGTTGTCAAAAGAGTGGCCTGGCGTAGCGACGTGCTTGGACAGGGGAAGGCTAGGCAGGCCCAAGACATGCGACTTATGATTATTAAAGCGCAATCGGAAAGGGGTCTCCGTTTGGCCAATGTATTGAAGGTTACACGTTGAGCATTCTAGCAAGTAAATTACATTGCTCGTGTCGCAGTCGAAATTGCCTTTTATTCTTAAAGTAAAGTTTGATGTAGCGCTCTTAACTATTTGCGATGTCGTCATGTGGGGGCACACCTTGCAACGTGACTTGTTACACGGATGAGATCCCACATGGACAGGCGTTGTTACTTTAGATGATGTTAGTATGCCCCGTAGGTTTCTCGATCGTCGATAGACTGCTCGTGGAGGCTCTGGAAAGACGTCTTTGAGACGATTACTCTGAATTAGTATGTTATAGTGCTTTTTAAGAATGACGTTAACATTTGGAATCGACGCGGAATGTGTCAAAACTAAATTGGTGTGTTTTCGTTGCACAGTTTGTTCACCCGGTTTTAGAAGCACCCTGCGGTCCATCGCATCGGCGCGCATGATCGCGTCATTGACTATCTGAGGCGGATATTTTTGTTCAGTTAGGGCATCGCGAAGCCTATCGCAGTTTTTAGCAAAGTCCGCATTTTCAGAGCACAGCCTCTTGAAGCGAAGTGCTTGACTGTAGGGTATACTAGTCTTACAATGTTTAACATGGCTGCTTTTAAAATGAAGATATCGGTGAACGTCGGTTGGTTTCCTGTATACCTTCGTAGCTATTTTTTCGCCACATAGCGACACTGTGACATCCAGAAAACATATGGATTTCATCGAGTACGACTGCGAGAAAGTAATGGACGGATGAGCCTTGTTGAAATCTGCAATAAAAGTCAGGAGTTCTGCTTCGTCATGGTGCCAGATGAGGAAAATGTCGTCTATAAAACGTTTATAATAGTAGGGCTGTAATTTACGCGTGGAAAGAAAACGAGTTTCTAGTTGGCCCATAAATATATTCGCGTAATTGGGACCAATTTTGGTGCCCATTGAAGTGCCACTGACTTGTACGTAGTGTACACCGTCGAACTCAAAATTGTTAAGCTCTAGGA
The DNA here is from genome assembly GCF_013339695.2 of Rhipicephalus sanguineus. Classification (NCBI taxonomy): domain Eukaryota; kingdom Metazoa; phylum Arthropoda; class Arachnida; order Ixodida; family Ixodidae; genus Rhipicephalus; species Rhipicephalus sanguineus. Next base: position 59,829,325 of record NC_051181.1, read on the forward strand.
TGAGTTTTAGTAATGTGGCTAATGTAGAGCTATCAACAGATTTGTCAAGGGATGAGTCGTCGTAAGCATCTACCACTGCACGAATGCCGTCGTCATGCGGAATGTTAGAGTAAAGTGAGGCGACATCTAATGTTACCAGCAGTGAATCACCAGGCACATTTAGGTCGATAATGTCAGCCAGGAAGTGGGAAGTGTCCTTAAGATAAGATGGAAAAGTGGGAGGAAGCATACTAATAAGGCTATCGACATAGCTTGAAAGCAGTTCAGTGACACTACCAATGCCTGACACAATAGGGCGACCGGGGTTATTTGGCTTATGTATTTTAGGCAATAAGTAAAACCTTCCTGGAACAGGGCTGAGAGGGACTAGTGAATGCTTTGCTTTATCGGGAAGTTTGTCGTCCAATATTAAGTGTTTGATTGCGTCATTAACAATGTCCTTAAACTTGTCGGTTGGGTTGTCATCGAGTCGTTTGTAAAATGTGTCATCATCTAGTTGCCGCCGAGCCTCACAAATGTAGTCCGTCGTGTTCATTATCACTACTGCGCCTCCTTTATCGGCGGGTTTAATTACGATGTCTGGGCGTTCTTGTAAGTTTTTAATTGCATTTCGTTCTTTGAGGGTCAGGTTCCTTTTGAATGAAACGCGGTTCCCGTAAGCCTGTAGTATGTCACGTTGGACAGCAGAAATGTACATATCGAGGAATTTATCGCGCTGTGTTGGCGGCGTCCAGTGTTGACGGGAAGACATATTGCTCTTGGAAGACGAACGTTGACGGAAAAATTCGCTTAATCTCATATTTCGTGCGAATTCATCTAAGTCTTTTACCAAGTTAAATTCATTATATCCACCAGTAGCAGGGCAGAAATTTAAGCCTCGAGAAAGCACACTCATTTCCGAGTCGGATAAAACAGCGTTTGAAACGTTTACTACGTTAGGACTAGGTGATGGGCTATCTCGTCTAGAATGGGATGGTTCGACGGGAACTGAAACATCACTCGTCAGTGGTTGCGGAAGGATTATCTGGTCACGTAGCAACTTTTTCGCTTTCTTCTCTTCAATTTCTAACTGTTTCCTCTGTTCGTACTTAACGAGCGAGGCCGATTCAGAAGGATCCAACATGTGAATTTTACGTAACTGTTGTTCACTGTTTAGTAGCGTGTTTAGTAGAATTATAATGGTCGATGATGACGCGCATGAGAGCTAGAGAGGCGTTCTTTAACGTTCCGTTCCATTTTTCGACGTTGCTTTGTGACATTTTGGGAGTTGCTGGTTGGAGCGAAATCAGAAGTCCTTTTGGCACAGTAAAGACATTTAAATAAATATTTAGCGTAGATGCGTGCAGTTTGTATTTTACGCGTTTTTCTATTATTTTCCTAATTTTAAGGAAGCCACGACTGTGGACAGCGTTGTCGGTATCAGACGGTATATGTGGGATGTCATCCGTGTAACAAGACACGTTGCAAGGTGTGCCCCCAAATGACGACATCGCAAATAGTTAAGAGCGCCGCATCAAACTTTACTTTAAGAATAAAAGGCAATTTCGACTGCGACACGAGCAATGTAATTTACTTGCTAGAATGCTCAACGTGTAACTTTCAATACATTGGCCAAACGGAGACCCCTTTCCGATTGCGCTTTAATAATCATAAGTCGCATGTCTTGGGCCTGCCTAGCCTTCCCCTGTCCAAGCACGTCGCTACGCCAGGCACAACCTAACCGCCACAATACTCGAATCCGGGTTTAAATCGCACTACGAAAGGGAGGTTCGCGAATCTTTTTTGATTCATAAGTTTAATGCCATAGCATCTGGGATCAACGAGAATCCGGGCAGGTTAACATTTTTGCCAGTAAAAGAGATAAATTAATCATCGTAGTGCGCGTGCACGGTTGTTTGCTGCCGTGATCGAATCTTCGGTGACATCCGCCCAATCATTCAGGTGACCAGAATGCGCATGTAAACTTGCTATCATAATGTGACGTCGACGCTGGTATTTTGCTCGTGTACATTTCGTTGCAAACAAATGTGACTTGTCAACATTTTTTATTATTATTTCTTTATTTTTTCAATGTGTCACAAGTGTGGTGATATTTCAACCACCCTACATACTATCGCTATTTTATGTTTGGCTTCGCTTTGTCACATTTTCAATATGTACTGCTACTTCGCTATTTACGCTATCACCATACAAAATACTGCGCATGTCTGAATATCTGTCTGTTAACAGTGAATGCCTCTGTGTAAAAATTTGTTAGCAGTGAATATGCACAATGGGGGCGCCCCCTGCCATGTCCTTATTTAAGACGTACGCATTACAGTCATATGCATGTGTGCCCTGACGAAGGCCGGTCCCCGGCCGCAACGTTGGCAATAAAGCATCGTTTTTCGTTCGTTCGTCCACTTCACTTCAGCATCTATATATATTTATATATATATATATATATATATATAGCAGCATTCAACATGTTACCACTCGCAGTTTCGTCTTAGTGTTAACGAAATAAAATAGGTACATATGACAACACTGTAGAAACCACATACATCAGTTTGTACTTGGGAAGCGGCCGTGAAAATATCAAACCATATTGAATTATAATAGCTTAACAGTGCGGATATTTTGTAGTTAAGGCATTGTTTTTCATAGTTTGAACGTGGTGTTGGCACGAAACAATTCTCTAAATGTCAGTACCGTAATTTGGGGCTTTCCTTTGAAGTTGGGCGAGATTACGTAGGTTGCTAATATTTCGGTAGCTTTATAGTTTGTATACATGACTCAGACGGTGTCTGTACAGATTATAGGCAAGGATCACGGCGGAATCGAACAAAGTTATCTTCAAATCGTAATTTTGAGATATACAGCGATGGTTGGAGTTGTCATACAGTATTATAATTTTTGTGTTGGTAAAAAAAATGCCATCATGGTATTGGTGTATTCATTATATTCATACTGTTTAATTTCTTGCCGCTGTCAGGATTGGTCCCTACCAATACAGAACAGCCCTTTTGCTCTCTCTTAGGCATATCAACGGGGCCTTATAAGAATATAGTGGAGCAATTCTATAATAGCCTTACTTTCGCATTAGAAACTGAGAACTTGGCGGTCCTTTGCCTTTGCGCTTCAACATAGCCTTTCTATTGTCACGTGGTTGTAACAATGAAGAAAGCAGAACACGGTCGGTAACGATGAAACGCTTTATTAGGCGAACTTGTGCCCAGTAAAAGAAATACTCAGTGTACAAGCAACGCTCGCTGTACAATGATAACTGCGAACATGGACGTCATGACTCATCCGCTCGTGTGTGAAATGCGTCGGCTTTTATGCATTCCTTACCGAACCTTCCATTGTTACCGCTGGTGCTCGCGTTAGCTCAATAAACTCGGTTACTCGTGTCCTGCGCTTAATCCTATCGGAACAGTCTATATATATATATATTCCCGTCTCCCAATCATTCACCTTAGTGCACTCATAACAGCCCATACATACACTTGCACCTTTTCCACTCACTATACAGTGCATACAAGAATATGTATTTCTGAAATGGCAGCGTTCATCACCGTTTGCAGGTACGTCACCGCAGCCTTGGAGCGCGTCGTCCGACACCCCGCGCTGCTGGACGAGGTTGCCAGGTGGGCCCAGCTAGACCCGGCAGAACTCGCAGCCTTGACGCGAGATCGCCTGAGGAGAACGCAGTCCATGGACGGATTCATGCGAGTCGCCGGAGTCGTGAAGGAGCGAGTCATTTGCCATCCTGTCGACGACGGTCGCTTGCAAGTGGACGACCTCAACGAGGACTGCTGGAGTCACGTTCGGCAGTACCTCACGACGGACGACGTCAAGTGCGGCGCAGTGCAGGTCGATAATGACGTTTGAGCACGGTATAAAAGCTTCTTTCGAGAATGGACACCTGGTATAAAAACCCTGTGTAAATTGCAGCGACATGTAATAACTAAAGCCAATACATCTCCATGCGTATTTATGGACAAACAGGGACCAGCAATATTAGTTAGCCTGGAATTCCGCTTCACGTAGCAGAGATGATTCAAAACTGACTGGAGGTGCAATTCAAAAACATTACCACCAACAAAACAGACACGTTGATACCGGCCAGCGTAACAAGCGCACCGACACTTTTGAAACATTTGTAAGTTTTCTTTTGCTGAGTCATCCCTGGTCACGTTATATTGCGACAGGAATTATCGAAATAGTCGTAATATGTGTAGGAAAGAAAAATCGCTAACTGTTCCTAGCTGTCACGTCAAAGGCCAACTCCGGCGATTTTTCGAGGTCGATGGATCTCGGTGAAATTCGCTGGGTACGTTCCTTTGCACGTTTCCGCCATTTATGCCAAATTACAGGCTTGAGACATGCGCAGATTGTTTGCAAATGAATTTTAAAGATTGTCTGCAAACGCCCTCCTGGCTTCCCACAATTATTGGCAACATTGCGTCTGTGAAGTCAGTGTTGGCAAGGCGGCGGAAGTGACGCAGCCGAGGGCACCGCTAACTACGGCGCTTAGGCCGCTACAGCGAGCGTCTGCTGTGCACAAGGCGACAGACAGCGTTGGTTTGGCCGGCGCTTCGCTGGTCGTCCCGTCTGTCACAGTTTTCATACTATACGCGCCGGCGTGACTGGCATGCCTTGCACGACTTCCGGTTTGTTCGTAACAACGTCTACGTCATACGTAGACAGTACACTCGGTTGGGTTTCGGTTTCGGTGTTGCGCTTTTTTGCTTATTTAAAACTATTCTCCAATTTGCCGAGTATTTCTGCTATCGGGCCCGTAACAGGAGCGTCTGAGGAACATAAAAGGCACCATTACTTTGACATGGCCAAAAAATCGTAAGGACCAGTGCTGTTAAAGAGTTGTAAGATAATTCAGCTTGTGTTCAGACACGTGAGTGTAGGTTCTTGTTAGTAAATTCGGCAATGAACACGACTAGCACAACCGATCTTATTCGCCGCGATATTATGGAATGTTTCGCTGCGTTATGTCGTATAGCAGTTGTCTTCACATTCGCGATTTACACGGACTTTCTACTACTGCCTTCGTATACTTTACTTATGGCAGAAGTTCTACACTTAACTGTATAGCACGAAAATTTGTATTAAATCAGACCCCCATGGACTCCTCTACGGAATTTGATATGCTTACTGTGTCGTTGTCCGAAGCACGGCCCGGATCAGCACTTATCAATCAAGCTTGCTCCTGAACATATGCGAGCTCAGTGTACGTACAGTGACTAACACATTTCTCATTTGTATCGTTTAAACTACTGGATACACAAGACCGAAGTATGCAGCCTATAGGTATTTATTTACTTACTTATTTATTTAGTTTTCGTAGTCTCAGTCGCAGAGGCATTGAAGAGGGGAGGGGGTTACATACATAAACAAAAATATGACGTGCAGTATTATACGAAAATAGCGCCAACACATTTGAAATAATATTTAAACGGAATGGCACAAAACTGAAGCGCAAAATAACAGTGATGACCATACATAAACGTAACGTGTTATACAACATTAGTGCCAAATTAAGTATGAGGAATGAAAACAAACACAAAATACAACAGAAATAAACATATATTATGCAATGTTAGCGGAGAAATATAAGCGTAAAAGAAATATTGCAAAGGGGAGAGAAAAGAATAAATGGATGGCGAGGAGGGATGCATGGTATGATTAGGCAGGGCTATCACAATGTAAGTGCGCGCATATAGCGTGCGCATGGAAGGCGCCCCCCCCCCCTAGTCATCTAAGAAGAGGGGGGGGGGGGCAAAGTCTGCTCCATGCTTTGACTTGATAGGGGGGGGGGTGCTGCGATGAACCTTCGCCCCCATGAAGGGGAACCCTGCGCACGCCTATGAGTGCGCGGATAAAGAATGGCAAAAAGGTGAGTGATCAGAACGACGTCGTCGGGTAGGTGGCTCCAATCGCTACAGATATGTGCGGTATGAAGGAAAAGGAAGGCCCCGGCGGAGAGAAAACAGCAGGGAGTCTCGTTTTCGGTTCGGCGGCGTGGTAAATGGACGTCTCCCGCGGTGGGTCCGTGAGGGACGATACCGCGGCTCGTTTCCCGCGGGCTCCTCGTGGTGAGCCGTGCATCGGCGACGCCGCATTCGCGGTGCATTGTATGTATTATGTTGTCTTGAGTGTGTGTTATGTTTTTCGGGTATTCATTAGCATTCTATAAGGTTATTTAGCAAGTGACTAGTTGTGTATCAGATTCGGCCGGCGAGCTCGCCGTATGTAAAAAGGAAGTTAATAAACGTGTACTTTTTGGTGTTTGCCCGGACGGCGTTTGCTATGTCCGTGTGTTCCGAGAGCGGCGGTATCTCTTAGACCCCACAAGTTATGGGGCACTTCGCATGTGGCAGACTCAGAATTAATTTTGAACACTCGTGGTTCTTTAACGTGCGCCTAAATAAAAGTGCGCTGGTGTTCTTCCATTTCGCCCCCTTCGAAAGGCAGCCGCCGTAGCCGGGAATCTAATGCGGCCGCGTCCTCGGCGAAGCCGCTCCCTTCACATATACCGTGCATTTGTTTATGTGCCCGTCAAACCATTCTCTGGCGACGGCAATGCTCGGCAGGTTTACTTCTAAAACTACCCGTGTACTTAGATTTAGGTGCACGTTAAAGAACACCAGATGGTCGAAACTTCCGGAGTCCTCCACTACGACGTCTCTCATAATCATATCGTGGTTTTGAAACGTAAAACCCCAGATATTATTATTATTATTACTTCTAAAACTAGTACTGTAGTGAACAATACGAGACGACGACGACGAAGCAGCGAAGAAAGCAAGCCACAGCGTTAGTGGTAGCCACGCGACACGAGCTTGCGCTTGATTGGATTTTGGCCCCTCGACGTTCCTTCACGTTTGTACGTGAATTAACCACGTGACAGTACATTTATATTCTAGTATACTAATCTGTATAAATGAGACTCGTACGACCCACGTACAACGTGACTGTTACACACCTACAACCGTGCATGCAGATCCTGCAGCAGCCGCGCGGAGAAGTTGAGGAAGCCGCTGTCGCACCCCCGTTTCGTATTACACCCTCGATTTTTTTGCGAGATTTTTTCCCTAGGTCCTATATTTTTTTTCTCCAAGGAAAAAGACAGAGAGTTTATTTCGTATCGTGTGGATGGTAATAATGATAAATGTGAGAATTGCGCGACGCCGCATACCATCGAACCTTTGCTATTGAGTTTGCATCCATGTGCGCTGATTTTCATACTTTTCGGAACTTGGCTTCGATAATGGGATATACGCCTTGTCCTCTGGTTCCCGCGAAGATCGTACAGACGGGATTCCAGTGCACGAAGTCGCACCGTCCAGCTTTACGTGTTCGAGGCTGATTACCGCCCATCATTCTAGGAGTGACGTGCAATTACCGGTCGTTAAGCTTGCTTCGACTCGCCAGTCACGACACTCGGTGATCGGCGCGAAGCGAGCTGTCGCGTACCTTGAAGCTAGACGCCTTGCGAACGAGACGGCGGGAATCGGCGTTGCATGCGCGCGTGCGCGCATTAAAAGAAGAACCGATTTACGAACCACTGACTTCGCACGACTCGTGCGCAGGCACGCGCAGTTTCTGCCCCTAATCAAGCTTCGCTCGGACGCTGTTGCGCTTTGTCGCCCCACGACAGGTGGTCAGTCAGCCGATGTCCGTGGCGATGAATAAAGTTGCCCACATTAGCCGTATTCAGGGGAGCGCGTGAGCATGACTGTCAGTATAAGGGCGACAATAAGTTATACGCCAATGCGCAAATGCGATTGATAATACAAAGCGAGCAAATTGACTATTACGGTAGCCCCTGCATCAGCAAGACTTCGCTAACGCTATCTGACAAAGAAATTAGTTTCCTGCGCAAACCGCAAACATTTATGTGTTGTCTGATTCCGCTGTAGTGATTTTTTCTGTTGATTCGTCCCGTTTTGTCTGGTTCTTGTATCTTACGAAGGTCACATGATTATGTGACGTGCAAGTGAAGACACTTCTGTTCGATGCGCGATCAAGGAATAAACATTATTGTTGTGAGTAGCGCCCACGTGTCTGATTCCTTTTGTCCTCGTCCACACCAGCGCTAAGAAACTGCCTTTCCATTACCGACAAGCCCACATCGTTACGCTCGTAGCCAGTGCTCAATGCGCCACACGCGGGAGTCTATAGTGTATTTGACGGTTGACCGCAGAAGAATGAAAGCCGGGCGATGCACCTGTATGTCGAAATGAATACGCCAACGGCAGCACAATCGAGGCCCCATTTTTAAACGTTGTATAAGAACATCGTTTCAATTTGAATAAATGTCGGCGCGAGCAGCTGGAAGTTATGCTGCTGCGCCCGCGTCTATATAGACGATTTTCCGCAGCCGGTTTGTTCAATCAAAACTAGATGGCGCCACCGCACCGTGGCCGTCCCCACGGAGGAAGGAAAAAGAAAGGAGGGAGCATTACGTCACGCGATTGAAGCTCACCGCGTCGGCCCAACACGTGATCAAAACGTCAGAGCGCGCGCGGTAGGTTTGAGTTTTACCGGTGCGGTTCTGTTTTTGAACCTCCTCCGTGAGCAGCCGGTCTGCGCCGAACGAGCACGCTTCGATTAAAAGCTACCGGGCACCACACCCATAGTCTCGGCAAGTCTCATTTCTTGCGGGATCTTGACGAAAAAGGAAACGTGCTGGGCCGACACTGCTGGCTTCAAAACGAGTTGGCTTGCCAAGGCTGGATGCGTGATGTAATGCTCCCTCCTTTCTCATGGAGGAAAGAAAAAGAGGCGGCGGGAATCGGCGTTGCCTGCGCGCGTGCGCGCATTGAAAGGAGAACCGATTTACAGACCACTGACTTCGCACGACTCGTGCGCAGGCACGTGTCGTGCGAATTGATGGAACTATCGCCGGTTAGAAAGTAAGAATAAATGTAAGCTCCGTCCGCAGCCGTGAAAACAGAAGATTTACATAGGTAGCCCATCTATAATTACATTTGCTTATTTCCGTGACGTCAAGCACCTTTCGCGTATACGTTCATGTCACTGGATTTCGGTCCATAACTTGAACTTCGTGGCAAATTTCAGCAAAGATTCCGACACTGCTCGGGGAAACGAACGATTAAGGCGAAAGCCTTATATGCCTCACAATACACGAAATTTGACCGTCGGCGTCCAGCGTCTTCGGCGGCGTCCCGCGTCCTGCGGCGTCGGGGACGAGTGGTGCGAAAAATGATCACGTGACGACGTCACAGATAAAAGTTTGTGACGTCATCATTACGTCAGAAGTTGTGGCGTGACGTCATGTGACGTAACGCGACATAATGCCGTCCTAGCGCCCTCCTTTGGGCGCCGAACAAAGCCGGAGAGCGCGCGACCTCAAGAGAAGAAAATAAAGACGGCGCTTCGCATTGGCACGTGAAGCCACGGCTCATGTTCCCTGCTGGCGTCGATTCTGGTTCAGCCGTCTCGTTCCTTCGCTCCTGTGTCATAAGCCTACACCGTCATCACATGACATCGTAGCTTGGTCAAAGGTGGGCAGATCACGGAGGCAGTGCCAAACCAGGTGAGGTGTCTCCGATCCTGGAGGCAGTGCGAAACCACGGTATACACCAGAGCACGCCTGTCTCGCACCCAGGCCCCCAGGCTGCTGGCGAACCGAGCGGATACTCTCGCACCCAGACGCCGGGCTGACCGGGCTGCCGAGGCGCGCGCGGGCTCCACCAAGTAAACAGGGCAAGCTGCAGTTCTGAGGCTTTAAAGTGCGAAAAAGTACCCGTTCACGCCGCTTCAGCGTGTAAGAGCTCGTCTGGGCACTACTACGTTGTCTTTGGATGCCAAAACAAGCAGCGCAACAAGAGGATATTAGCGTTGTCTGCGACGATTACGACGCGCCACGGAAATAGTGCCGGTGTGGTGTTTTCAGCTTCGCCGCGAGTGGATAACTGTGATTCAAGCAGAAAAACTAGGGGCTGAGTGAAAATGCGCGAGTAAGTACACTAATTGCGTGTATTCTGCAGTGTGATGCCCACCTATTTCATTTTGCGAACCTAATTTGCGTGACACGCAGCTGGGTTGGAGGCAGGCGCGAGCTTTGTGTGGGGGTGCACTTCATACCTTTGAGCGTTTCCTTTGACGAAAGTCTCGTGCAAGGTAGTGCTTTCAAGCCTAAGCAATCAGCATGCTTTGCCACTTTCAACGTAGTATTAAGCTTTAGTGATTTGATGGCATCCACGCCTTCGAGATTTCGTCTTCAAAAGGTAATAAATGGCACGGTGCTCCTCAACAGCTGGTCAGAATTTCGTGCTTTCATTGCAGTGTTTGATGTCCCCAAATTTATTTGGACACGAGGCATCCAGCTGCACATAATACATATATTGGCACGTAAGTAAACAGTACTCGCGCCAGTGTCCTTTACGTCGCAGGCATAGCTAACCGGCTTAACTAAGAGTAGCACAGTTTCGCTTGTAAAGCATTATCGTTACAAGAATAAAATCGCGCAGGTAGCTTCCAAATGGGATCGCTGAACGATACTGCAGGTTATACTCTCTGATAGCACGCTTTTGTGAGCAAGACGCATTATTGTAAGAGCGCTCGTGAAACAAAAATTACGTTCCGCGAAACTACCCGTAAAGCGTACTCTAATTATTACGCGATGCATGCTGAAATGATCACATTCCACAAAACTTTGTGCACAACTTGTAATATGGCGCAACAAAACATCGTTTCACTCTTTCGCGAGCTGCACTGCAATTACGATTCACGCGTACCACAGCGAGAACGTTTTTTTACAAATGTAACAGCGTACGTATCTGACGAGGTTGCTTCCGCAGCTCGCTCAGCAGGTACTGTATACATTGTGGACTTGCATGAGCAAGATGTTCTTGATGTTCCAATAAAATCAGCGAAAATGTCCAGTCTAGAAAAGATGCGAAACACGCTCTCCGACGGGCTGAGTTTCGGGAGTTTCACGTTTGCTCTGTGTAGCGTCTGCTGGCGTGGCAGCCCGCGCATGTTTTTCGTCGCGTGTGCGATAGATGGCGCGACGCGCGATGCAAATATGGCGATGCGCATGGAATTCTCTGTGTTCTGGTCTATAGGTGCAAAACACGCCAGGCCTGCGCTGAAACCGCAGCACAATCACAGCGAAAGCTGGAAGAGCGGCGTTTCCAGAGCCCGTTGCAAGCTCTCTTGGGGCTAATACAAGTACACTAGAAAGGTACTCACTACGCCATAAATCACTATTTTTGTGAAGTTGGGAAGCACCTACTAAGCCATTATTCGTCATTCTGCGGAGAAGCGAGGCACCAGCTACACGTCTCTAAGGCATTATGTGTACTTCGTTGACGCGACCACTGATGACGATGAAGAATTCTGGCTCAGCCCTTTGTAATGGGTTGGAAGCTTTAAACAGCCCACCAGTTATGTAATTTGCATTGGATGACGCCCGCTCGCTATTTCCCCCTCCCGTCATGCTGTATAACATGCGTTGACGTGGGAGAAAGACGTGGGGGGGGGGGGGCTGCGAAGAACTTTACTGAGACCCCGAGGAAATGGATCATGCGCATATGGGCTTCTTTGGCAACCAATACAAGTGCACTTGCGAGGAACGCACTACGCTCTAAATCATTGTAATTTTACTGAGACCCCGAGAAAATGGATCATGCGCTTATGGGCTTCCTTGGCAACCAATACAAGTGCACTTGCGAGGAACCCACTACGCTCTAAATCATTGTAATTTTTTAGAAGTATAGGGCAGCAGGCGCTGTGCCATTTTTCGTCATTTTACGGAGAGCCGTGATACCTGCTAAACGCATGTAAGGCATTATGCGCACTTTGTTGATGGTGTGCCTGATGACGACGAATTATGGCAGAGCCCTCTGTAATGGGTTGGAAGCATTCAACAACCTACTCGTTGCGCAATTCGCATTGTGTGACGCCTGGTTACAGAATTGGCGTTATGCGACGCTTGGTGCTTATTTTAATCTTCTACCACGCTATATTGCATATGCTAATGTGGTTCCTTCCCGACATGAAGCCTGTATAGGACCTTTTTGCAAAGCAACTTCAAGCACCGGCATCGCTCAGAGGTTGAATACTGGGCTCCCACGCAGAGGGCCCAGTTCGAACCTCGTTCCATCCTGGAATTTTTTTCTTAGTTCGTTTTTTTTTTTCTTATTTCGAGCGATACTGGTTACGGACACCGGCGGCGGCGGCGGCGGACAACTACGGCACCAAAAACGGCCGGTGAAATGATCTCATAACAGCTTTCGCTGTAAAAGATTTCGGAGGGGGCGGGGTAGAATAAGTACATCTAGGGAGCCTAGCTGACCAGCCGTTCATGTAGGCTCCCAATACATAGATTGAGAAGAAAAAAAATATGACTCGCCTTCGAGTCGTCTTAGGTGACAAGGGACCCTGTGATTTTATTAAGTAGGGACGACAAACTATTAATTACTAATATAGTATTTAGATTCGCAGCGATAAAGTACTTACGGTCACAACTGAAACCACGCGTAGCACGACTCGATTTATACACTCTAAGAAAAAAAAGAGTCAAAAGAGGGTCATGGAACCGTGACTCTCTTCGGGCGTCCATGTGACTCCTTTTGGAAGGTACAGGCAGAGAAAAAGAGTTAGCCGTTCGGAAGGAGTCACTGGACGCTCCTGCAGCGCATTTCGATTGGCTTCCGTCATGAAAGAGCCGCCGTATGCGCCATACATATCGAGCGCTTGCCCTTTGGCGCCGTTGTGACGCGTTGCTCGCCAACAGAGACGGGGTTGGCGCCGGGGTGACGCGCCGCTTCTGCCTTCTCTCTCAGTCATCTCAGTCTCCTCGTCTACGCTATTGGAATGCGTTGCGTTGGTTGCGCGGGTTGCGTGTCTTGAAGTTTCATCAGTTTCATGTTCGTGCGCGTTTTCGGTGGTGTTGACGCCGGCTCTGCGCACGAAGTGACGCTTGCAGGGCGGAATATTCATGGAGCTGCGGATATGGACAACGGGCGCCAGTTAACGGTGAGTGTACTGCTTTCGTAGGCACTAATTATACAGCTTTAGCTGGGCGTCTGCAGCAGCTCTGCGGAAGTTATCTGCCAGCCATTTCCAACAGCAGCCCGTGTCCGCGGCGCTGTTGCGGATGCCCAACTAAAGCTGTCAGTTAACGAGTTGCCACCGTTATGCGCGTTGCTGTACAAGCTCCCATAAAGTGAGCGATGCAAACGATTATCAAGGGTCATTTCTTGCTGATCGCACGTTGTGTCTGCACTACTGAAGGTGCAAGATGTCGTTTTGAGATGCACTTTAGTCTACTTCATAATAACATTTCCATCGACCTTGAGTGTGCTGCGTGCTTCCGCGCGTGGGAACGTGAAAAAAAAAAAAAAGAAAGCCTGTCTACAGAACGCTCACACGCACTATATATAATTGTTTTTGTTGACTTGAAGACGGTAGTTTGAGGTGCAGATATAGTACACACTAAACAAAAATAACCAGAAACGGGAGTAAACTGCTTGTCCTCTAGCGCACAACCTTTTCTGGGGTTTTTTTTTTACACGTACACTCTAAGCCGAAACTGGGCAAAATTGGACTAACGGCAGTCGTTAAACCAAAGGATCAACGGTTCGTCCAACGCGGTTTAAATGCGAGACAGTGCGTGTCGTGCGCAAACGCCCGACAAGAAGGGGACCAACGGGGGGTGTAACTGCGCGCCGATCGCCCGCTGCCGCGCTGCACTTCTCGGCCCTGTCGGCTAGCACGATTACGAGTTACATGGCTTACACGCCAGAGTGAAAGCGAAGCACTATTACAACGAATAGAAGCAGTTATGAGAGTCAAGTTCAACTCGCGCCGGCGCACACAGCGAGCGAGCGCGCTCACCCACGTTTCTTCCCTATCGAGCTGCCGTACCCAAACAAGTGCAAGCCTTCGAGTCCGGACACCGCGGATCTCTCGCTTCAATGTGCCGAATTAGGAAGAACTACGAAGAACACTGCCAGCGCTAACAAAAGTAAGCGGTTCGTCAGCGGTTGTATTTCCGCAGAGTCACCGGCTACAACTACGAAGCAGTATACGAAGTAGGCTTCGCGGCAGGGTTCTACTTGGTGTCGCAGAAGTCTGTTGCCAGACTCGGGGGTCAATGTTGCCAGACTGCCGCCAGATTTGGCGGATAAATTTGCCCCTGCGGTTTCAGCTTTCCCGTACGGCTTCTGTGTCATCCGCGGTGCATTTCGAAAGTGCCTGTGCGACATCGGCCGTTTTAATGAGCGGAACGAACGGACCCCACGTGTTGCAGAAGTCGGGACGCGTTTTTTCGCTGCGTGCGCCGTACAATTAAGATATCTGACTCGAAGTAGGGAATCCACGCGCAACGACTCGTTTGAGTCCACGTACGCGTAGGGGAACCTGAATTAATCGCCGAAGCCCGGACACGCGTGTGCGCCGTGTTGCAATACATCGGACTCGTGTCCCCGAAGTACAGATTATCTCCGTAGCTGTGCGTGCCGTGTCGACCATGCCCAACGACGCTCACACTTCCGATCGCATCGCTCGACGAGTATGAAACATACATACCACGGCTGGAGAATTGATGCACGTCGCATATATCAGTGCTAGCTACGCCCGTAGGCTGCTTTATCGCCGCTGCTGGACGACACTGCTAGGTCTGAGCTGGTGGTGGGAGGCGCGCGACTCGTGGAACTGTAAATGGGGGGCCCTACATGGAAGAGGGGCTCCACCCACAATAACCACAAACAACCAAAATTCCAATTAATGCATGTTTATTTTCTCCGGGCTTGAAAGAGCGCTATCAAAAGTAACAAAAATGAATGAAAACAAAGCAAAAAAAAAAACCGCACACAGCAGGTTGATCAATCTGCATTTGCCGCACTCTTCAAAGGGGATACCGGCGTGCGATGGCCTTGATGAGCCGAAGGAACTTGTCCTTCACGTTGGGACGTGCGTTCACGGACCTCCACCACAGCCAGGAGAGGTGAGAACGCATCAGAGCGGGAGTCGTTTTGTTGCCGTTGCGAACAAGCCGTCGTTTTGCTTTCTGCCACTCGCTTTCGATGTGTTGCGTGTTGGCGCCTGTTGCAGGGTCGATGAAGTTGACGCTGTGGTTCACGGTGTGCCAGTCGAGGTTTAGCGGCGTCCCATTGGCATTCACGAGGCCGGGTATGCACCGGTATGCGGCCCACTCGTCACTGAACACCGTCGTGCCGGGAAGAACGTTCTTTGCGATCAGAGGACCAAGGGTGGCCGCGTCTCTTTTGTCGACCTCGAACAGCCTTGGCTCCTTCGTGGACACGCACAGCATGCCGAAAATCCACGGGCCCTTGTCTGACACACCACCGTGGTTGTTGCGGCGCCTGGGGGGAACATTGTCGCCAGTCAGAAGGCGGCCTCGGTTCGCCTTGCGTCGTCCCCTCATCAGGCACTCGTCTATTCGGACCACCTGTCCTACTCCTCCCATCGGCGGCTGTTCGAGAAGCTCTGCGAGAGTCACTTCTCTGACATAATTTCTCCAGTCGGTCCGCGTGGTGTTACTCATCTTGTACTCCTTCTCTATGAGTTCCTTCGTGTTCCTCGACGAGAACCCTTTAATCATTGCTTAGGTCAGCCATATCACCCCTCTTCGAGCGATTTTTACGTTCGGACGTCCAAGTACGTCTCGACAAGCAAAAAAGGAGCCTTGCCCCTGCCTACCGTGCAGGGCGTCCGTCCCGCGGAGCTGAGACAGCTGCTTTTTGCACCGATTGCACTTGAAGCTCGGCCTGATCCCTTTCTTGCATCGGTGATTGTAAGTGACGACTTCTCCGTCGCATCCTGGCTCGCCTGGATTAAAGCCGAGGTCCTTGCATATCCCCCAGTACTCGCAAGCCGGTGGCCGCCCTTGTAGTGTTCCGGTTGCCTGGGGTCGAGCAGATGGCGTCGGCACCAGTCCAAATTCACGAAGAAAGGCCTCTTCTGCGGCAGGGTATCTGATGATGTCGGCGATCTCGAGAATGCTGGGGTCCATACGTGGCGTGGCCATGACGAACCGCTTCCTGACTGGGGACAATGTTGATTGCATTGCTAACGTTACGGCATTTTATAAGGCTTGCTATGTGAAAGGCGGGGGAGGGCGGCCGAGACAGAACGCACCAAATAAGGGCATTTCGATGGGTGAATTGACCAAATATGAGCATTTCGACGCGCGTTCCGTCGACGCGTACTTCGCGGGGACACGAGTCCGATGTATTGCAACACGGCGCACACGCGTGTCCGGGCTTCGGCGATTAATTCAGTTTCCCCTACGCGTACGTGGACTCAAACGAGTCGTTGCGCGTGGATTCCCTACTTCAAGTCAGATATCTTAATTGTACGGCGCACGCAGCGAAAAAACGCGTCCCGACTTCTGCAACACGCGGGGTCCGTTCGTTCCGCTCATTAAAACAGCCGATGTCGCACAGGCACTTTCGAAATGCACCGCGGATGACACAGAAGCCGTACGGGAAAGCTGAAACCGCAGGGGCAAATTTATCCGCCAAATCTGGCGGCAGTCTGGCAACATTGACCCCCGAGTCTGGCAACAGACTTCTGCGACACCAAATAGAACCCTGCCGGCTTCGCTACGTCGTCGGCACCAAGCCGACCGGCGGCCGGTGCGAGTTCGTTGCCGGTGCAGGTGAAAGAAACGTTGCGTAGAATTTGTTTCACAGAGAATAATGTCTTCTGGAATAAAGTACAGTTCAATCTGTGTCTTTCTCTTTATGCGACAACTGTTGTCAAACATCTAGCGTGAAGGCGAGCGCCGATACGAATCAACGTGCGGCCGGCGGTGTACAGCGAGCGACTTACGAGCACGGTGAAAGAACCGTGCCTACGCGCCGTCTCGTCGTTGTAGGCATACATATATCTACATCACTCCGTAAGACGTCGCGGACTGCGGACATCTATTTTTCATTTGTGTGTAAAAGAACGACGACGAAAACTGCGCAGGAGACGCATGTTGTGATCGCCAGCGGTCGTTCAATTCAGCCGTGCTCCTCGTAAAGGCCTAACGACGTTGTCGGCAAGAGCCGGCATCGGCGGGGCGCCTCACTGCTTCGCCGGCGTTCCTGCATAAGTGCCGCTTCTATGTTTGTGTGTGCATAAATGGATTTTACGGACTTGTGCACCAGCATTACTAAGGCTGGTTCGGCCGACACGATAGAGTACCAGCTGATAATTCGAATTCGCTGACTGAAAGAGCGTTAAAAATCCGGCGGGTTCATATTAAAAGATCGGTGTGTTGCGGTTCTAACATTGAGCCCACGTAAGTTTAGACGTACGCTGCGAATGTTTATTGTTTTATTATGCCGAAGAGAAGTCTGCCACCAGCACAACATGGGAGGTCAAGATACTGTGCCTATATATAGCCGATGGTTGGTTTTCGGCTGTGTAGCGCGGGCGGTATAGGTGCATAGTAGGTGCGTGTGGTGTTTAGATTGCAATGGTTGTGTGTTGTTGTATGTTTGTGTACGTGCCCCTAACACTGCATCATTCAATGCTGATTCAGTTGGAAATAACAAGAATTACGGCGACATAGCGAAGAATCGCCATCTTTTTTTTTTTTTTCTCGGTTAGTCCCGACGGTTCAACTGTTAGACCCTCGGGAGCATTCTACGAGGACCAACATTTAAACCAACTGGAGTAAGTGCTAGAAAGTAAAAGTTGAACCCCTGTAGTTACTCCCGCAGTTGGTCCAAAAATGGTTCAAAATCTGTGGCAGCCCATTTAGACCCCTGAAGGACCAATGCCATACCCCATTTTAGTCCTTTTCGGCTTAGAGTGTACCAGTCGCGGTAAAAATTTACTCTCACGATAACCGAGTTTTTGAACGTAGCAACGGTAGTAATTTTATACCCCCGCTGAGGTTTTCAGCGAGTATAGTAAGAGTAATTTTTTACTGCCTTTACAATGTTTTCCCGGTGATTTCTGAGAGTTATTTCTCGGTAGACAGTTTCTTGTGGCTGATGTTATTTATTTACTCCCCTAACTCAGTTTTCGCGGCTATTTCTGATGGTTAAAAAAAAAAGAGCGCGATTGCACCATGATTCATCGAAATTCGAATTTAATCAACGTAGAAAACACAGTATCTATGACATATATAGAGATAAACACATACACAAACACATATACATACAAACACACACGCACACACACACAACCAATGCAGAATAAAACACCACTTCAACCGACTGCTCCGCTGTACAAACGTACTCCGGCCAGCCGGTATATATAGGCACCGAATCTTAATTGACCCGCCATGTAGTGCAGGTAGGAGACTTGTGTTTTGCTTGCTTGAACAATAAAGATTCACAGCGCACGCGTAAACTTTTAAGTTTGGTGGCAAGCCGCCATGAGACACACCGACCTTTTTAGTATAAACCCGCCTTATCTCACCTTTTTGATTATCCAATTATTCGCTGGCACTCCGTGTTGGCCG
Source organism: Rhipicephalus sanguineus (assembly GCF_013339695.2). Lineage (NCBI taxonomy): Eukaryota > Metazoa > Arthropoda > Arachnida > Ixodida > Ixodidae > Rhipicephalus > Rhipicephalus sanguineus. The sequence goes on from NC_051181.1 coordinate 59,847,788, forward strand.
CACTCCCGTTAGCAGTGCTGATGCACAAACCCGCAAAATATACCTAAGCACACACAAACCACGGCCACTCAACAATTTTTTCATTGCGCAGCGCTACACAAACACAGTGGCAGCACATATCCAGGAACGCCGGCGAAGTATAGAGCGGCGTCGTGCCTGTACCAGGTTCTAACGACGGCCTCGCTAGGCCTTTTCGAGGAGCACGGCTATGCGATAAACTACAGCTGGCGATCTCCTCTGCAATTTTCGTCGTCGTTATTTTAGAGACAAATTAAAAATAGGTGTCCGCTATTCGAGGAGTCTTACGGAGCGATGCACTTACAACGAACGAGACCGCTCGCAGGCCCGGTTTTCACCGTGCTCGTACTCGCAGTGCACCGTCGGCCGCACGTTGGTTCCGTCTGCCTCGATCGGGGCCTTCGCGCTACATGTTTCACAGCGGCGGCCGCATGGAGTGAAATACACAGTTTGGACTATACACAGTTATAGACAGGACTGTACACAATCTATGCGACGCTTGTTTCACCTGCTCCGGCGAGGCACTCACATCGGCCGCTGGCCGGCTCGGCGCCGACGACGTAGTGAAGCCTTTTTCTTATAGTTGTAGCCGGTCACTCTCCAGGAAGCAACCACGGACGATCACACCAGCTTGACTTTGTTGCCGCTGGGAGTGTTCTTCGTAGCTCTTCGCGATTCGGCACGGAAGCGAGGTATCCACGGCGTCCAGGCTCGGAGCCTTGCGCTCGTAAGCGCACGGCCGCTCGATGATAGAAGAAGCACCTCAGATCCAGCCCGCTGTGCGCAGCCGCTTGCCATCACCGCCACCAGACATATACAGCGCAAGCTTCTTACACTCGTCCCACAGGCGCTGAGCCGTCCCCATCTGGGAGGCAGAAAGCGTCTTTTCCGAAGAACCACTCAACAACAACAACTCGCCTGTCTCCAGGGCCGATATCTGCAGTACGGCTTTCCAGAAGGCTTTTTTCTTCGAGCAAGTCCGTTCGTTCACAGGCTGCTTTTCTCGCTCGTTGTGCTTCTGCAGCTGAAGTGCCTGAGGCGCGACAATGCCCAGCTTTGAAAAAAAAAAAAGCTTGAAGGGGAACTCATCGTCGGACAAAAGCCGCCGAAGCGGGGCGAGCGGGAGGACCTTGAGGTCACGTGGTAATAAACTCTCAAACGGGGGTTAAAAATCACGTGACAGAATACTCCCCAGGTAGTAAAATTGGATTATGACATCCTTTTACTACGTTCCTCAGAGGTGGTGGTAAAACTATGTCATGTGCCACTTTTACTCCAACGTGAGGTAGTAATTTTAGAAGCGAGGGAGTTTTCAGAGGTAATGAGCCGCGAAAACCCCAATCTCGGCTAACTTTTGCTTACAGTGTACGGTGGCTTCCAGAACGTACGCGAGTCTCAAGTTGGACACGCTTCGCCGGTAAGGCGAAAATGCTAGACTTTCGACGGCGCCCGTTGTTGCGGCCGTCGCCGTGCACTTTTTTTTCCTTCGTTTCTGTTTGCTGTTTTCATGGTTTGCCAACATCTGCGATGACGCTATAACGGAATCAAGTGAGTGTACGTGATTGTGGGAGTTATGTGTGCTAATTCTAGCATATGACATGTCTGATCTCGACGTACACGGCGTCCGCACGCGCTGGGTGTCGTTCGGGCCCTCGTACTCGCATGTGTTTATCTGAGTATGGGTTACGCTTGTAAAACATGCGGTCAGTAACCGCTCACGGCGTGCCCCTGACTGCCGGAGGATGTGCTTGGGTGTCGGGGAAAGCCGGCGCAAAACCGTGTTTATTCTGAAACCAAATTTTGAAGCGATTTCTCAGAAAAGAACTGCTTTCATTCGTGTATAGCCAGTGCCTGTTGCGAGACGAGGTTCCCGCTGCCTTTTACGTGAAAACTTGTTTTCGTTCCTTCATTGTGTCTATGTGAACCACTTATTTTGTAGGTTTTGCAAACCATTACTGCAATTTCATTTTCTCATCATAATATCATGTTCTGCTTTTCAGATACCGTATTTCATGGTGCTCACGCTGAACAGGAGCGACAACCTAGCAAGCCACAAGTCTGAGACCTCCAGCCGTCACCACTTTTAGATGCGAAGTATCTTAAGGCGGAGCTCAATCCGGTGGTGGTGGTGGTGGTGGTGGTGGTGTGCGGCGTGACCACCCTTACTGCGCATGCGCATACCCTCTCCACACACCTCCTCTCTACTCACCCTCTCCCATTCCCCTCTCCACCATCCCTCTCCACTTTCCCTCTCCCCTCCCCCTTTCCACTCTTCCTCTGAAACGCGGGCTAGACATGCCGAAATTCTCTCCTGCGCAACGCCGCGATGAGCTCGAGCGCATGCGCGTCCCCTCCCCTTCTCCCTCCTCTCCTACGCTGCTTCCCTCTCGCCCGCCTGTCGACCGCGTTCCCTGCTCGCCCTGTGAGAATTAACGGCCAGGCTAGATGGAAGATACGACGCGCGTAGCGTCCCTCTTCGCGTTCCACGACGCGAGGTCGGTAGCATGCCCAACGAACGCCAACGGAACGCGATCGTGCAAGTGCTCCGGCTTCGCATCGCCTCATGGTCCCCTTTAGCGGGAGATGGTGTAATTTTTTCATTTATTCTTAATCATAAGGAATAAAGATTGAAACATGATGCCCATTTCTGCAGTTTATATTGCACTATATGACACCATGCACATCAGTCACACATTTTAGTTGGCTATACTCATAGAAGCATGTAAATGAGGAATACCCAAACTTCTTAATTGGAAATCAAATACTATCTTTTCGCGCTTTCTACATAACTTTGCTGGGAAATATGTGTTGTTTTGACGAGTTTTATTTTAAAAAAATCACAGCATATCCACGGGGTGAATGATGATGAGTGGGGCGAAGCTACGGAGGGAATCATCTGTAAACCGTGAAACTCTTCCGTGAAATGCGCCCAGTACATAATATAAAGAGTGTGAAACATCGTGTATATATTAAACATCAAACTGTTATTGTACTGTTGGTTTACGTGGTCCCTTCATTATCACTTGTGATCGGTGAAATGCAAGGAAGAAGTCCGCTCCCGAGCGAAAGAGCGCCAAGAGCGACCGCATTCCCCGCTCGCCCTGTGCGAATTAAAGGCAAGGCTAGAGGGAAGACAGGACGCGCGTTCCACGACGCGAGGTCGGCATGCCCAACGAAAGCCAACGGAACGCGATCGTGCAAGTGCTCCGGCTTCGCATCGCCTCATGGTTCCATTTAGCGTCCCAAAACCAAATATATTGCTCAAGGTGTGCCTTGCGTTTTTCGTAGCAATAATTTCTTTATCATGTACATTAAGACGAAAAGTTGAAAGCTCACTAGAGTGTATCGCCCGCAAAGTATGTCTTTTAGTGTGATTTAACTCTCGTACGGCAGGGTCCTCGCGCCGTTGCCGGTCCACCTCGCCCGTTGACGATCGGGCGAGGTGGCTACATACAACTACTACTACTACACTTTAAGAAAAACATCTGGCGTTCTTTCGTTCTGCTTTTACAAAACATCTGGCGTCTTTCGTTGGTTTATTTCATCAATCAACGGCGTTTTGAACAAAATTTTTATTGTTTAATCACGCACAGGAGAAATCTCACCAGGCACTACCTTGGAGGTAAACAATGGCAGCTAATGGGAATGAGAGACAGAAGAAGTCGGCTTTTAGCTAACACTTACACTTCTACTTCTACTAACGTTTCCTACTGGAACATGCCAATGGCTGCTAATGGGGAATGAGAGACAGAAGAATTCGGCTTTTAGTTAACGCGCACGCTGCAAATTTTTTATTGTTCAACAACGCGCAGGAGAAATCTCCCACCGGCACCACCTTGGAGGTCAAAGCGTAAGACTTGTTACTCACTACTACGACCACGACGACTACGAGGGACGAACGGGTGCCGCCTTAAGGAGCTTGGCCCCTAATAATGCTAAAACTGAACTATTCTCTTTTTGCAGTCGCTGGGCAAAACGGCAAGTATTATTGGACTTGCTTAAAATGAATACTCCACTATTTTCATAGTCGCGCAAAAGTAGAGCAAGGGTCAAATGAGTAGCTTAAAATACTCGTGGAGTCGCTTGATGCTTCGGTGTGAGTCCCTTGGCCCCCCTAGGAGCATTACCGGCAAGAGTCGTCTGACTCCCTATAAGTGGTAACGTTATCCTCCCGATGAGAGTCTTTGCACTCTTCCTAGAGAGTCAGGGGACTCTCCTAGAGCAAGCCGACCCTGACCCACCAAGATAGTCACCGTTACTATTTAAAGAGAGTCCTATACGTGGCAAGTCAGAACTCTCCGAAAAGAGTCACGCATACTCTTTTATTTCTTAGAGTGTAGGTGAATGGCGGACGGGTCGCATTTCTGGTGCGAGATCTTGTATTTATGCTAAGGTTGTAACCGACTGTAAATCCATAATGCTGAAAGATAATAATAATAATAATATCTGGGATTTAACGTCCCAAAACCACGATATGATTATGAGAGACGCCGTAGTGGAGGGCTCCGGAAATTTCGACCTGGGGTTCTCTAACGTGCACCTAAATCTAAGTACACGGGCCTCATACATTTTCGCCTCCATCGAAAATGCAGCCGCCGCGGCCCGGATTCGATCCCGCGACCTTCGGGTCAGCAGTCGAGAGCCATAACCACTAGACCACCGTGGCGGGGCAATGCTGAAAGATGGCGCCTCGTTTATAGTATGTGCACGTATGACCTTCACTGAGGCTCCAAGTCATAGACGCTGTCCTTCGTTTTCCTATTTCTTTCTCTCCTGAATGCTGGAAAAATGGGATGGTGAGCCTTATTCGCACAGGCTGTAGATATATGTTAAAGGCGCGACATCCGTTTCATACCCTCAGAAAGGGAAGTGACGAGCCGCGTGGAAGCTGTGAAACCTGAGGTGCACGTGCAGCTGAGGCGCAGTCATCGAACTTAAGCATATTGTTACGGGGAGCTTCGCAGCGGGCGCCTAGTTGCCTCTTCAATGGCGATCGAAGTGAACAATGGCGACCCTTCAGCGGCTGGCAAGATGGCGTCCAGCTTGCAGGGTCTATCGACGTCGACTTCTTTCTTGTCTCCTTCGTTGTCCTTTTCAACCCGTTACATTATCCCTCGTCGAGAATCGGGCCCGTTGCCAAGGGGGCGGTAGGGGTGGGGGACCTAGGGGCCCGGCTTCCCTTCCCGAAATACTGAGGGGGGGGGGCGTGTTCCACCGAACATACATAATGCCAGCATGTGTTTTTCTAAGATAGTGAGGCCTTCATTAATTTCCTCTCCCCCCTCCGAAAAAAAAGAATCCGGGTTACGGACCTGTCGAGAATACGTACCATGCAAGGCGCGAATATACGACCACTCATGTTGCCGATGCAGATCCGGAAAGTTGCAAGCGTGTGGCATCTGTTATTAACCAAAGAAAGCCTTCTCTCCTGTCCCGGCCCGTTCCCCTTTGTCTGCATGTAGTATATTTCAACAAGGAAGCGCCTGTCAATGCGTCACGTTAACGTCCCTCACATTCCATTCCTCGCCTCGTTATATGTCGTTCTTTGTTTTTCGTGCCCGTATAACATATTTGTGACATTGTATTTCTCTACGCTGTATGGTTGGCAGGCATGCCGTGAAACGAGCTTGGATAGAGCGTATACATCTCTTACACTGATAACGCCTGAGCAATGACACTTTTCAGGGGCGGTCTATGGCCACCAGGGGGCGGAAGAATAACTTCTACAGCTCACGCCTTATATATGCAACACTATCCATACGTTGTGCAAGGCACAGAAAAGAGCGCTCGCGTGATTACGCTGCTATATGGATCGACGCGTGGGCGTGCGTCGATCCATATAGCAGCGTGCACAATGGGATCCCGCCTATACTAGACGTAATTTGACATGACAATACCGAGGCAGGTCTTCAGCCGAGCCGGTCGCATGTGAAGAACAGGAGTCCGCGGGTGACGTGTAATAATAGCGAGCGACGAGCGTGAGCTGTGTCCCGGCTCTCTCACGTATACGTGGCGCGGAGGCCAAAGGGCTCTTCAGAAAGCTTACGGCGTCGGCGACTGCGGGTGGCATCACAGAGTTGCTTGCGCATATTGCAGTGATGCGTGATGGTATAGGCCCCGTTAGCTATACTCGACCATTTCTTTCTATTTCGTTGTCCTGACTTTCTTTTTCTCTCTCTCGCTCACTATCACCTTTTTCTGATCTCGCTTTCACATCGAGTCGGCTTCACGTGGCTGATCACGCACTTATGCGAAACGCTTCCCTGTGGCCAAACATTCCCGCGCGCAGACAGACAGGCCTTTTCGCAGAATACGCCAAGGGAACATGTTTAATACGTGTATACCTCAACATCTGAGGGGCCCGTGACGTCATGTGCACGTAGAGGCACAGCGGCCATTGTACAAATTTACTTGTGTCGCAGTCAAAGTTCGGTGCACTAAACGTCTCCAACAACCGCTATTGAAGTGTATATATATATATATATATATATATATATATATATATATATATATATATATATATATATATATATATATTTCTTTTTTTTTCTTGAAAAAACAAAGGTTGACAAACAGCCGAAACGCTAGTAAAACTCGTGTTTCGCATCTTTGTCGACCTTTTTTCCAACTGCATTTTCCACCGGATGCAGCATTGAATTTCACCCTAACACACACACACACACCCACCCATATATATATATATATATATATATATATATATATATATATATATATATATATATATATATATATATATATATATATATATATATGTATATATATATATATATATATATATATATATATATATATATATATATATATATATATATATATATATATATATATATATATATATATATGCGCGGTAGAAAAAGAGGTGGACAAACGAGCGAAACACAAGTTTTACTAACGTTTCGGCAGGAGGGCCTGCCTTCGTCAGATTGATTCACAGAGGGAACCGCTGCTTTGCGTACATCGTCAGTGAAACAACCCCCTTCCCCAAATTTAAGAAAATAACAGCCACGCGCAAATCGGTAGCGAGCCTCGTTCTCCCAGAAGTCAAGTGGACGAGAGGAGTCGCCGCCCTCAACGATCGGCCAGTGAGCGAAGAGGTGGGCGGGGTTGGCCCCCTTTAGCACTAAGCGCACGCGCGTCCTTCGCACACGTGTGTGCTGAACGAGTATCGATCGAAACACCGCTGGCGTCAAAAGGGCTATAGCGATTCGCGAGTGGGCTTTGCTCACTCGATCGCTTGCGCTTGCATAAAGACGCTCTATGCGAAATTTTTGGGAAAAATCAAGATGTTTATTCTCCTTCTGTCACGCTTAATGTGCTAATGTTTATCTGAGCACTCCATGCGTCATGTAAATTCTACAATGCTCCCGAGTGTTTACAATGAATACCTGCATTACGCCGCGCTCTTCTTACAGCATGCAAATATATATGCCCAGAAATAATGCGTAACTACCAGGTCAGTCACCGCGTACGAAAGAACATTAGTTAACATAAAAAAATAATACTAATTTGCCTCAACTGCACATCACATCAACTTAGTGCGCGACGCATTCCAACCCTCTCATTATTTCACATGTTTTTTTTTTCACTCGCCACTTACTAATTCCTCTCCTTACATTATCCCTGCTGCTCACATATCTCACCGCATTGCCCATGCACTGCAAATTTTTCGCCCATATGCCCGTGCTAAAACATTTTCAGCTTCTTTTCTTTTTCCCCAAAGCAACAAATCACTGGAACGGCCTTTACCACGATGTTGCCACAGTCACCTGCATGCCCATGCTTCATGCACAGCGTATTGCCACGCGCGCTTCTTTTGCTACATTTATGTAACCTGTCTGTTACATGCATAACCACTGGCTTGCACAAGACCGCGCCCGAATGTCTAGGAACCTTCCAGATTATTTTAGAACCTTCTGATAGGCCTGAGCGCGCAAACGCGAACATGTGAGTTTATTCTGGAATTCACTCAGCCACCAGCGAGAAGGCTGGAATGTTCAATGCTGCATGTTAAATGCTGACGCGCCTTAGCGCCAGATCGGATTATCGACTGCCCACGCTCTGTTCGCCGCTGTCAGTGTGCAGCAGGGGTGTAGGCAAAAATTTTTGTTGGGGGGGCGGGGGGGGGGGGGCTACGCCACTGTGCAGACTGTATTTCTCGTAGTTTGACTTTTCGTTTCCCGGGCACAGGTTCGCCCAAATAAAGAGTTACGTCTTTAATATCCCGACTGCCGTCTTCTGCGTAGTCACGACGACGTGACTATATCAAATGTAACTTGACATTAGTCACTGTGACAACCTTATTGATATCAACCCACCCCTTATGTAATACCCCTTCGCCGGTCTTTAAGGGAAAAAATGAAAATGAAAAAATGAACCTTTGCAGCAGGGATTTTCGCATCTTGGCGGCATACTATATATCTGCATGCAGACGCGGCGTGCATCAGTTATGCACAGTGTTCGCCATCACGGTTCGATGAACTGTACTTTCTTTATTCCACTTAACATTTCGTTGCACAGGCGTGATGCTTGCAATGTATACGGTCCTCAAAGAAGGACGTTCCACCTGAGATATATGCCAATTAACTGCACTATAATTTCGGTGCACAAGTGTGACGGCTTCCACCTCCCGTGACCGACAACCTTTGAAAAACTAAGCATTTTTTTTAAACTATCCGGATTTTCACGACCGCCTGCTTTTGCCTTGTTGAATGGGTCATACTTCGACATGACATTCGACCCGAGTTCTCGATGAAAATCCAAACCTGTCCTAAAACACAGTCGCCCGCCCACCTAACCATTAAGGCACCACTGCGTGCACGGTCCTTTCATGCCAAAGACCCGCCACGGTGGTCTGGTCATGGTGCTCGACTGCTGACCCGCTGGTCGCGGGATCGAATCCCGGCCGCGGCGAAAATGGAGCCGAAAATGCTCCGATGGAGGCGAAAATGCTTGAGACCCGTGTGCTTAGATTTAGGTGCGCGTTAAAGAACCCCAGATGGTCGAAATTTCCGGAGCCCTCCGCTACGGCATCTCTCATAATCATATCGTGGTTTGGGGACGTAAGAACCCCAATAATTATTATATTATTTCATGCCAAAATCAGTCATATTGCCCTATTTATGATGTTCGTCGTCATACTATATATAGTGATAGCGGCGCCATAGCGGTGCAGCGAAGTAATGCATCGCGAGCGATAAATTGCTTCGTTAATGATTACGTTGCTGTTTGGCATAAAAGTGTATGCGTCGGGTTTTGCGGTGAAACTTCGCTAACATTAGCGGTAGCGAAGTTTGCCCGCAGAGTCCCCCCCCCCCCTTTGGTCGAGTCCGAAGCAAAACAAGCTTCGCAATGGATGCAAAAACGAAAACGAAGCGATGACGTGCTCTTCACTACGGCCTGCCATTGGTTCCCGGCCACCACTGTCGTCAAAAACCAGCATGGTCATAACTTGACACATTCAACAACGATGAGACAGGTCCGACGGAGTAAAGGCATGGGGCAGTGATGATTAGGGGGGAGGGAGGTCGCCCTGACACTCCCCCCCCCCCCCCCCCAACCCTGTGCGCACGCATACGCTGCTCGGCGCATATATAGATGCTCATGCTCATCTACTTTCTGGGTGAAAACTGGAAACTTTAAACTCCCGCAAGGAGGTTTAATTTGAATCTGCTGGAGCTTTTTATTTACCTCATATCTTCTCTCTCTATCTCTCTCCCCTTTTTATTTTGTGATTATGCACAGAAATGATGCTTCTAAAGTATACCGGAAGCTCAGCACGTACGCACGCTGTCAGCGGAAGGGTTGGAGCTACGCGCCTGCGTGCGATACGCGCACTCCGAGTTATTATTTTTATTTTTTTAGTGCATGAATATAAGCAAGGCGGAACACATCGTCACCCATAGAAGCTCTGTCACCCATAGACATTTTGTCGACTTTTTGCCAGCTGGCCATATATGCTGCCACTTCTCCAAATGTCCACAAACTGCTCGCGTGTTGACCTATTTTGACGCCGCTTTCGGGCAGAGAGCTCACTCTTTGACTCCTTCTCTTTCGTCTCTGCTCCATTAGCATTTCCTCGGTTGCGCGTTGACAAAACACTATGCAGTGTCCCCCACTGAATACCGTGCACGATATAAAAGAGTCGTGCCCTTTCCGCAAAGCCTTCCCGCTGTTGCCTACACCGCCCCGTTTTTGACACGCACGGCGTGAGTCGCGCAGTCCAAGCCGAGGGGCAAGCCAGCGCGAGGCATTTGAGTCGTTTCGTTTTGTAGCCAGCTCGCGTCCCTTCTCCCCCCCCCCCCCCCCCCCCCACACACACACACTTCTACCCCGCTCCCCGTATTTAAATTTGCGGGACGTTTTTGTTGGCACCAGTGGGCCGCCGTTTTGCTCTAGTTCATGGTCCGGCCGGCCTGCGTCGGGGACTGCCAAAGCTATTCACGGTGGGTATCGAGGCAGTACAATTGGTCGCAGATGGTGGCGGTGCCGCCGCCGGATTAGTGGACGCGGTGCCAAACGCGCGCTTTCGGAAGAAGGGAAGGGAGGGACTTGCAAATGAGGGAGGCGGCGGGGTTGGAAAGGAGAGGGGCGTGCTTTGCAGGCGAAAATGGCTTCAGGTCGAACCGGAGTACAGGCGGCTTCCACGGGCATGCGAAGGAAACGCTCTACTGCGGGTCGCTGAAAAAACGGCTGCGGCTGAGAGTCGGTGACAGCGGGCTTCGAAGAGCTTATCAATTCCAGCGTCGCTGGTTATCCTGCCAGAGCACTCAAGTGGCATGCCGTGTGACGTCGGGAAGTTTTCGCTCTGTTGCGACGTCGTCTATCCCGGTTGCTCCAACAAGAAATTCAAAGATCTGTTGTTTTGATCGTCTGTTTGTTCTCTGGCTCATTTGTTTGACCACGAACTGATTTCCTTCAGTAGTTGGATGAGCATTAAATAGTGTATAGACTTCCATCAGGAGCAGCAAGAAAACTTACATGCCGTACATACTAGCATTATATGTTTTTTTATGAAATTCCTGGCCTTCTATGTAGACGTTAATTCTATGTAGGCTCAGTACAAGCGAGAAGTGTGGTTCGTGGCAAATAAGCGACGGCTCTTGTATTATGCTTCCTTCGTTATTAGTGCCCTGTCTCTATATATAGCTAACATGAGTCAGCCCCATCTCGCCAAGTTTTCTATCTTTTCCCAGAAAGAAGCGAAAGTACGCCGTCAAAGTATGAAGTACGAACGAGGGAACGTTGCGGCTGGAGAAAAAAACCGCTTCATTGCATGTTTGATTGAATGGCTTTATTACTCGCCGGTGCTTTACTCGGTACTTTACTCGTGGTTTATTACTCGCCGGTACACTTCGAAATATATAATACATGCCGCGCGGCTTCCTTAGCGCGAGCTGTCGCTTTACAAACTGCAGCTTCCTCATAGCTGATCGTCATTGTGTAGCGCGAAGTCACAAATACCGAGGCACGGAGACATGCAACACTTTGTATTTGTGTTTTCGCGCTACACTATGACGATCACCAACTAGCTCAACAACAAGTCCTCTTGCAGAAGCTTCCTCACAGGTCTGCTTGCCTGTCGTGCAAGATCGCGTCTATACTCGCCTTCCTTCAAGCTTCCTGGAAGAGAGAAGACATTGCGCCGCGACTCTCCTCTTTGCTTCTATTCTGTTCCTCCGCATATGTCCGAATTGCGCAGAACTCTCCGTGTTGGCACCTGTTTACCCGTGCTTTCATTGTTGCCATACATAATCGCATCCCTAGCCCATCCACACCTTTCGTCTTCACCGTGGAACATCCAGGCATCAACCTTGAGCAACAGATAACCGCATCGTAGGTGTCCTCTGCTTTTCTCAAAGCGGGCTCTCTTTTCTTGATCTCCGCTGTGTCAGCTTTGCACCGCCTCTCACTAAAGACGCGCGGCCCTGCTCCATTAGCGATCGTTCACGGACAATTTACTGCTTTTAGGTCACCGGGAAAGCACTGCACCAATCCTTTCTTCACAGGCCTCCCCCGTAAGCCTCAGGCCTGGCTTGCATGCCTCAGTCGCCCCTATAGAACGGACAACAGGAAAGCTGACCTTGGCCCACAAAACCCTTTCAGAAGAGGTTGAGATGCCAGCGAAAATGATGCGGGGTTCGCAGGAACGTAAGCCGTAAATTGTCCGTCCGGCCGCTCCTGCATGGCTCTACGGCCAACCATTTACACACCGCTTGCTGAAGGGCAGTGTCAGTGCGATACGCACAACGGGAGAGCGCGGAGTCTTTATAGACCTGGCAGCGGTGACGGACATTCAAGTTTTGATAGTCGACAACTGTTCCAGTTGAAATCGCAGCGCGCGCAACGGACACGGACACAGTGCGCTTCACAAACAAGCGCTGAACCCGCGACTGTTTAGTTTTGGAAAAGACAGAAACTATATAAGCTTCAGTTATCAACACAGGGCATGTGCTGAACGTGTAACAAGAAAACTCGAATGGTCCCTTATGCATTAAGACGACTCGAAGGCCGAAGCCATCTTTTTCTTCTCATGCAGTCGATGTACTATAATACCACCTAAAAATTGCTGAACCTATAACGTGGTTTTGCGCTGCAGTCACAATTGACCAAGTGACGATATCGTGTGATGACGCCATCGTGTGTTCATGTGTCGCCACGTTATGTGACGAAATATAGTGATGTCATGATGACGTCACAAATTTTGGAAATCTGTGACGTCATAGAGAAGGCATCGCGTGATGATGATCTTTTTTTTTTTATCAGTCGTGTTGTCGCCGCCTACACCGACGGTCAAGTTTCGCATTTGATGAGGCATCTGCAGGCTCAATAATTATCAAAAACAGAAAGGGATAACAAAACATAAAATTGTAATAAATATAGCGCATTTTCTGTCACTGTATATAGGATATATGGCTCACTATAATACACTTACTAGCGTGAATTCTTTATATGAATAGCCTCATTTAGTCTTCTTTCCAGTCGTCCGTTTCGGGAAAGACTTGGTGCATAGATTAAGCGCTAAAAATTCAAAGTTGCGCGTGTAACTCGATCCAGTAACACAACGATTTTATATCAGCTTGGCAACCCTACTCTGTAATTACGGTATCGTCATACAGATATCTAGTCGTATTGTCAAAACTCACCTGGAATAACCACCTTTAACCCACAATCGGCAGCGCCTACAGAGCGCTTGCATATCGTCAGTCCGAATTTCGAGATATGTGGCACTCCTGAGACTACAGAACACCACTTGTGGGTCTGCCCACGATATATCACACAAAGAAATCCGATGGCCACCGTCTTAATGAAATCTACGAAACAACAAGTTTCAGAAATTTTCTGCTGAGACCATCACCTCGTCATCAGCGCGATATTCTGAAAGCGCCGAACAAGTTTTTGCGCGAGACAGAGCTCGACAGGAGACAGTACACTGTAAAAAAAAATTACTCCCAGGTGGGAGTAAAATGCTTGTCCTCTAGCGACCCCCCCATTCGGAGTTTTTTATACTCCGGACTTCCGGAGTAAAGCATTTACTCCGGCTGGCCGGAGTTATTGCGTGGCGCCTCCGGAGTGTTTCTGCCGCGCCTTCACTCCGGCTGGCCGGAGTTATTGCGTGGCATCTTCGGAGTATTTTTCACTGTGCTTTTACTCCGGCTGGCCGGAGTTTTTGCGCGGCACCTCCGGAATATTTTTTGCCGTTCTTTCACTCCGGCTGGCCGGAGTGACTGCGTGGCACCTTCGGAGTATTTTTCGCCGTTGTTTCACTCCGGCTATCCGGAGTTTTTTCGTGTCACCTCCGGAGTATTTTACGAATCTCCTTACTCCGTCCGGACGGAATTTCAGTGAGATGCATCGGGAGTATTCTTCTCTTTGCTTCGCTGCTACAGTTTCTTCACTATATGCTGATCGTGTCACGCGTTGGTTACATAAGGGAATTCTCATCAAAACACTGCAGTCACTGTGTACTTTTATCCACAGACCTCTAGCAGATGAAAGTCAAGAGAACACGTGAGTTCTTATTATTTCATTTATTCACAATAAGCTGCGCTTTTCTGTTCATGAGCCAGCATTTGGGAAAGCAATACAAGAAACAAATATGCAAAAGGCCACCAAAAAACAAAGCAGAAGCCAGATCACGTGAAACCAACAGCGCTCAAGTTTTAAGCGCAGCGTGTCGAAATGAAGCCCAGAATGCTGCAAAAGAATGCACAACAAACGAAGGAAGCGTAGTCGCCGGAAACCATCCACGACGGACCATCCATCAGATTCATTGACGACGCAAGGATTCAGCTGATTTCTTCCTGCATAATTTAGCAAAAAAAGTAGTACATGAGAACTAAGTCATGCCACAAACACGAAAACTGAGGACACTGAAGCCACAGATACTCATTAAGTTACATACAGGGTGGCAGTCAAAAAAAGTAGTACATGAGAACTAAGTCATGCCACAAACACGAAAACTGAGGACACTGAAGCCACAGATACTCATTAAGTTACATACAGGGTGGCAGTCCATGAGAACACCCAGGTTCTTACAGCATAGTCAATACTAAAATTAACGACAAAGTTTGACAGAGCAGCACTAATTAAACGGACCACACAAAGTACACAAGATCACAAAGAAGTCAATATAAAGAAGCACATCCCACGTACTCTGGTGTCAGCCAGCCGCTCTATGATAAAAACACACCTCCGCGCCGCGAGCAAAGTGCAAAACGCGCGAAACTTTTCCATACAATTATAAATCGATACCTCTACTTCTGCTCAGTCTTTCAAAACTTTGTTTTTCACTAAAATGAGCGAATTTCAGTACTCTCGACGAAAGTATCACGAATGCCTCTCCCGAATAACTTGCTAATTTTATAAAATATCATTACTGGTTATTACAGTTGCATTTCAATCTGTTCTTATCGTCCTACTTCCCGCATACTAGGCGCTTCCAGTTTTTATGCTTACGACCGCTCCATAAGAAAAGCGTTCCTCTATTCTGCTTTCCAAAACAGGCTTCGAGGCAAGTTGGCGTTGTACCTTCCTTAATTTGCTGCGCCCGCACTGTCATGAAACTTTTCGTAACGGACATTTTTCAAAATAGTTATTGCCTGGTAAGACGACGATGTGTACACAACTACTGCACTTAGAAAAACACGTCGATCCACCTCGTAACGCTTGGCCCAACAAAAAAAAAAAAATGCAGCCTCGCTCACTGCTTCGCATGAAACCGATTCCCACAAGGCGTGGGGTCTGCCGAATATTTAATACCTTGTTATTCTGTCTACATGTTAACATTGTCTCCCAACATTTGAAAAGGAAACCCTACGTCTCTTATTCGATCTTCGGCTTTCTTTACGCAATGCTTCGCCGATCGCACATGTTGTTCCTCCGGTGTACATCGCGCAAACTCCTGTTCCCGTTTTGCTTTCATTTTCTTTTCGATGCGTCGCGGATTCTAATATTTCAACAGCTATCTTCAGTCTATGTATTTCATGTAGCTTGATGCAACGAGGGCCGTCGTTGGCGGCCGGTGCGCGAACAAGGCCGTCGGCGACGGCGATTGCAGACGGGAACCGATGGAACTAGATCTACTCCCCAGCTTTATCCCTGTTTGCATAGCTGTTTGTGCCGCCTGCAGTTCAGCCTGTCTGCTCGGGCTTGGTTCCCGGGGCCTTTCGGCAGCGCAGGACACAAGCGACGAGAGCACAATGAAGCGCAGCCAACATCCAGCACCGCGCGCGTCCCCGCAGCTAGCGCCTGCTACTTTCTGGCACTCACATGCCATTAGTCTGCGCCTCCACCCCCAACCCGTTTCTGTGCCAAGCGACCCCTGCCTTCCTTTCGCATTCCCCGTCACCCACAGACTGGTCTCGACACCCCTCTCTCCCTTTCTTTTATGGACGGACCACATTCTCCGAAGTGTCAATTACATTCCTACATTGATATTTCAGATGCCACTTATCATATGAAATAAGTTTTTCGCCAAAATGAGCACGTATATGCGTTCTAAAAATCTGTACCAAACACATTTCTCTAGCTCAATTCGCTAAATATATAAAAAATTAATACTGGTTTCAGTTTTTCATGTCCTATTAGTTCCGTTTATATGAAAGATCAAGAATATTAACACTTAATGATAGACCCCGACCTGGCGTATATTAATATCGAAAGCGGACAAAAATGACCTTTTATTTATACTAACCAGGCCAAGAATATCTCTTTACCAATTAGATTTACTTATCACTTAATAACTCTTTATTGAATTAACCCACAACTATGATGTTTTCCATGAATGCATATCGCTAGGGTCACTCCGCGCTCCGAATATTACAGTGCTGTGTTTAAGTTACCGCAGTTATCCATATTAAAAAAAAAAAGAACACCTAGTCCAAACAATGCGTTTTCTAAATTTCCGCTGGATTTTTTTACTGCCATCCTGTAATGCCAACCTAGTCTTCCTAATCTCTTTGGTTATCAACATAACAGTACCCAATTTTAGCACTTTTCGAGAAAAATGACGCAGATAATTCAACAAGAGCTCACTCACCAGGTTTGCGCCGCACCCGCGACCGTCCGCTTGTTCGCCACTCGCGAGATCACAATGTGTCGTTTGCTGCACGGCACCATCACGCGATTAGGGCACCGCAACTTGCTGCTGTCGATGAGATGACAACCTTCGTTGACGCTTGTAGTCGCTTGTAATGTCCGCAAGGTGCATGGAACGATTTCCTTTTTCCGAACGCGGCCGAAGGCTTCGGACAGTCCTCGCTGCACTATGACGCGGACACACGCGCTTCAGGCCGGGTCACTAGGGAGACAGGGGATTGGAATGCAAGGCAAGCGAACTCGTCGGACGGGTTGGACGGCCGGCGGCTTGTGTCGTCAAATTCTTGCTCGCAGGCCTGAAAACCTGCCTAGGAGGTGTTGGTGAAAACCGGTCGGCCGGCGAGGCTGCCTACGTCACTCCTCCAGCAGCCAATGAACGTCGCTGAGCGATGCCGCCGACGTATTTGCGGCACGTGCACCGGAGTATATTCAGGGAATGGGCGCCTTTTTCCTCCCATCCATCGGCCGCGGGAGGAGAACGGCGGTGAAAGAACGTATATACTCCGGCAAATTCCGATGTGTTCGAGTTGGGGAGAGGTCACCGGAGTTAGGCGGGAGCATCATCCCCCAAGACCTCCCAGCTGGGTACATTTTCGTTTACAGTGTAAATAGTTTCTGGACATTGAAGGTATTGCTTCATCGCCACCTTCCTCCTCATCAACACCTCCTCTCTCCTCTCTTTCCAACCCCCTCCCCTTTTCTAACGCTGAGTAGCAGGCCACAAGATTGATTCAGGCCGACCTCTCAGCTTTTCTGCCACCATAAACCTTTCTCTCTCTTCTCTCGCCGTAACTCCAGGCTCCTAAAACTTTACACAAGGATGCATGGAATGCGGCGCTTCTGCTGGGGTCCCCATATGTGACTGGTAACATAATTTCATCAGGCGAAGTAAAATATAGCAGAATGGCTCGACACGTTGTATTATGTCTAATAACGCTCGCCTGCAAATGTGTACACTATTGATCCGTCGAGTATTATCACTGGAGTCCAGCCGTACACATTTCTCTCTTGTGTCTTTTATGACCACATAGTATCAGGCACTGATTAACGACATAAAGTATCCATTCCTTGTTCTAGTTCCACTTTCCGAAATTCATTTATTTTCTTTTTTGTTTTGTTTTTTGCATAAACGTTTGCAAACCAGTGTTGCCAACCAATTTTGGAGGACTACCCTACGTCACGGTCAAAATTACACTACTTTACCCTGCACAGCTCTTCTTATTACCCTACATTTTACCCCTACGCCTAAAAATAGCGGAGTATAACAAGAATAAACTACATGTAAATACTTCACTGCACGACATGCAGACGTGTGGCGCTGAAGTCGGTAGCGACTTCAGCAGTTTCAAAATTAAGAAGTACGGACCGCTGGGCGAGTTGGTATAACTCATCTTAATGCTGTGGTGCGCAAAGGAACGAAAACACGAAGGAACGAAAACACGAAGTGCTTCGTTTGCCTTCCTTCGTGTTTTCGTTCCTTTTCAAAATTAGTTTCGAAGAGAGGCTAAAGAACAAGAAAGGCAGCAGATGGGAAGAGAAAGCGTTCCGGTATTTTTATGGGAAAAGCTTTGACTCACAGCTGAAAAAAAAAAAAAAAAAAAAACTAGCAGGCTCATCTGCAAGTATACAGCTGGCAGTGTAACCTACACAGAAACAAAGAGCGTTAAGCGAAAGGTCAGAGAGGCGGGGAAGATGCATTGGATAGCAGAGATGGAAAGAAAAGCAGGTCTGAGTTACTACCGAAAGGATAAAGACGAAATAAGCAAGTATACACTTTACGATAATTCAAGGGGAAGCGCTTCGCTGTTTGAAGCGAGGTTGGGTTGCCTTAGAAGGCGTAGTTATAAATCGAGATTAAGTAACGAAGGGAAATGTACATGCATGGGGAAGATAGGCAAGGAAACGACGGAGCATGTTTTAATTGAATGCGGCGATATACACTCTATACGTCGTGTGTTAGGGCACTAGCCTACATAAAACATTGGGCTCTATGGACAACACTGGAAAGGTAAACAGGTCGGCGATAGAAATAAGTAACAGGCGACTGGAGGATTGGTGGCAGAAAAGTAGGCAGAAAAAAAAAAGCAGGTTAAGCTAAGGTTAATCTGCGAAAAGGCGCAGAAAGGTGGGCTGGGAATTTATAAGGTTTTTTTATAGGAAGAGAACCTTAATTTTGCTGGACAATATTAGGCTGCAATGTCATAATAATAATAATAATAATAATAATAATAATAATAATAATAATAATAATAATAATAATAATAATAATAATAATAATAATAATAATAACAACAACAACAACAACAACAACAACAACAAAATCTTCACTACGGTGGAACGCAGGTCACCGCCCCGTTATAAAAGGGACGCTCTTTTATCCATCCATCCACTGCCATAAAAAAATCACACCATCTCCCGCTAAAGGGGACCACGAGGCGATGCGAATCAGCGTGTCGGCATGTAGAGCCCGCGTTTCAGAGGGGGAGTGGAGAGGGAGAAAGGTTGGGAAGAGGAGGTGTGTGGAGAGGGTTTGCGCAGGCGCAGTAAGGATGGTCACGCGGCACATCACCACCACCGGATTGAACTCCGCTATAAGATGCTTGACATCTAAAAAAACTCGCATAGTCCTTTGCGCATTCGCCTAGGATGACTGGAAGGCGAAAGCAAGTTTCTTCTTCTCAGTCGACTGCATTGACCACGCCGCCCTCGAAAGATTTCTGCACCTAGCATGGTGTTGCGCGGCCTCCGTGATCGGAGGCATTGCAAGCTTTCTTCCCCTCACGTGCCTTCCGGGATCGGCCCGCCTATGACTATATAGTGACGATGTCAGAATCGCGTCATTATTTGACGTCACATTGTAATGTCGCAGTGCCGTCACTATGACTTCATGATGACGTCACAAATACTGCTGATATGTGACGTCCTGATTACTTCGTGTGGTGACGTCGTTATATCATGATGATTTTATGAATCACTCGCGTTGGCGCTGACGGTCACTTTTCGCGCTTTATGAGATAACTAAGGCGTTCACATTTATAACTGGAACTGACCACCGTCGCAAAATTTAAAAGCCCCTCCACGCAATGAACGAATAGGAGACGACGTAGAGGGAAAAAAGCCATCCATGACAAAAAACAACGAGGCTAGCAGAGGGATGTGTGACGTATTATCTTTCATCTCTGCCCTACATGGGAACTAAGACAGTCCCAATTTTATTCCAAGAAATATTTATTTTTCGGATCTCTTTAGGAATGTAAACCTCAGATATGTCGCGCTGGTCTTCGACATCTTTCGCTGATGACGAGCAAAATGTGGAAATTTCCCTATACTTCTTATAAGAAAATCGTATTACCGATAGTATACCTTTCGCTGGGCGAAAAATTCCGAAAATACCCTACCAGTATGGTAATTACCCTACGGTTGGCAACCCTGCTGCAAAGTGGAACGGCCTTCTGGCTTTCACTTCAAATAGTGTAGACAATTAATGTTTCAAGGCTACCTTAACAAACACTAATTAGTTTTCTTTGATTCACATTATCTGCTTGTTTTGTTTGTTTTTTGTTTTTTTACCTGTCGTATTTTTACGTGTTTGCATCTGTTTTCAGTATTTGAACATATCTATTTTTTTTTCGTTTGATGATGGATGAACTACTTGTAGCAGTGCGTTCTTCATTGAAATGTTTTGTTCCCTCCTTGTAACCATTCTTTTCTTTAACGATTCTGCCCTCAGGGTACAAAATAGGAACAAGGCGGTCAATGTTGTTCAGTGCTATTCCTCTTGATTGCTGCCACATTCAGAGAAATTAGAAAATTATTAACAATAATAATGCCATATTTGCGTTTTAAATGGAATCCGGTTTATGAAAAGATGATCCGACATGGACGGCACAACTAAAACGCTCAGCTATACGCGCCACCATAGACACAAAAAAATCACCGCCCAAGCAGCGGTTAACTAGAGAAGTTGAGGCGCCTGGTCACGGTGTTTATC
Source organism: Rhipicephalus sanguineus (assembly GCF_013339695.2). Classification (NCBI taxonomy): domain Eukaryota; kingdom Metazoa; phylum Arthropoda; class Arachnida; order Ixodida; family Ixodidae; genus Rhipicephalus; species Rhipicephalus sanguineus. Next base: position 59,868,414 of record NC_051181.1, read on the forward strand.
ACAAGGTTCATCCCGACGGTTCCTTGCAGTCTTTCTCAATTACTGGTTACATCCGCCCAGCAATCTTAACTGGAGTATGTCGCTAGCGTGTTCCCTTCTTCATTTTTGTGAGCAAGTGATGAATCGCGGGACTCGCTTAATTTCTATGGCACATGCGCGCTAGAAGTTCTTGCGCACACAGGACAGATGAATGTTTGTTTCGCCTATATATAGCCATATGCAGCATCGATGTAAAACGGTCGCAGAGAGATGGAGACCTGAAGTGTATATCACAAGTGAGCAAATATGGACGAAATAAAGATTGCCTCTCGACGACAAATTGTACCACCTTGTTAAAAAGGTAGCGTTAAAGGATCACGCTTCCCTTGCTCGCATACTGATCACTTGACAGACGAGGAGAGAGGCGTGCAAATCAACGAATTCGCAAAACTGGTCTTATATAGAAATGATGCGTGCCTAAAGTTTGGGGAAGGTTTGTCGTATATGAAAAGTCCCGGGCACGGTCTTCTATGAAAAGTACCGGGCACGGCCGAGTTAACACAGGTGGACATCGATAGGATCATGCAGGAAAGTCATAATGGTGTAATAGTAGCGCAAAAAAGACGAGGACAAGAAAGTGAACACCACAAGCGCTTACTCACAACTGAAAGCTTTATTGCTTGAACAGAAAATATATCTAAACTTGACGCTCGACTAATTCCCGCGCATGCGCATCGTGGGCAAGGCAGAAGGCAAAAACCAGAACAAAAACACATCGCCTTCAATCCTCCGCCCCCCAACAGGCTACCCCCTCTCCTTGAGTAACAGACTACCCCCTCTCCTCCCCTCTCCATATCGGAGAGGGAAGTGATGCTACTCAAGGAGAGGGGGTAGCCTGTTGGGGGGCGGAGGATTGAAGGCGATGTGTTTTTGTTCTGGTTTTTGCCTTCTGCCTTGCCCACGATGCGCATGCGCGGGAATTAGTCGAGCGTCAAGTTTAGATATATTTTCTGTTCAAGCAATAAAGCTTTCAGTTGTGAGTAAGCGCTTGTGGTGTTCACTTTCTTGTCCTCGTCTTTTTTGCGCTACTATTACACCATTATGAATCAGTACCAACTAGCTCGCCTTTCCGTTTTGCTTCAGGAAAGTCATCACAGCTGTCAAGGAAAGACATATTCGGCCGAAGGCAGTGCAGTTAAATGTTTAGCGTCAATAATTCCTCGCACAGGAAATCTATAATATACGCGCAGGTGACATGGCATGACAGTGCTGCGTACATAATAACATGAATACGAGCTACGAGGGCTGGCGGAATGAGCAACTTCAGCAGCGATAGACGTCGCACCTCGATGGGGCGCGAGATGAGATCGACCGCAAATTGTAGGTGTTTGCCGGTCAAAAGCAATAAATTGACTTATAAGTCAATCTAATAGCATCATATTTATAAATGCTTTATAAATGTTTCCGCAGCTGCTCAGCGGAAACACTACAGTGTGTATACACAATTAACACTCCACAGCTAAAACTCGACCTAACGAAACCCGATTTTACAAAGTTCCCAATCTCACGAACGAATTTCCGTTCCCCGGCAAGTTCCCATGTTGCTCAATGATGTCATCACCCCAATTAACGAAACTAACTTGCCAGCGAACCCAATTTAACGAAGTTTTGGCATACTTCATCGAATGGCTTCATCGTTATTGCGCTCGTCTTAGTCCTCCAAACAAAGAGTCTTAAGCTGCATGCTTTACACAGACTTGACCACTGACACACTGGCAAAGTACATGCTCAGCGCAGGCGTTGAACACATTGCTGCGCTTTAGGACAACCTTTAGCGACATACCTTGAGAAGTGTTACGATCGATGCACTATACGCAGCCTTTATATAACGAAAAGTGTTCTTCTTTTAAGTGCGAATGCACTTTATAAGCGACCCTGAATCCGCCGTCCCATAGCAACGGCGCGAGGAGCGGAGAGGAGCGTCTGTAGCAACGGCGCAGCGACGTCACGCCCCACGTGACTGCGCGCGCTCTGCCATTGGCTCTGCCCTCCGCTCCGTGGCTGCGCGCGCCCCGCGCATTGCCTGTGGTGATGAAGGCCGGCGGCGAGACGCCGAACGAAAGCGTGCGAAGCGAGCCGAGCACCCCGAAGCCGATCTGGCGCGGGGACGCGCGATGCGTGTGCGAGCGCGGGCCCTCGAATTCGATCGGCCGGACGCGCGCTTCAAGCGAGACTTCCTGGACCGCAGCTTCGGATATAGCTGCGCGGTGTGCGATCGACTGTGGTTCGACAACAACCTGAGCCCCATCTCGGGCGTGCGCAACGCCGCCAACAAGTTGAACGCGTTGCGGGTTCTTTGGAACGAGTTCCGAAGACAGATCATCATCATCAGTAAAAGTGCTTTGCACTTAAAAACGGCCAGACCTCCGTGGGTCGGCTGGCGCGTGCTCTCTCGCTGCCGTCTCCTTCGCTCGGCTCTGCAGTTTAGCCGCGCGCGCCCCCTCATAACATCACCCCGTGCTTCGCACTTCCTCATACTCCCCTTCGGGGAAATGCGGTTTTTTTTTCTTTCTTTTTTTTCGTTTTCTGCCATATGGCCTGGGAATGCAGCCGGAAGCTAGAGACAACGGCCATCCAAGCACCAACCGAAGAATGTTATAGTGGCATAGGTTCCAGCTGACGAACACAAGTACCGAAGAGCAGCAAGCGCTGCATGGTGAACGAGGTTATGCTCTCATGCCGAAGCTCACAACGACCTGGAGTGAGTTGACCGCGCACGCGCAAGCACAATCACGCTGGTTTATAAAGTAAAATCTATCCACTCACTTATCCACCACCTCCCATTTCTTTATTTTTGGCAGTGTCTCCTCGGATCATTTTTATTCCCTTCAACCCCTTTCCGAGCTCAGAAGTGTCTCGGAATGCTTTCCTGACGCAGTGACGGCGATCCGCCTTTTGCCATGAATTGTGGCGCCCTCGCGGGGCGACCACGCTAAACAACTCGCTAGACCCATGGCCTCCGAGATGGTAGAGCCACGGCCGCCTGGATCGGGGCGCGCGGCCGCGCGCCGATGATCTAGGCGGCCGTGGCAGGCCCATGTGCGTGCCGCGACTGCATTGCCTCCGTATGCAGGACTCGCGAGCTGACAAGATGCGATTGTGACAGTTACAACCAGTGGCGGACCCAGCCACTCATTGTTTCTTCGAAATGAGGAGGTGGAGAAGGTCAATTAGCAAGTTCTGAAGTCGATTGTCAAGTCCGACGAACCTATTGCCGCGAAAAGAATCCCCGTACAGGTTTGCTGAGTGATGTTACCAATTTCTGGCCGATGCAGACGAGTGTTGACCCTGAATGGCCCTGAATGGACGCCTGTAGGCGATCCTTGACCCTGTCAGCATAGAGACGCCTCGCAGCGACGCGGGATACACAGGCGACGGCAACCACAGTTGTCAGATCAACGTGCACATTATTTATTATACCTTATAACAGTAACGAAATTAGGCTTCGTTTCAGCCTCCAACATTGTTGCGCATCTGGCCAGCGTAGGAGTCGCCGTCATCACTCTACGAGTAATGAAGTCTCTCCGCTTTCATCCTCATTTCAACAAAAGCGATAACAAAATGGAGTGCTCTCTGGCATCGAAAGGGCGTACGCACAAACGTGTGAGCGGATAGGGGGATTGTAGTCTTTAGAAAAGAGCTGCGCGGCAAGCGGGACAAATGACTCGACAAATCTGCGGGTCCGCCAATAGCGTCGCGAACAACGCGCGTGGAAATGTGTGGACCTCGCCGCTCGGCCCGCGGAGACGACACAAAGGGGTCGTTGTGGTCAGTCGCGACTCGCTGCCCACAGGAGGTCACGCGGCTCCTCCAAACTAGCGAGAGAGAGAGGTATTGAAAGAGCGGGGGACCTCTCACTCTCTCGCATGCCACGAAAAGAAGAGAGCCCTCCCACGGGACACAAATCTGCCGCGAGCCGCGCAGAATCGGGCCGGGATAAAATCAAGCCCCGTGAGAGGCGATGAAAAGGCAAATAGAGCTGCGAACGTCCGTCGAATGAAGCTGCGTGACCGAGGAAAAAAAAAAAAAAAAGAAAGCTCGGCAGCAGCTCGCCTTGTCGTATTCGCCCTCAAGGCGAGGACTCCTGTATAAGTCCCAAAGGCAAGCCCCGGAGTCTATTGATGGTGTCCTCTTTCACAACTCCGATGCCGCCGCCCGCCGTCTGGCACCGGGTTCCGTGTACGCTCGGCTTGGCTCGACAGTTGCCTTGGCTTTATGCTGGCTGGCTGGCTCTGAGAGGCGCGAGCAATAGCGGCGTACGCGTTGAGGAAAGCAACACGGCGTTGCCCGTAGAAGTATGTAAGGGTAAGGGACGAAAACAGGAGCCACTCCACGACAATAGCGCGCCATATTGAGGGAGCCAGAGAAGCAAACGATAGCAGATACAATAGAATATCACACAAAAAAAGAGGAGTACAAAAAAGTCGGTATAAGTAGAGCAAGAAAGGGAGCATTTATCGCTTAAGGACGCGTTCGCCGGTGCCCGTTGAAGCGCGTTCGGGCATTCACTGAACTTTTCCACTTATCTCTTTGTGATTTTTATCTTGTCGGCAAATGCAAGCAGCAACCGAAGAAGCGATTCACTAACTACCCCAGCTTGTACTTGAAGCCAGGGTTCTCAAACACGCGGCCCGCGGACGCTTCGTCAGCGGCCCGTGGCTTCACAAGGAAAAAAAAATGTGACTGAAAAATGGCACTCGCCTTATTTACTCGCCTATTGCGATTAATAACGCTTCGTTTGAGTAAGCTACACAGACGGGACTGGTCTCAAGCATTTTTTTTTTCCCTGAGGCACCCCATGCGGTCACCATGTGTTGAAACATCACCGCGAAATGGAATCTATATATATTTCACAATCGGCGTGGACATTTGAGTTATTCTGGAGATCCCTATCGATATGTTTCTGAAATTCTGACGCCAAACCCCCTTCAGAAATGATCCATAGAAGACCTATAGGAAACGCGTTCCTTCGCATGGCAGCGTTCGGTACTTTGTTAACAATCCCCCCCCCCCTTCCCCCCCCCCTTTCCGCCCTCGCATCACTGCCCCGGCCCTTGAGGGGACAAATTTCTTGACTGCGGCCCGCTAGCATGAGGTGAGACCCCTTCTTTAGGCCGAGACACTTCTCGTTTATCAGCATTGCAAAAGCGAAGCTGTATGGAGCTATAGGCTAAACCAATATACGTTCTTCCAATGTTCGCAAGAACTCCTATAGGCGTGTGTGCCACAGTAATTGGGCAAGCCCCGCTATGCTAACTACCGGGCCCTATAAATGTGAAGAAGCGGGCACACGGGCGGCAAACACCAGTTAAGATTTCTGGACAGACCTAACAATAATTCAGAAAGACTTTAATGAACCTTCGGGATTTTACCAGGGATAAACACATGGACCCGCACGTTTTAGTTTCAGTGGTTAAACGCGTGCATGCCCTTACAGAAGTAACTGAATGTTTACTTTACATTGATATAACAGAGTTTGCACAATGTATATTGATGTCTGGCAGCTATAGCACCGTTTAAAGTGGATGTATGCCCACATTGATGATTGGTGGTACATCTCCATCCCGACGACTATCTTCCATGCTAAATGATTAAACAAACCCTTGTGGTAGCTGTGGTAGTTAGCGGTGAAAGCGTAATCACAGAACTAGGTGTGATAGCCAGAAGAGCGTCGCATATTGGACGCAGAACTTGGTCGCCATACCGCGGCATGTTTGATTGAACACCACGGCCGGACAAGAGGGAAACGCAAAGCGCGTCGTGCCGCCCCGGTAGCCCAGCTGCGATTTTTCTCGGGGCGAGCGCGTGAGCGGGGAACGCGGTGTTACAGCCAGGTGAGGCAGGCGCGCGCCGCAGAGCTATGAGCGAGGCCGACGCTTTTACGACGCTTGGCTAAGGTCGCCACCTCGCGGTGTGTTAAGGCATGGGACGTGTAACGCGTTGCAGGTGCTAATCGCGGAGGCCACAGTAATGACGAACTTATTTTACTGCTCCCAGAGGGCAACACCACCCCGTCGACCGGGAGAGTGGTAGATACTAAAGACGCGTTTGTAAAGCCTCTGGAGTCTATGACCGTGGCGCAGTGGATAGCGTGCCCGGCATCTGTTGTTGCTGACCGTGCGGTCGTGGCAGGGGCGTAGCCAGAAATTTTTTTCGGGGGGGGGGGGTTCAACCATACTTTATGTATGTTCGTGCGTGCGTTTGTATGTGTGTGTATATATGTACGCAAGCAAAATTGAAAAATTTTCGGGGGGGTTTGAACCCCCCGAACCCCCCCCTTGGCTACGCCCCTGGGTCGTGGGTTCGATGCCCGTTGACGGAACTCTTTTTCTTTGCCATCTGATCGTGTATATTTTTTCTACGTTATTTCCGTGACGGAAATACGTCGCTGAAGTCTTGGTGGACCTCGGCATAAAACACTTTCGTGTTAAAAAAAATAATAACCCCCTGCATAGGTTCATGAGACGGCGCCTGCAGGTGTTGCCCCATGCCTGAAATGTCTGCAGAAAGACTTCCTGAACTCGCGAAAAATAATTATTTCTGTTTTTGAATTTTCTTTTTCTTAGAGCCCTCGAGATTTTCATGGTATGAAATTAATCAGCAAACATGTCGCGAATTCGCATATCGGGTATATGTTATAGCAATGTCGTTGGGAGTGTAACCGAGGTTTGGCGCGGCAGCTCGCGACTCCGCATCGCCAGTGGTTCAGATGATGTCCTTCATTCTGCGCGCATGCATGTGCCTTCGCGAACTGATGTAACCTTAATATCGCCACTTACACTCAATGTCGTCAGTAAAGCGGGTGGGATTTGGTGCGGTAATGGCACACTCAAATGATGGAAGGTATAAAACAACGCTAAACACAGGGACCTAAGAAAACATACGAACAGCGTAAGCGCGGTTGGTTGTTTCTAGGATAGGCAGGTGATGCAGGTTGCCTCTAGGTCACTTCTAGGTCGTTGCTAGGTTGTTGCTATATATGTTCATTCTCAGCGCAGAAAGGTTCGAGTTAAACCACAGACAGTCACAGACACGGCACGGATGTCCAAACTGCAGGGACAGAACCTCGCGCTGAAACAAGCGTTCGCACCTCTACGGACACGTCGGCGTTCGGCGCAGGCCTTGTATCGCTTCGGGGTCTTCTCGCAGCCGCCGTTTCCTTTCCCGTGACCTATGGTATTCTCTAGTTGTACGTACTCGGGGTCTTCGGCTCGCCGCCGTTGTTTCGCAGCTATTTGTTGTTGGGGTAACTGTTGCCTTCTTCATATTTAGTCGACCAATGTTGAGTAGCTGGATTTACCCTCTTTATGTGGCACATACTCGTTTATGATGATGATAGTTTCTTGCTTCATCGGACAAGGGACGATTTGCTAAAAAAAAGAAACGCAATATCACACACGTAGGGCACAATCGATTGGCAGCTGTCTGTAACGACTTCTTGTTTTTGGTTTACAGTGAGAAGGTTCCATCATGCCTTTATACTTAGCAAAGCTTTAAGTAAAAATATCAGTTGCGAGACAGCGCTTGCGTCGCTCGTATATTTTCTTCTGTCCCTGTGTTTCCGCTTTTTTATGCCTTTCACCATGAGCAATATCCAACTGAGTTGGCAGCCCTAACTCAGTACATTAAGATTAACAATATTTTCTTGCACGTTTGAGCGACACGTACAGGTGCAGGTCATATATACCTGTATACCTACATTTTTCTGTCGGTGCTTCTATCTCAAAGAACAACGAACCTACAGAAATGGGCAGCACGTATCTCAGCTAGAGCCCTGAGAGCCATGCAATACGTTTCGGTTTGTAAACGTTCTCCATTGGCTTTCTCGGGCACGCTTCTTGGCGCAAATCAGTTTCGATCACTGGTTGCATTGTCTGTTACAAGGTTTGCCATTATCGCAACACTGAATGGTGTTCTTTTCGTTACGCGTAGCCCAGGTCCCAATTCCCCTCCCTTCGTCCATATAGAGCATATTGGTCCGCGGTTCACTCACATTTCAAAAGCAAAGCATGTGTAGCAAAAGAAAAAAAAAGTATGATAGAAGAAAGGAAGCTCGGAGAAGTGGCGCGCTGAGGTGAGCGAGATGGACAGATAGGACGTGTGAGTCAGTATGAATAGAGATTCTCCGAACGATATAAACAGCTGTCGCGCGGCTCTCGGTGCATAAGCCAGTGGGTACGCTAAAGAGAGCGATCGGGTTTCCCGACGCGCTCACCACGCGACCGAATCGCTCCATCTTTTCGGGCTCTGTGATGTTGCCGACAGCTATATGCGAGTGTCGAACGCATGCGACAAAGTTGCAGAGTCGTCGTCGTGGTATTCCTCCCATGAAAGCGAAAAGTGTGGCGAGGTTAGTTGCCGTTGGAAAGTGATAACATCGGTACCTCCTCTCCTGTTACCTCCTGTTGCTACCCCCTCTGGCTTTTTGCTTTCTTTCTTTCCATATTCTTACTGGCATATACATTCTGTTGAGTATCACACGGTTGCTCCGTCTGTTGCTGAAGCTGTGATTGCTTTTTTTTTTTTGTAATATGCCTCGGAGAGGGCTGGCCGTCTGACAACTGTCTTTTTTTTTTTAACTGGCCTCTCGAGAGAAGCCTATTCTAAATTATGCAAAACTTAAATACAGTCATAACTGCCCCTGTATTTAAGAAGGCGCTGTGCATTTTCAGCTGCCTGGCTTGGTGAGTAACGAGATGATCTTGAGCGAGGGATTTCCTTGTAATATATCATTTTGATTTACTGAACTATAACAGACGCCCATAATATACGATGACTCAAACTTCTTATGCAATATTTAAATGACTTCAACACGCTCTGTTTGCAGGACAGTAGACCAGAGGTCGGCAAACTCACTCATGAGTCGACTCACTCGGTGTCACTCCGACTCAGATCGGACCGTGAGTCTGAGCCCGAGTGAGTCCGGGTGAGTATTATTTTGGTGGTTTGGAGTCCGAGTGAGTCCAGGTGAGGGAAATTTGTGAGTCTTAGTCAGAGTGAGTCCGGCTGAGGAAAATATTGGAGGGTCTGAGTCCGAGTGAGCCCGAAGCGTCAAATATATTTCTTGAGTGAGTCTGAGTGAGCTCCACTTTTAATTGCCGATCTATGGTCCTATCTACTCATCTTTAACATTATTATCAGCCTTATATCGGCTAACAATTATATGAAATCTATTCAGACATATCTCAGCGCATTAGCACTCATGCATCCCTTCAACATTTTTTTATCACAGACGTGAGTTAAGGGCCGGGGGGGGGGGGGGGGGAGGAGCCATGATCCGCCTCGGAAACTCTTGGACAAGTTCTTGATAAAAATATCTCGAGTGAGTCGCCGATATTATAAAAATTTCCTTACTGGATTGAAGCCTCTGATAACCCGTATTTGAATGTAGAAGACCAATAGGCTTATCGTAGAGCACCGATTATGAGCTATATTGGCGTTAAAGAGCATTGATACCAGGATCGAAAAAGTTACTTTTATGCTAACGGACTCATTAGTCGACTCACTCAGACTCAAGTCAAGCCATGAGTCTGAGTATGAGTGAGTCCGGCTGAGAATATGTGGGTGAGTTTGAGTCCGAGTGAGTCCGGTTGAGAAAAAGTTTAGTGAGTCTGAGTCCGAGTGAGTCCAGTTGAGGAAAATTTTGGTGAGTGTGGGTCTGTGAGAGCCCTCAGAGCAAAATATAGGTCTTGAGTGAGTCTCAATGAGCTCAAAAATTTTAGCCGACCTATGCAGCATACTATGTAACGCGTTTCGTGAAGCTTTTGCTATAGTTCGCGAGTCTTCGCTTATATAGGGTGAACACCGGAGTGCGTGCCGCACGGTGTTATCACCCTTCACCACCGTGAGTCCCGGCTCATGCGCAGTGCGCAGTGCGCAAAACATTTTGACATCTTGCGCTCTACGTGATCTGAGCTCACCGCCGAAGGCGCTCGCCGATGATTTAACGTGGATGATAGTGAGATAAGCGCGCCAGAAACGAACTGCACATGCGCAGAGCTTGGTTTTAATTGGTGTATGTAGGCGCTGGTGATAGCACCATGCAGTGCGCGCTCTCATATTCACGCTAAATGGGCTCACGACTGTATACATACAGAAAACGCGAAGTCTACGCAGTTCGATGCTGTATCCCCCTGCGTCAAACGTAAGCGGAAGGGGCTGTATATAGGGCGATTGCTCAGGTAAAGCTGCCTAATGTGCACACGTGTTCAATAATGATTTTTCTTTGCCCCCACTTCCCAAAAGAATGCAACATCTGAAGGGACAATTTTATTGCAGGGCTCGCAATTTCACGTTAGATATCTTCGAAGTGTAGTCACAAGAGCGCATATGCAGCTGATTTAAAGATGCTCTCGGGAGGTATCATGGCGTACGCATGCAATCCCGCGAGCCCTGTGCTGCTACGGTAAACCAAATAAGTATACAAAAATGAGTAAATAAATCTGCGCCTGCCAAACGAACGAACGTCTCTGCAACATGAGAAATCAATCTTGAGTGTTCCCTAAAAAAAAAAAAAAAAACGCCAGGCCTGCGCGGAAAGCGCAGCACAGCGACAGCGAAAGCTGGAAGAGCGGCATAGAGCCCGCTGTAAACTCTCTTGGGGCTACTAATAAAAGTACACTAGCAAGGTACCCACTACGTCATAAAGCACAATATTTGTGAAGTTCGGAAGCACCTACAACGCCACTATTCGTCATTGTGCGCAGAAGCGAGGTTCCAGCTACACATATGTAAGGCATTATGTGCGCTTTGTTTACGTGACGACTGATGACGATGAAGAATTGTGCCTCAGCCCTTTCTAATGGGTTGGAAGCTTTAAGGGCTCACCAGTTACGTAATTCGCATTGTGTGACGCCCGGTCGCTATTTCCGTCTCCCGTCATGCAATATAACATACGTTGACGTGAGAAAGAGAGACAGAGACAGGGGGGAAGAACTTTATTGAGACCCTGAGGAAATGGATAATGGGCTCATGGGCTTCCTTGGCAACCAATGCAAATGCACTTGCGAGGAACCCACTACGCTATAAATCATCATAATTTCTGTGAAGTAGAGAAGCAGCCACTATGCCATTTTTCGTCATTCAACGGAGAGCCGTTGCACCCGCTAAAAACATGTAAAGCATTATGCGCACTTTGTTGGTGTTGTGCCTGATGACAATGAAGAATTATTGCAGAGCCCCTTGTAATGGGTTGGAAGCATCCAACAGCCCGCTCGTTGCGCTATTCGCATTGTGTGACGCCTGGTTACAGAATTCGGGTTGTGTGGTGCGTGGTTGTTATTTCACTCTTCTACCACACTAAATTACATATGTTAATGTGGTTCCTTCCGGACATGAAGCCGGTATAGCGTCGTTTCCAAAGCAGTTCCGGCATGGCTCTGAGATACAACACTGGGCTCCCACGCAGAGGGCCCAGGTTCGAACCCCGTTCCATCGTGGAAATTTTTCTTAATTTGTTTTTTTTTTCTTATTTCGAGCGATAGTGTTTACGGACACCGGCGGCGGCGGCGGACAACTACGGCGCAAAAACGGCCGTTGAAATGATCTCATAACAGCTTTCGCTGTAAAAAGGTAATAAAACTTTGCTCTGTGGTCATGAAAAGAACGCCAGGCCTGCGCTGAAACCGCAGCACAGTCACAGCGAAAGCTGGAAGAGCGGCGTTTCTAGATCCCGTTGTAAGCTCTCTTGGGGCTACAATACAAGTATATTAGAAAGGTACCCACTACGTCACAAATCACAATTTTTGTGAAGTTGGGAAGCACCTACTAAGCCATTATTCGTCATTCTGCGGAGAAGCGAGGCACCAGCTACACGTCTGTAAGGCATTATGTGCACTTCGTTGACGCGACGACTGATGACGATGAAGAATTATGGCTCAGCCCTTTGTAATGGGTTGGAAGCTTTAAACGGCCCACCAGTTATGTAATTTGCATTGGGTGATGCCCGGTCGCTATTTCCCTCTCACGTGATGCTGTATAACATACGTTGACGTAGGAGAGAGACGGGGGGGGGGGCGAAGAACTTTACTGAGACCCCGAGGAAATGGATCATGCGCTTATGGGCTTCCTTAGCAACCAATACAAGTGCACTTGCGAGGAACCCACTACGCTCTAAATCATTGTAATTTTACTAAGACCCCGAGAAAATGGGTCGTGCGCTTATGGGCTTCCTTGGCAACCAATACAAGTGCACTTGCGAGGAACCCACTACGCTATAAATCCTTGTAATTTTTTAGAAGTAGGGCAGCAGGCACTGTGCCATTTTTCGTCATTCTACGGAGAACCGTGGTACCTGCTAAACGCATGTAAGGCATTATGCGCACTTTGTTGATGCTGCGCCTAATGACGACGAAGAATTATGGCAGAGCCCTTTGTAATGGGTTGGAAGCGTTCAACAACGTACTCATTGCGCAATTCACATTGTGTGACTCCTGCTTACAGAATTCGCGTTGTGCGACGCTTGGTGCTTATTTCACTCTTCTACCACGCTATATTGCATATTCTAATGTGGTCACTTCCCGACATGAAGCCTGTATAGGACCTTTTTGCAAAGCAGTTTCAAGCACCGGCATGGCTCAGAGGTTGAATACTGGGCTCCCACGCAGAGGGCCCAGGTTCGAACCTCGTTCCATCCTAGAATTTTTTTATTATTTCGTTTTTTTTTCTTATTTGGAGCGATACTGGTTACGGACACCGGCGGCGGCGTCGGCGTCGGCGGACAACTACGGCGCCAATAACGGCCAGTGAAATGATCTCATAACAGCTTTCGCTGTAAAACATTCTTGAATAGGGGATGTCACTGGAGCCGACGTTTGAGAATGGGACTTCTCTTCGTCAATGCAGAAGCAGCTTCCTTGACGAAGAGAAGTCCCCTTGTCGAAACGTTGGCTCAGGCAACATCCCTTGTTCAAGGATTTCTTTAAATCTATTTAAGCATATATCTTACCCTGAGACTCGGTATTGGCTGTTTGAAATGGATAGCATTTCTTTGCCAACCAAGGTCACTTTCTATGCACTCATGCACGCACTAGGCACACTTTTAGTCAAAGTGTCGGAACGAAATGTTTTAAATGCGAAGCATTTCTTAGCGAACTTTTGGCACTTTCAGCGTTTCTATCTATCTATCTATCTATCTATCTATCTATCTATCTATCTATCTATCTATCTATCTATCTATCTATCTATCTATCTATCTATCTATCTATCTATCTATCTATCTATCTATCTATCTATCTATCTATCTATCTATCTATCTATCTATCTATCTATCTATCTATCTATCTATCTATCTATCTATCTATCTTGCCACCTACGTGTGGGCACTGTGATGGTCGCCTCCTTAATTTGGCACGTGAATACGAATGGGAGGATATCAGTGCATGACGAACACGATTAACAGGTAGCATGACATGAGTAGCGTGAGATGATGGCGATGACGACAACAACTTTATTTTCCGCCGCATAAGGGGGCCCCCTACCCCCGTCCCCGGCAAATAGGCCCATGCGACGGGGTCCGGCACCTCCGCGATTAAAAACAGGCGAAGAGGTCTTGACTCCTCGCGGCTTCTTCCGTCAGGCGTATGGCTTGTTGCTGCAATGCAGGGTCCTCGCTATGCAGCAGGGCTTCCCAGGCCTCTATACAATTTATATTTGATTTAGCTCCTGGGCAGCTATCGCACTCCCAGATTATGTGGGGTCCCTCTCGCCCCACAGTGCTCGCACGTATCGTTTTGCCTATCGTCTGTCTGAACATGATAGTCGGCAAACGTAATCCTAATAGCGTGAAATACTTGTCGCGTACGTCATGAAGCCCATTCCTTCAGTGTGGCACGTGTCGCACATACCTGCATACCCTCCCATGGAATGTGGGTGCGAGCCACGGGCGATTCACAGTTTACATCAAACCAGGAACGGTGATAACAGACTTTGGAAATCTTTCGCGACAGCGTTAAGGAACTTTTGTCGCAGCAAATCCGATGCCGGCGTCGGCAGCGTTTTCAAGGAAAAAATTTAAAAGGACGGAAAGAATGAAAATCGCGGTTAGAGGCGGAATTGCGAACCCAGGCATTCTGAGTGGCAGTGAGTTCTTCCACCGAGCAACGATAGTGCTTGAAACTTCTGAAAAAGACCTTATAGACTCGCCATGTTGAGGCAGCGTCAATCGTGGTTGCAGTGTTGACTATTCGCTTTCATAAAAAATGAAATAAGCATTACATATGAACTCCATGACTCGCCAATTTCCAATCAAATTGTTCAACCTGGAAGAATACGGCGAAAACCGCTGCTTATGATATGATTGTCAATGCACCGTAGCGTGCAGAGGCGTAGCCAAAGGCTGGGGGGGGGGGGATTCAACCCCACTACACCGAAAATTTTAAATTTCGCTTGCGTAGATATATACGCACACATACAAACGCACGAACAAACATACATAAAGTATGGTTGAACCTCTCCCCCCCCCCCTCGAAAAAGATTTCTGGCTACTCCCCTTGTAGCGCGCATGCAGTTCGTTTCGATCAAACTGACATGTGAGCTCTAACATGAGTTTAGACGTTACGTCGGCCCTTAGGGCGTCGGTCGGTGTAGTCGACCAGATTGTTAAGCCCACCATCTACCCAGAACAACTAAAAGTACACAAATACGTCGGTACAACTCGCCACACTTGGCTCAAAGCATTAAAAAAATGCGGTTCTCGCCTACTGTTTCGCATGACATCGACTGTGAGAATATTTGGTATCTGCTTGAATTTTTTTATTTATTTTAATCATGTAAATGGAGCGAGGTCATGTCACTGGAGCGAGGCATGTCAACGGAGCAACACAGCCCCACTGGACGGGAAGAGAAGACGAGGCTGCACATTCAGATGTTGGATTGCATTTTCTAGGTCGCAGAGAAATAGTCGCTGAAAACTTAAGAAAAACGTGCCAATTCCGCCCACACTGCCCCTCAGGGACATCACTGCCCGACAGAGGATTCGCATAAATGATCCATCTAATGGCGCTCACTAAGCTGATGTCCGGCTCTGTTGTTAATCGGCGTTGCTCAAGCATGTAACCACATGCTAAAGGCGGCGCAAGTGTGTTGCGAAATCAGGGGACAATGCCACGATGTCGTGGAGATAATACCGATAGATCTTCCATTTAAGACCACCTAGAACGTTGTCCATTATTCTTTCGAACGTAGCAGATGCGTTACGAAGTCCGAAAGGCATTACGGTGAATTCATATATGTATGGCGTAACACAAGCAGTTTTGACGTGGTCGACCTCGGTCATCGGCACCTGCTAGTAACCTGAGCGCAAGTCTAATGCGGAAAAGAACTCGGCAACCTGTAACCTGTCCAGAGCATCATCAATGCATGCAGAGCATCATCAACTAGCCCAAACATGCACCTTGCTAAATCATCAATGCGCGTCAGTGGATAGACTTCCTTCAGTGTGACATTGTTCGGTTGCCGAAAATCGACACAGAAGTGGATGGAACCGTCTTTCTTTGCAACGAGTGCTAGCGGAGAGGCCCATGGGCTTTGGGGAGCTTTAATCACGCCTCTACGGAGCATGTCGTCGACCTGGTCTGCAAAGGTGTGACGAGCGAGTACGCGATATGGCCGTTGCCGCAGCGGTGAGTGATGGTCGGAGTCGATGTGGTGTTCGACTTTTGGTGCGCGGCCTAGGCATGTCTGTGCAACGTCGAAAGGAGGGCGGAAGTGCAGAAGAATATATAGCAAGGAGGTGACGTCGCTGCGAAGGTGCCAGATCTTCGGCGATCAATGGGATGAATGCATCCATAGACTTTGGTTCAGGCATGGAGTGGATACTCAGTTCGCAGATGGCTATGTATATAATACACTTCATCCGAAAAAGGAACACTTAGTGTGGATTTGACTATACCTCTACGTAGCCGAGGCATTCGCGGCGAAGCAATCAGAACGATGATAACAAAATACTATAAATAGGCATTAGGCTGAAACCTGCGGCGAGGTCAAGAGGAGCAAAAGGCATGACATAACACGACATGACAAGAACTTTATTGCAGTCCTGAGGAACTCGAATATGGGGAGCCGGAGGCCCCCGATCAAGTTGGTGGCTCCGCCCACGATGGGACTGGAAGTCGAAGTTCCGTCGCGATGTCGTGGGCCCTCTGGACGGACCTGGAGTTGGGTGTGGAGAACCTCTGAAGAGCAAAAGGCAAATGAAGGTTTCTTCGGTTAACAATGGTTTGAGCCGACGTCAAGAAGACCGCCCCTTCGGATATGGCGCTGCGTGACACTGGTATATGTGCTGGACAGCACGGTGGAATAAAGATATCTTCCTTGAGGATGAGTTTATCGGAAGGAGTTTATCTACTTACTTTTGCACAACTCATTTAGGATTAAAGCATCAGACCACATCAATATAAGTTCCTTTGCAACAACAACACTTTCTTTATTCCTTTTTTTCCCGTTATCCGTGCGTGAGGGGAATGCGCTAGACGCCTCAACGGTGTCGCAAACGACAGTACACAAATTTTTAGAACTCGCCGAGCGGTCAATTGCAACACCGATCTAGATGCTTGACATTGTCAGATTGATTCCTAAATAGTTTCCCGCTTGCTTTTTGCTTATCCCATGCCTGTAGCATAAGATGAATCCTATACGATGCCGTCACCTCAGTGAATGTATTGTTACCTATGTATATTTCTGTGTTTAGCATGTATGCCATCAGCGACTTACCTGTCAAGACATCTATGTATGAATTGTACAGACTTATGCGATTCCGTCTTCATCTACATTTTCACTGTAACACTTCTGTGTGTTTGCTGTTTTTCTATAAATGTACCCACTTCTGTAAAAACCCCATTTGGCGTTGACAGTATACTGATATAAAATAAATAAAAAAATAAATGTCTACGGAGGCTGGGTCACCAAGTGAGGAGAACTCAACCTCAACCCGAGCGCAATCCATTATGGCACCGTGGCGCTAGAGAAGCTCCCGTTGTAAGAGATTGGCATGAGAGGACGACGAAAGAACAATAAACTTTATCGCGTACAGATCGTTTAGTATGGTCACGCGGGCTGTACAGGCAGCGGTCTGTTCGATGGGCTGATCAGTCATCGAGCGGAGTGACAATCCGGAAAAAGCCGCTGTGACTTTACGAATGGGGCGGCAAAATTCGGCATTTCTATATGTAAGCTGATATACAACCGCCATACATAGTAGGAAAACAGTCTAGACGCCCCTAAATGCATGTCTTACTGCACGCTCTTCATTCCTGCAACGCATTTTCCGAATGTTTCCGACGAACTGACGGCACTGGTGAGTTCTTCCTCCACGCAATAAACGGGATTAGTGGCATATACAATTCGCCACCGGGAAGCGAAGTACTTTTTCTGAGGTATTTGTGAACGTTGGGTAATTATCCGTAACCGAAAAACAGCAAACGGGTCTCGTTTCACGTTGTCGTAACGCACCGACGTTCACCGCATCAAGCTTTTCAAGCTACGCGCAGAGAAGGGAACAGGGACAATATGCTGGACTTGGCCGCATTCGCACTGCACGCTCGGAGAGCGGTGGCGCCACCAACTGAGCGCGCTAGGCCTATAGGTGTCTGGTAGTGGCACTCGCCCGTAGGCATTCATGGGTCTTGCGGTTCTCCTTAGTATAACATTGTGTTGCGTGTGCTGCCGAAGCCACGTAGAAAGAAGCGCGTGGTACCAATCTGATCCTACAGATGCCGCACCAAGCCCCACCCGACGGGTTTCTGAGATGTTTATACTAATGTCTGGCCATTATACGACTTCAATTTTCAATTATGATGCCTTTGTTGACACTATTATATACAACCATTAACTAAACCCACTCGATTCAGGTTGTGTGCGTCTTTATTTTAAGTGCGAATGCACTTTATAAGCGACCCTGAATCCGCCGTCCCATAGCAACGGCGCGAGGAGCGGAGAGGAGCGTCCGTAGCAACGGCGCAGCGACGTCACACCCCACGTGACTGCGCGCGCTCCGACTCCTCACCGCTGTTTGCGCGGGCGCGCGCCGGCTCCGCACCGCTCTTCTAGGTGGCATTGGGTGCAGTGCTTCGCCGCTCCTTCTCTCGCCGTTTGCTCTCTCTCTCCTCCCTGCGCCCCACTCTCCCGTCCGCTGGCTGGGTGCCTCTCAAGAAGAAATGTGTGCTCGAGACGCCGCTGTGAAACGCCAACGGCGACCACAAGGCTGAGATTATGGCCGTCAAGTACAATGACAACACAAACAGGTGCTGATGAATGTGTAAATAAATGGTTACGGTACAAATCCTCGTCTCGTCAATAATTTACGCCATTAAAATTACTGCGCCGTGTACTCTCGGCGCAAGAAATGCATTCGCATTTCCTCACGGTTCCCTTCGGGGAGGTGGGGGCATTTTTTATGAAGGTTTTCGGACAACTCACACCGAAGTCGGTGGGGTCGTCTGAAAGTTAACAAAGTGTTTGTCACTCGTGCCACTAATAATGGTATTGACAACAATGATAACAATCAGAAGACTCAAGTAACGTTTCAGTGAAGGGGAAGAAAAACATGTAGAGGAGGTTTCAATGAAGGGACAAAGAAGATGCAAAAGGCTTTCACCTTCATGTCTCTTAGGAGGCACTTAAGGGCCCCGGCCCTTAAGTGCCTCCTAAGTGCCTATGTGTGGGGTCTGTACGCTAAAAAACAGGTGTAGGAAAAACATTTTTGACCGGAACGAAAACGTAACCGAAACATTATTATTTCGTTCCGGAGTCAAACTGAAAATTTTAAAATCGTTTTTTGGTTCACGAGAAAACTTGGTGGTCTGGAACAACTGAGGTCATGCAACGCGAGCAATTATGCATATCTGAGAGTACAGTATTAGCGCGCAACTCAGGCAGGAATTCCAAAGCAAAGATATGTTGAAATTGTGCGAAAAGCCGCAACAGTGGCAACCAATATGTTTATATTAACGCAAGTGGACTTTTGCGCGCCTGTCACGCTGGCCAGCGTGGAGAGGGCATTGTAGGCACTGAAGTTTGTTACGGCGAAGGCTGTCATGAGATCACAACAGCCGATTTTGGCGCCATAGTTGTCCGCCGCCGCCGGTGTCTGCAAACGTTATCGCGCGAAATAAGAAAAAAAAAACGCCAGGCCTGTGCGGAAAGCTCAGCACAGCCACAGCGAAAACTGGAAGAGCGCCACTTCTAGAGCCGTTTATAAACTCGCTTGGAGCTACTAATACAAGTACACTAGCAAAGTACCCACTACGCCACAAATCATAATTTTTATGAAGCTGGTAAGTACCCGCTACGCCATTATTCGTCATTATCGAAGAAGCGAGGCAACATCTGTAAGGCATTATGCGCTCTTTGTTGATGCGACGGCTGAGAACTACGGCTGAGCCCTTTGTAATGGGTTGGAAGCTTGAAACGACCCACTAGTTACGTAATTCGCATTGTGTGACGCCCGGTCGTTATTTAACTCTCCCACCACGCTTTATAACGTACGTTAACGTGAGAAAGAGAGAGAGAATCAACATTATTGATACCATTAGGAAATGGATCATGAGGGCCTTATAATTCCTTGGCAACTAATAGAAGTGCACTTACGAGGAACCCACTACGCTATAAATCATAATTTTTGTGAAGTAGGGAAGCAGCCACTACAACATTTTTCGTCATTCTGCGCAGAACCCTGGTATCCGCTAAACACCTGCAAGGCATTATGTGCACTTTGTTGAACCCATTACAAAGGGCTCTGCCATACTTCTTCATTGTCATCAGTCACAGCACAAAGTGCAGATAATGCTATAAAGATGTGTAGCGGGTACCGCGATTCTCCGAAGAATGACGAAAATTGGCATAGTGGGTGCTTCGCTACTTCAGAAAAATTACGATGATTTATGGCGTAGTGGGTACCTTGCATGTGTACTTGCATTAGTTGCCCCAAGCGAATCTACAACGGGCTCTAGAAAGGCCGCTCTTCCAGCTTTCGTTCTGACTGTGCTGCGTGTTCCGCGCAGGCCTGACCATTTTTTATCAGGACAGCGCTATCGCACATCAGAGAGTATACACTCAATGACGTGCTGCTTCTGAGATCGTGCTCACTCCCTTGACACAAAGCATTGCGACCGCTAAAAAAAGTCGTAATTTACTTTTGAGAAATAAATACTATGACTTTGAAGGATACACTGGTTTGTGCTAGTTAGTAGGAATTCGTGGTACAGTTACTTCCGCTCCTTTTAAAAACGTGGGAAGAACGTGTTTTACCCCTGTCCCACTTTGTTAATTAAGAGGAGGGCAAGTAACAATGTCAGAAATCCAATGTCTTTATGATGACTTCAAATTTTTATATACAAAAAACAACCGTTACGAACCATTACGGAACATTTTTTCTTTCGTTTTGGAACAGAAACGGAACGGAACTTTTTGCGGTGGAACGAAACTAAAAGCGAAACGAAACACATTTCGTTCCGACACCCTACTAAAAAATGTAAACTCGAAGTTGTTGCAAGAAAAGTGGTATGTGTGTTAATTGAACCTGCAGCTCAAGCGTATTATTAATCACTATGCAGGCCATTTAAATCCCTGATCTGCGCGCTCAGCATTTGAGCCCCGCGAATGCATATCTTTCACTCAAAGGACTTCCTAGAGTCGGGCCACCGTTTATGTGACGGGTGGAGAGGACTCCCCGCTCTAGGGCGCCAGTAGAGCCGCCACACGAACTGTAAGATCCGCCACGACTGGTAATGTCATCTCGTCTTGCTTACCGCAGGATATGGAGCACGGAAATTGGCCGCGGAAATGTATCTACCAAGACTCTCTCCGCCGGTTCACTTCCTTCGGCAGAAGGTATACTACGCCTAACTCACCCGCAGCATTAGTGCACAATATGAACGTGCTAACAAATGCGCTGTGACCGATGGGCTTAATGTCGCCATTGAGACGCACTGCAGCTCATCGAGAAGTACATACCTCCATCAGAAACATACGAGTTCTGCCATCGAAACGAACAGGGCGCGCTGTACGCGAACGGCACGCTAAGTTCTACTTCGACACAAAACCCTCTGTTGGACAGCGCCTGTCTGCGCTCCTCGCACGTAAAGAGGCGCTGCGTGCAACCCACTTTCTCTCGCGTTATTGCACCTTCCAGATAACAATGCGGTAAGATCAACCTGGGACATATACATGGCCAGCGGCGCGTGTCAGAACGTGCCTCCCATTTCAGACAGACATTGTCATTTTGTCGTCATTTTTCTGGTACTGGACACAGAGTACGGACGCATATATAAACTTGATACGTGTACAGCACGGTCGTCTCCTGTAGCGAAGTGCATCAGAAACGAACTGCATGCTTCAACTCGCAGCGTGCGCACGAGGGAGCCCCCCGCCCCCCCTTCCCATATCATCTAAAGGGTGGCGCGAATGCTGCATGCCCGTCGGACCTTACAGGTCATTTTTTGTTTGTTTGTTTGTTTGTTTGTTTGTTTGTTTGTTTGTTTGTTTGTTTGTTTGTTTGTTTGTCTGTCGCCTTAAGGAGACTGGCTCACACCCACGTGGGGGAATGGCCACACTGACAATTATAAAGGGAAATGTAAACCCTATGAAACTTCAAAAAGGAATAAGAACGAAACGCAGGGTTATGGCTACGCATTTTCTTTTTGGAATAATGCGATGAAGGGCTCTACTGAAATAACTGTTTACCCCATAAATAACCGTGACCCCGTAAAACTGCGAACCAGTGAGAGGCCTTTGGGAGAAAATCACGTCACCGCTTCATTTTCATTTTTGCATCCATTGTAAAGCTCGTTCTCTTTCGGACATAGGGGAGGAGGGCGCTGCGGTGAATTTCCCCCCCCCCCCCCCCCCCAATGCGGAATTCTGCGCAGCCTGTGCTTAGAGCATACTTAGTGGCTTGTGTTTCACCTATAGGGGACTCAGTCTTTCTGTAAATGGAGCCACGAGTCATATGTGAGCTAAAAATATCGCTCATGGACAAGAAATCCTTACGAAAGCCTGTTTGGAACTTGCCCGTATTGTTCAGAACCATTGCCAGCATGCTTTTAAAGACATCTCTAAACATGGAACAACTCTAGGCGAGTGCTGACCTCGGTACGCATGAAATTGCCGAATAGGAAAAATACATATTGAAGAAGCTAGCTGAGATTTATGACAAAAAAATGTCAAAGGTTGCCTCGTGATCGCGTGAACCACTCGATTGTTTCCAAAGCAGATAATAGCGGCGGTCCCGACAAAATCGTTTCCTGAACTAGAACATATCACGCCGCCGTCACCAACGTAGTGAACCTTTCGGGTGTATTAAAGAGGGACGAACTCCGTGTTTTGTCACGGGGCCTTACCTTATGTCCTGCAACTGACGCATATTATGATTTTCAATTGGCTCAGCATTTAAAGAATTTTTCACGTAACACGTGCCTACGAGAATATTTCCATGACCGTCAGTCCATTATAGTGACATGCAGCCAGTTATGTTTGCTCGCAACCGTTGGACCCCTCCGGTCCAACGTGACAAATACAGGTCTATACATGTGTATTGAAGCCGTCCAACGTGATGTCCTTAAAACCTACGAAAAGCAAAAGTCGTTTAAATCTAATATTTCATTTGAGGAAATGATAGCTATCACGTCACTGGCTAAACGCAATGATGTCGTTATAAAGCCAGCCGACAAAGGTGGTGCCGCTGTAATCATGAGCAAAACGGACTATATAAGTGAACACATAGACAGCTTAACAATCGCACTTTTTACAAACACCCAGACTATGATCCCACAAGGGTTTAAAGCAGTTGTCCAAGATACTGTCAACGATCTCGTAAAAGCTAATCAACGAGGCGATAAGGCAGTATGTTTCCTCGTCCCGCTCAGTCCCGTCCCTGGCAGGTTCTATTTGCTGCCTAAAATACATAAAGAAAAATATGTCTCAGACAATGGCACTGTTACGGAGCAACGTTCCCGTTGCGTTGATGTAATAATCGGTAGCCCTCCATGTAAATTCTCGACCTATGACCAGCTCTGGCTGGTGTACAGGGCTCGGGCATCACCTGAAAGCCATGGCTACCTGGAAAAAGGAAGTCACCCACCCAATAAGAGTCACCAAAGCGCGCCTGGTCGGATAATAAAGTTTAATTCTCTCTCTCTCTCTCTCTCTCTCTCAGACGCAAACCATTTTATTGCGATAGAAATTATATGGACACTCTCGGCGGATTTTCACCGTTGCCGTCGCCGTCACGTCCCGGATATATATATATATATATATATATATATATATATATATATATATGTATATATATATATATATATATATATATATATATATATATATATATATATATATATATATATAAGGTACAAAGAAAAATAAGGCAAAAGAAAAGTTCTGGAGCACTCCAGAGAAACAAGAAAAGTTCTTCAAAGCTTGTCACACGTGGAGGCTGGTAAGGATGAACACCTCATCAAGATGGGGTGCCAGTCTGGTCTGATGTCAAGTTCTTCGTATAAATGTCCTTTAGATGGAGAGCCATACGTATGAAATGCATACTTGAAGCAGTGGTTTGTTCTGCATTACGGTCTTGCATGCGCGTTTTCCACAGACTGTGCAGTCCCATAAGGAAAAACATGTCAAAGGGCACTTCATCAAGGGACGTTGGGAGAAGGTAACGTATAGTATGTGAGTTAATGTTAAAATATTTTTGAACAGTTCGTTGAAGGATGTCCCAAAATAGAATGGCATCTCTGCAGCTAATAAAACAGTGTTCTGCTGTCTCTGGTACACCGCAGAGACGACAGTTAACTGAAGAAACAAAAATACCTTTCCTCTGCAGCCATGATTTCACCGGCAGTGTATCAGTATGGAGTTTGTAAAAAAAGGCGTGTGGTTAACGTATCTTTCTCCTGATACATCAACCACCCGCCATGTATGCGCCGACGAAATAACGGCGAGCTATTTATATGCACCACTTATCGCTGGTGGTACGCAGATCTCGGAGGAGTTTGGGCGTATTTTCTACCATGCAACGCTCCTACATTCTCTTTCAATTTGAAAACTGCCCTTGATACGCGCATGACAATGTGGCCCTTCTCTGTAGCCACTCGCGATGTGGAACGAAAAAAAAAAGACCGGGCACACCTTGCGTCACACTCCACCGTGTGGCAGGACACGCAGAGTGGGTCACTCCACGCGCCGCAGTTTAAAAGAAAAAGAAATATCTAAGAGCGTCTGATTCTTCATTGTCGACACTTGCAGCGCGTTGCTCGGGTACAAAGACGTAACAACTTTGACAGTTCACGCTTGTCCTGTGTATACCTATGCGTTCTATTCGGGCGTCCTTCTTTGTGCTTCAGCGGCGCACTTCAAGTATCGAACTGCTTATCCTTCCTCGTGTGACATTCCACTTTCTTGCTATCGCATTCATTGCTTCGCCCTTGCGGCGAAACTGTGACATTTTTTCTTGCACATCGGCGACCTCCTGATAACAGATCATTTCCTGCTCGTGACTTTAGATGTGGTTTCACTGTATACCAATATACCCCATAGCGATGGCATCAAGGCAGTTGTTCATTCGTACGAAGGATCGTCTGATAAAAAATCCATTGGATGTGACACGTTAGTTACCCTATTGAATTTAATCATGTTGATAAAAGGATAAGCCGCCATTCCCATGGCCAAGCTCCCCGCCGATATCTCCTTTATTCTAATACACCGATCTGATCCTAACGATCATAGTTCCACTCTCCGTCTTCTACACTACTTTAAACATGCTCTGCGCCCCCACAGTGGCAACTGAAGCTGAGAGACACTAACCCACAGGGATTACAAGTATCCATACGAGTTCCAAGTCAGTCCTCACTCTAAAAAGTAAAGGAGGAAATGGGGGGTCGAGGTTACTCCTTTAGGGGAGTAACTAACCTGCCACACCCATTACTCCTTTTTGGGGGTAACTGCGACGGGACGAACCGTTACTCCCCGTAGAAGTTGCTCCTTCAGGGAGCAAGTGAATGGAGCAACGGATGCTCTTTGTGGAAATTCCCACGGGAGCAACGGTTACTCTTTCTCGATACTCCTCAAAGGAGGAACAGATAGTCTTTTTCGATACTGCCACGGGCAGGACGGTTACTCTTTTCCAATACTCCTGAAGGGAGGAACAGATAGTCTTCTTCAATACCCCCAAGGGAGCGACAGTTACTCTTTTCAATTACTCCTCTAGAGAGCAGCCGTTGCTCCTTACCTAAACTCCTAAAGGGAGGAACGGATGCTCTTGGTCAATACTCCTATGGGAGTGACTCTTGCTCCTTACAAATACTCCCGAGGGAGGAAAAGATAGTCCTTTTCAATACTCCCAGGGGAACGACAGTTTCTCTTTACAACGAGGAATGGATACTCTCTGTCAATACTTCCACGGGAGCAATGCTTGCTCTTTCTGAACACCTAAATGGAGTAACAGTTACTCTTTCCCATTAGTCCCGCAGGGAGGAATGAATATTATCTCTCAATACCCCCATGGGAGCGACAGTTACTCTTTCACAACATTCCTCATCGGAACAGCATGCAGTTAATCATCCTCAATGCCTCTCGATGGAGTAACGTTTGCTTGTATTGAGTGCTCCTCAAGAAACCAGCAGTCCAGCTCTGCCATCGGCAAATGAAAAAAAAGTTTTGTCGAACATGATTTTCATCGGGTTGCGCCAAGTCTGACACAAATGCTCCAGGAGAGGGCAGAAATCCAGATCTATTTGTGAGAAAAATACTTTATTGAAATCAGTCTGGCTGTTCACTGGCTCAAGATGGTTAGAGCCACAAGGACGAGTGACGTCGGCCGCAAGACGCTCTGAACTTTCAGAACTTGACACAGGAGATCGAAGGTCCGCTAAGCTTTCTTGCTGAAAACAATGTTCAGCGCCCAGTATAGCGCGATTTGTGTGGAAATGGCTGCCAAAAGGCTAGTCTCCTTAATATCAAGGCCCTCCAGGCGCACAATAAATTCCCTTGAATTCAACAAGCTTCCATTGTATGTCACTGTCGGCACATGATGCGTCTTGGTGGGGTCCTACAAAAAAAGGCACATTTTAACACAAGGCTTGTCGCTTCATTATTACAGCAGCTGATTCATGTAGCAACAGATAAAACCTAATGCTTTACGACACACTGACAAATAAATGAAATTGCAACTTATTTGCAAAACATGGTTTGACACTGGAAGGAACATTCTTAACAAGTCAAAGAACTTGCAGTAAGGCTACAGGTTTATCCACAGGTTAGAGACTGGTCTCGTTTACACGGAAGCCAGTTAATTGGTTCTGAAAAAAACAGAGGCATTTGCTGTTTGCAGGCAGCACTCATGCTAGCATACTTTATGAAGTAGAACCCTGCTTATACATTTTTCAAGGCCATTTGCAAAAAGAATGTAGGAGCCAGGAAATGGGGAAAAAAAGAGAAAGTGAGATTCGTAGTGAAATGCATAATCATATCTCAGTGGTTATCGATGAAAAACAAAAAAAGAATGTGCAGCGTTCGCTCCTGTACCTTTTTTCCATCTGATCAGCACAATGCGAGCAAATTCATTGTGGTAGGTGGGAGTTGAGCTGTTAGAATGAATTGTCGACTTGACAGACTTACTTTCCTGTACTAATTAGATACCCATTGTGCCATGTGGCTCCTACCATGATCACTTAAGTGTACATTTTTTCCGAATTAACCCAGTGTCTTTGGGTGGCCAGCACCTAAAACGGTATCTTGAAGCGACCATCCGTCGTGATCCTTTCACATCCATAAACAAGATTATCGCTGGATGCACCGGCGATAATGCCACGAGCAATGACGATCTCAGCTGACTTGCTCAGTATTTTCGGCATATAGTGCCAGGTTGGTGTGGCTTGTAAATGGTCGCATGTCTCGCAACAGTGAAAGACCAAAAACACAGCGCTTTCTCCCAAACTTCACCACCACTGCACGCATTGGCACACTCGGCCATGGTCTCATCAATCGACAGAATTGTGGAGTTAAGAACTGCATTATCGACGAAAACAATATTGTAAGCGATTCCATTGGAGGCATGAAAGAACCGAGCATGCACAGCATGCTAGCATGACTACAGCAATGACCCGCAAGTAAACAGAGTGCGAGAAGACCATGCCGTCTCTGGTCTTGGTGGCCTTAATTTTGCCAACACCTCACACAAAAAACATTTTAGAACTATGTCACCTTACAGATGGCTGTGAATTGCAAAAGATGATTGAATAATTGATGATTGAATAAATGTTTAGGGGTAAAATAGACTTCAAATCTTCCCGAAAAAAATTGTGAAATTAGAGAAAATATGCGATTTGTCGCATGTTTGACCGCATTTTTCATACTGATGCGGTCTAAGTGAAAATCCTCGTCATGCGGCGTTTGATAGAAGACTTCGTTGTTAGGTAATGAAGAAAGTCTAATAAAATAATTTTTGTTTTAAGGAAGAAAATAAATTTTGAATTTGGCCCTCCGAACGCGCCCTGCATTTCATTTTGTAGCCACTTCGCCGCAAAGCACGTGGTAGCTCTTCCAGCTGACACTCGTCACAGGCAGCGGCAAGATGCGAGATGTATGTCAGTGGCTCGTGAGTCGTCGAAAGTCTTGTCGCGTTGATCTCAGGGCGACGAGTAATGAATTCGCGTTACAATGTGAGCTTGCTTGGCGGGCCCAATGGGAGCAGCTTATGGCGTCGTTGGCACAGTGAGCTACAGGGCCGTCTGCACAACTAGCATACACATACCGAAAGAAATAATGCACATTGTACGCACTTTCTTTCGGGGTATACGTGTTGTGCAGACGGCCATCATGATGGTGTCATCCGGTTCTCCTCTCGCACCTGATCTTCCAGCGATGCTTCCGACGCTAATGCCACGCTCTTGCTTTTGAACGCGTTGACCATGGTGAATTTGCGTTGTCGTTGCACAGGATTCCTGGGCATGAAAATTCCCACTGAAGACTCTTCCACAAGGGTCTCGCGCAGCTATTTCTGAGGAACCTTTTCCTTGGCTTTCTCGTCCTGGCTGCGTTTATCTTGTAAGCATCAGGCTTCTTCCTCCGCCTTGGTCTGGGCTGCTTCATTCGCTGCTGTGATACTGTTGCAGTACTGGGCGTCTACCGTGACGTAGCCTGTACGATCCCCATTCTTCGCCACCTTGACGTCTGCAGCGTTCTCGAAGAGCTACATTTATGTGCAATACAGGCGGTATACGCTTCCGTGTCCTCATGGCCTTTCCTTTGTTTCTTCTATTTCTTCTCGCTTGATGAATTGGCTGTGATTCCCTTCCTACATGTAAACACAGAACTGAGGACTGCCTAACACCTGAATTTGTCGTATTCGGTGTGCACTCATCCTTGCTTTCTGGTGGACTGCCTTCTGAATTCCCAAAGGCTTCCCGCTGTCCTGTCGGAGTAATCTCTTCCACCACAAACACCTGAGTTGTTCCAGCTTTCTCCTCATTAGCTTGACGGGTATTGCACGTTGACGAGAGCTATGAAGGCATCGATGAGGTCTCTAGAAGTTGCTCTTCAGTGTTGATTTTTTGCATGGTAGCTTCTGTATTGCGAACTTTAATTTGACTCCTTCCAGAATGTTTGACTATTTCTCGGGAGGTCCACTCGTCTAGCTTCTGTGCGACATGATCGTTGTTGAACACGTAATGGCTTGTCGTGACATAGACGGAGATAGTATTTTTCTTTCTCTTTCTGTTCTAATCCGCTGCCTTATTGATTTCAAGTGAGCCTGTCGAGCCCTTATATGTATATGCGATCGTATGTTCCGCTCTGACCTTTGCTTAGAAAAACTGGTGCACATAAGCGTCGGCTTGCTCCATTCCTGCTTCTAAATGATCGATGTCAACTGTGTCTTCTACCTCCTTCTCAATTCCTCTGAGAAGCTCGTACTGCTCAATCAAAATTTGGTGAATATTCCTCTGCTCACTAACTGATGGGCGCTCCACGTGCAAAAGGCTTTCGATGCTTCTGATGGCTTGCGTGACGGCCTTCTTTCGAATAGGGCCTCCGTGATCCGGTCCAGTGTCGGAAACGTAAAAAATCACTGGCCGGCAGCGTTGCGAGGCGAAGTCGAAGTGGCATCCATCACAAAAGTTTCACCCGACGAAGATTCGTTATCGTTGTCGGGCTGACATTCTTCACAATCTGGGTCTCGGGGATCGTTAGGCCTCGCCCATCAGTTTCACCTAACGAAGGCTTCCCAAAAGTCCACCAGGCTACAGATGCGGTAGAGAATTCGTAGAGACCGCTCGGTCTCACCTCTGAAGGTCCTTTCTCCCGGGTGGCTCGGCAGTGTTTTTTATTGTGCCGTCTTTTATTCTACTGCTCGTGCCCAACCTCTTCCTCATTCCCCTCTCCGTCTTCCGTCCTGTTGCCGCCCGTCCGCAATCATCGTCAATATATTCCCAAGGGTCCAAGGCGGTCACTGGGCAGTTGATGCATGCTAACTTGCTTACAGAATATACACCTTCTGAAAGGGCCGTTTGCTTGTGTGCCCAGAAGCTAGCTGCAAGGTACAGATGCGTGCAATACCGTCCTTTTCCGGGTTTCGGCACCAAATATGAAGAACAGAGACCAACGTCATGGTTGCCTTCATCTTCCACCTTTCATACTACACTAATCTTAATGATGATTGTAGGCGCGCGGTGCGCGACCGTCATCGTTTTCCATTTTCAACAAGTCTTACAGCTTAATAATTTTGAATATGACGGCTTCCATTATCTTCAAGTAAGTGGAACATCAATAGGCACTCGAGTTGGACCTAATTACGGTAGTATTTTCATTCGGTTCAGGAAATGACTTTATTAGAAATCGCGCATTAAAGCCTCTTTATTATAAGCGATTTATAGATGACATTTCTTTTTCTGGCCCCATGGGGAAAATAAACTTTTATCCTTTGTAGCTGATTTCAACACTGTTCACCAATCTATTTCGTTTTCACATGAATACTCTCGTTCTACCGTAAACTTTCGGAATGTCGCAGTTTCCATATCAAACAACAAATTAATCACTCAGCTTTACAGAAAGCCAACAGAGAGGCACCGTTATCTCCACTTTTAAAATTCGCATGTAAAGCATTGGAAAACCACCATACCTTATAGTCAGGCGCTCCGTTTTGAGGCAATTTGCTCGGAACAGTCACACTTTTATGAAAAGTGTGAACAACTCCATGAAGCTTTAATCCAGCAGGAATACTCACCCCGCATTCTTGAGGATGCCGTTAAAAGAGTCTATGCGCTGAATCGCAAGGACTTGTGCCGCGCTAAGAAGCAACCATCCGTTCAGGCACATAGTAATGTGGTCCTAATACACTCAGCATCGGTGCCAAACGTTTCTTCAATTCTTAAAACACATTTCAGCATACTAGCGCAGTATTCTCACCTAGCCACTTCGGGTAGTCTTCTGACGGTCTCGTGATCTGCATGCTGTCCTAACTTCATCTAAGACGAGGGTTCCCGATAAGGTTGCCAACCGATAAGCTGGGTTATCAACCTTGCAGGAAACCACCATGCAAGGTTTGCGCGCATATGACGACGTTACACATTGCCAAAAGCACTGCTTACAATTTTTCTATACAATTAAAAGTAATTTCACGTGTGATTAATACAACTGCATCTATTTGCTCGAATGTTCCGTCTGGAAATTCAAGACATTTGAAAAAAAAACGCCAGGCCTGCGCTGAAACCGCAGCACAGTCACAGCGAAAGCTGAAAGAGCGGCGTTTATAGAGCCCGTTCTAAGCTCTCTCGGGGCTACAATACAAGTAGAAACGTACCCACTACGCCATAAATCACAATTTTTGTGAAGTTGGGAAGCACCTACTAAGCCATTATCCGCCATTCTGCGGCGAAGCAAGGCACCAGCTACACGTCTGTAAGGCATTATGTGCACTTTGTCGACGCGACGACTGATGACGATGAAGAATTATGGCTCAGCCCTTTGTAATGGGTTGGAAGCTCTAAACGGCCCACCAGTTATGTAATTTGCTTTGGGTGACGCCCAGTTGCTATTTCCCTTCCCTCTCCCGTCATGCTGTATAACATACGTTGACGTGGGAGAGAGACGGGGTGGGGCGAACAACTTTACTGAGACCCCAAGTAAATGGATCACGCCCTTATGGGCTTCATTGGCAACCTATACAAGTGCGCTTGCGAGGAACCCACTACGCTCTAAATCATTGTAATTTTACTGAGATTCCGAGGAAATGGATCACGCCCTTATGGGCTTCATTGGCAACCAATACAAGTGCACTTGCGAGGAACCCACTACGCTCTAAATCATTGTAATTTTACTGAGACCCCGAGGAAATGGATCATGCCCTTATGGGCTTCATTGGCAACCAATACAAGTGCGCTTGCGAGGAACCCACTACGCTCTAAATCATTGTAATTTTACTGAGACCCCGAGGAAATGGATCATGCCCTTATGGGCTTCATTGGCAACCAATACAAGTGCGCTTGCGAGGAACCCACTACGCTCTAAATCATTGTAATTTTACTGATACCCCGAGGAAATGGATCATCCGCTTATGGGCTTCCTTGGCAACCAATACAAGTGCACTTGCGAGGAACCCACTACGCTCTAAATCACTGTAATTTATTTGAGACTTGAGCGCGTCCTGCAGGACGTAAATAAAGTTTTTCCAATCCAATCCAACCCCGAGGAAATGGATTATGCGCTTATGGGCTTCCTTGGCCACCACTACAAGTGCACTTGCGAGGAACCCACTACGCTATAAATCATTCTAATGTTTGAGAAGTAGGGCAGCAGGCACTGGGCCATTTTTCGTCATTCTACGAAGAGCCGTGGTACCTACTAAACACATGTAAGGCATTATGCACACTTTGTTGATGCTGTGCCTGACGACGATGAAGAATTATGGCAGAGTCCTTTGTAATGGGTTGGAAGCATTCAACAACCTACTCATTGCGCAATTAGCATTGTGTGACGCCTGGTTACGGAATTCGCGTTGTGCGACGCGTTGCGCGACGGTTGGTGCTTATTTTACTCTTCTACCACGCTATATTGCATATGCTAATGTGGTTCCTTCCCGACATGAAGCCTGTATAGGAGCTTTTGGCATAGCAGTTTCAAGCACCGGCATGGCTCAGAGATTGAATGCTGGGCTCCCACGCAGAAAACGTAGGTTCGAACCTCGTTCCATCCTGAAATTTTTTTCTTATTTCGCTTTTTTTTCTTATTTCGAGCGATACTGGTTACGGACACCGGCGGCGGCGGCGGCGGACAACTGCGGCGCCAAAAACGGCCGGTGAAATGATCTCATAACAGCTTTCGCTGTAAAACCGAAACGCCCTTCAGATATCGATTTAACAACCGTAAGTGCCATGCTGCCACTATCCCGGATCTTCCGCTATCAAAACACGAGCACATTCCAGGCCGCGTAATTTTGTTTCCCCGAGGGATCGCGCACGCGAGGAAGATACGCGACCCCGAATGTGCTCATGTCTACGCTCCCGGGCCACTCATTTGACAAAATCACATATACAATCCTTAAATCTGGTTTTCGTTTCTACCACGAAAGAGAGCTTCGAGAATCGTATTTAATCTATTAATTTAAAGCCCTTACTTGTGGTATCAATGAAAGTGCTGGCAAACTTTCCATTCTACTGATTTAACTTCCGAAATGCTCCTGACTTTCCCCGCTATTATTACTGCTATACTTGCGCGCAGATAAGATTAGTTTCCTATTTCATTTTCATTGTCGCATCATGACGAAATGTTGCACACGCGTTTATGTTTATCGATAATCTGCTCTCACTTTGAACCTCTGGCTTGTTATTGATAATGTTTGTACTGGTGACGCATTTATTGTGGCTTCAGAATTTTTACTTTTCTTTTTCTTGCGCAAGTGCGTGCGTACGTATACCCGTTTTCGTATCCTGTCACGCGTCCTGTTTCCACACGCGCTTTTAACATTCGCTTGTCAGCCAGTAACAGTGCTGTGATACGTCAGTGCTCTTTTTAAATGCGAAGCATTTCTTAGCGAATCTTTGGCACATTGAGCGGATCTATCTATCTATCTATCTATCTATCTATCTATCTATCTATCTATCTATCTATCTATCTATCTATCTATCTATCTATCTATCTATCTATCTATCTATCTATCTATCTATCTATCTATCTATCTATCTATCTATCTATCTATCTATCTATCTATCTATCTATCTATCTATCTATCTATTTCCTCCAGACACGTGTGGCACATACCCGTATACCACGGGTCATGGTACACGGGGATGCGCCAGGTGATTGACAGTTTATATCTACCTATGAACGGCGAGTACAGACATTGGTAATTTAAATGCGATAGCGTTAAGAAAAACCGACATCGGCAGCGTTGACCCGACGAATGTAAACAATGAAAATTAGGATCCCAGCAGGAATCGGACATAAGCATTCTGCGTGGCAGTCAGGTATCCAACCATATATAGATCCACGCCAGGTCTATAAACTGGTTTGTAAAAACAGCCTATGCAGGCGTAATGGCGGTGCAACGTCAATTGTGCTGGTGGTGCTGGCTATCTAATTTTACAAGAAAGCAATAAACAGTACATATGTGTTCCTACGATACGGGCGTCATGTGAGGTTAACGTCTGTGCACGCGCACGACATCGAAAAAGACGCTCTGCTCGTAGAAACTGGCGTGTTAGCACTTTATGAAACCTGGAGCGATAAGCCCTCTGCGTTGTCTACAGCATGTGGATTCATTGCAGGTGGGGAGGTGTGGACACATACAAAAAATTAACACCATCTTCCCAAAGGAAACCCTGATGGGATGCGAAGCAGCAGCGTTGCGCACAGATGGCGTCACGGGTTCAACGGCGCTAACGCGGGTGCTGCGGTGAGCGCTGGAAAATTCGTTTGAAGCGATGGCTGGCGTAGGTCTTGTCGTTTCTTCAGAGAGGACAGGGGCGCTGGACCGGACTGGCGCGCGTTTCGCCTTGACTACCACGGCCTTGTGATCTGTGAAGTACACGCTGAGAGGTTCCTGCAGACATTCGACGTCGAAGTTGGCAAAGACCAGATCGATGCACGTTCCCTTTATCGTAGTGGGTAGTTTCCGTTCCGCCGACACGCACTTCAGGGAGTGCACGTCACGCATGTAATCGACGAGCCATTCTCCTCCTCCTCCGCTGACGTCAACATTGAAGTCTCCCGCGACTATAAGAGGCGCGCGTCGACACGCCTCGCCGCAATCAGTCAGCGTCTCCTCCAGACAGCGCTGAACCCGTTCCTTCGGCAGGTTGGAAGCGAGGTACAGCGTCAGGTTTATTGCGCGTGAACCGACGAGTCGGCGGTGTAGCCAGCGGCGGTCGCGGTAGCGGCAGGTGTTGAGGGCCAACGGACGAGGCAGCAGCTGCGGGCGCTGCGGCGAGCGCGCGGCAGGCGAGGGAGAGAGTGACGTCAGCGCGCACTGTGAGGGGAGCGTGTCGTCAACGCGCAGCTGCGGCGGGACCTACTTAGCACCGCTCCAACACCTGCGGCGAGGGGAACGAGTTGCGGCGCGTTCGTACGGACGCACGGAGGGACAGCGTTACACAGGCTAGTCAAAGAGCTGCTTCGCATCTAGTAACACGGCGATGCGCAACTTAAACGTAGACCGCATCCCACTTCGCAGGCCGCCAGACACCGAACATACACAGACAAGCACAGGAATCAGCGAGGTCTGCGTTGTACACATAAATCACAATAACAAAAACAATGCGCTCGCCGCCATCTACGTGAGAACTGTCAAGAACCACTTCCATCCACGCACACGGGTTCGAGAAACGTGCCTGCTTTCTGCATCATAACGGACAAGTGTAAGCACTACATATCGGCCCTTACCGCGTTTGGTGTTGGTAATACCTATATGTTGCTGTTGGCATCGTTACGCAACTGTAAACAACTGGTTATACAACAGACGTGCGACTCTTCACCATATCTGTGTGTGTTTACCAGTTGCGCCTCTTCTTAGCGTCACTTCGTAACGTCTTGCTCCATGTAAAAATTGCACCATCTCCCGCTAAAGGGGACCATGAGGCGATGCGAAGCCGGAGCGCTTGCGCGATCGCGTTCCGTTGGCGTTCGCAGGCGTTCGTTGCCCATGCTACCGACCTCGATCAGATTGTTATCGAACCGAAGTCGGTCGCACATATTGCAGCTGTGCCCGAAGCTCCGGTCGAGGAATTCGCGCCGGAACCGGGCGTCGGCACCGTCGAAGCCCGGACGTTGAAGTAGTATAGCGACGCGTTCTGCACGGGCGTTGGACTCGCCTCGTCTGTCCGCAGCCGACGCTTTGGCTCGACGCTGACGCTTGGCTTCGACGTTGGCGTTGCGTGCGGCGGGGTTAGCTTGCCGACGCTGCCGTTGCGTTTCGGCATATCGAGCCTGGTCGAGCCCGCGTTGCATCCGTAGCAGTTTCCCGCCGACGTTGCCGTTCGCGCTGGGCTTCCCTAGCCCGGAGCTCGCGGGTACGCTGACCGACGTTTACGTTGCGCTTCGGCGCGTCGAGCCTTCCGCTGCTCCGCGATCTCGGCAGGCGTTCAGTGAAGAAGGGGAGTGGAGAGGTGTGTGGAGAGGGTATGCGCATGCGAAGTAAGGGCTGTCACGCCGCACACCACCGGATTCAACTCCGTCATAAGTTGCTTCGCATTACATCGATTCCCAAGGCACGTGGCATCTGCCCAATTTTTTATCTTACGTTACCGTTGCATGTGACTCCGATGAGGACCGGTTCCGCGGCCGAAACATCAGTGATGAATATATGTATCAGTGATATATATATATATATATATATATATATATATATATATATATATATATATATATATATATATATATATATAGAGAGAGAGAGAGAGAGAGAGAGAGAGCGCGCAAACGGGGCGGAGCGCTAATGACCGCATGCGCGAGCATGCGACCAACGTCCGTAAACAAGCCAGAGATAGTCAATTGTCGCTTCACTGTAATGCATGCGGTTGCCAGCCATCTTTGAAAGATTCCATTTTCCTGTCGAAGTACTATGATGAACGGACGCGTGTCATTTCTGAAGCGTATGATATCTATAATGGCGGAGAAGCATGTGTCAGCCTCCCCTCGATCTCCCTCCTTCCGAAGGAGTTAACGTTTCTGTCCGAGTGAGGATTTTTTGGCCTCTGCGCAGGCTAATCACCTTTTTTCTTTGTTTCCTTGCTTTTTGTTTCCTTTAGATTGTGGCGGAGTATATATATGTAGACTGGAAGAATAAAACACATTTGGTTGTTAGTCAGCGCCGTTGTTTGCGTCCTTTGCTCGTCCCGTCTTTTAGCGCTGTTTCTACAGTTAGATATGAACCAACCAGCCCAAATGCGTACCTTATTACGACCTCTCGATCGCCAGCGCGCAGCGCGAAACGACTCCGCCACAGACGGCATGTTCTCTGCTATGCTAACGGCGAGCTATTTATGTACACCATTTGCCGGTGGTGGTACTCAGAGATCGGCGGTACAGCCTGTTTTCGTTATCACTAGCGAGATGGCGCGAAGGGCTCGAACAGCGCGCTTTAAAAGTTGTCCCCCACGCTTATTAGCGCGCGCCTCGACAGGGCATGGTCGCTCGTGCGGGCGCTTATCTCGTGATCTCGGTGGTTTGTACGTCTTGCGCTCTGCCTGCAAGTTTCCGTTGAGAGCACGAAGGTCACCTCGCTCACTGCAGCGGCCGCTTTTGCGAAGGGAGCGCGCTGCTCACACAGAAATAAGTTACGACTGTGACAGTACGCGCTCATCCTGTGTATGTTCGTTCCGCGCGTCCTTTCTGCTTGAGCAGCGCATTGCAAGTTTCGAGCGGCTTGCCGTTCGTCGCGTAACATTACAATTTGATGCTGTAGCATTCATTCCTTCACGCTTGGGGCGAAAGAATGCACAACAAACGCTCAACTACGTCTGTGAAGACACGTTTCACTTTCGTGTTATACCGATTCCTATGACAGAGGGATCAGCCATGGTTTTTTAAAGACGATAGTCTTTCTTGGGGAACTTAAACGCAGAAATTTTGGTCTGTCTTTCTGTCTTTCTGTTTGTCGGCACGTCACCCGATTCAGCCAACCGGCCAAAGTAGAACCACTTGCTTACCGCCCACCAACCTTGAACTGGTACGGCTGTTCATACTTGTGAACGTTGTCGATCAAAAAGTAAATATTACGCATATCTGAGGCGTAACATCATTAGGTAAGTATTAGGTGGTGTGTTCCTTTAATAGAAAGTACATAGATACGCAATTTTAAAGACCTTGATGGTATGCGTTTAACGTTGAGACAGTAACGCGTTTATTAAAAGATTGTCACAGCTGAAGCGATCAGCGGTCCAAGCCGAGCAAGCGCGAGCGCCAACAACAACCGTCTTCGTCTTCTTTCGCAGGCGTTCTTGTCTGCGCCCTACCATGTTACAAATTACTCCCCCCGCGGAAAAGGAGCCATCCTGGCGACCTAAGGAACGGGTACAACTGGTGGGTCATAATGCGGCTTCAGTCGATCGACGTGAACAGTCTCGCGGCCGCGACGACGGCGGTCCGTAGATGATTGAACAGGCTCAATCATATAGTTAACTGGGGATGCTTGACGTAGGACGCGGTAGGGGCCTTCGTACTTAGGCAGTAGCTTGGTGGAAAGGCCAGGAGCGGATGAGGGAACGCGAAGCCACACCAACGTTCCAGGCGAATACGACTGAGGAGGCATGTTTTCGTCGTGACGGTCCTTCTGGCCCTACTCGCCCTACAATGTTACAACCCTAGTTTCTTAAGGTGCGCTGAAAATGCGACTGCGCTGAAACTTGTCTTCCTCCGTGCCCTCTGCACAAGCTCATGTTGTGCTTCGGTTTCGGTTCAGTATTGCATTGTACGAATGACAGGGGGCGCCGCTCTGGCATTCCTGTTTTACCCAGGCGACGTGTAAGTAAGAGAGTTTGTGGAGAGTACTCGTTGAGTGCGGACGTTTCTTCTCCTTCGGCGCATTGCGCCAAACAGCGTGTTCGGGCTGGCCGGCGTCCCCACCGGTCGCGTTGGTCACCGCCGGTCTTCGCCTGCCGCTGCGCCGGGACTACCATCCCGCAACACAGCACTCATGTTTCCCGACGTACTGCCAGATGGCGTCCATATCTCACGCAGCGCCTCTTCTATCATCTTTAGACGACATTTTTGGTTGAGTTTCCACACAAGGCACTTGAAGTCTATTCAACTTCAATGATGCGGTGCGACATTGAGGTTACCCATCTTTAATGGTTGACTTAGTGCAAGAGCATGCAAAATACTCCTGTGTCAAACGGCGTCAGTGTGGCCTACGTTCCGGTGCTAGAGTTTAGGGGCCAAATCACTTTCAGAGCCAAATTAAAAATATAAATCCCTTTTATTGGACAAAATCATGCCCGTTGTCGCCGATGTGACAAACAACCGTCACAATTTCACAAAAATAAAAAAAGTGCCCCCACCTCCCCGAAGGGAATCGTGAGGAAATGCGAATGCATTTCTTGCGCCGAGAGTACACGGCGTAGTAACTTTAATGGCGTAAAGCTGGACACATCGACGCGCTCAAGTGTCTCCCTTTCGGGCGCCTCTTTCAACGAACGCTTCCTACGTGCGTTCGTAATCACCTCAGTGATGTTGCCACCGCCTTCAATGCAGCCCAAACGCGTTTAGAACGCTCTGTTTTCAGGCTGTGCCAAGGCAGCACAAACGCTACAAACGCGTTTCAAACGCACTGCATTGAGGCTGTGGCGCAGGGAGGAGAGAGAGCGAACGGCGAGAGAAGGAGCGGCGAAGCACTGCATCTACCCTCTCCTACACTCTCTCCACACGAGCTCCCGCGATGCGAGCGCCCTCACACACCAGAGCGCGCTCCTCCTCTCCACCCACTCTCCGCTACTCCGCCCGCACCACCTGCTCCGGTTGCTAGGGGCGAGGATAAGCGCGCGCGGCCGCAGCTGTTGCTATGGGAGAGGGAGTGAGAGCGGAGAGGCGCACGGATAACGCCGGACGCCTGACATAGCCCGACTAAGAAATGCATTCGCATTTAAAAAGTATTTCTGAGGGGTACACAGCCCTTTGAACTTAACCCACTCCATCCTTTTTATATATTAAATGCGAAGTATTTTTGAGCGAACCTCTTGCACTTTGGGCGTTTCTATCTACGTATTTATCTATCTATCTATCTATCTAGCCGCCTACGTCTGGGTGCTCTCCTAATCGTCTCCATAGGCTGCAATATACCAAAATTTGCACAGCATAGGATGAATGTATGACGAACACGATTCACTGGTCATGACATGAAAAATTCGGCAGATCCCACGTACCGTGGGAATCGATGGTATGCGAAGCATGCGCGGGATTGTGACTGTGGCATAATTTTCCATGTTGAGCGAAAATTTACGGAATGACGCGAGAGAAATGTGGAAGTGGTATAAACACACTCATATATGCTGAAGAGTCGCATATGTATTATGTAACCAGTTGTTTACAGTTGCGTAACGATGCCAACAGCAATATGGGTGTTACCAACACCAGACGCGGTAAGCCGATATGTAGTGCTTATATTCTTCAATACTGGATATCGCGAATCCGAACAGCAGAAAGAAGAAACACAAATGTACAGGACAGGCGTAACTCGCAACTAAGCTTCATTCAGGAAAGTTTCCCTGGATATACACACATGCAAGTGGCACGCGCAGGCGCACTGCACGTACGTTACAGTCACAGATGCAGTTATGCCAAGCTACTTGTGCACTCACCAGTTGACAGTTGCGTTATAGTTATTATGCTTATACTTGTCCGTTATGACGGAGAATGCACGCGAGTTTCACGAACCCGTGTGTATGTGTAGAAGGAGTCCTTCAACATTCTTGAACAACGTCATCAGCAACGTGATCAGTGAGCACCAGCAGCAAAGCCGGACTTGTTGATCGGATCCGTTCGTGATCGCGGCTACGAGGGGTCTATGTGTAGTGAAGTGCGAGGTATTCGCAATGCCCATAGACTGTTGCGCCACTGAGCGGAATTCAGGAACGTCCTCTCGAGGAGGGTTAGTAGACGACAAAATGGCGGCACTATGCAGTCGCTCCCTTGTTCGGCTGTGCTAGCCTCAGTGTTAACGCGTTGGCAAGAAAGGAACGCAGCCCTGGCACTAACTGGGTAGTGCAAAGAGAGCCGTCCGCAATGGAATGTGCATAGGCCAGAATATATCCCTCCTCTTTCGTTGGTGTCGAGGCGCCGTTTCCTGAAAATCAAGGACCTGGAAAGCTTCTTCCGCCAATCCACGCTTCAGAAACAAAGGAAACTGATCAAAGCGAACTGCGAGTACAATGCAAAATAAGTTTTAGTTATTCCCGCGCGCTGCAACTCGCAAGTACAAGCGAGCATCACACGACATCGAATTCGAGGCAAGCTCTCCGACATCCGTTTTCTAGCGCCTAAATGCGTTAAAATCGGGCATATACGTAATGCCACAGCGATTAAGTACATACACGATCAATTTACTTAAATATGCATCTTACGATCAGTGGTACACAACTCCGTTCGTCAAGGACAAATGGACCCGGCGATTTTCGCCTTTGCAGTTGCACTCTCCGTTAATTCATCTCTCGCTTCCTGTGCATTGGACTGTTTTATTACGCATCCTCAAATGGTCTCTTGATGGTCGTCTTCCGTTTGTGTGTACCGCAAATGGGGATACGTGCGTCCACTTTCGCGGGGTACAACCAAAGGCAAAACCGTGCCGAGATAGCTACGGCAACCGCGGAGGACACGGGCGACACAAACCTGAAGGTGGTCACGACCAACATTCTGCGATTTACTTGTATGGCGCACGTAGTAGCTAGTTAGAATCAGAACTCTGAGCCTTCAAAACGTACGTCCGCGATGATGTGTTGTGAGGACCAACTCGTCGCGGTGTGCGTATCACGCGTCTTCAGACTGCCTCTAGCTGCTCACTTCGTGTTACACGACAAGCACCGCCAGGGGCGTAGGCAGAAATTTTTTTCGGGGGGGGGGCACCTCCTTGATCTGTAGTGGGGACGAGCAGGCAGATGTGGTCGAGTGTCATTTTCTGCTCTGTATGCTATGGCAAAAAAAAATTTCGGGGGGGGGGGGGGGGGCACGGGCCCGGGTGTGCCCTAACGTGGCTACGCCCCTGAGCACCGCGGTCAGAGCCTCTGCTGAGCTTCATGGTCAAGGTTACCACGGTTCTACATCAGGGCTACGCAAAACAACAGCCGAGCAACACTATCACACTTTCTCATGCGACCGGCTGTGGAGAACGCGGGTACTTCGCTTACCGAACACGCTCGCAACATCCCATATCCAGCGCTCTCGCCTTTCTTCTTCGTACGACAACTATGGAAATCGGTAAAACTGAACGTTGTTATTCAGTCTTTTACATCCGTGGCAATTCACAACGCAACAGTGCGTCTTTTGCGGCGTTTCTTCGTAGCGTGTGGAGGGGTGTCGTCTGCTGCTGTTTTCGCCGTCGTTCTGGCGAGTGATCCAGCAAGCACTTCACGACGGTACGGCGGCGCGTCCGACAAGCGGAGAGCAATTCACAGCTTTCGTTCTGTGTGTTAAATGCGCAAACACACGCGATATTACGCTCAAGCGTTGTTTCGCACTCGCTAGTTGCACCTGGTCCCATAGCAAACTGTGTGAGGGAGTTGGTCTATGCACTACTCAATACTTCTCCGACAGGTGGCGCCACACGTCTTGGAAACTCCAGAGTCTGACGTCTATAGCATTGGACAGTGTTTGTTGTAGTGCATGAGTCCCATAACACTGTACGCAGGAGGCCGCGCGGGCTCGCGATGTGCTCTTGTATAACTGAGCGATCTCAAGTTGGCGATACATTAAAAAAATGCGCCCGTCGGGCTCCTAGCGCCACCTCGCTGGTAATGAAGAAACGCCTATTATCGCCCGCTGTCTCTGAGTCCGTCCAGCGCTAAATGGTGTGTATATAACGCTCGCCGTTAGCTACGTGGAGGATCTGCGTTTCGTGGCGTAGTGGATAGCGCCGCTCGCTGCGGAACAAGAGGTCCCTGGTTCGATTCCGCGCTTCGGAAGCATTTTCTGAATTGTTTTTCTTTGGGGCCTTTATATATATATACATACTTATACATATACGGTGCATGACGGCGGCGACGGCGACGGCGACGGCAAAATCCAGCCGAGAGTGTCCATATAATTGCTATCGCAATAATAGGGCCTCTATCCTTTGTCAGCAAAGTGCTGTTACGAATCGTGCGAGCGGCGTTTCAATCATTCGAGGACGCGTCTGCTCGACGCCTTTCGTGGAGCGAACGCTTTCCATCCACGCCGTCCTTCGCCAGTGTGTTGGGCATGGAGGAAGGAATCTCCATGGTGTTGGGTTTCATAGCCACCGCTGCGCCGCTTGTTTTTGTACGTTTGTTGATAGGTGGCAGCACACTGCAAGCGATTTGCTTGTTGACCGCTCTGAGAGCAAAACGTTCTCCGCGCCCAGACGTCTGTCTAATTGTAAACGTGGTGACGCGGAGTGGTCGAAGTCGTTCGGCAGAGGAAATTCTTCAGATTGCTTTCAGCAGTGATGTTGAAAGAAACCATCTTGACGACGAGGATTTTTCACTGGACGTAGAAGACTGTGAAAGCACCGAGAGTGACAGCGACGATGAACCACCAGCTGCTAACTCACGAGGAGCGAGTTGCACTTCACGTCCCCTCGTGCGTTAAAGTTCTTTCACACTCGTAAGTCACTTTGATTGTATTTAATGTATAATATCCTTGAGCGAGATCAAAATAAAAGCATAGTTCCTCTCGTGCATTGCATGTATCGCAATTATTGTGGATATTATGGAGCGCCGCATGCCGCCAACACGCTCGAGCTCGACCAACGAAGCGAAATGGTTAGAGCGATGGAACGTGCAGTCACTGCCACAATCCACGCCTCTCGGCGAACTTCTTCGATGTTGCGAAAACCATGTGTTTATTCTTTTCGATATTCATGTTTCGATCGTGCTGATCGAACCTGCAACATGCGAGTGAAGTACACACGGCTAGAGTCTCAGCATGGCTGTGACACAAGCGCTACTGAATGGCATGTTAAATGCTTGTGTTCCGTTGAAGACGTAACTCCGCGTTTTCGACTGCGCAAGTAATGACGACGGGGTATTATCGCAGAACACTTTTATGTTTGCAAGCCATCATCACGCGCAGCAGCGATGGCGCTACTCGCTGGCGGCCTACTACTGCGGCAAATCCGTCAGGCAGGCTCGGTACGTACTACCTCGGAGTGCCGTTCAGCTCATACGTCAGTTCTAGTTCATACAGATTTATGTAGCACGCACAGGATTTCACAAAGCATCGTTATGCACACTAACGGAGCTGAAATATAACCTTTCACTTCGCAGCAAATAATTAGGTGGCGAGTACTTAGCACTTTCCATTGTTTGGGAAAGTAGTTTAGTCTCATATCCATTTCAGCGCAGCTCATGACTTCATCCGGTGAAAGTGGCACGGTCCGTACGTCCGAACGTCCTATCTGTTCCTATGCTAACAAACGGGTTGACCCTCCTCCTGGCGCCATCTTGAAAAGCACGGCGCGCCACCTATAGTTCGTGGGCATTGCGAATAGCACAGCTGGTGGAAAGCCTGGAAGCCTCTTACGATGAAATGATATAAGACGCCTCCTGTCCTGCACGTGGCAGCGAGGTCTTTTGATGCCCTGTCTACATTCAAGCAGTGTTTCACTCAGTATAAGGACCAGGCGTTGTTGGGTATTGATAATTCAATGTTGCAGTCACCGGTACTGATGAGAGGCCTTGTTCGCTCGGAAGATTTATTGTAGGAAGCATTGACATCGGTTTTTGCGTAATCGACGTGGTCCACGTTGCGGACCACGTGAATGAGTGCATGGTAGCTGAGCGTCTTCCAGGGGTGTTCTGTCTTCAGCTTCCTCACTTTCCCTGTGTTCGCCGTGGTGGTGTAGCGGTTACGGCGCTCGGCTGCTGACCCGAAGGTCGCGGGTTCGATCCCGGCCGCGGCGGTCGCATTTCGATAGATGCAAAATGCTAGATGCCCGTGTACTGTACGAGCTCGGTGCACGTTAAAGAGTATGAGATGGTCAAAATTCCGGAGCCCCTCGCAACGGCGTCTCTCATAATCATATCCTCGTTTTGGGACATAAAACCACAACAATTGCTATATTACCACTTTCCTTGCGTGTCAATGTGTGTTTGCGTTTACTTTGTTGGTTGAGACTTTGTATCACCTGTGGCACATACCCACATAACACAAACTCTGGTATGCGGGTATGTGCCACACGTGACTGAGAGAAAGGGTTTCATGACGTACGCGACAGGTATTTGCGTTATTCATGCCATGACCAGTGAATCGTGTTCGTCATACACTGATTCCCTGCTATGGCAATTTTGGTACATTAGAAGTTATGGAGACGACCAGGAGAGCTCCCAGACGTAGGCGGCTAGATAGATAGAAACGCCCAAAGT
The DNA here is from genome assembly GCF_013339695.2 of Rhipicephalus sanguineus. Lineage (NCBI taxonomy): Eukaryota > Metazoa > Arthropoda > Arachnida > Ixodida > Ixodidae > Rhipicephalus > Rhipicephalus sanguineus. The sequence continues at coordinate 59,912,963 of NC_051181.1, forward strand.
GCATGAGTTTCGCTAAGAAATGCTTCGCATTTAATAGCGCAAAATACCTGTCGCGTACGTCATGAAACACTTTCCCTCAGTCACGTGCGGCACATACCCGCATAACAGAGTTCATGTTATGCGGGTATGTGCCACAGGTGATAACATCGTCTCAATCAGCGCAGTAACCACGAACATACACATTCGCACGGAAGGAAAGTTATCATAATAGTAATTGTTGGGGTTCTACTTCCCAAAACCACAATATGATTATGAGAGACGCCGTAGTGAAGGGCTACGGAAATTTTGACCATCTGGTATTCTTTAGCGTGCACTGACATGGCACAGTACACGAGCTTCTAGCATTTCGCCTCCATCGGAATGCGACCGCCGTGGCCGGGATCGAACCCGCAACCTTCGGGTCAACAGCCGAGCACCGTAACCACTACACCACAGCGGTGGACGCAAGGAAAGTTAGGGAACTGACGCTGGAAGACGCTAGGCTACGACCAACTCGTCCACGTGGTCCGTAACGTCGACCACGTGGATTACGCGAAAACCGGGGTCAATAGAGTGTTTTAGCAAGTTACGGAAATGCGGTACGCAAATACGGTAAGGCAGTACGGTAGCGTTCCTCCTTTCCCGCTGGTTGTGCTTTGGCCGCTCAACGACCGGGAAAGGAGGAGCGGTACCGTACTGCCTTACCGTATTTGCGTACCGCATTTCCGTTCCTTGCTAAAACACTCTAATGCTTCCTACAGTAACTCTGCCAAGAGGACCGTGTCCCTCATGATTACCGGTGGCTTCAGCATTGATTTATGAAACCCAACAACGCCTCTTTCTTAGACGGCATAAAAGACGGCTTGGACGTGGACAGGGCATCACAAGACCTCGGTGCCACGTCCAGGACAGGAGGCATCATATATCATTTCTTCGCAAGAGCCATCCACGGTTTCCACCAGCTCTACTATACATCGAATTTCACTACAATTAGACCGTTCGTAGCCGCGATCACGACCGGATCCGATAACAAGTCCTGTTCAGCTGCTGGTGCTCCCTGATCACGGTGATGATGACCCTGTTCAAGAACTGCCAAGAACCCCTTTCGCACATGCACACGGGTTCGTGAAACGTGCGTGCGTTCTCCGTCATAACGGATAAGTATGAGCATAACAACTGTAACGCAACTGCAGTCTGCAACTGTGATTGTAACGTACGTGCAGTGTGCCTGCTCGTGCCACTCGGCTGTGTATATATCTAGAGTAACTTTTCTGAATAAAACTTAGTTGCAAGTAGCGCCATTCCTGTGCATCTGTGTTCATTGTTCTATTCTAATTCGCGCTGTCCAGTATTGAATAATATAAGCACTGCATATCAGCTTACTCCGTCCGGTGTTGGTAACACCTATGTTAATGTTGGCATCGTTAAGCAACTGTAAACAACTGGTTACATAATACATGTTCGACTCTTCAAAATATGTGTGCGCGTATACCATTTGCACGTTTCTGTAGCGTCATTCAGCAACGTTTCGTTCAATGTGAAAAATTGCGACACAGCCACCTTCCTGCGCATGCTTCGCATAACATCGATTCCCACGGTACGTGGGATCTGCCAATTTTTTTGTTTGCGTGAGTTTCTGTTGGCTTACAGAATGCGCGCGCGGCTACGGAGCAAAAAACGAACGCGACCAAAAGCCGCGCAAGCTTTGAAACAGCAAAACTGGTCGATTCTGAAGATTAATCTGGTTGCTTCTAGGTTGTTTCTAGCCATTAGATAGGTGATCCAAGTTGTTTCTAGGTTGCTTCTAGATCGTTGCTAGGCTTTAGCTAGGTGATGCTAGGTTGTTTTTACGTTGATTCTCACCGCAAAGAGGTCAGAGTTAAACCACAGTCACAGACACCACACGGGCACGTCGTCGTTGGCGTAGGCTTTCCATCGCTTCGGGGTCTTCTCGCAGTCGCCGTTGACTCTCCTGTTTCCTATAGTATGCTCTCGTTCTACTTACTCGGGGTCTTCGGCTCGCCGCCGTCGCTTCGCAGCCATTCGTTGGGCTAAGTCTTGACTTTGTAGCGCACTAGCGTGGGCTACAAGAATCCGGGAAAAGACGATGATGACGAAGCAACCACCACAAGATGGTTTTACCATAGAGATATGGTTTTACAGCTTACCGGTTAGAAGACCTGAATACGCCTTTATCAGTGGCCCTGACTCCTTCTTTCTTGCTCATTGGCCACGATTTCATACACCCCAAATCATTTTTATTCAAAAGAAACTAGACAGAATTAAGGTGGACATTAGAACAGTAATTGAAACTAATGGCTCACATCGTAATGTTACGATAGAATATGATGAAAATTCCCCCCAAAATCTAAGTTTATATCTGTCAGATTTTTGAATAACGGGTTAAAAGATTACATGGTACATGCAGAAACAAATAAACATAATAGCCGCAGATGCTTCTGTGAATAATCAAAAGGCAGGCGTAGGAATTGCTTCCGATTTGCTTGGCTGGTCATTCTCAGTGAGGCTGCTAGATTTTACTCCTGTTTTTCAAGCTGAGCTCATGGCTATTATTTTGGCGCTTCGAAAACTGCCTTCAGCCGAAATTAGTACAATCATAATGACAGATTTTCTTTCGGTATGTGCAGCACTTAACAGCTTCAGAACATTCACGAGCCCTAATGACTTTGCGCACATTAGTACCGTCACAGCTGAAACTCCTGAAATTATTGTGGGTGCCAGGTCACTGCGGGATACAATTAAATGAATTGGCCGATTCCTTAGCCCGGGCTTCCCTTGATGGACCAATAATTTCGGTACTCCGAGAAGTTCAATACATAGTAACGATCAGATATCGAAAATTAGCTATTTGTACAGATATGATGGAAACTATAACTACCGTATTTACTCGAATCTAGGCCGACCCTGATTCTAAGCCGACCCCCGAAATTCGCAAGGCCAGGAAAGACAAAAACCTATTCATTGTACACGAATCTAAGCCGACCCCCCCACTTTCGCACATCGTTTTTTCGAAAAAAACATCGGCTTAGATTCGAGTAAATACGGTAAATGGACAGAATATCAACACCTTAAATTTCCGTGGAAACCTAAGGGGAGTCAATCTAGAAAGTTTGAAGTTATTATTTCCAAATTTCGATGCCGTGTCCGCCCATTAAACTTATATTTACACAGGGCTGGTCTGGCGATATCACCCCTTTGCCCATTTTGCTAAGAAACAGAATCTATTGAACATTATTTATATCATGTCGCAACTATTCACTAATCAGGAAAAGACTTCTGGTTATTCCGTTTTCGACGATTGGTGTAAGCTTAACTGCAGAAGATGTTCTAAATTTCGGTGCCTCTGTTCTGGGACATTGTCACAGAGAAAATTTTGATGCTGTGTGTAATTTCATTCTAGCCACTAAACGCATGCCAACATAATGTCTACTTTAAGAAATACTGGAAAAATACTCCTGAAATAATTATAAAATGTGATTAAAGGTAGGACATACAGTCGAATTTCATCGGGTCAGGTAAACTCAGCTGTCGGGTCGGATCAAAATTTCAACCTTCCGTTATTATAGTAGCACTTATTTCCTTTTTTTGTAATTAATGTAATTATATATCTTTCATAGACTACAATACCCTTCGTAATTTTATTGCTGTTTATCTTCGTAATTTTTTTCTACTTCACGGATAGGGAGGTAAGCATTAATTTATAAGCATTATCACCCATAGGCTACAATAAGTCTTCTTGGCCAATCCCCCAGAGTGGGTATGTGCCAAACTTGGTAGGCTACAAACAAACAAGGGGCGGTCGCGCGTGTTCTTGTTCGGGGCTGTGTAAACGGTTCCACACGAAATACACAATTTGTGGTCTCACAGCATCGACATCTGTCTGCCTGTTTCCACACCTTCTTCCTTTTTAGTGGACCAGTGGTGAGGAGTGGGATTTAACCAATCTCTATGGTACATACGCGTTATGATGATGATAGTTTTCTGATAGGCCGCGCAAATTTCAGTGGCACATACCCGTTTGCCCGTTGTCTTCTTCATTTGTGGTGGACCAGTGGCGAGTAGTGGGATTTACCCAATTTATGTGGCACATACCCGTTTATGATGATGATAGTAATTTGTGATAGGCCGCACAGGCACATACCCAATAGGCCGCACAAATTACGGCTACCTTAAGCAGCCTTGCTGTTAAAACATTGCATATATTTTATTGCATCACAGCCATACGGCATTTGAAAGAGCACAAAAGCAAAAGGCGAGGAGGCATATTTTTATTCTTTATTCGTGCCTACATTTATTAACAATACCATATGCAGGCCTCATATCGGGAAGGAACCACATTAATATGTGCAATCTAGTGTGGTAGACGAGTAAAATAACAACCAGGCGTCACACAACGTGACTTCCGTAACTGGGCGTCACACAATGCGAATTGCGCAACGAGTGGGTTGTTGAATGCTTCCCAGGGGCGTAGCCATGGGGAGGGGGGGTTCAAACCCCCTCGAAATTTTTCAGTTTTGCTTGCGTGTGTATTCACGCACATACAAACGCACGCACGAACATGCCTAAAGTATGGTTGAACCGCCCCCCCCCCCCGCCCCCCGAAAACTATTTCTGGCTACGCCCCTGATGCTGCCAATCCATTACAAAGGGCTCTGCCATAATTCATCATCAGCCCCAGCATCAACAAAGTTCACATAATGCCTTTACAGCTGTTTAGCGGGTACCACGGTTCTCCGCAGATTGACGAAAAATTGCATAGTGGCTGCTTGCCTACAAAAAATCAAGATGATTTATAGCGTAGCGGGCGCAGAGGGCTAGGGGCCCGCCTCTTCCCCCCCCCCCCTCGATATTTTGGTGAAGCTGGTGTTCTTACCAAAAACTAAAAGCCGAATTCTTCTGTCTCTCATTCCCCATTAGCAGCCATTGGCATGTTCCAGTAGGAAACGCCAGGCCTGCGCTGAAATCGCAGCACAGTCACAGCGAAAGCTGGAAGAGCGGCGTATAGAGCCCGTTGTAAGCTCTCTTGGGGCTACAATAGAAGTACACTAGAATGGTACCCACTACGCCATAAATCACAATTTTTGTAAAGTTGGGAAGCACCTACTGAGACATTATTCGTCATTCTGCGGAGAATCGAGGCACCAGCTACACGTCTGTAAGGCATTATGTGCACTTTGTTGACGCGACGACTGATGACGATGAAGAATTATGGCTCAGCCCTTTGTAATGGGTTGGAAGCTTTAAACGGCCCACCAGTTATGTAATTTGCATTGGGTGACGCCCGGTAGCTATTTCCCTCTCCCGTCATGCAGTATAACATACGTTGACGGGGTAGAGAGACGGGGGGGGGGGCGAAGACCTTTACTGAGACCCCGAGGAAATGGATCATGCGCTTATGAGCTTCCTTGGCAACCAATACAAGTGCACTTGCGAGGAACCCACTACGCTATAAATCATTGTAATATTACTGAGACCCCGAGGAAATGGATCATGCGCTTATGGGCTTCCTTGGCAACCGATACAAGTGCACTTGCGAGGAACCCACTACGCTATAAATCACTGTAGTTTTTGAGAAGTAGGGCCGCAGGCACTGTGCCATTTTTCGTCATTCTACGGAGAGCCGTCGCACCTACTAAACACATGTAAGACATTGCGCACTTTGTTGATGCTGTGCCTGATGACGACGAAGAATTATGGCAGATCCCGTTGTAATGGGTTGGAAGCATTCAACAACCTACTCGTTGCGCAATTCGCATTGTGTGACGCCTGGTTACAGAATTCGCGTTGTGCGACGCTTGGTGCTTATTTTACTCATCTACCACGCTATATTGCATATGCTAATGTGGTTCCTTCTCGACATGAAGCCTGTATAGGACCTTTTTGCAAAGCAGTTTCAAGCACCGGCATGGCTCAGAGGTTGAATACTGGGCTCCCACGCAGAGGGCCCCGGTTCGAACCTCGTTCCATCTTGGAATTTTTTTCTTATTTCATTTTTTTTTCTTATTTCGAGCGATACTGGTTACGGGCGGCGGCGGCGGCGGCGGCGGCGGACAACTACGGCGCCAAAAACGGCCGGTGAAATGATCTCATAACAGCTTTCGCTGTATAAATAATGAAAGTGGGTGTTTTTCTCAAACAGTCAAGGTTTTCAGCAATTGCCCCCCCCCCCTCCCCCGGAAAAAATTCCTGGCTACGGGGCTGTTTGTGAACGTTGGGTATTTATCCGTAACCGCAAAACAGCAAACAGGTCTCGTTTCACGTTGTCGTAACGCACCGACGTTCACCGCACCAAGCTTCAAGGTATACGCGCAGAGAAGGGAACAGGGACAGTATGCTGGACTTGGCCGCATTCGCACTGCACGTTCGAAGAGCGATGGCGCCACCAAGTGAGTGCACTAAGCCTACAGGTGTGTGGTAGTGGCACTCGCCCGTAGGCATTCATGGGTTTTGCTGTTCTCCTTAGATTAACATTGTGTTGCGTGTGCTGCCGAAGCCACGTAGAAAGAAGCGCGTGGTACCAATCTGATCCTACAGATGCCGCACCGAGCCCCATCCGACTAGAGTTACTCTATATGCTACCTTTAGGTAGCAGAGTTGCGCATCCGTCTTCCAAACGCCGCTAACAACCATGCGTTGCGGAGAAGCTGACGCTCGGGCGAATTTTTGTATTTCTCGATGCCGCCGCTGCAGCGAACGGGATTTACACTTGTCACTCACAGTAAAGTTAATCCCCGGTCTTCGACACGCCAAACATGTCGATCAGTGACCCGGTAGGCATGTCGCCTGCAAAAACAGAGTGCGTCTTCGCCGCATAGCTGTGGTTGCTAGCCAGACCTATGCGCAACTCTGCTACCTAAACGTAGCATATACAGTGACTCTACATCCGACTAAAGTCCCTGGATATCTTTTAGGGGCGAAGCTCCTTAAGGCGGCACCCGTTCGTCCCTCGTAGTCGTAGTAGTCGTAGCAGAGAATATCTACCACTTTAGAGAACGGAAACTGTACCTTTGACTGTAGTACGGAAATAAGGGTAGCGGCGGCGTACTGAACTGCAATAGAGCGAGGCGAGATGGCGCTGCAAGTACTATCATCATCATTAGAAAAACGCGTTTTTGCGGTTGGTTCGCCCTGGTCGCGCTACTGCGTTTTTTGTTCCCTGTGGTATTTTGTTCTTTGTCGTTGCTAAATCGTTGCTCGCGTGTGTAATATTTATCGCCAGGTGACCAAACTGGCCTCGACTGGCAAAAACAACGTCAATCAAGTAAGGTTTGCATCGTTTATTGTGAGTGCCCAAGCTGGTACAAGCAATGTATACAGTCAGGTCCAAGCAAAACAAGTCACTCATACACGTCGAAAGCTTTCAACCCGTGCGTGTGTAATCAGTCTGAAAGCTGACAAATATGTGCATATAACTGAACACCGACATCGCTGAAAGAACGTTGCTCTCGTTGTGTAGCAGCGTCCGAGTTTTAACAGCATAGCTTTAGGACAAGGGTCTTATCCTTCCTTTAGTTATGCGGCGCTTGCCAGGTTGTGTTGATCTTTGAGTGCATGGTGTGGAGTCGGAAACGAAACGTGCGCTACGCCGACAGATAGTTGGCGCAGTGAGAGCAATGTAGTTTTGATTAATCTATTACGTAAACAATCGCGGATGCGTACAGTTCTGCATCCTTCTCGCTCTGCGATGTCACCTTGAATGCGTTACAAATAAAGAATATCGCGTTGTGTCTACAGGGCAGGCACTAATTTCTCGGCTAAATTCTCGGCCGTGAAGCCATACCATAGGTATTACGTATTCAGGTAATAGGTGGAAGAAAATATTTCAGGCTCGTTTTGTTCCTCGATATAGTTCAGTTACACAGTTTCTACAGCTAGAATTTCTTGGCGCTAGTAGTAATCGGACTGCTGAGTATGCAGCATATATGAATGCTAAAGAAACAGAGATATAAGGCGAGTCTTACATATTCTAGGAGCACAATTCTAAGAAAATAAGCTTTAGGCATGCAGTGTACATCTTTGTTGGTGTTCGCACAGAACACTAAACAACTGCTCAGCCATAAGCACAATCTCTGTATCACATAGACATGTCGATAGAACTTGAGCACTCTATTGCAAGCAGACTCACGAAATCAAGCTGTGGGGCACGATATGAACCTGTGCCAATGCTGGATAAATAAAGGTCATATATATATTGCATACTTGTTATTGTGTTATTTACTTTTTCAATATATTTGGGCTTGGGAGCTCAAGTATGTATTCTCCCTGCTACTTTTAGAAGCTCCGGCTTGAAATACTGCCACATGCGCACCTTTCTTTCTATGTTTTATGTTATTGGCCAATTGCACGTGTAGATACTGCGTTGCGCAAACCGTGCCAGAATGTCTGGGAACATTCCAGATTATTTTAGGATCTTCTGTTAGGCTGGAGCATGCAACTGCAAACAGCTCAGTTTATTGTCGAACTAACGCAGCCACCAGTGATAATGCTCGAATGTTCGATGCCGCATGTATAAATGCCGACGCGCCTTGCCACAGATCAGTTTATCGACAGCCGACGCCTGTTCGCCGCTATCAGTGTGCAGTGTGTATTGCTGTAGTTTGACTTTTCGTTTCCCGGCCACAAGTTCGCCGAATGAAAAGTTTCATCTTGGACACACCGACTGCTGCTTTCGTCGACATCACGACCCCGTGACAATACGTAAAATCTTGTAGTGTGGCTGTGGATAAGTCCAAGTTCATGTATGTTATAAATTACCTCTTCGATTTCCTAGGTTTTTTTCGTGACAGTAGTTCACAGACTTTCACTTCATAGTGGTAGGTGCTGCAACTGTGACATGTTAATTTAATCAAACAGCAGAAGTAGGTGTGTTCAAACAAAGTTGGTACGTTTCTCTGATATGTAAAAAAGAAAACACTACCATACTCACTGAACACAATCTCACTAATCACGACAACGTAAACGTGCTTGGTGAAGCTGTGCTGGAAGAAGTGCTCGTCACACTTATAATTTGTTTATTAGCTGTAAGTAATTTGAAGGAGCCCATTGAACATATGTGCAAAGGCTAATGTAACTGAGCACAGCCTTCTAAAGCTTTGTCGTATCTTTTTGTAAACTTCTATGATCTAAACACAGTTAATTAAGGCAAAACAGTTTTCAGCATAGTTTGTAAACTGTCTCATAATGCACAACTAAATGTTCCATTTATGTTGCGCAGTGGCTGCATTTTCGATGGAGGCGAAAATGTTTGAGGCCCGTGTACTTAGATCCCAGGTGGTCAAAATTTCCTGAGCCCTCCACTACGGCGTCCCTCATAATCATATCGTCGTTTTGGGACGTTAAACCCCAGATATTATTACATGTTGGAAAGACTGTTAATTCCCCTCACTGCCGTGATGTTCGATTTGTAATGTGATTTATAATTTAAAAAAAAAACTGACCCTACGTTTCGAGACTCGTTTGGTCTCTTAGTTTTTTTAAATTAAGAAGACTAATGAATAAATGTGGCTGGAGTCTTTCTATTCTTATCATCTTGCCCAGCCAGACAGACTTCTATATATTTACCCTTAAATTTATAATTTCTGATGATTCACATGCAAACCATGATATGATTATGAGTCATACAGTAGTGGGCAACTTCTAGATTGATTCTAACTGACTGGAGTTTAACAAACGCAGTTGTAGCCTTGAACAAGACAAGACTGCTCGTCGAAACATTTGCTTCAGCGACACCTCATGTTCACAAATTTTTCGTCCTCTTCAAGCTTCCGTCTTTCCCTGAACTTCAGACGCAGATCTAAGCACACGAGTGTCTTTGCATTTCGCCCCCAATGAAACAGTGACCACTGTGGCTAGGTATAAAACCTGCGTCGTTGAGCTCAGCAGTGCCAGGTAACGTAACTAATGCACGGAGCTAGTGCTCAATTTCAACGCTATTGCGGTGTAGATTGCATGACACAGTAGACAGCTAATACTTGTAGACGATTGTAGGCACAGCTCCATGAGATGCCTGGTAAGCCATTCACAAATACAGCATTGCAAGCGTGAGGTTCAAGATGACCTGTTGTAGCAGCAGACGTTCACATGTTTCGCCGCACTTGCAGAGTGGACATTCGGGGGTAGTCACCCTGTCGTTGCCTGGCAATCCTGGAAAAACAAGTAATGACATCACCAGATATTGATAAGCATAATCAATGAAATATTAAATTTTGCAAAAGTAAACATACGAACATAGTGAACAAAAACAGCGGTTTGTTATACATATATGTAAACGTACCTCATAATGCATGTTGTATCACTCGGGCTAGCTTCTTTACAAGGCGTGTCATGTATCGGGTGCCTTGCTCATTGCACACAGCTGTTTCCTTGTCAGGCCAGGAGGCTACAGCAGAAAAAAAAAATTTCTGATTATAGTGACGGTTTTTTATCACACTAAAGTGAAAGTACACTCATAATTATGTGAAGCTTTTGTTACACTAAATGTGTAGTAAAGGTAACCTAAACTAACAGCAGGAGAAATGAGACCTCTAAACCTGGCTTCTTCAAATGCGATCCGGCAAACTATAACTCATATGTTTTTTGCACTGATATACGGGCTAGTTACGAAGATACATGCGAGGCGTTGGTGATGCAATTGCCTCCCTTCATTTATTGCAGTGGCCTGGTTAATGTTAACCGAACGATAAAACTCAGCAACCCGCTCCCACGTGAAGCCACGCCGCAAGGAACGCACGTTTTCTCAACGACAGAGTATGACGTTGAAAAATTGAATATTGCAGTGCGTCGCCTCCGTGTGACACCCACACAAAGCCATTGGTTAAAAAAAACTGAAGCAATGGGTTTTTTACTCACCGGTCCGTGTATTCTCGGGCTTGAAACGAGTGTCATCCGGTGAAAGCTTCAACGGTCCCTTCGTTCCCCTGAAGTCAGCTGAATGCACTTCGCGAAGGGATTTTAACGAGTCAAAACGAACAGAACAAAAGCGAGTGTGTCGGCCGGCAGTGGCTCGAAACATTTACAGCGAAACGAAACAGCGCGAGACCCATCCCAGTGCACCGCGAACCGTTACCTGTCGTTGCGCCGCGGTATATTTTGAAATGAAGATAATGATGCCGATAGGCTGCTGACAACTACGAGTTTGTTGGAGCAAAAACTATTACAAAAGATTGATGACGTGGTACCTGGCAAGGCAAGGCCACTTCGTATAAACAGCAATTTGTTTATTGAAGTGTAACAGTAAGCAAACAACTAAACTTCCTTATTTCAAGAATATTTTAATTTGAAGTTTGGGCCCGACGAGGGCGCCCCTACATAAAAAGTCAAATAGCGCGAATGGCGGCCACCACAACGTCGCCATGTTATCCTAACGCAGAGGTTAATAGATCCACTCCCGGTGTTTGAAGCTGGAACTCGCCGCGGTCGATTTTTTCGCCCTCTGCGGCGATCGCTGGAACTTGAGACTTTCCGGGGCCTGGTCGTAGTGCGTAACCAGTCGTAACGCTAGTACCAGATCTTGACCTCCAAGGTGGTGCCGGTGGGAGATTTTTCCTGTGCGTTGTTGAACAATAAAAAATTCGCAGCGTGCGCGTTAACTAAAAGCCGAATTCTTCTGTCTCTCATTCCCCATTAGCAGTCATTGGCATGTTCGTGAAAGAAACGTTAGTAGAAGTAGAAGTGTAAGTGTTAGCTAAAAGCCGACTTCTTCTGTCTCTCATTCCCATTAGCAGCCATTGTTTACCTCCAATGTAGTGCCTGGTGAGATTTCTCCTGTGCGTGATTAAACAATAAAAATCTTGTTCAAAACGCCGCTGATTGATGAAATAAACCAACGAAAGACGCCAGATGCTTTGTAAAAGCAAAACGAAAGAACGCCAGATGTTTCTAAAGCAAAACGAAAAGACTCCAGCTGCTTAACGAAAGACGCCAGATGTTTTCTAAAGCAATGGTTTTCTAAACGATGAAAATTCACAGCGTACATGTAAAATTAAAGTGAGCTACAAGTCGTCATAACTCATCGAACCTTTAGTATAAACGCGCCCTATCTCACGTCGGTGATGATGTACTGGGCAGAATTCACGGAAGATTCACGGTTTACCGATGAACCTCCGCAGCTTCGCCCACTCATCATCATTCGCTCCGTGGATATGCTGTGATTTTTTTTTTTTTGGAAAGTACCGTCTTTCTTTTAACCGTGCCGCCATGCCAAAAAACCCCGAACCTTACCCCACTACCCAACCCTTCGCGGGAGGACTGGGAGGCAGCCCTGCTCGGCTACTCTGACCTGACGGCCCAACGGGCCATGGTCGAGAGGGCCCGGGCCGCGGCCATCGCCAATGGGCTCCCGTAAGAGGGAGCCCACCTAGTATTTGTACGGGGTGGCCCCTTAAGGGCCGCTCCCACCCTCCCTGTAAATAACATCTGTAAATAAATGTTTTTCAGCAGCAGCAGCCACGCCACGCGCCCTCCTTTCCCGCCTCTCGTCTCGGTGCTTTCCGGAGCGTCGCTCAGGCCGCGTTGCCCGAGAAACGCGCGCGAACCATAATTTTCTCTAGTGTTTTCATTTTTCGCCGGCGTTATCAGCTAGCAGAATCGTATCACCTACCAGCCAACACATAGGGTTGGCGCCCGTACGACGGCAGGTTGGGAGAGGAGGCGCGGCCAGTTGGGAGAGGGCATAAAGGAGGAAAGCGCCGGAGTGAAGGAGAGTGTGGCTACTTTCTATATTATGGGGGCTTTACATCCGAAGGGTTGCTGAGATGTTTATACTAATGTCTGGCACTTATACGACTTCAATTTTAAATTATGATGCCTTACCGTGTTTCCACTATTATGCACAACCATTAACTGAAACCATTCCATTCATCTTATGTGCGTCTTTATTTTTATGGGGTTTTTGTACAACTCATACTGCAATAGATAGGGTCGTCTGGAAGATAACAAAGTGTTTGTCACTCGTGCCACTAATAATTGTATTGACAACAATGATAACAATCAGAAGATTCAAGTAACGTTTCAATGAAAGGAAAGAGAAACATTAAAAAGGGGAGTTCAATGATGGGGCAAGGAAGATGCAAAAGGCTTTCACCTTCATGTCATTTAGGAGGCACCTAAGGGCCCCTGCAATATTTGTGGGTTCTGTACGCTAAAAAAAAAATACAACTCGATGCTGTTGCAGGAAAAGAGGCATGTGTGTTAATTGAACCTGCAGCTCAAGCGTGTTATGAATCACTATGCAGGTCATTTAAATCCCTGATCTGCGCGCTCAGTCTTTGAGCCCCGCGAATGCATCTTCACTCAACTGACTCCTGAGAGCAGGCCACCGTTTATGTTACGAGTGGAGAGGACTCCCTGCTCTTGGGCGCCGATTGAGCGCCACACGAACTGTTAATAAGATCCGCCACGATTGGTAATGTCGTCTCGTCTTGCTTACGGCAGGGTGTGGCACCCGGAAATGGGCCACGAAAATGTATCTACCAAGACTCTATCCGTTGGTCCACTTCCTTCGGCAGATAAGGTATATTACGCCTAACCTGCACTCTTAAAAAAAAGAGAGTCAAAAGGGAGTCACGTCTGCTTGACTCTCTTTGTGGCAGCCGATGACCACCTTTTTTTTTAAGGGGAGTCACAATGCTCTGGTCGACGCTCCTGAATGAAATAGATGACTCCCTTGCTCCAAGGGAGTCAGTGATGGTTCTGCATATACAGGGTGGGTTTTTTTTAAAAAGAAAGCTTCACTGGCTGCGACCAAGATACAGTTCGCTGCTTTGGCTTGTGGTATACCGAAAAATTTTGGTTGAGAATATATAACATGGATTCGTAAAATGTGGAATTACGCACGTATTGTGTTATGGCTTCAGTTACGATATTGCTGAAACGGCGCTTCGAAAACGTCTACAAGTAAACAGGGTTCTTAAAAAATCTTGCCCCTAAGCGAAACATTCAGAGTTATGACAACGTTTAACAATGGCAGCGCTGACAAATTTGCGAATCTTCGCACGTTTGCAAGCGAGGTTTGTAGATTCCTACGACAGCATGTATGGCAGAAAACATACATTTATTAGTGAAATGGACGTGCATGGTGCTGAACGCACTGGCGATCGGGAACACATCTAACTCGACGGCCGTAAAAACATGTGCCGCAAAGCTGGCATGATAACCGCGCAGACCGGTTATCAAGGCGACGCTTTACCGCGTCTCCTAAAGAGCGACAATACTACCAGAATTATAGCTCGCGTGGTCATCATTTCTGCCCGCCACAGCTAAACTATATCTTCACGATAATCCGCGCGGGCCACCAAATCGCTCAGAAAACGTTGAGCACAGCTAGGCACGCACACACGGCCTCACCGCACTCTCCCTAGCCCCTAGAGCAGGGGATGCACGTTCACCTGCGCCCCCTCCCACCGTACAGCCCTTACAGACACACACAGGGCACGCTTCGCCTCCTCCACCCTGATATTATTCAATAGAGCTTTAACTATTCATGGATGTGTGTTCTATAGCACCAAAACAAAACCGAAACCATTTAGGCGTTCGTGGGGGCTACTTTAATCCAAAGCCGAAGCCATCAATACGAGACAGCCATTTTGGCCTGGCGTCGTGAGACGGCATTGTTCGTGATCCGTCTCGTTGTGGTCGTTCTTTAGTCCGCCAGAATAATCTGTGTCGTCAGGCGTGATTGCAAGTGATTGTTTTGCGTGACTTTCTTCGTGCTATGCATTCGTGGCGTAGTATTGTATCGTCGGCTCGCTCTTGCCGTGTCTGGCTGATCGTTTTGCGTGACTTTCCTTCCGTGCTATGCATTCGTGGCGTAGTATCGTGTCGTCGGCTCACGCTTGCCGTGACTGGCTGAAGCAGTGTCACTCAGTGTTTGGGAAAAGCAGCCTCCGGACGGAGAAGTCCCTGCAGTAAGCTTCGTTTCGTCGTGAACTTGCCTGAGCAAGATGGCAGCGCATGACGGATCCCAGTGGCACCGACAGACGAAGCCTGTGGACGACGCTCCTACGGTCGTTATAGATTTCAGGTGAGTTCTGCCGGCTTCTGCCTACAACTCTTTTATTCGCTTCACACGTAGCTTTGCCACTTGTCTTTCTGATGTTCCAGTTGCACGGATTTTGCTATCGTGTTTCAATGGCTTGGCAACGACGAAAACCGCACTGGACTATCCAGTAGCGGGTAAAACGGAGTGGTGCGTGCCAATATCGTGTTTCCTTATTCCACACATGCCAGAAAAACATGAAATTGCGAGTTGAAATCTCGGTTGCAAGTCGAGTGTGGTGACACGTAGAGCAACGTTGCACCGATATATATTTGAAGGGTAAGTAAGATCAGCTGATCAAAATCAATCTAATGCACCCGGCCCGAACATGCCTGATATCCAGATCATGATTTTGGCTCGTGAAACTCTAGAATTTAGTGTTTCTTTCCTTTGCTACCCAGACGTTGAAACACGTTTAATACGTATTTATTCGCTGCATATTCGAACTTCTCGCCGTGTTTGCTTGTTTGTTTGTTTGTGTGTGTGTGTGTGTGTGTGTGTGTGTGTGTGTGTGTGTGTGTGCGCGCGTGCGCGTCCGTGCGTGCGTAACTGCTATAAAACTTTGATGCAATAGCTTTTGTAGCACGGTTTCATTTAATTGAAACAGTGGTGACTTGATCTTATGATGCTAAAAAATATCATGCAACAAAGGTAAATGTGAGTTCACTTCAAAGTTGTAGTTTTTTTTTTTTTTCCACAAACTGCATACGAGCATAACCTCATCCTCCTGTGATACTTGCTTTGTCTAATGTGGTGTGGTGCTAGTACCTAATAGTAAACACAACACCGGCTAGTAATAATGGCAGTAAACATACTGCTCAAACGCTGTGTTTCGTGGATATTGGATGCCTTTGTTATACCAGCCGTGGTTCAGTTCGTTATTATTTTCAACACAAAGATACAGTCTACAGTGATGTTGTGGGCAGTGGACAAAAATCCCTTAAAATGGACTTGGAAGCGTTACGCTGCGAAGCCCAAGGACGCGGGTTTTATTCCTGACCCCGGCAGCTGCATTTAGAAGGGGGCGAGATACAGAAACTCCCATGCCCTCTGATTTGTGCACGTTGAAGAACTCCAGGTAGTTGAAATTAATCCGTGATCTCCCACTATGTAGCACCGCTTAATCGCATTGTGCTTTTCGCTCATAAATCTCTAGCAATTATTGCTTCGTCATTATGCCTCGAAACACTCGCTGTATCCTATTTGAATTCTATTCGCCATAGTCTGCAATGAATATTTAGCACTTTTTACAGCAGGGTACCTCATTTGACATTCTTTTACAATGCACCTTAATTGTCCCAATTTCGTGCCATAATCAGCTGTTGTTTTTAATATGTATATAAGTCACTTCAGCACTGTTCCTTTTTGTTTGACCGCTTCTCATCACCTCGATTGTTTGAGGTTTGAGGTGATGTTTGTGCTGCACAGTTTGCCCGAGTTTGCTCCCAATCCTCTATACTGGTCAACGCTGGCTGGTGGGTTGTCCTTCCAGACAAACGGAAAAACGAGACCTTTGCCTGTTGATATAGATCTGAAGAAAAAATGGCACATTAGGCCTTTAGAATAGCTGCACCTTCGTGCAGCTGTTCTGAAGCCAGGCACTAGAAGGGCACGCTCACAATGATGCGACAGAAAGAAGGCAGTGAAGGCAAGCCTAGTCTTGTCGTACATTCGCCATATTTCGTGTAGCTGTATACACATTTTGCCGTTTTCTTCGTTAAACTAATAATAACATTTGGCGTTTAACATCCCAAAACCACAATATGATTGAGAGACGCCGTAGTAGAGGGCTCTGGAAATTTCGACTACCTGGGGTTCTTTAACGTGCAGCTAACCCTTTCAGTCACGAATTATGAAGCACTGTCTGCAAATGCATCAAACTTCCATGGCATGATTTCAAGGCACTCAGTATTACATTTCAAGAAATAAAATGAAGGAATGTGTTGTTTTGTGTGAGTTACAGTAATTAATGCTAATTAGCGTGTAATTAAATATCTAATTATTCTGCAATCGGTCAGCTTCAATCCTTGCATAAAAGAAATCAGCTATTAGGCCTAAAATGCATGCGCAGTTTGTTTTTTGGTTGTATGCTTTTCGAGTGAAGAAAAAAAATACTCTTGACGTTGGTCTTGGAACGTCGCACGTTGAACGATCGTCGAAGATGATAGTGTCTCTAGCAAAGTGATCATTTGCAGAAATATACAGCATAATGAAGTTAAATAAGCGCTAGTTGTGCACTCAGGAAGCCTGTACAAATGTGCACATCAAGTTTCAGGTCATTTGAAGAAACACGCGGTGCGTGATGCGACTTAGAAGTTGATGTGTAAATCTAAGTACACGGGCCTCAAACATTTTCGCCTCCAACGAAAATGCAGCTGCCGAGGCCGGGACTCGATCCCGCGACCTACAGGTCTTCGTTAAAATACTGCTAGTCTAGTGGTTATGGTGCTCTACTGCTGACCCGCAGGTTGCGGGATCGAATCCTGGCCGCCGCGGCCGCATTTTCGATGGAGGCGAGAATGGTTTAGACCCGTGTGCTTAGATTTAGGTGCACGTTAAAGAACTCCAGGTGGTCAAAACTTCCGAAGCCCTCCACTACGGCGTCTCTCATAATCTTATCGTGGTTTTGGGACGTCAAACCCCAACAATTAATATTATTATTAAAATACTGCTGCCATGCTATACAGGGTGATTTTTTTTCAGACAGTACATATCTTTTATAAAAAAACTCTATGACAGTCACGCTCCAGTAGTACTCTAGTTCGAGGCGGGAATATTCTGCCGCAATAAAAAATGCGTTGACGGGACTAATTAACAAAAACCCGTTAACTAATTTTTATTTATTGACTTGAGGGCAGTTGTTTATATTAGAAATTTGTAGTGCGTGCCGCTTTATGGTATACCCATTTTTCAGAAATCATGAAAGTTTTACGTAACTCGAGATATTTATTGTGAAATTTTAAGGGCTAAATCAAAACTGATCGTGTCCGGCACACAGAAAACGCGGTTTTTCTGTTACGTCAGACCGGAGCTGCCCGCGACAAGGGAGTGACGAAATTTGAATGAAGGCGCGTCTTGGTCGTACCTTTTCGTGAAAACTGGCAAGTCATCTAACTTGCGTCTGCGGATCGCCTTACCTTTGCATGTGGCGTTTGGTGCTCATTTGTTTCTTTCGAGATGCGCGCATCCGAAACGGCAGTAATATCAACCTTTTCTTTCTATGTTTACAGATAAGTACCACACATCGCACCCAAATAATAAGCTGTTTACTTGTGTATTTCTGAATGCTTGCAGATTTTCCTGATCACATTCTGCTTCGGCCCACCTTCATTAAACTATCATCACCTTCTTTTCACGTGTAGCTCCGAGCTTACGTAACAGAGAAGCGACGTTTCCTGCACGTCAGGCGCTATCAGTTTCGATTTCGTCCTTGAAATTCAAGGATGAATATCACCAATTACGTGTAACTTTCGCGATTAAAAAAAATGTGTATGCCATAAATTGGCACGCGATACAACTTTCTAGTATAAACAACTACCTCCAGGTCAGGAATCAAAAGTTAATTAATGAGTTTTTGTTAATTAATCTCTTCATTGCCATTTTAGTTGCAGCAAACTATTTCCTTCTTGACATAGAGTGTGTGCGCGAAAACATCTTGAGCATGACTATTATACAATTTTGATAAGAAATATGCGTTCTCTAAAAAAACATCCTTCTAATTGTACGGAGGTCATGCAGCGGAAACAGTTGCAGCTGGCTAAGGGAGTAACAGACCCTCAAAGTACAGCAAAGTTAATGAGTATCCCTGGTTTTGTTCATTGCCATGACACTTGATGGAATCTGGTGTGTGAGCGCTGCCCTTGTCAGATTAAAAGGTGATCGATCTGTCTGTCATCATGTGTTTATTTTTGTGCACTTGACTATTTCAGGTTGCTTCAAGACTGCACATTGAAGCTCTACAGCTGCATTTGACCAGGAAGCCTCCTTGGAAACTTCGTGTCTCGAGGTAGTCAAGACGTGTCCAAGTATTCGGAATAGCCACGCTTAAGGTCTGGCCGTGAGTGGTCTCGAATCAGTGCAACCTGCTGTCCTTTTCGCCAGAATGTCACCTGACCCTGACATGGTCTGGGAACACGACACTGCCAAGCTCATGCACGCAAGCTGTGTCACCTATTGGGGTCCTGTATCTCAGATGACTACATGAGAATCCTGTACTACATGAGAACTACACATGTTGCATGTTTTGCACTGTATGCCACATAAAATATGTAATGGATGTCGCAAAGAAGTGCTTGATGGCTGGCCATTGATTCCTATTCATAAAAACTGACTGCTGGCTATGCTAATGTTTATGCCAGGTCTAGTATATTGCCGCATTTGACAGTAATGAACGATGTTAGCGAAACTATTGCTTTTCATATCTCACTCATTCTGACAGTAATGTGTCTCGCTGTATTTCTGGACGGTGTTTCTGTATTTCAGTTCTGTACAGAACTCTCCATACCACCGCTAAATATATCTATTTATATATATCATACCTTATATATATAAGGTACTTGACACACGACGTACGTTTTAGCATTAGCATAGTGCTAAAACGTACGTCGTGTGTCAAATGCCTTCCTACAATATCAGGACCTTCGTGATCTTTCTGTAGCTCTTATATTTAAGGGTCATTCCATGCCAAGTGTCCCAGACGTGGCGCTCGCACATCGCAGCTTTTGCTGATAAAATTTGTGCTTTTTTCCTGTGCCACATGGAGTATTGTGGCAAAACATTCTTGCTCGAAAAAATTTTTGACGGTCCTGGCACCCCCTCGAATTTCGCTTCTATTTATTAAACTGTACCTAATAGAAAAATGTGTATAAAATCTACTTTTGTCTGTTGAGCTTCTAAACTGCGCTTGCGCTATCGCAGAGGTTCTGTTTAGTTGTCCCATTCATTATTTCCGAATTTTTGTGTTTCACTACCAGCTACGTAGCTTCAAAAACTACAAAAATCTTCAAAGTTCGTGAATTTTTCTTGAGCTATCTGGAACTCACCCTAACCAATATTAATAATAGCCTGATTTCCAGGAAAGTGTATTTTAGTACAGAAATGTTTAGGGGTAAAATAGACTTCAGATCTTTCCGAAAAAAATTGTGAAATTAGAGAAAATGTACGATTTGTTGCATGTTTGACCATATTTTTCATACTGATGCGGTCAAAGTAAAAATCCTCGTCATGCGGCGTTTGATGACTTCATCGTTAAGTAATGAAAAAAGTCTTATCAAATCATTTTTTTCTTTTAAGGAAGAAAATAATTTTTGAATTTGGCCCTCCGAACGCGCAGTGCATTTCATTTTGTTGCCACTTCGCCGCAAAGCACGTGGTAGCCCTTGCAGCTGACACTCGTCACAGGCAACGGCCAGATGCGAGATGTATGTCAGTGGCTTGTGAGTGGTCGAAAGTCTTGTCACGTTGATGTCAGGGCGACGAGTAATGAATTCGCATTACAATGTGAGCTTGCTTGGCGGGCCCAATGGGAAGTATGGACGCCCGAGAGCAGCCTATGGCGTCGTTGGCACATTGTGCTAGAGGCCGTCTGTACAACATGTATACCCTGAGAAAGAAGTGTGTACAGTGTGCATTATTTCTTTCAGTATGTGTATGCTAGTTGTGCAGACGTCCCTCTAGGACATTGTGCCAACGACTCCACATGCTGCTCTCGGGCGTCCATATTTCCCATTGGGCCCGCCTAGCAAATGCTCATTGTAACGCAAATTCATTACTCGTCGCCCTGACAGCGCGACAAGACTTTCGACCACTCACGAGCCGCTGACATACATCTCGCATCTGGCCGCTGCCTGTGACGAGTGTCAGCTGTAAGGGCGACCACGTGCTTTGCGGCGAAGTGGCAGCAAAATGAAATGCACTGCGCGATCGGAGGGCCAAATTCAAAAATTATTTTCTTCCTTAAAACAAAAAAAATGATTTGATTAGACTTTCTTCGTTACTTAACGATGAAGTCTTCTATCAAACGCCACATGACGAGGATTTTTACTTTGACCGCATCAGTATGAAAAATACGGTCAAACATGTGACAAATCGTACATTTTCTCAAATATCACAATTTTTTCGGAAAGATTTGAAGTCTATTTTACCCCTAAACATTTCTGTACTAAAATACACTTTCCTGGAAATCAGGCTATGATTAATATTGGTTAGGGTGAGTTGCAAATAGCTCAAGAAAAATTCAAGAACATTGAAGATTTTTGTAGTTTTTGAAGCTACGTAGCTGGTAGTGAAACACAAAAAAAATCAGAAATAATGAATGGGACAACTAAACAGAACCTCTGTGATAGCGCAAGCGCGGTTTCGTAGCTCAACACACAAAAATAGATTTTATACACATTTTTCTGTTAGGTACAGTTTAATAAATAGAAGCGAATTTCGAGGGGGTGCCATGATTGTCAAAATTTTTTTCGACCAAAAGTGTTTTGCCACAACACTCCATGTGGCACAGGAAAAAGGCACAAATTTTATCAGCAAAATCTGTGATGTGCGAGCGCCACGTCTGGGACACTTGGCATGGAATGACACACACACACACACACACACACACATACACATATATATATATATATTGAGAGAGCGTAGGCATCGGCAAGTTCGTAATTCATGTTTGACTTTTTGAGCGCGCAAAACAACAGGGACGAAAAACGACGCGGACACAGCGCTGACTTCCAACATATGCTTTATTTTCTACAGTGGTACATATATATATATAGACAACAAAAAGCAACGCACGCAGGTGCATTGTACAGGAAGGCTTCATGTAAAACCACAAATAAGTATGCATGATAAGCAATCAAACAACCTGATAACGGATCTTTTTCTTCTTTAAGAGATCAAGCAGTCATTCCTGACTACCACTATCGTCTAGTCACCCTGTGGGCCTTGCTTAGAAAGTCTAGTTCTTTTTGGATAGGTCAATTGAAGGTGCACTAATGCACATGTCTCCCAAACTTGCAATCTTCGCCGCTTCAATTATCTCGCGTGTTGTTTGTGCCTGGCTCCTTCCTGTCGCAGTGCACTGCGAATACATGTGATCGCACCCACACTTCCTGCAGTGGAAAGCCACATGTCCCACACCTCCAGTTCGCACGTTATTTGCGTGCTCACGCAGCCTGTCATTGGCACACCGTCCCGTCTGCCCTATGTATTTCTTGCCACAGGACAGCAGTAACTCATAAACGATGTTGTTCTCACATTTAACAAAGCTTTCTTTGTGCTTTTTTTGGCACCTGGGTTTTTCAGAACCACTGTAGGAGGCCTTGCACAGATTTAAAGCTTGTTTGGTGCTGAAAGGACGACTCTTACGTTGGCGTTGTTCCCTATCTTTTTCAGCCTATGTGAGACATCGTGAAGGTACGGTATGACGGCGCATTTCTGCTTGACAGGCTCCGTTTCTAGTGAAGCCTGCTCCTCACCCTCGCGAGCATGTTCGACAGTCTTGAGAAGACCCTCCGCCACAGATGTGACGACATACTGAGGAAACCCCGCCTTTTTCAGGCAGTCAGCTTGCGCCTGGAAACTACACGAACACTTGTGAGGACATGAGCGGCGAAGCGCATTCATTAGGGTTAATTTTGCAATACCCCTTTTAACTAGCTTGGAGTGGCCCGAAGAAAACGGCAGAAGCGGCTTATTGGCCCTAGGCTCGTACGACCAGCAGACCTGGTCTCGCTCGAAAAACATTCGTATGTCAAGAAAACGCAAGGCGTTGTTTTGCGGCATTTCATGCGTGACTGCGAGCGGTTGCAGGAAACGCGTGAACAGATCAAGTACGTTTGAAGAATCATTGCCAAATTCGCCTGGACTTGATTCTAGAAAGACAACGTAGTCGTCTACATATCTAAACACCTTCTTTACATTTGTGCCTGTTACTAGAAACTAGAAACAGAGCTAACAGGCACAAATGTAAAGAAGGTGTTTAGATATGTAGACAACTACGTTGTCTTTCTAGAATCAAGTCCAGGCGAATTTGGCAATGATTCTTCAAACGTACTTGATCTGTTCACACGTTTCCTGCAACCGCTCGCAGTCACGCATGAAATGCCGCAAAACAACGCCTTGCATTTTCTTGACTTACGAATGTTCTTCGAGCGAGACCAGGTCTGCTGGTCGTACGAGCCTAGGGCCAATAAGCCGCTTCTGCCGTTTTCTTCGGGCCACTCCAAGCTAGTTAAAAGGGGTATTGCAAAATTAACCCTAATGAATGCGCTTCGCCGCTCATGTCCTCACAAGTGTTCGTGTAGTTTCCAGGCGCAAGCTGACTGGCTGAAAAAGGCGGGGTTTCCTCAGTATGTCGTCACATCTGTGGCGGAGGGTCTTCTCAAGACTGTCAAACATGCTTGCGAGGGTGAGGAGCAGGCTTCACCAGAAACGGAGCCTGTCAAGCAGAAATGCGCCGTCATACCGTACCTTCACGATGTCTCACATAGGCTGAAAAAGATAGGAAACAACGCCAACGTAAGAGTCGTCCTTTCAGCACCAAACAAGCTTTATAATCTGTGCAAGGCCTCCTACAGTGGTTCTGAAAAACCCAGGTGCCAAAAAAAGCACAAGGAAAGCTTTGTTAAATGTGAGAACAACATCGTTTATGAGTTACTGCTGTCCTGTGGCAAGAAATACATAGGGCAGACGGGACGGTGTGCCAATGACAGGCTGCGTGAGCACGCAAATAAGGTGCGAACTGGAGGTGTGGGACATGTGGCTTTCCACTGCAGGAAGTGTGGGTGCGATCACATGTATTCGCAGTGCACTGCGACAGGAAGGAGCCAGGCACAAACAACACGCGAGATAATTGAAGCGGCGAAGATTGCAAGTTTGGGAGACATGTGCATTAGTGCACCTTCAATTGACCTATCCAAAAAGAACTAGACTTTCTAAGCAAGGCCCACAGGGTGACTAGACGATAGTGGTAGTCAGGAATGACCGCTTGATCTCTTAAAGAAGAAAAAAATCCGGTATCAGGTTGTTTGATTGCTTATCATGCATACTTATTTGTGGTTTTACATGAAGCCTTCCTGTACAATGCACCTGCGTGCGTTGCTTTTTGTTGTCTATATATATATATGTACCACTGTAGAAAATAAAGCATATGTTGGAAGTCAGCGCTGTGTCCGCGTCGTTTTTCGTCCCTGTTCTTTTGCGCGCTCAAAAATGTCAAACACACACACACACACAGATATATATATATATATATATATATATATATATATATATATATATATATATATATATATATATATATATATATATATATATATATATAAAATGCTTAACAATTGTGGTGACGTGGCTAAGGACTACGCATTATTCGCAGGATGTTGTGCCTATAGTTTAGGTGCTTACTGATAAAACAGTAGGTTGTCATTACAATGTGAACATGTATGAAATGGCATGAAGTGTTTAAAACCGATTCAAAGAATAATTTTACGAATCGCAGAAATTTCAGTTTGTTTATAGGATGAAGGCATGCAGACGTGAAAGAGAAGACACAGACAAACCAAACGCTAGCGTTTGAGCTGTCCGCATCTCTTCTGTTTCCGTGTTGGATGGCTTACTTTCTTCTAGAATCAACATTTTTGTTGTTTTACGCGAGCGGAAATTGTTCTGAGACTCATCTATATAAACTTCGAGTAGTATTTTATTTCCCCCAGAGGAATGGAATGCAGCACTGTAAAGTTGCTACAAAAACTTGTTGCGGCTGTCATGCATCCACCACAGTGTTCCTGTTTGAGTAAACCCAGTGGAAGTGCCTTGTTGAGTAACAAGAGGTAGCGGCACCAACTTTCGTCGATTGTCAGATAAAAACCCTAATGGTGTTCGCTCTGATTTGAAGTTCTTTTGAAATTCTTGATCAATCTCTATAAAACTTGTTTAGTTTATGTGTATTTGTACGCTGATTTTGAAAATGCAAATATTTTTCTACTATTATATGTCGTGTTAAGTATATCAAACATTTCATGTGCCATGTTAGGCCTGCACGAGTTACAAAGTAAGCATATCACAATAATATGAAATGGGAACTGTATGCAACATAACCAGAATGCATGTCCTAAACCCACTTAACAATAGTCATAGTATGCTGAACATTGACCAGTAAGTGTATGTCTAGCTGGTGATTCGCTCACGAGAGTTCAATATTACGTAACTTTTAACTCAAATGGGTTTAAAACGCGAGTTCGTATGTGGGCTAGTGGGTTCATGAACATTATGCCAGAACAGCGCAGTAAACTCCTTTGCCAGAACAGCGCAGTAAACTCCTTTAAAACTATTGCATACAGTTTTTATCCCCTAACTATAGCGATATGTCGATTTACTTTGTAACTCCAAGTTTGGAAAGGCTTGCTCATCAAGACACATGAAATTTTTATGTGTAAAAACTGCGTTTTCTTCCAGATAATTGCATATTTAAAATCGCCACATAAGTAAACCTAAACTCAGCAAGTTTCATCAATATCGACCAAGAAGAAAAATAAACGCATTATTTGTTGCAGAGTGTCTCATTGAGTACCACGAAGTGGTCACACTGACTCTTGCCAGGGGAGTCATGTACACCACTGTCCTTAAGGACAACGGAGTCAAAGGAACGCTCCAGTGGGGGTCAGCGTTACCATGGCAAAGGGGTCACCCTGACTACCTAGAGGTACTAGCGGGAAATAAAAGGTAGTCATGTAGACTCCTGCGTTGGGAGTAACGTAGACTCTCTGCTTGTGAAGAAGGGAGTCGTTGGTCTGAAGAACGAAGGGAGTCGTTTGACACCCCAAATTGTGAAGAAGGGAGTCGTTGGTTTGAAGAACGAAGGGAGTCGTTTGACACCCCAAAAGGTCATCATATGTGTAGCGAGGCGATTACCACCCAAAGGTAGTCAGTACAGACACCCTTTTTTTTAAGAGTGTGGCCTAACTCACCCGCAGCATTAGTGCACAATATGAATGTGCTAACAAATGCGCTGTGGCCGATGGGCTTCACGTCGCCATTAAGACGCAATGCAGCTCATCGAGAAGTACATACCTCCATCAGAAACATACCCGAGTATGTCATCGAAACAAACAGGACGCGCTGTACGCGAATGGCACGCCAAGTTCAACTTCGACACAAAACCCTCTGTTGGACAGCGCCCGTCATCGCTCCTCGCACGTGAAGAGGCGCTGCGTGCAACCCACTTTCCCTCGCGTTATTGCACCTTCCAGATAACAGTGCGGTAAGATCAACCTCGGACACATGGCCAGCGGCGCGTTTTAGAACGTGCCTTCCATTTCTGATAGACATTCTCATTTTGTCATCATTGTTTTGGTACTGGCCACTGAGTACGAACGCTTATATAAATGCGATACGTGTACAGCACGGTCGTCTCTTGTAGCGAAGTGCATCCGAAACGAACTGCATGCGGGAATTTGACTCGTGGCAGGAGTCACGAGTCAAATGCCCGCTAAAAATATCGCTCATTGACAAGAAATCCTTACGAAGGCCTCTTTGGATCTTACCCGAATTTTTGAGAACCATTACAAGCATGCTTTAGAAGACTCTCTAAACACGGAATGAGAACTCTACGCGAGTGGTGAACTCAGTACGCATGACACTGCCGAATTGGAAAAGTACAAAGTGATGAAAATAGTGAGATTTATGACAAAAAATGCAAAAAGTCTCCGTGATGGCGTGGACCAACTCGTTATTTCCACAGTAGATAATAACGGCTGTCCCGACTAAATCGTGTCCTGAACTAGAGGACAGCACGCCGCCGTCCATCAACGTAGTGAACATTTCGCGTGTACTATAAGTAGGGACGAACTCCGCGTTTTGTCACGGGGCCTTACGTTTTGTCCTGCAACTGACGCACATCATGATTTTCAATCGGCTAAGGATTTAGAGAATTTTTCATTTCGGCGGAAGCGCAGCGCAGCCGAGTTCCGCCGCGCTTCCGCCGCTCCATCAGATACAGCCGTGGGACGCGCAAAGAAAGTACGTACACTCTAAGCCGAAACTGGGCAAAATTGGACTAACGGCAGTCGTTAAACCAAAGGATCAACGGTTCGTCCAACAGGGTGTAAATGCGAGACAGTGCGTGTCGTGCGCAAACGCCCGGCAAGAAGGGGACCAACGGGGGGTGTAACTGCGCGCCGATCGCCTGCTGCCGCCCTGCACTTCCCGGGCCTGTCGGCTAGCACGATCACGAGTTATATGGCTTTCACGCCAGAGTGAAAGCGAAGCACTATTACAACGAATAGAAGCAGTTATGAAAGTCAAGTTCAACTCGCGCCGGCGCACACAGCGAGCGAGAGCGCTCACCCACGTTTCTTATCTACGAGCTGCCGGACCCAAACAAGTGCAAGCCTTCGAGCCCGGACACCGCGGATAACTCGCTTCAATGTACCGAATTGGGAAGAACTACGAAGAACACTGCCAGCGCTAACAAAAGTAAGCTTGTTCGTCAGAGGTTGTATTCCCGCAGAGTCAGCGGCTACAACTACGAAGCGATACGAAGTAGGCTTCGCTACGTCGTCGGCACCAAGCCGGCCGGCGGCCGGTGAGAGTTCGTTGCCGGGGGAGGTGAAAGAAACGTTGCGTAGAATTTATTTCACGGAGAATGATGTCTTCTGGAATAAAGTACAGTTCAATCTGTGTCTTTCTCTCCATGCGACAACTGTTGTCAAACATCTAGCGTGAAGGCGAGCGCCGATACGAATCAACGTGCGGCCGGCGGTGTACAGCGAGCGACTTACGAGCACGGTGAAAGAACCGTGCCTGCGCGCCGTCTCGTCGTTGGTATACATACATCTACATCACTCTGTAAGACGCCGCCGACAGCGGACATCTATTTTTCGTTTGTATGTAAAATAACGGCAACGAAAATTGCACAGGAGACGCATGTTGTGATCGCCAGCGGTCGTTTAACTCATAGCCGTACTCCTCGTAAAGGCCTAGTGACGTTGTCGGCAAGAAGCCGGCATTGGCGGTACGCGTCACTGCTTCGCCGGCGTTCCTGCATAAGTGCCGCTTCTATGCTTGTGTGTGAATAAGTGCATTTTACGGACTTGTGCACCAGCATTGCTAACGCTGGTTCGGCCGACACGATAGAGTACCAGCTGATAATTCGAATTCGCTGACTGAAAGGAGGGTTAAACGTCCGGCGGGTTCATATTAAAAGGTCGGTGTGTTGCGGTGCT
The DNA here is from genome assembly GCF_013339695.2 of Rhipicephalus sanguineus. Classification (NCBI taxonomy): domain Eukaryota; kingdom Metazoa; phylum Arthropoda; class Arachnida; order Ixodida; family Ixodidae; genus Rhipicephalus; species Rhipicephalus sanguineus. The sequence goes on from NC_051181.1 coordinate 59,941,214, forward strand.
ACCATTGAGCCCACGAAAGTTTACACTTACGCTGCGAATGTTTATTGTTTTATTACTTCGAACAGAAGTCTGCCACCAGCACCACATGGGAGGTCAAGATACTGTGCCTATATATAGCCGATGGTTGCTTTTCAGCTGTGTAGCGCGAGCGGCAGGTATGTGTGGTGTTTAGATTGCAATGGTTGTGTGTGGTTGTATGTCTGTGTGGTGTATGTCTGTGGCGCAAATAATGCATCGTTCAATGCTGATTCAGTTGGAAATAACAAGAATTACGCCGACATAGCGAAGAATCGCCATCTTTTTTTTTTTTTCTCGGTTAGTCCCGACGGTTCAACTGTTAGACCCTCGGGAGCATCCTACGAGGACCAACATTTAAACCAACTGGAGTAAGTGCTAGAGAGTAAAAGTTGAACCCTTGTAGTTACTCCCGCAGTTGGTCCAAAAATGGTTCAAAATCTGTGGCAGCCCATTTAGACCCCTGAAGGACCAATGCCATACCCCATTTTAGTCCTTTTTGGCTTAGAGTGTACTACCGAAGAAGCAGCGCATCGTGAAGCGAGGCTTGCCGCTGTACGAGAACGGCAACGGCAGCGACGAGCAGATCCAGAATGTGCGGCCAGGGAAAGGGATAACAACAGATGATGAGAAGATACTGCCGGTAACCGTGAGTGGAATGCGGCACGTGTGCGAGCTCTACGTCAGGATCCAGCATACCGGACGAGAGCAGAGTACGAGCGGCGCCATGCTGGGTATGTCTCTACCCTTGCGCGGCCGAGTGCAAGGTACCCTTTTTTTTTTTTTTTTGAGTTTCCACACAAGGCACTTGAAGTCTATTCAATTTCAATGATGAGGTGCGGCATTGAGGTTACCCACCTTTAATGGTTGACTTAGTGCAAGAGAATGCAAAATACTCCTCTGTCAAATGGCGTCAGTGTGGCCTATAGTATACGTTCCGGTGCTAGAGTTTAGGGGCCAAATTACTTTCAGAGCCAAATAAAAAATATGAATTCCTTTTATTGGACAAAATCAAGGCCGTTGTCGCCGATGTGACAAACAACCGTCACATTTTCACCAAAATCAAAAAACGAATTTCTGAGCGGTAGAGAGCCCTTTGAACTTAACCCACTCCATCCTTTTTATATATTTGTTTGCGTGAGCTTCTGTCGGCTTACGGAATGCGCGCGCGGCTACGGAGCAAGAACGAACGGACCGAAAGCCGCTCAAGCTTTGAAACAGCGAAAGTGGTCGATTCTGAAGACTAATCTGGTTGCTTCTAGGTAGTTTCTAAGCATTAGAAAGGTGATGCAGGTTGATTCTAGGTTGCTTTTAGACCGTTGCTAGGCTTTAGCTAGGTGATGCTACGTTGTTTCTAGGTTGATTCTCACCGCAGAGAGGTCAGAGTTAAACCACAGACAGTCACAGACACGACACGGGCACGTCGTCGTTGGTGTAGGCTTTTAATCGCCTCGGGGTCTTCTCGCAGCCGCTGTTGAGTCTCCCGTTACCTAGTATTCTCTCATTTTGCGTACTTGGGGTCTTCGGCTCACCGCCGTCACTTCGCAGCCATTCGTTGGGCTAACTGTTGCCTTCTTCCTTTTTAGTGGACCAGTGGTGAGTAGTGAGATTTAACAAAATTATGTGGTAAACACGCGTTATGATGATGATAGTTTTCTGATATGCCGCGCAAATTTTTGTGGCACATGCCCGTTTTGCTGGGTTAACTGTTGTCTTCTTTATTTTTGGTGGACCAGTGGCGAGTAGTAGCATTTACCCAATTTATATATGTGGCACATACCCGTTTATGATGATGATAGTAATTGGTGATAGGCCGCACAAATTACGGCTAGCTTAAGCAGCCTCGCTGTTAAAACATTGGATATATTTTATTCCATCACAGCCATGCGGCATTTGAAACAGCACAAAAGCAAAAGGCGAGGAAGCATATTTTTATTCTTTATTCGTGCCTACATTTATTAACAAGCACACGTATACTGAAAGCTTGCAGAAATTGAAAGAACTCAAGAACTTGCCGTTGCTGCCTGCGCATTTCTCGGATTGCGCGCAGGTATTTTCGACGCCAAGCAGTAGTGTCGTCTCTTTCGAGCAACCCGGAATTTCTTTTTATTGCGATAACAACTATATGGACACTCTCAGCTGTTGTCGGCCGTCGGCGTCGCCGTAACCTCATGCCCCGTATATATGTTATGCTGGTCTCGCAGCCCGCATTTCACGTGTCAAAGCGTCCGCTATCCAGCCAGTCAACGGTCGAACGCTTATGAACATTTAAACTAAGCTAACATTAAATAATAGTAATGGTGGTGTAGAGAAGCCTTGGGACATGGTAATGGGTTACCCTCTCCAGCGCCTTCTAGTGGGTCGTCCTCTTTGGTTGCTTGAAAAAGAACGGCGCTCGCGCAGGGAGTTTGTGCCTTGCCGTGACTGTCGCCATTACTCATTGTCGTTCAGTGCTCTCTATTAAACACCCTAACAATTTGGTGGAGAGTGCTCTGCTACCATTCAATGCCCCTGGAGCTCCGATCCCGTACCCTGCCATCCACCGTGCCTCAAGACGCCGCCCAGCAAACGCCTCCTCTCGCAACGAGCACATGTCCCGGTGTCCCCCGTATACGCGATCCACCTATCTTCACTGGCGCCGATAGCACCGACGTGGAGGACTGGCTCGCACTTTACGAGCGCGTCAGCATCCCCAACAAATGGGACGAAGAAGGCAAGTTCAGCAACTTGGTATTCTACCTCGCGGGCGTAGCAAGCTTGTGGTACAACAACCACGCGTCCGATTTTGCGACTTGGTCCGATTTCAATACCGCCGTCGTCAGCGTCTTTGGCCGCCCAGCAGTTCGTAAGCTGCAAGCCGAACAGCGCTTACGTGAACGATCTCAGCAGGCCGGTGAATCTTTCACAAGTTATATCGAAGACGTCCTCGACTTGTGTAAGAAGGCCAACGGAACCATGTCTGAGTCTGACAAGATCCGGAACGTAATGAAAGGCATTGACGACGATGCCTTCACCATGCTGCTCGCCAAAAACCCTGGCACAGTGGCCGAGGTCATAACGCTGTGCCAGAGCTACGAGGAGCTCCGCCGGCAGCGTTCGATGACCCGTCGATCCCCATCACGCGACGCAGAGCTTGCTGTCTTGGCGGCAATAACTGACCAGGCCGCGTTGCTGGCAGAAGTCAAGTCATTCGTGCGCGAGGAAATTGCACGCCAGGTCTCCCTCCTCGCCTTTGCCCACCCGCAGCACGTTCAACAGTCGTCGACCACCCTTCTTCCTCCTCTCCGCCGAGCGATTGAGCAGGAAATTGCGGAGGTCATGCCTGAGTACCACCCGCAACCTCCGGCTCTTGCGCCCCAGAGTTACGCTCAAGTTGTCGCCAGGACGCCCCAAGTAATTCCTGCGGCTGCCCCATTGAGTTACGCCGATGCCGCCGCTAGACCTCCGTTCTTTGAGGCGGGTGTGCCGGCTACATATGCGGACGCCATCCCTCGGCCCCGACTGCAGTCCACCATACAGTAATTTCAGCAGCCGACCAGTCAATCGCGTCCTGCGACATGGGCGGGACCTACCCCGGCGAACCGCTGGCGCACCCCCGACAACCGGCCCATCTGCATTGCTTGCGGTTACGCCGGTCACGTGGCACGTTATTGTCAACGCGTGCAGCCGCCTCGAGTCGCGTCACCTGTCACCAGCCAGTCAAGCCGTGCATTCTACGACCCACCTCCACCTATGTCGCCGACGTCACGCCCACCTCCAGCTACTCGCCGCTCTCCGTCTCCACGACGTCGATCACTGTCACCCATGCGGCCACGTTCGGTCGCACGAGAGCAGGAAAACTAGTCGTCGCAGTCCAGGACGCAAGGGCTGCGACGCTATCGAACTGTGAAAGCCCTCAGCGAAGTCCATCGAATGTAATCGACGTGCTTGTGGACGGTGTTCGCGCATCGGCCCTTATCGATACTGGAGCCGCTGTATCCGTTATGGACGCAAAACTTTGCCACTTACTTCGAAAAGTGATGACGCCAATTTCTGGGATGTCCCTCCGTACCGCCAGCTCCCAGAGTATTCATCCTACAGCAGTATGTACTGCTCGCGTCGTCATTCAGGACGTTCTGTACGACGTCGAGTTCATCATAATTGCGGCATGCTCTCACGGCGTCATCCTGGGATGGGATTTCCTCTCCCGCCACAACGCCGTAATTCGTTGCGCACCAGCCGAAATCGAACTCTCACCGTTCTCACATTTGACGCCGACAGACAGTCCATCAGCAGTGAGCAAGATCCTCGTCCAAGACGATACGAAAGTGCCTCCAAACTCGTCAGCGGCTGTGTCGGTCTACCGCGCCGGTCTCTCCGACACCATTGCACTCCTTTCGCCATCTGCCCGCATCTGCACTAGGAAAGGGTTGCTGGTACCTTTCGCGACCGTGCGAGTCACTCAGGGCAGCACCGCTATTTTTGTTACCAACCCATCCCCGTGCATTGTTACGTTGGTTCGAGGGGAATGTCTCGGCGAAGTGGAACCCGTTGAAGACGCACAAGTTCTGAACGCACCCGATGACTCGCACTGTACCAGTTCCCGCACCATCAGTGCTGTTCCGTCACCTACTGATGTATTTGGTCCCTCCATTGCTGACAATCTTACGTCGGTCCAGCGTTCGCAGCTTCTGTGCTTGTTGGATGAACTTCGTCATTCTTTCGATGTCGGGCAAACATCCCTCGTCCGCACGTCCGCTGTTACGCATCGCATCGACACTGGCGCCCAACCACCACTGCGGCAACGTCCATATCGCGTGTCTCCCACAGAACGCTGGGTAATTAACGAGCAAGTGGACGATATGCTTCGACGCGATGTAATTCGGCCCTCCGACAGCCCATGGGCGTCTCCTGTTGTTCTCGTTGCGAAGAAGGACGGTTCTGTGCGGTTCTGTGTGGACTACCGACGGCTCAACAAGGTCACCCGCAAGGATGTTTATCCACTGCCGCGAATCGACGACGCGATTGACAGCCTCCAAGGAGCAGAATTCTTTTCATCTCTCGATTTGCGCTCGGGGTACTGGCAAGTACCCATGGCTGATGACGCTCGACCAAAGACAGCCTTTGTCACGCCCGACGGCTTGTACGAGTTCAACGTCATGCCGTTCGGTCTGTGTAATGCGCCCGCGACCTTCGAGCGCATGATGGGCACCGTTCTGCGTAACTTGAAATGGCACACGTGCCTGTGTTACCTGGACGACGTCCTCGTCTTCCCTCCGGACTTCTCCACGCATCTCCAACGTCTGCGGCATGTCCTGACCCGTTTCAGCAACGCCGGCCTCCAACTGAATCTGAAGAAGTGCCGATTTGCGGCACGGCAGCTGACAATCCTCGGCTACGTCGTGTCCAAAGACGGAATCCTTCCCGATCCGGCCAAGCTTCGGGCTGTGGCTGAATTTCCCAAACCTACGTCCGTCAAAGAACTGCGCAGTTTCGTCGGACTGTCTTCATGCTTTCCACGCTTCATACGAAACTTTGCCACCATCATATCGCCGCTCACGAAGCTCCTTGGAAGTAACGGACCCCTAAATTCGTGGTCGTCCGAGTGTGACGACGCGTTCGCAAAGCTCCGTCGTTTGTTGACGTCTCCTCCCATACTACGCCACTACGACCCTACGGCCCCAACGGAGGTACACACGGACGCCAGCGGTGTAGGCCTCGGCGCTGTCCTTGCGCAACGCAAACCAGGGTTCCCCGAATATGTCGTGGCATACGCAAGCCGTACGCTTACCAGAGCCGAGACCAATTACTCAGTCACGGAAAAAGAGTGCCTGGCGATCATATGGGCCCTTACAAAGTTTCGACCTTATTTGTATGGTCGCCCATTTGATGTCGTCACCGACCATCATGCACTATGCTGGCTGTCGTCATTGAAGGATCCCTCTGGCCGTCTCGCCCGCTGGGCACTTCGCTTGCAGGACTACGACATACGCGTGCTGTACCGCAACGGATGCCAGCATGCTGACGCCGACGCCCTCTCGCGCTCTGCCTTGCCTGACGACAATGCCCCCGCTCAGTATCTCACATAGCTGTTGCTTCAATCAGCGTTCACACCATCGCTACCGAACAGCGCAAGGATAAATGGATCACCTCGCTGATCGACTTGCTCACTGATCCGACGGCAACACCATCCACTCGCGCGTTGCGTCGTCAAGCCCACCATTTCGCCGTTCGTGACGACCTCCTGCACCGACGCAATTACAACGCCGACGGCCGCCAGTGGCTACTAGTGATACCCCGCAGTCTGCGTTCTGAAATATGCGAGGCCTTCCACTCTGACCCGCAATGCGCGCACTATAGGCACCCGTCACTGACCAGAGGGCGCGATGGAGCTCTTATCGAACGCCTAAGTTTCGAGGGCATTAGCCGTCAGGGATACCAAGAAAATGAAACGCTCGCTGGACACATCGACGCGCTCAAGTGTCTCCCTTTTGGGCGCCTCTTTCAACGAACGCTTCCTGCGTGCGTTCGTAATCACCTCAGGGATGTTGCCACCACTGATCTCCACTGGTTGCCACCGCCTTCAATGCAGCACAAACGCGTTTAGAACGCACTCTTTTCAGGCTGTGCCAAGGCAGCAGAAACGCTACAAACGCGCTTCAAACGCACTGCATTGAGGCGGTGGCAAGTCACGTTCAAGTCAAGGAGCGTTTCTGAACATGGAGGATGCGGAGGATAGACACTCGATTTTGCTGCGTCCACTCGCTAGGCTGTGTTTTCTGGCGCTACCATCGTATCTCGGAAACTGCATTGCCGGGTGCCTATGGGGTATCCAAAACTTACCACCGCATTCGACAACGATACTTCTGGCGTGGGATGTACCGATACGTGCAGAAGTTCGTTCGCTCCTGCCTCGATTGCCAACGCCGAAAACCTGCAACGCACGTGTCGCCAGCAGGTCTACAACCATTACCTTGCCCTAACCGTCCGTTCGGGCGCGTGGGCATCAATATGTATGGACCACTTCCTCTGACTTCGGCTGGTAACCGCTGGGCCATCGTCGCTGTTGACCATCTAACGCGATACGCCGAAACCGCCGCCCTCCCAGCGGCTACAGCGCGCGATGTTGCCTCCTTCCTACTACACCGATTCATATTCATACTGCGTCACGGTCCACCCCAAGAGCTTCTCAGCGATCAAGGCCGTGTCTTCTTATCGGAAGTCGTGGAAGCCATTCTGAAAGAGTGCCATGCTGTTCACCGCAAAACTACTGCTTACCACCCGCAGACGAATGGCCTAACCGAACGCTTTAACCGAACGCTCGGCGACATGCTGTCAATGTACGTCGCCGCCGATCACACCAATTGGGATGCCATTCTGCCCTTTGTCACCTACGCCTATAACACCGCCCCTCAGAGCACTACTGGTTTTTCACCGTTCTTCTTACTGTACGGAAGGCACCCGTCGCACACCATCGACACGATACTTCCATACAAGCCGGATCCATCTGAGTGCGCGTCTATTTCTGACACAGCCAGGCTCGCTGAAGAGTGTCGCGAGCTTGCCAAGACATTTACGACGCAGGAACAAGAGCTGCAGAAGAGCATTCGCGATGGCACCACTACTTCTGAACCCACGTTCCTCCCTGGAGCGCTCGTATGGCTCTCGGTCCCTACCGCTGCAAGTGGCCTTTCTTCAAAACTGCTGCCGAAATACGAAGGCCCATACCGGGTCGTCGAACGCACATCATCCCCGGTCAACTACTTGATCAAACCCATCGAACCAACTTCGGACATGCGCCGTCGAGGGCGCGACATTGTCAACGTGGAGCGCCTCAAGGCCTACTATGACCCACTCATAGTGACGAGCTGTTAGGTCGCCGGACGGCTCCCTTTTCGTACCCGGGTAATTGTAGAGAAGCCTTGGGACATGGGAATGGGTTACCCTCTCCAGCGCCTTCTAGTGGGTCGTCCTCTTTGGTTGCTTGAAAAAGAACGCCGCTCGCGCAGGGAGTTCGTGCCTTGGCGTGACTGTCGCCATTACTCATTGTCGTTCAGTGCTCTCTATTAAACACCCTAACAGTAGATATATTTCATTGAAAATATTCACAAGCGCACAAATATTCACAATAGACTTTAAGAAAACCACTGTGTTACGTCGTTATTGTGCCTATGCATCACCTCTTCCTGTCCCCATCATCATCTTACTCTTTTTCCCCTTCCGCTTTTCCCCTGTGCAGAGTAGCAGCCTAGAGCGCTCAAGCTCAGGCCGACCTCTCCGCCTTCTTATAAATTCGCTCTCTCTATCTATCTTCACAAGCACTCGGCCAGTCCCCTTAAGGTGGCGGTTCTACGGTCGCCATCTTGCGAGTAGTTCTTCCCGAGACACCAGGCGACGCCACTCAGTCATGTTTGAAAAAAAGGGAGGAAAATGTGCTCTTCACTGTCGCAGCACGGTGGCGAAGAGCCTGCATCTGTTGCAACTAATCTCTCCTTTTCAGGGGTGCAGCTGTTGCCATAAGCTCCGTGATCCGACAATGACGATGCACAACTGCACTCTCAAGGTCGCACGTGTCGCCCGTTTGAAGTGGGAAACAAAGGAAGACGGGTTTTAAGATTAGAAAAGGCCCCCCATTCGGGGCATATATGGGGGAAGAACGCTCCCTCGGCGGCGCTTTAGGGACGAACATGGCGCATGGCCGCTCTCTTCAAGAGGGGACATGTAGAACACCTTTTGTTGTTTTTTTAATGTCCCCAAGGAAAAGAGAAAAACTAAAATCTTTTGACATCTATCTTTCTGAGAAGAGGTTTATTGGCGGTGCGTTCCTGTGGTGACGCTCTGAACAAACACAGCGAGTCGGGGCAGAGCACCGTCCAGAAAGATGCCAGCGACCAGCAGCGCGAGGCGAGCGTTGGCGATACTGCTGACCGGCGACGCGTCTTCTTCTTCACAATTCGCCCCCGCCGAAAAAGAGCCATCCTGGCGACCTAAGAGTCTGGAGGCAGAGGGCTGTGGTATGGCTTGAGACGTGCCACGTGGACGAGGTCACGTCCACGCCGGCGCATGTCGTCAGATGGGGAAACTGGCTCAATGATAAAGTTCACCGGGGATGTTTGCTCCAAAACACGGTAAGGCCCTTCGTACTTTGGGACGAGCTTTGAGGAAAGCCCAGGAGCTTGGTAAGGAACAGCCAGCCATACAAGAGATCCAGGGGAATAGCTGGGACTTGGAAGTGAGTCGGCGTTGTTTTCCTTCTGGCGCTGTTGTTCTTGGGATGTAAAGGTGCGCGCGAGTTGGCGGCACTCTTGCGCTTGTCGGGCAGCTTCGGACACAGGTGGGCATTCGGAAGCGTCCGGACGATATGGTAGGAGAGTGTCGATGGTGTGCGAAGGTTCGCGGCCATACAGGAGGAAGAAAGGTGAGAATCCCGTGGTAGCCTGTGTCGCGGTGTTGTATGCTAACGTTATGAAGGGAAGAACGCGGTCCCAGTTACCATGATCAGATGTCACGTACATCGCGAGCATGTCACCGAGGGTGCGGTTGAATCGTTCGGTGAGCCCGTTAGTCTGCGGGTGGTATGCCGTGGTACGTCGATGAACAACGTGGCATTCGGAAAGCAGAGCTTCGACGACTTCCGAAACTGTGCGAGGATTCCTGGCCAGGAGCATCTGAAATGCGCCATCGTCGATCCCTTTGAGGATGTGCTGAATCTTGTCAGACTCAGGCATGGCGGCGTTGACACGGTTACAAAGATCGATGATGTCTTCAATGTAACTTGTGAACGTTTCGGACGGCTTCTGTGCTCGTGTGCGCAAGCGTTGTTCGGCGCGGAATTTACGGACAGCGGGTCGGCCAAACACTTCAGCGAAAGACGTCTTGAATACTGACTATGTCGGGATGTCGCTTTTGTGGTTGTGATACCACATTTCGGCAACGTCAGTGAGATAAAACACGACGTGGGTCAACTTGTCGGCGTCATCCCACTTGTTGTGCGCGCTCACCAGTTCGCAGTTGGTGAACCAGTCTTCTACGTCGGTCTCACCGGCACCGCTGAAAACCTTGGGGTCCCTCAGCCGAGGAACTCCGGTGCCGCTGCCGGACTGGGTGGACGGGGCCGTTTGGTCGACGGTGGTTGTCATGACGGGCGGAAGTGTTCTGCTTCGCAGCTCCAGGTTCAGTTGACGGGGACCCTCAGCACCCTCCACCAATTGAGAAGAGGTTTATTGGCGATGCGTTCCTGTGGTGACGCTCTGAACAAACACAGCGAGTCGGGGCAGAGCACCGTCCAGAAAGATGCCAGCGACAAGCAGCGCGAGGCGAGCGTTGGCGATACTGCTGACCGGCGACGCGTCTTCTTCACATTTCTAATTATTCATGCGAAAAACAGCAAATAATCCCATCAATAGAAGACTCATAATTTAGTTGGTGTAGCGTTTGCTTAGAAACATCTAGGGTGTGTACTATCTGCAAGAAATAGGAGAAAAGGGAATTTTGTTATATACATTAATACCTAATAGAAGAAAACGTGAAAAGGCGAAAACTCGATAACACCGTACGGCGACAGAGAGTGAGTATGTTGTAATTAACCAGGCGCCAGCGACATGTGCAAGAGAACTTTTCGATTCTGCTAAGAGGTGGCGGGTTTACAGAGGGAGGAGGGGATTAGCAGAGAAGAGAAAATATGAGCCACAAGTTCGAATGCCCGCGTCGATGCAGTCAAGGCAAAGTGTCATCACGACACTGAGAAAAAATGTCGAACTCCTCCCCTTACCTCTGGCTATCATGCCCTCAGAAATTCGAAAATAATAAGAAAGCGCGCCCAGGTTCTGGTCACATGCATACAGTACTGGGCAAGAAATGACGAACTAGTACATTGCGGCCATGAAGATTCTCTTATCCACGAATTTGTTGCAGTGACACGAGAAAGCACGGGACACATGCCCGTGCTCTCCGAATTGTCCGAATTTCTTACGTGGCACACGCAGCTTAAGCTAATTTATATCTTCACACCCATCAAGCGACCAATAAAAATCATACAGTAAAACCTCGGTGATACGATCACGGATGGTACGAATTTTGGGTGATACGAATTTTTCTGTGGTCCCGGCCAAGGCCCATTAGCCTGCAATGTATTGGAGTACGGTTGTAGCGAACTGGTTTTCACCACGCCCCGTTTGATACGAACGTACGCTAGCGCCCAGGTGCGAACGGGTGCTGCCCGCGCTGTCGCGGAAGACGCGGCAGTCCCGCGCGGGCGTGCGCGCTGCGCGACCATCAACGGTGCGTGTTGCCCACGAGACTGCGCGCGTGTATCTTGGGTTATGCGCCTTCGCGTTTACATTACAGATGGCGTTGACGTCACATTTCTTTCTTTTTCAACGTGTTGACGCGTGCTGCTGGGCTCGAGGCAGCAGTGTCTTTGTGCTGCGTTAACGCGTGTCTGCCACGTCGATGCAAGCCATGTCCTCGCAATCAGACGTTGTACGAAACAAGACTGAAACTTGGGCTACGGGTCCATCATGATTCAATGAAGTCCCATGAAAAGTGGACGAAGACCCCAAAAGACGAAGAGGACGGTCTAGGCGAAGGAGCTAGGCCTCCCAACGTACGAGCACATCTGCCAACTCTCTGATGTGCACGGGAGACTCCCGAATTTTGAGCAAACCTCCCGATTGTGCGGGCATGGCCGTAAATATCCCGAAAAGTCCCCCCCCCCCCCAACACCACCGCGATAAGAAAATAACAGCAACAAAGGACAGCGATTCTAAAATGCCCTGGCCTTCATCTATTGCGTGCAAAGCGCTTCTTAAGTTACTTTCGCCGCTGTACTCTGGTGTCATGCAGAAAAGCGTAGTGAGATTAAGAAGAAGCTACTAGCGGTCACGGGTCACAACACATCTGGTTGATTAATTACACACGCGCACAGGCACCGTATATTTACGAATGCCAGTATGATCGTTGACGTCTAAAAGCTTTACTGGCAATCATTCAGAGCTGTTCATGACGTCGCTGCGGCCCTGAGAAACACTATATCAAAACGTATGCCAACTTTCTTTTTTCGCATACTAATTTTCCGTGTTTTCTGGTGATACGAATTACGGATGATACGAATATTTTTGGTAACCCCGCGAGATTCGTATCACCGAGGTTTTACTGTATACGGTCAGTTTACTGAAATCAGGTCAAATAATAAAAATATTTCCGTTCATGTGCGTTCGAACATGAACGGAAAACATAGCCTACATTTATGTTTGGACAGCTTGATCATGTATGCTGCATGAATTACGCAGTCACGTACTGCTGACACATGCCGCACATGCAAGCCGCGATGCGGACGCAACACATTTTCTTTTGTTCATTTTTTATGGTTCTCGAATACAGAGTGCAATGAAACGAAAATGAACACGCCTTCATGAATGACAGAAGCCTGTGGTTTCTACAGAATTAGTAAATCCAATAAAAAGTAATCGCACATCAAGGTGATCGCGTCCATCTCTCCATTATAGAAGAAAGGAAGTTGCGAGATCATTCCGCACGCAAGACGAGGCGTGCGTTTCTCCGCAGGGAATCTTATGACACTAGGCCTAACCGTCAGTCAGCGTGACAGCAGCTCCACAGAAACGTGCTTGCATTAAGGCCCACAAGCTCTACATGCAGCGAAGCACGGCTTCTTCACAACTGCGTTTATAGTCGCTACGAATCACGACACAAACTGAAGTAAAGCAAAAGATGACATAAGCGACGCGCGCGATCGCATATGCTAAATCGACGAGCTTGATTGACATTGCAGAAGCAGCCGCACGGATGGATACAAGATCAGCGCTAAAGAGCTCGTGAGGAATAAAGTTAGACGGTTATCGCTGCCAGTAAATTACGTAACGCTTACTGGTTAAGGAACTTGGAAGGCTTCATGATTGCTGACGCAATGCCAACACCACACGCCTTTATCCTTTTGCAAGGTGTGTTTTGCAAGGTATCCTTTTGCTCGTTACTATATTTATCGTAATGAGAGATGGCGTGCGCAGGCTCGAGTTCAAACATCAAATTTCAGTTCGCGGCGGTCCATGCATGTCCACGCATGCAACGACAAAATGACGCGCGATCTGCTGCTTGGAGAGACAACGGGTCTTTAAAAATCCGCCTTAAATCGGGATTTCAAGTTCTTATTACATCCTTTTGGAAGGTCACTTCTTCGATCCGTATTGCTGACGGCTAAGAAAATATATTCGTAAACAACACAAATTAGAAAGAAAAAGACGCTTGTAAATGTCTTTAAAAGGCCGCCTTATAGCACGATGTTGATTAAATTCGTCCTGAGGTTAACTTATTTAATCTAGCTTGTTGACAGTTTACAAATGGGGGGTACGCGGACTCCAGGGGTCCACGAAGCCATTTTTGGGGGTCCGCGAAATCCATCCTCTAAAAAAAGAAAAGGGCCTTTTTTGGAGGCACACTATGTCGTGTGACAGCGGCCCCTCCTGGTTTTTGGTATGCTTTACCGCATAAAAGCTGCGCATTGCAGCAGAACCGACCTCTGTTTCCCCTTCTCCACTCGATGGCTGTAAAGCTTATGTTGCAGTCTTCTACGACATGTGCTTTTTCTACACATGGCTTGCATATTTCAAGCGCCAGCATAGCTAGAAACAGGTGGAATGGAGCTGCAGACCGCACAACTTACTGACAAGATGTTGAAATCGAGATGTCGTGACACGTTAGTGTTTTTTTTTTTTTTTTGCGCTGCTCGTCTGAAAGATGCAGGACCAATTCCAACTTGCCCAAACATCAGTTCTTCTAAGTTAGTATGAACATTTTTTATCATGCAGAAACAAAGGGCACCTATTTCACGCTGCATGTCGTCGAGTTACTTTATGACCTCACCCCCCCCCCCCCCCCACACACACTTTCTCTCACTGCAAGGGGTCCCTCATCACGCCCACCAGTCCACAAGGGGTCCCCGGAACATCCATGGCTGAGAACCACTGGTTTAGACGATATATCCCTGAATATCTGATTTGTGCTAGCTGGGTCTCTTTTTTCTATCTCTTTCTCTCTCTGTCTATTTATTTCTGTATTAAGGAAGGAAGATTACTTTTAAGGGCTCGTTTTTCTTTACTAGACGCAATGTTAATGATAGCTAACAGACATAATGCTAAGGAAAGTATCCGCGATGCGCAGCGCCTATAGGGGTGCCACTGAAAGCCGCGTAGCGTCGGCCGTTGGAACCGCATGCGGGTCGCGTAGCGGACGCCTCCTTTCACTGCAAGCATGACGGAAGTGCGCGCGTGCGATTTGCCGCTTGTGCGCGTCCCTGATAATTACTTTTGCGGCGATAGTGTGCGCAAAAGAGCCGCGCTTTATAATAGTGGATATTTGTCCAATGTAACAGCTGTGTGGGACGACAATGTCACTATACGCGCCAAGTGTTTGCCACAGACAAGCGTCAACAAGCTTCCTTACGAAGTGGAGCTCATCGTAAGTACACCGCTTTCTTTACAACGTCCCGATCACTAATGCCTGCATGCGTTGACGCATGAACCAACGTTTTTTCTCGACACAGTAGCTTCGTTTACGTGCCATGTGTTTATATAGTAGATTTTGAGGGAGCGCTGTCGCGCCGGCGTATGGATTTCACGGGTGCGGCCACGCGAAGGGTCAGCGTTGGTAAAACTTTGAAACCAGCACGATAAACTTGCGAAAAAATATCTCGGCAGCTTGCGCTAGTGGCGCGGGACTGAGTCACTGCGGAGCTGGTGGTCACCTATCTTGTCATAGCAGCTTGGCTACGTATTTGCTGGGTGTCTTCAGAGAAGAACGTCGGTGCGTGTCCGTCGACCCCCTGTAATTTCGCTGAAAAAAATATATTTTGTTGTCTTCACGAATACGTTTAGCTCTTCGACAGCAATTTGTTCGGGAACAAACTTTTCGTCAGAATGAGATGCATCCAGAGACTCTACGGCGATCTGTTTGAAGCGGTTGAAACAGTTCTGGCACAAAATGTCGGTTTCTCTGATGGATGAGGCTTCTTCTGGCGTGCGCCTTCAGGAGGAGTGGCGTCTTAGCCGCGCCAGACAGACTGGCGCCGGCGCGCGCGGACTCCGCCACTGTCGCGCGCGGCTCGCCGCTGCTGGTCTGCACGTTCGGGAGGAGTGGCGTCTAGCCTCGTCAGACACACTGGCGCCGGCGCGCGCGCAGCTCTTCGCCTTCTGACACTGCGCTGAAGCCGCTCGATAGCGCCTCTGACTGGCGCTTGCAGGTGGGTAACGCCATGGAGAAGGAGAGCGCAAATGCTGCTCAACGGCGCAGAAGGGCCGAGAAGCTTATCTCATAGGATCCCGAAGTAGTTGCCTGGCAATTATCGATTCAGCGTACGAAGAATGAACAGGAGGAGGCTAATAATCCTAGATAATCTGGAAAGCTAAGAATAATCAGCTGAACATTTGCTAACGCTACGTATATCCTGACATAGCCGAGCTAAGCCACTGCAAATTTCTTTGTGATGTGCGTAAAATGTAGTAATAATTTGCTCTTCAGAACCAACTGTTCCTGTTCTTTTCTGTCAATCCATCAATCCACAGAACATATTCACGACCTAAAAATAATGATAATGGAAATTATTGCTCCATGCTCGCTCAATGTTGTGGTTACTCAGTTTACGTCAATTTGGCTACTTTTCGTGCTTCATAACTTCTACGTCACAAAAATAATGCAACATGTTTTTACAGATTAAGTTAGAACACGTGCTTGGCTTTAATTCTGAAAGGTTTAAAGAAAATCGAAGATGGTTTTTTTTTTTTAAATCATCTTCGAAATATTGCATTTTTAGAGACTTGTCCTCAGTTGAACAATTCTAGTTGACGTTTGAAGTCCCACTAAGTTAATGCAAGGGGCAGATTTTGCGCCGCCCCCCCCCCCTCTTAGGCAAATAGGAAAGCCCCCACGCCCCGTGAGCACGCCTATGGCCCCACTCATAACACAGCTTGTGTAAAGCGAATGAGTATTAGTGGTATACATCAAGGGTGTTTTTTATTAGCATGAAGTCATGTTACGAGGCATTCAAATGGAGGTTGAATCGGTTGAATGTCCTGTCAAAAGCCTTCAGTGCGAACCGGTGCCATGTTTTACAGCCAATATGCATACAGTTGAGGCGAGCGCACAGCGAACATTCTGCACCGGTGATCGCATTCCAGTGCCATCATTAGGTAGAATGCAGCCCATTTCGTGCAGCACACGTGTGATTCCACGGCGCTTTTGTAAAGGAGCCGCCACCTGCCCCACATTCTCTGGCATAGCGCTTCGCGTCATTCGTTTTTCAACAGAGCCTAGGCATCACGTCTTATCAGTGATAACAACCTCATGTGCATTGTAGCATATACAATGCAGGCTAGGCGACCAAATGTAAACGTAGTAGCGTTCGCTGAAGACGTAGCGACATAAATGGAGAAATAAAAACACGGTAATCGTTCTAACGCTACCTAAACAAAGCGCGATTTCTTACCTTTTGCGTCGGACAGCCGCAATCCACCGTCGCCGTCGCTCTCGCTCATGAAATAGCACCGGAAACTTGTAAAAGTGCGTTCCTGGCGAGTTTTTGTATGTGTTTGAGCAGCCGACAACGCAGCAGTTATTTTTCGACATCGCTGAAGCCCGAGAGAGTCGTTAAATCACGTTGAAAAACACATCCATCCGTGCACTGACGTAGACGCTCGCTGAAACACTAGACAGTTATAGTTTAGCGGGTTTAACGGAATAGCGGGCTTACCGGAATAGCGGGATCGAAGTGCGCATGCGCAGTACCGTACGTGACCCGTAGCGTTTACCGTACGCACGCTATTTTTCAGATTTAGCGTTAGCGTGTTTGCGTGGTTAACGTAGTGTACGTAAAACATGGCGGCGGTTTTGGACGCCCGCTTCGAACTGAATTTAGCGTTGATGTGGACGGATTCACTTCTTTCGTAGCAAACGACTGTGCGAAATGGCTTCGCTTGCCTTCAGGTAGCTTCGACGACACGGTATTGCGGATAACTTGGCGTAGTTTTTGAGATCGCTTCCCATTTCGAACGTCCCTAGGCCTATCTAGAAGATCGGTGTAAACAAGTCTGCAACATGAAAATTTTCGCTTTTGGTGCTTAGTCCATATTTATTTACTTTTGTTTTCACCAAAAAGAGGAGTAATATTGCTGCGTGCGGGGACACAGGCGAGCATTCTCGGTTTTGTTCTTTTCACTTTTTTTAATGCATTCAGCCTTCGCTAGGTGGCGCCACCGTCCCGGCTTGGGCACGTAAACGCTATCCCGCTAAACTAAAACGCTCTTTCCGCAACCAACGTTTGCGGCACGGTAACGCTATTCCCTTAACCCCCGCTATCACGCTAACGCTAAACTATAACTGTCTACTGTTCGCCGGGCCCCGCAAGCGCTTCCGAGCCATGGCGGCAGATGGCGTTTAGGATATAAATGTGAAACAAGTAAAGTGGAGGAAAAGATAACTTACCGCCGGCAGGGACCGAACCTGCGACCATCGAATAATGCATCCGAGCGCCCGATGCTCTACCACTGAGCTACGGCGGTGGTCATCCTCCCGTCCACTTTACGGGGTATATATGTGCATTTGAACATAGGAGTGTTAGTCAGCGCCGATCGCAGCCATGGCGGCGAGTGTGAAACACCCCTTTTCTGCCTGTTGGCGTCACGTAGCACGTGATCTTTACGAGCTGGTAGCCGACCCTGGCATACACCTGGCATACTACCTGAAGGCATCAAGTCTGCCAGAACGAGACCCTCGCTATGAATGAAGGAAAAGATTGCATTTAAGGGCTCGTTTTTCTTTGTTAGACACAATATTAATGAGAACTAACAGACAGTAATGCCAAGGAAAGTATAGGGGATATTATTTCTAGTAATTAGGATATAAATGTGAAGAAGGTAAAGTGGACCAAAAGATAACTTGCCGCCGCCAGGGACCGAACTTGCGACCTTCGAATAACGCGTCCGATGCTCTACCACTCAGCTACGGCGGCGGTCATCCTCCCGTCCACTTTATGGGGTATATTTGTGCAATTTAACCTAGGAGTGTTAGTTAGCAGCCATGGCGGCGAGTGTGGTACACTCTTTTTCTGCCTGTTGGCGTCACGTACGCAGCACGTAATCTTTTTGCGAGCCTGCAGTCGACCAATAAACCCTCGCATGCTACGTAAACGCATCAAGTCTGCCAGAACAAGACCCTTTTTATGAATTGAGATGACTTTAAGGAATTATTTTTCTTTGTTAGACACAATATTAATGAGAACTAACAGACAGTAATGCCAAGGAAAGTATAGGGGATGTAATATGTGGCAATTATGATATGGGTAAATGTGAAGAATGTGTACGAAAAGATAACCGTGCATGCAAATAAAAATTCATTGACGGTATTCTGCATCGCAGTTTAGTTAATGTGACTTGAAATTGCCTGTAAACTCGACTTGCTGCGCAACCAGCAGGAATGAAGGAGGGAGACAGGAAAGAGCGCAGACTACCAACTGTTTGTTCTCAGTTCACGAAGCCAATATATAGGCATGCCACGCTGCGCCATCACGATGCGCACAACACCAAGATTCATTTACAACACTGCAACGTGGACAGAGCTGTGAAAAACCACCTCATTTTTTACCGAGCGCCACGTTTTTTTGTTGTCACATAATCACACGGTGTACACCTCTACTTTTATCTCTTTATATTTTATCTTTTGACAACTCTAAGATGGCGCGGGCAACATATGAAAAGCCACAGTGAAAATTGAAAAGGCCATGAAAAATGACTAAAACTATAAAACAACACTGCTCATATGATTCAAAGCCATCTACAAAAGAGCACCAATGATGAAGCACACCAATGAGGCAAAACGCCAAGATTCGCAACTTAAAACCGTCTAAAAACTTTACAAGGCGTCATACGGGAAACATAATACGCGAAAAGAGTGCACAGCAGCTAACCCTCATCAAAAGGTTAACAGAAGGAAACCTTCCCAAAGTGTTACCCCCAAAATTAAATATGGCCATTTAAGAACACTATTTCTTTGTCCGAAAGCGATATCGACGGCATGCTTACGCATTTGTCATTGTACTGCCTTATAAAATACGCTTCTATGATTTCCCTTTCGGTCTTTTCCCTTGCTTTTGCCATGACTGATACATTCTCGAATCGGGCGGTACAGCCACACGTCCTACAGTGAAAATCCAAATGGCCACCATTTTTACCCCTTACAGCCAGATTGTGCTCACGCATGCGTTCGTTGAGGCAGCGCCCCGTCTGCCCTATGTATGCTCTCCCACATGATAAAGGGATGTGATACACTACCCCAGAAACACACCGAGTGAACACGTTTGCGTGCTTTTTTGAGCAAACCGCCTTCTTCTGGTTTGTCATCAACGAACAGATCTGCCCTAACGTTCTAGGCGCGGAAAACACTACATCAACACCGTACCTATTAGCAACCTTTTTCACATTGTGGGATACGTTATGCAGGTACGGCATAACATGTACAGGTTGCCTTGTGCCTTGTGCTACACCATGTGCTAAAGCACGGAAACCTAAGGTGCTGAAAATTTTTGTCGTTTAGGGCAGAAGATTTGGTATGTACCTCTTGAATGCAAAAATTCGAAATCGTGACTGACCGCATCACTGCTTCTAGTTTCCTTTTCTTTTTTGTTTTATTCACCACTTCTGCATTATATAATTTGGAAATAAAAGATCGGAGCCTGCTCAAACATCTTGTCGGTAGCCACAAAAACGGAACAGTTTCATCACAATTTGACTCATTCGATTAATCTCTATTATTTTCTTTTAACCTTTTCCCAGGAAGTTCCTAAATACCGCAACCACTTACACACTGCAATTGGTATAGAGGGCATCATTTCAAACTACTTGCCAGGTGCACGTTTGGGCACGAGCCTACATGAAGCCTTGAGTTTTAGGGACAACAATGGAAAGCTGAACACACCCGCGATTGAAATCAGTAAGAGACGGTTACAGTATTTTTGGCAGAAAATGAGAGAGAAAGGACAAAAATAAATACTGGGGAAAATGAGGACATTCTGCCGTAAAGGGCAGAGAACTGGGTTGTGAATGCACGTTTCTTTTTCTTTAGTAAGATATATTTACTCGAAGTAGAGGCATTAGGCTAACTTTAAAAAAAGGATTTTTTTTATTTATCGAGCCTGGTGTCACCGCCCCGTTGCAAAGCGGACGCTCATAGCATTCATCCATACATCGTCACGGGCACAGACTTTGCAAGCTTTCCTTCCGAGCATTTTTTTTTTTCAGAACTCCAATCGGCTTTTCCACTACATTACTTTGGGTGATCCCCCCATTCCTTTTACTTTATAACTGGTCGTACGTCTGGTATAACTAACGGCGGCGCAGGCTTCCCTCCTTTATTTTTATTGCAATAGCAATTATAGGGAGACTCTCGGCGGGTTTTTGCCCTCGCCGTCACCGTCATGTCCCGGATATGTATATGAATGTATATATAAATAAAAGCCACAAAGGAAGAAAGAATATCCGAAGCGCGCCACCGGTACACTCTAAGAAAAAAATCGAGTATTTGGGGAGTGTTTCTGCCACACAACAATAATCGTCATCTGGCTTGCTCGCGTTTCCTTCCTTGAAATCCCGGCTGTCGTCACTCTCCTATCAAGAATGCTGTCACGCCGATAACGAGCACGCCGTTCGTGACCGGCAAGTGCCGGGACCACGGCGATAACACGAGGAAAGTACGCGAGGTGGATGACGATTATTGTTGTGTGGCAAAAATACTCTCCAAGTACTCCATTTTTTCTTAGAGTGTATTCGAGCCTGCGACTCCTCCCTCTGTAGCGCGCTGAACAACTCGGCCAAGCGACATCGGTTGATTCGAATGCTAACGGCGAGCTATTTCTATATACATCATTCAGCGCTGGTGGTACGCAGAGCTCGGAGGCGCTTCAGCGTCTGCAGTATCACCCATGAGATTGCCCGAAGGGCGCGCTTAGAGCAATGCTCCTAGATTTTTATTCAGTTTGAAAACTGCCCTTGGGTCGCGCACTAAAAAGTGGCCCATTTCATTACCCACTCGCGATGTAGAACGCCAGATAATCAATGCGTCGAACGCCACCGCGCGCGGCAGGAGACGCGGAGGGATTGCTCCACGCACCGCAGTTCTCAAGAAAAAAGTATCTAAGAGCGTGGGGTTGTAGCGCGCTGGTCAAGCTCAAACACGAAGAAGTAACAACTGTGACATTAATTATTTCGCGCTTGTCCTGTCTACATCTGTGTTCGAGCGACCTTCCTTGTGTTTGAGCAGCGCGCTGCAAGTGTCGAGCTGTGACCGTCAGTTCGCGGTCGTCCTGCGTGTGTTCTTTTCGTGAGTCATTTGCGCTTGTGCGGCACGCTGCAAGTATCGAGCTGCTTGCCGTTCTTCGTGTGACATTCTAATTTGTTGCTATCGCATTCACTGCTTCTATCTATCTATCTATCTATCTATCTATCTATCTATCTATCTATCTATCTATCTATCTATCTATCTATCTATCTATCTATCTATCTATCCGCCTACGTATGGGTGCTGTCACGGTCGCCTCCTTAACTTGGTTTCGACCAAAATTGGCATGGGAGGGTAAGAGGATTCGTTGAATATGACTGTCGGGTCATGAAATGAATAACGTGAAAATCATGTCGCGTACGGCGTCAAACCCGTGTGACACCGTGTGGCACATACACGTGTACCACGAGCCGCGGTGTACGGGTATGCGCCACAGGTGATTGACAGTTTATTATCTACCCAGGAACGGCGAGAACAGGTATTGGTAATTTACATGCGAGAGCGTTAAGGAAAACCTACATCAGCAGCGCTGACCCGACGAATGGAGAAAATAAATATTAAGATCCCAGCAGGAGTCGAACCCAGGCATTCCGTGTGGCAAGCAGGTATTCTACCAAAGAGTCACGCCAGGTCTATGAACTGGTTTGGAAAAACAGCCTATGCAGGCGTAACGTCGGTGCAACGTCAATTGTGGTTGTGGTGCTTGCTATCTAATTTTCAAGAAAGCAATAAACACTACATGATACTCCTACGATGTGTACTCCTACGACACAGGCGTCATATCAGATTGACGTCTGTGGTTCCAGTGTTGGCTCCGCTTTTATAACAGTCTAATAAACATTACATTTGTATTCCTCTGATTCAGCAAGCTATATTGAAGCGCTGCTCTAGACCTGAGGAATACATTAACGAGAGTTACATATGTACTCTAACGTGAGGGCTGACGTTACGTCGCACGATAGGTTATTATTTAAACGCCAGTGTTGTCGACGTCCCTGGTAAGCCCACGATGTGCACACAGCTGTTGAATTTCCCGCGTTCAGCTTGCTGGAAGAAGACGACGAGCTTTGGGCCAGCGAGCGCGTGCGCTCGTTCATCGTCAAAGACAGTTGACTCCCTATTCATGAACATGACCACCCGACCAGACAAGGCAAACCGCACAGGATTAGACGAGATCACCTTAAAGGAAAAAGAAACACTCCAGCGCTACGAGACCCGACTCGGAAACCATGTTCAAACCTGCAAAAGTCAGAGCCTGGAGCCGGCCTTTCATGCTAACCAAAAGCGAGTCACCCAGGCGAAGGATGCCGCACTACGTGAAGCTCAAGCTGTAAGAAACGTGAACGAGCAGGCCACTTCTATGGAAGCTAAGATGGCCGAGCTGCGACTGAATTTGCGCGAGGAGCAGGCTGCTCGTGAGCGGGAGCACAGAGCCCATGAAAACAAGCTGAAGGAACTTCAATGCCTGCTTATCGATGAACGAACTCATCGCGAGAACTTCGAATACAAATTAAAGGAAGCCATGAGGAAACCTGCGCAGGCAGAATTAGTGAAGGAGTACGAGTCCAAAGTGGAGAAGCTCACTCAGGAGTTGGACGAGGTGCGCAAGAAGCTGCTGGGGTCGGAGGAGAAGATGAGACTGATTTCCCCCTGCTGCTCAAGATGCATCAGTTGGTCGAGGAACAACGCTATACTTTGGGGGCAGAAAAGAAACAGCCAGGACATCGTGTAACGTGTCTGCATCAGCAGACTATTGGAAGTCGGACACAATTGGGTAGCCTGAAGAATCGCCCGAAGGATGATTGGTTGTGCACGCAAGACTGTGCTGCCATCCAGCAAATTCAAGAGCGTCCCTCACTGCTCACACGAGAAGACGCAACCTCACCAAGTGCTGCAAGAATCGGACCCAAGACTACAGAACGGCCTTCCCAGCAAAGAAAACCTGAACGTCAGGACATCGCTGGACCGTTTTGGCAACAGATGCCTGCTGCTGAAACCGTCGAAGCACCATGTGGCCCTGTGGACCTGCTCGCCTACATCCGCGAACTGGCAGGAGAGGACGTCCTCAGTCTCCATGCCAAAGCACGAGAGAAGCTTCGGCAACTGAAGGAGGAGTCCGAAAAATAGAATGCTGACACCTTCAGGCCACGTCGAGGAAGCGGGAGGATCGACGCGTACGGAGGTAATACAGCAAGCGCCTGACCGTACAGACGAGACACCACTGCGCGGCCGGGAATGTGTTGAATTTCCCGCGTTCACCTTGCTGGAAGAAGACGAGCTTTGGGCCAGCGAGCGCGTGCGCTCGTTCTACCAGGAACGAAGGAGCCATCTTGAGGTTCTGGGCTCATGCGGATGCCAATAAACGTCTGTTTGAGCTTGTAAGTCCGCGTCGGCTGTTATTTGTGCCACATATTTTACACAGCTACTACACTTACATAAACACGTCGATACACCTCGTAACGCTTGGCTCAAAGCCAAAAAATTACAGCATAGAGTACTCGCTGACTACTTCGCATGAAACCGAGTCGCACAACGCGTGGGATCTGCCGATTTTTTTTATCATTTGGGAACTAAACCTAGCCTAGCCTGTCCATGTCCGACCAGAGAGTCTCAGCAACTGCTACGAGAGCAGCTCTATATACTTTCTGAAGATAATGAGACTGGAGACTTTAAAGAAATCACTTTGTTACGTGGCTGTTGTATATACGCCAAATATCTTCCTGTCCCCATCATCACACTTTATCATTCTTTTTTTCCCATTTCCATTTTCCCCTGCTCAGAGTAGCAAGCTAGAGCGCACGAACTCAGACCGACCTCTCTACCTTCTCCTAATAAGCTCTCTCCATTCTCCTCCACAATGCTCAGCTTCCTGCGACTTCCCCAGTTTCGCCATGTACCCATCCATATCTTAAAGGGACACTAAAGAGCAAAACCATTTTTCTCATATTAGTAAAGTGCTCTTTCACGATACCAAAAAATTACACCATCTCCCGCTAAAGGGGACCATGAGGCGATGCGAAGCAGTGTTTCGGCATGTAGAGCCCGCGTTTCAGAGGTGGAGTGGTGAGGGGGAAAGGGAAGAGGAGAAGTGGAGAGGGGGAAAGGAGAGGGGGAGGTAAAGGGGAGAGGTAAAGGGAGAGGTGATGTGGAGAGGCGGTGGGGGAAGGGAAAGGGGCAGGGAAAGGGAGAGGGGGGAAGGGGAGGATGGAGGGGTGGGGAGAGGAGAAGTGGAGTGGGGAAGTGGAGAGGGTGAAAGGAGAGGGGATGGGAAAGGGGAGGGGAAAGGGAAGTGTAGATGGGGAGGGGGAGAGGGGGATCGGAGAGGGGAAGTGAAGGCTTGCGCATGCGCAGTAAGGGTGGTCACGCCGCACACCACCACCACCACCGGATTGAACTCTGCTATAAGATGCTTCACATCTAAAACACCTCGCTTGCTGCGAGAAGACGCGCAAAAACAAAATGTGGGTAGCGACGCCACCTTGAAGTTTCTGCACCATTCGCCGTGACGTCACATGTTTTTACGGCGCCTACTAGGGACTTCGTAGTTCCTAATCGGTAAAAATGAAGTACATTGTCCTCTGAGGGGGCCATAGACATAACATACCAAGTTTGAGGTAATTTTGTTGAGCCAATGGCGCCAAAATACGATGAATACACTTTGAAATCCGTGACGTCACGCGGAGAGGTTTGGCGCGAAATTTAAAAATGAAACTTTTAATTCTTTCAGACGCCACCTATGAATAACTGTCTGTAAATGCGCCAAATCTATGCGACGTTGTTTGAAGGCACTCGATGTTCTATTGCAACACAAATAATGTCGTAACACGTTAATTTATGCGTGTTATAGTAATCACTCCTAATCAGTTGGTAATTAAATATCTGTTTATTCTGAAGCTATTCATGCCTTGTTTTTGCATAAACAGAATCAAATCTCAGGCTAGAAATATAGTGCGAATTCGTTTTCGGTTATGTCAATTTTGTGTGAAGAAAAATTATACTTTATACGTGGCTCGCGGGAAGCGGCACGTCGAACGACTCGTCGACCGTGGTAGTACCTTCAGAAAAGTAATTGTATGCAACAGCGCACTGCAAAATGATGTTAAGCGAGGACAAATTTATTATGCAGGAGGTTCAATTCATCCAAACTTCAATGTATCTGGCTGTTCCGTAGCCCCTAGTTGATACAAAGAGCAAATACAAGTGGTGTACACATTTAAAAGGACTGAGTGTTGGGCGAGTTGGTACTCCATTACTCGGACGGGGCATGTACGCTTGCGCGTAAGATGTAGATCGTAAGATGTTCAAAAGCATCTGCGTCTTCGTCCACCCTCCGTGATGGGTGTGAACCATTGCCTTGCGGTCTTGCGTGTTATAAGGTAAAAGCGCCTGCATCTTGGTCTGTCAACTGTAGTGGGTATGAACCATTTTCTCGCGGCCTCCGACATAATCTTGCCAATTCTCCAGGTGTACCTCTACGCTTGCGCGTAAGAACATTAATTGAATTGGGTGGTTTCCCTCACCCTATTTTAACGCGATAGCGTTAAAAACTCGTTTCACAGAAATTCCGTTGTTGGCGTCGGTGTCTCTGGGTGTGAGCGAAAAATCATCATCTTGTCCGTGACCGAAAAATCGAGAAAGGGGCAAATAAAATAAACTATAAATAACTTCGGTTCGAGTGAGAATCGAACCCAGGCCCCCCTCGTGGCAAGCAGGTGTTCTACCTAAGAGCAACGCTATTGTTTGAAACTGCTTCGGAAAAAAAATTCGGCGGATCCCACGTACCGTGGGAATCGATGTAATGCAAAGCATGCGCGGGATGGTGACCGTGGCGTAATTTTTCACATTGAGCGAAACATTACGGAATGACGCTAGAGAAATGTGGAAGTAGCATACGCACACTCATATGTTGAAGAGTCGCATATGTATTACATAACCAGTTGTTTACAGTTGCGTAACGATGCCAACAGCAACATGGGTGTTATCAACACGAGACGCGGTAAGATGATATGAAGTGCTTATATCCTTCAATACTGCATAGCGCGAATCCGGACAGGACAAAGAAGGAACACAGATACACAGGACAGGCGTTACTCGCAACTAAGTTTCATTTAGAAAAGTTTCCCTAGATATATTGTACGCAGCCAAGTGGCACGCGCAGGCGCACTGCACGTACGTTACAGTCACAGTTGCAGTTGTTACGGTTTCGTTACAGTTGTTATGCTTACACTTGTCCGTTATGACGGAGAACGCACGCACGCTTCACGAACCTGTGTGCATGTGTAGGAGGGGTTCTCCACTGTTCCTGAACATGGTCATCATCACCGTGATCATTGAGCACCAGCAGCTGGACCGGACTTGTTATAGGATCCGTTCGTGATCGCGGCTACGAGGGGTCTAAGTATAATGAAGTGCGAGGTATACTGCCACTTGTGGAAATCCTGGATGCTTCTTACGATAAAATGATCTATGATGCCTCCTGTCCTGGACGTGGCAGCGAGGTCTTTTGATGCCCTGTTCACATTCAAGCCGCCTTTCACGCAGTATAAGGACCAGGTGTTGTTGGGTTTTGACAAATCAATGTTGAAGTCACCGGTAATGATGAGAGGCCTGGTTCTCTCGGCATATTTATTGTAGGAAAGCATTCACCCCGTTTTTTTTTTTTGTAACCCACGCAGTCTACGTTGCGGCACGCGTGGACGAGTGGATGGTAGTCGGGCGTCTTCCAGGGGTGTTCTGTCTTCAGCTCCCTCACTTTCCTTGCATCGGCCGCGGTGGTGTAGCGGTTACGGTTCTCGGCTGCTGACCCGAAGGTCGCGGGTTCAATCCCGGTCGCGGCGGTCCAATTTTGATGGAGGCAAAATACTAGATGGCCATGTACTGTGCGATCTAGGTACACGTTAAAGGATACAAGATGGTCAAAATTTCCGGAGCCCTTCGCTACGGCGTCTCACAATCATATCGTGGTTTTGGGACATAAAACCCCAACAATTATTTATATTATCACTTTCCTTGCGTATCAATGTCTTTGTGTTAGCGGTAACGGGGTGGTTGAGTCTGTATCACCTGTGGCACATACCCGCATAACATTAACTCTGGTATGCGGGTATGTACCACAGGTCACTGAGAGAAAGGGTTTCATGATGTACGCGACAGGTATTTTACGTTATTCATGTCATGACCAGTGAATCGTGTTTGTCATACACTGATTACCTGCTATGCCATTTTTGGTATAATATGAGTTATGGAGAAGGCGAGTAGAGCGCCCAGACGTAGGCGGCTAGATAGATAGATACGTAGATAGAAACGGCCAAAGTGACTGAGGTTCGCTAAGAAATGCTTCGCATTTAAAAAATGTGGATTGCGCAACGAGTGTGTGTTTTAAAGGCCCACCCATTATAAAGCGGTGTTGGCTTACCGACGCTTAGTGGCCCTTTGCTGATTCGCAAAAGGAAGAATTATGCCATAGTGGGCACTTAACGACTGTACTTGCAGTAGGCATTCTAGGATAGTTTGAAATGGCCAATGTTACGCGCACAGTCATTCGCTTCCTCACGGCTTGGTTGAGGCATGCACCGATAACCGAAGCTCGGCTAGCATTTGAGAAGACGATGCGCACGGGGCCCGATTACGTTACCGCGTTTCTACTCTTGAAGGCGAAGCTCAAGCGTCCTCCAAATTTTCTAGTTTTTTTTTTTTCACACCCCGCCTGACCAATTGGGTGTGTGGTTGCCCCCACCCAGTTGGTCAGGCGGGGTGCGAAAGTTTGGTTATATAACTTTTATTTTGCAAGTATCACATTGAACGTCATATGTCTCAAGCGAGATGATGACGAATACCGATGAAAACGCTCCAAGTGACATTCACAAATAGTTCCGCAAGCTGAAAAGGAACACGTTGGCCGCTCTTCGCGAAACTGACTGTGTCGAGCATCGTCACACACCAGCTCAAGAGATTCGCTGCACTTTCTTTGTGTAGAAATGGAATAGCAGTGGATTATATAAGTTTAAATGAATGTTTCGTTCGAACGAAGATTGCAGATTGCGCAGTGAATGAATGAATGAAGTAAATGTTTATTTCCGAGACTGCTCTGAGCGTGCAAACTCAGGGTCACTCGAGGCGAGATGGTCCCTTATTCCAGGAACCCTCTGGCCGCAATCGCATGCCGGGCTCTGGCGACGAGCTGTCGTTGGTCATCCATGTCCCAAGTAAGCTTTTCTTTTGTGGCGGGCATTAAACTCCTGAGGGAGGGGTGGTGGACCCTGCGCACGCCTACGCGCATACCCAGGAAATCGGTCGAATTTTCGTCTCCATAAAGATTACGCAACGTAGCTCTACTATAAACATCGTCCATCGGCGAATACTCCAACGTGGCCCCCATGGATGAAGAGAAGGAAGTACCAAAGCAGCTCGCGCAGCACATGCGCGCGTGTGTTGGTCGGAAGCGACCAGGAAGAACGTCCAGCCGCTGTCTCTGTCGACCCTGGCGGTCCACGCTTGACGACTTCCCTCGCTTTCTCAACAGCGGTAAGTTGCCTCGCCTCACGTTGGGACATATAGTAGGTGCAAAACTGTCGCTTTGTCTCTGCGCAGCGCCAAGTTTCGCCGCAGCGAGCAGTGCGGTTCCGACATCGACTGCCAGCCAGGCTCCTTCAGTACTGGACTTGGTTGCTGCTCATAAAGCACGCGTGACTCGAGTGAAATGTACGCACCTATACCATTACGATTCCATAGGGTGTCATTTCTGGGGCATTCTGTAATAGAACTACCGGCCGCTTCCATTTGAGGGCGAATGTCGAAACAGTGCTGGGTCTTCAGGTTTCCAATGTAAGCCTTAGCTATATGCAGTCCTTCCACTTCGTAACTTCCTCTTAATAGGACCCGATCCATCATTCAAGCGGTTATCTGATGTGATCGTATTTCTTCGCTATTAACCACCGGGGTAGCTTAACGGCTGTGGTGTTCAGGCTGCTGAGCTACATGTTGCAGATTCAATACCCAGCCACTGTGGCCACGTTTAGATGTGGACAAAACCCAGAAATATATCCGTGAGCTTAGATTTAGGCGGACGTCAAAGAACCATCAGTGGTCAGAAATTAATCGTGAGTCCCCCTTTACGCTGTGCCTTATAACCATAACGTAGTTTTGGCGCGTAAAAACGTGTTTTTCTTCTTCTTCTTCGCTACTTGACCAAAATGATGACAACATAAAGATGCAGCTAAAGTTCCAGGTCTGTAGAACAGCACTGTTCCTCCGCGCAGTAAACGAATTATTGAAAAGCGTCTACATATGTCGGAAAATGTAAACGCCTCCCATAATCCCACGAAAAAGAAAACAAAAATGTTGTGACAACATCCGCTTTCACCACGCAATGCGTGATGGTTAGAGCCCGCAGTAAAAGCTATAATAATAATTTCTGGGGCTTTACATGAGAAAACAAAGATATTATTATGAAGCACGCCTACAGTTGAGGGCTCCAGAAATTTAGACCGCCTGGGTTTCTTTAACGTACACCCAACTCAAAATACACGGACATCTAGCATTTCGCCTCCATCGCAATGGTACCGCCGCGGCCGTGATCGAACCCGCGACTTTCGGGTGAACTGCCGAACAGCGTAACCACTGTACCACCGCGGCGGCTGAGTAAAACTTGCCGCAGTGGCAGTTTCACAAAACGAACGCTGACTGATACTCGCATGAACTTTACTTTTTCTTTAACTGCATAACGGAGCATCTGTATCTGCATTCTTTGAGAATCGCAAAGCGGGTGGATCATTAGAAACAATTGGCTGTAGCGCGTGTGTGTCTTCTTCGTGCCTTCTTTCGCCCTTGCGTCGAGTTCGCGCTGCAGCCAATTACATTCTTTGATTGTGTCCATGGTGGAAGGAAAAATGATGAGGTTGCGACGAACAATACGAGTGGAGCCCAAAAAAAGCGTAGTTAAAAAAAAAGACGGCAGATCCACGAATTGTGGGAATCGATGTAATGCGAAGCAGCCAGCAAGGAGCTGCATTTGTGGCTGGAGGTATTTCAACTTCTTAATACATCGTCTTGTATGTCAAAGAGGAAAATGCGTGTCATGGTTTTCATGTTAACTCCTATTATTTATGTTCGTCACACAGTAACGTCGCGCAATACCAACTTCGAGGGTAGATCAAGCTAGCGAAACGGCCGCCAGCGCACCATGAGCGTGGCACGTAAGTCATGCTGTACATGACGTGTGTCATGACTTTCATGTTAACTCGTGTTTTTATGTTCGCCACACAGTCACGTCGCGCAATATCAATTTCAGGATAGATCAATCTAGCGAAACGGCCGCCAGCGCCCCATGAGCGTGGCACGTAAGTCATGCTGTACATGACATGCGTGTCACGATTTTCATGTTAACTCGTGGTATTTATGTTCATCACACAGTCACGTCGGCAGATGCCAATTTTGGTGTATATAAAACTAGCGAAACGGCCGCCAGCGCACAATGAGCGTGGCACGTAAGTCATGCTGTACATGATATGCGTGTCATAATTTTCATGTTAATTCATGTGTTATTTATGTTCGTCACACAGTCACGTCACACAATACCAATTTCGGGGTAGATCAAGCTAGCGAAACGGCCGCCAGCGCACCATGAGCGTGGCTCGTAAGTCATGCTCTACATGACGTGCGTGTCATGATTTTATATTAACTCGTGTTTTTATGTTCGCCACACAGTCACGTCGCGCAATACCAATTTGAGGATAGATCAAGCTAGCGAAACGGCCGCCAGCGCCCTATGAGCGTGGCACGTAAGTCATGCTGTACATGACATGCGTGTCATGATTTTCATGTTAACTGGTGTTTTTATGTTCGTCACACAGTCACGTCGCGCAATACCAATTTCGGGGTAGATCAAGCTAGCGAAACGGCCGCCAGCGCCCCATGAGCGTGGCATGTAAGTCATGCTGTACATGACATGCGTGTCATGATTTTCACGTTAACTCGTGTTATTTATGTTCGTTACACAGTCAGGTCGCAAGATACCATTTTTGATGTATATAAAGCTAGCGGCACGGCCGCCAGCGCACAATGAGCGTGGCACGTAAGTCATGCTGTACATGACATGCGTGTCATGATTTTCATGTTAACTCGTGTGTTATTTATGTTCGTCACACAGTCACGTCACGCAATACCAATTTCGGGGTAGATCAAGCTAGCGAAACGGCCGCCAGCGCACCACGAGCGTGGCTCGTAAGTCATGCTGTACATGACATGCGTGTCATGATTTTCATGTTATGGAAAATCATGACCATGGACTGACTTAGTACGCACTGCCCCCCTTGGAAGAAATGACTCAAAAAGGACGACACGTGAGGCTGTTGCGTTGTTGTTGTTGTTGTTGTTTGCGTGTGGGTGCGGGTCGTTTCTTCCAGGGTTAGTTGCGAGACTTCCAAAAATGATTGGAACAACGAACTTAACAGGTATCGCAACTACGAACAGTAATTTCTCGGAGCGCGCAACACCGTGTCGTTGCAAAGCTTCTGTGAAGCCGTGTGTCTCCAATGTGAATGAAGGAGCACTAACCTCGCGAGTATACAGAAGAGGGAACGGCACGTTCACTTTACTGCCACTAAACTTCCTTTTCAGGCAACAATCTTGTGGATTAAGTGGCGTAACCTCGTGAAATGGGCGAGCGGGTTCAGGTTCAGATTGTAGAGCAGCGCGATGTAACGACGCACAGACGAAGGCAATGGGCAAGTTACGCACGTAGTGCATCTTCTGTGTTTCGTTGCTTTGCGCTGCGCTTTGTAGTATGGAAGTTCTGTGACAGCTTCCTTTTCGCGTAAAAATATATGGAAAAACCGCGCGATTGTTGATTGATTGATTGATTGATTGATTGATTGATTGATTGATTGATTGATTGATTGATTGATTGATTGATTGATTGATTGATTGTCAACTCAATCCCAGTGAACGGCTTTATACGCTGTTATCTCGCGCCTCGTTTGCGTTTTTTATCACCCGTCATGGTGGTTTAGCGGTTATGATGCTCTACTGCTAACTCGCAGTTCGTGGGATCGAATCCCGGCCGCGGCGGACGCATTTTCGATGGAGGCAAAAATGCTTGAGGCTCGTGTGCTTACTTTTAGGTGCACGTTATAGAACCTTAGGTGGTCGAAATTTCCGGAGCCCTCCACTACGGCGTCTGTCATTATCATATCTGGGTTTTGGGACGTTAAACCCCAACAATTATTATTATGCGTTTTCTATCTGCATCAATTAGACTACCTGCACATTTGCTCGGTGTTCTTGATTAGCAGGATACCACTACCGGTTGGTTCTCAATCGGCCTTCTTCCTTTTCTGTCTCGGCCAGTTTATATGAAGGCCGTGGGGTAGTAATCGGGACATCTTAGAATTACGCCTTGTTGTCAAGTTCGCTATTTTCCAGCTCTTATTGGCCCTTAGGGCAGCTACGGCCTCTGCCATTGGCTCAAGACGCAACATTCTGACAGTATCGCGCAACTGTACATACCGTGCCGTTATTGCCCCCTTGTTTCGGCTATCCATATTATGGTTCGACAGCGTCTTCTTTTGATGGCGCAAGAAAGCCGCCGTGATGTACGTTTAGTCAGCACTGGCGTATTCATAAACCACGCTGAAGCCCTTGTTTTATTAAACCTTGCGCTTTCTTCTGTGACAGCCAGGGGAATCCACTAGATTACAACCACTAATTGCTGTAAAAGTTACACTTGGAGTTTCAGTTGGAACTCGTAGCTTGATGACACGTAAACATCTGTTTCTCTTTCACGTACCATCGCTTTAGTATATACGAAAGCTAGTTGACTTGCTCGCGAAAGGACAGACATCGCCAGCACGCTTGTACGGGTGATTATTAAACGGACCATATCCTCAATCATGCTGGTACATAATGCGGCGCATTGATAGCATTATGCCGTGCCTCGTTAGCCTAATTCACAGAAAAGACATGGGATAGCGCAACGACGTGTTTAAAAGGCATCGAGTCGCCGTCTTTTCTCGTTTGGTATTGGAACAATGTTTTACGCTAAATACTCTGATTGGCAGCTTTACCGGCTCTAATAGTACCGTGTGTGCTAACCCTCAGTGTCGAGGGTCTTTTCTTTTTCTGTGCCAGCCCGTACGACAGCGGGTTCCGATGGACAACGAACCGGGATCTGCGCGGCAAGACGGCGGCCCGCCGACAGTGCGAAGGATCCGCCCCATGCCGCTGCTCAACCTTCCCTGCACGCGGAGCGAAGATAGGCCCATCTGCATATTGTTGCACAGGCTGTCTGCGTACAACGAAATCCTGTGGTACGCAGGGCTGGAGCTCAGGGAGGACAAGGGCAACGCTCTGGGCGAGCTCACGCTAGGTGTTGCTGCAGACAGTCAGCACGAGATGGCGTGGCGTCCTGCGGCCATGGACAGCGAGGCTATCGCGGTGAGCTTGCTCGCCAGCCTGCTTTCTCTACACCGATGCATAGTCGCGGTCGATCTCAACCCCGCCATAGCGAAACGACCGTTCCTGCTGAACTGGGTACAGTACGGACGCGGTGTCAGGTCCCTGTCAATCCGAGAGAACCCGCGCCACGAGGAGAACGTGATCAAGGCCGTTGTGAACGTCCTGAACCCCTTGGACAAGCACATGATACCGCTTCTGGAGGAGTACCACAACTACTCCGTGCGGAGGCCCGCGCTCGCGGTGCCGCCGCGACAAAATGGCCGAGCCACGCTCACAGCCTTGGACGTCGCGGCCCTGGACTTGAGTGGTCCTCGTGCCAGGCAGTTTATCACCTTGCTCAGCGACAACAGGACAATCACCGAACTGACCGTGGGAGCCTGTGCGTTCACCTATGGCTGCGTCGACATGTCCGACGGATTCTGCAGGTACTTGGCGCAGGAAGACTCGGTGCTCAAGAAGCTCACCATCAGGACGGCCGATGTAAACAAGGGCGCGCTGCAGTCGCTGGCAAAAGCCATAGCGTCTATGACCAGCCTGGAGGAACTGGTCCTGGACGTCGACCTCTACAACGTCCACGAGAAGTCGTTCTTCGCCGAGATCGTGGCTCGAAACAAGACGCTGCGCTCCATGAGCATCATCTGGCCCAGGTCCTGTGTCGTGACGAGCATTCTGCAGAATGTCGAGCACCCCGTGGGCAACGCCGGCAAACGGATCGAGCCCTGGCTTTTGGCGCTGCCCGAAAACACGGTTCTGTCGTCGCTCACCATCGACCTCCTCGGCTTCACCGAGTACGAGTGCTGCGCTTTCTTCCAGGCCCTGACACGAAACACGACACTGAGGAAGGTCACCGTGGGCCACCTTCCGGCGCGAGGTTCCCTCAAGGAGATTTGCCGCACGATCAGGGAGTCCAGCATGGCGGGGAAGGTGCTCATCCAAGACATTCACGTGAGCTTCGATAACCTCGCCATGCTTCCAGATTGCCCGGAGGTCACGTCGGTCACAATCAGCTCTATTCACCTGATCGAGCGGGACCACATCTACAGCGCCTTCAGCGACGTCCTAGTAGAGTGCCGCACACTGACAACGCTGCACGTGTGCGTGCACTCGTACTTCTTCGACCACGCCGTCCATATGTCCATGGCCACCTACGTCATCGGTGCGACGACGCTCCGGGACTTCGAGCTCCACATCTATGTGGACAGGACCGAACGGGAGCTCGAAGATCGACATATTTCCGAGGCCCCCGTGAGCCCCCTGGCGCACGCCCTTTCGGCTCACCCGCACCTTATCAAAATCACGCTGAGAGAACTGCGCGTGAACGAACGCGACGCCCGGCTGCTCGCGGAGGCCTCTCTCGGCAGCCGGGCCCTCACTGAAATGACGTTCGCTGCGCTCGGGGCGAGAGCCAACGAGGCCTTCCTGCGCGTCGCCTTGTCGCGCATCGAGAGCAACTACAGGCTGCTGCGGTTGAGCCTTCCTGCATGCAGAGACCGCGACGCCGAGCTCGTGTTCATCCGAGACGTCACGAGGCGCAATTCCAGCCTGGTCACGAGGGCGGCTCGATTCGTGATGGGCGAGGAGGACGCCTACTGCGCACGCGCCGTCGAGATGATGGCGGGACATACAGCCCTTTCGGAACTCGTTTGCGAAATGGCGACCGTCGAAGCCGGCGAAGCGACGGCGATGATCAAGAGAGCCCTGAGCCTGCCGTGTCTGACTAGCCTGAATGGTTTCATGAAGATGGCCGGGGTAGTCAAGCACCGAGTCGAGTGCGCCGGCGGACGGGGCCGCACGCTGGAACATCTAAACGAGGACTGCTGGCTGCACATTAGGAAGTATCTAAAGGTAGTGGACATCGTGCCCTGGAAGCGGTGAGCAAGGAACGGAAAAGGCTTGGACAAAAAAAAAAGCATGGCCGGCCATGTTCTTGCCATTTCCTTTAATAGCCGGGGCCCTTAGCTAGGAGCCTATTTTTACGCTGTAGGGCTCGGCCAGTGTTGCAAAACATAAAAGCACAAATAAACATGTGCTACGTTGTTGAGGAGAATAATTCTTGTCGAATAAACGAAATGTTACTGTAAACGCGTTCCTGCGGCGTGCAAATGAGACATAACGGTAATGCTGTTCCACAAGCTAAAGGAGACGCACACTGCAGGGGCGCGATACATATGACGTGATGCCACTCAGCATTTCTGCCCAAATTCAACTACCGAATTTACCCTCTTACAAGCAGCCAGGCCCGTAGCCAAAGGGGAGGGGGTGCCCTAGCCCTCCCCCCCCCGAAATTCTGACGGTGGAGGGTGTTTTACCGAAAATAAGTAACAATGAAAATACGTGTTTTTCTAAAAAATAGTCAAGGTCTGGCTACGGGCTTGCAAGCAGCACTTGTGTTGGGTTACTATATTAACTATAATCCTTGTTAGCATCGCCGCACGTTGGCTAAATGATGTCTAAATGAAGGCAAATATTCGCCGATTGTTGGTTGATGTCGGCTGTCATAACAGCAGAGATAGAGGAACAGCTCTTTTCAAAAATTGGCCGTGTATCTGCGTGCTTCGCTGCAAATGTCGTCTAAAGACGATAGAAGAGGCGCTGCGTGAGATATGGACGCCATCTGGCAATACGTCGGGAAGCACGAGTGCTGTGTTGCGGGCTGGTAGTCCCGGCGCAGCGGCAGGCGAAGACCGGCGGTGACCAACGCGACCGGCGGGGACGCCAGCCAGCCCGACCACACGGTTTGGCGCGAAGTGCCGAAGCAGAAGAAACGTCTGCACTCAACGAGTACTCTCCACACACTCTTTTATTTACACGTCGCCTGGGTAAAACAGGAATGCCAGAGCGGCGCCCCATGGCATTCGTACAGTGCACTACAGAACCGAAACCGAAACACAACAAATGAGCTCGCGCAGAGGGCACGGAGGAAGGCAAGCTTCAGCGCAGTCGCATTTTCAGCGCAGCTTAAGAAACTAGGGTCTTTAGAATTACGTATGAATGCATTTTCTATTAAAGGAACACACCACCTAATACTTACCTAGTGATGTTGCGCCTCAGATGTGCGTAATATTTACTTTCTGAGCGACAGCGTTCACAAGTATGAACAGCCGTACCAGTTCAAGCTGGGTGGGCGGTAAGCAAGTGGTTCAACTTTGGCCGGGTGGCTGAATCGAGTGACGCACCTCAGATATGCGTAATGTTTGCTTTTTGATCAACAATGTACACAAGTATGAACCTAGTAAGCCGTTCAAGATGGCTGGCCCTTGGGCAAGTGGTTCAACTTTTGCTGGGTGGCTGAATCGAGTGACGTGAGTGAAAATTTTTTGCGTCATACACACGGCAGCTGCTCGTAACGCGATGCAACAAATGACCCCAAAATTTTCCATTGCGTAATGACCACTCATGCACTACTACATCAAAAATAAGAAAGTAGGCCATTTTCTATACGGCATATTTTTGGTCATTAGTTCCTCGCCGTTCGTCAAAAATGTTCGCTGTGCCTTAAAATCGCGTGCTTTTTACGCGACGTCAAGAATCTGTGAAATCTCGCGATGTTAAAATTGCGTGCGCACACTAAACAGCGCATTACTATGCTGAACAATACTTAAACATTTTTCTTGAATAGCCGGGCAGTGTCTCATTCTGAATGTAATTCAAGAAGGCTACCCACCGATCACATTGGCAGCGGCTACGTATAGCAGCTGGCGAGATGTATTTCATATGAGTATAGTAAATATTTTCAATTGTAGTATAGCGATGTTGAGCTGTTTGTGCGCGTGTGCAACTCTGTGAAGCCATCCTTGCTGAGAGAGAGGGAGAGAAATAAACAGCGTTGCGTGTGTGTGCTTCTTTGCTGTCCGAGTTGTATTTTGCCTTGTAGAAGTCACTAACTAGCCCGGCTGTCACTTCAGTCTCTTTAGTCCAGAAAACCCAGATCGCGTGATGGAATCCCGGCTGCGGCGGCCGCACTTTCGATGGACGTGAAAATGTTTGAGGCACGTGTAGAGAACCTACAATGCGTAGGTTCTCTACCACGCACCGTAGAGAACCTACATTGCGTCGTCGTGATACACGGGAGACATTCTCCACGGTAGAAGCGCAGGACAAATTTCGGTATATAATTAAGTGATTGTTGTGTTCATGGTTTCCCAGTGCGCAGCCGACAGTGACCACTGTCGAAAGTGGGGGAGGGGGGGGGCTCCGCCCCCCTAACGTTTCTCAGTGGGGGGGCTAGCGGCCCCCTTGCCCCCCCCCCCCCCCGGTAGATACGCCTATGATACGGGGGAAAAACAAGAGAAATATGAATGAATTACAAAAGTAGACCGCTTGTTGCTCGTTCAGCATTTCCCAATTTCAGTTATTCGGTGTCTTATTACAGTGAATAGTTTTCTACTACTACCACTAACTATAGTAGGATACAACTTGAGAAGTCCGAAGAGGCCCCGCCCAGACGACCGAAGCGCGGTAGCCTCAGCAACTAAAGAAGTAGTCCCGCTCATGCGCTCCGCATGGATGGATAAAAAAATGGTTGATCCCTCCGTCATAGGAATCGGAATAACACGAAAGTAAAGCGTGCCCTTACAGAAGTAACTGAATGTTTACTGTACATTGACATAAGAGAGTAAGTACAATGTATATTGATGTCTGGCAGCTATAGCACCGTTTAACGCGGATGTACCCACTTTGATGATTAGTGGTATATCTCCATCCCGACGACTAACCTCCCTGCTAAATGATTGAACAAGCCCTTGTGGTAGCTGTAGTAGTTAACGGTGAAAGCGTAATCAGAGAACTAAGTGTGATAGCCAGAAGAGCGTCGCATACTGGACGCAGAACTTGGTCGCCATCCCGCGGCATGCTAAAATGTGATTGAACACCACGGCCGGGCTAGAGGGAAACGCAAAGTGCGCCGTATATGGCCCCGGTAGCCCGGCCGCGATTTTTCTAGGGGCGATGGTGTGAGCGGGGAACGCGGAGTTACAGCCAGGTGAGGCAGGCGCGCGTCACAGGGCTATGAGCGAGGCCGACGCTTTTACGACGCTTGGCTAAGGTTGCCACCTCGCGGTGTGTTAAGGCATTGACAAAATTGAACTTCTATTGAAAACGCGCGGAATGAGAGGGACGTGTAACACGTTGCAGGTGCTAATCGCGGAGGCCACAGTATTGACGAATTACTTTACTTTACCGCTCCCAGAGGGCAACACCACCCCGCCGACCGGGAGAGTGGTGGATATAAAATGCGCGTTTGTAAAGCCTTTAACGTATGTGACCGCGGCGCAGTGGATAGCGTGTCCGGCATCTGTTGTTGCGGACCGAGCGGTCGTGGGTTCGATCCCCTTTGACGGAACTTTTTTTCTTTGCCATCTGAGCGTGTATATTTTTTCGACGTCCTTTCCGTGACGGAAATACGTCACTAAACTTGGTGGACCCCGGCATAAATATCTTTCGTGTTAAAAAAACGCCAGGCCTGCGCTGAAACCGCAGCACAGTCACAGCGAAAGCTGGAAGAGCGGCGTTTCTAAAGCACCGTTGTAAGCTCTCTTGGGGCTACTAATTCAAGTACAATAGCAAGGTACCCACTACGCCATAAATCACAATTTTTGTGAAGTTGGGAAGCACCTACTAAGCCATTATTCGTCATTCTGCCGAGAAGCGAGGCACCAGCTACACGTCTGTAAGCATTATGTGCACTTTGTTGACGCGACGACTGATGACGATGAAGAATTATGGCTCAACCCTTTGTAATAGATTGGAAGCTTTAAACGGCCCACCAGCTTTGTAATTTGCATTAGGTGACGCCCGGTCGCTATGTCCCTCTCCCGCCATGCTGTATAACATACGTTGACGTGGGAGAGGGACGGGGGGGGGGGGGCGAAGAACATTACTGAGACCCCGAGGAAATGGATCATGCGCTTATGGGCTTCCTTGGCAACTAATACAAGTGCACTTGCGAGGAACCCACTATGCTAGAAGTAGGAAAGCAGGCATTATGCCATTTTTCGTCATTCTACGGAGAGCCGTGGTACCTGCTAAACGCATGTAAGGCATTATGCGCACTTTGCTGATGCTGTGCCTGATGACGATGAATTATGATGGCGGAGCCCTTTGTAATGGGCTGGAAGCATTCAACACCTTCTCCTTGCGCAATTCGCATTGTGTGACGCCTGATTACAGAATTCGCGTTGTGCGACGCTTGGTGTTTATTTTACTCTTCTCTCACGCTATATTGCATATGTTAATGTGGTTCCTTCCCGACATGAAGACTGTATAGGACCTTTTTGCAAAGCAGTTTCAAGCACCGGCATGGCTCAGAGGTTGAATACTGGGCTCCCCCGCCAGAGGGTCCAGGTTCCAACCTCATTCCAGCCTGGAATTTTTTTCTTATTTCGTTTTTTTTTTCTTATTTCGAGCGATTGTGGTTACGAACACCGGCGGCGGACAACTACGGCGCCAAAAACGGCCGGTGAAATGATCTCATAACAGCTTTCGCTGTAAAAAAAAAACTTTATTTCGTAAGAAAGCAGACGCGGACGATTCCGTGTTAGATGGCCATCAACCCATGGTTGACGGCAATGCTCTGAAAAGTCGGGGTCACCGGCCGTCCGGCACATGACGTCAGTCGGGAACAGGTCGGCAAACTCACTCATGAGTCGAATCACTCAGACTCACTCAGACTCGGATAGAGCCGTGAGTCTAAGTGAGTCCGAGCGAGTAATATTTTGGTGAGTTTGAGTCCGAGTGAGTCCGGCTGAGAAAAATTTCAGTGAGTCTGAGTTCGAGTGAGTCCAGTTGAGGAAAATTTTGGTGAGTCTGTGTCCGGGTGAGCTCTAAGGGCAAAATATATTTATTGAGTGAGTTTGAGTGAGCTCCACACCTTTTGCCGACCTAAGCAGTCAGGAGTGTGTGCCCATTGGTGCAGGCTTGTGTGCAACGACCTTTGAGGAGGAAATGCCGCGGGCTGCTAAAGTTGTATCCGACTGTAGGCCATTCGTAACTCCTGAACAGTAACCCTGTCTGAAGTTGAATTGACTGGCGCAAATGCTCGGACAAAGAGCGAAGAACCCAAGACGCGGACAAGCGCACGCTAGCGCTTGTCCGCATCCTGTGTTCTTTGTCCCTGTCCGAGCATTTGCGTCAGTCAATTCAACTTCAGGCATGTACCAACTAGCCCGACATGAAACGCTATTAAGTAATCCTGGGTAATCCAGGCAGCAGAAAACCTCTAGCTAGTATGTGCCACACAAATTGGTTAAACCCCAGTACTCACCCCTGGTCCACTGAAAATAAACAGAAAAATAGTAAATAAATGAGAAAATCAATAAGCAAAAATAAATAGGTAAATAAACTGCACTGCGACTGTAGCTTACGCAAAGTGAGGTGGAAGTGCTTATAAGGAGTATACGCTAAATTAAAAAAAAATACTTTCTGTACCTTCCGTCAAAATTCTGCGCCACCACTGCATCGTGCGCTACACCGCTTCACTGGTGATGCACGTTCACAGGGTGGAATGACTCATCAATTAAAAAAAAAAAATCCTAGTTTCTCTTAACTTGTATAGGTACTTATCGTAAACCTCCTGCAGACCGGTTCTTGGCCCATTCACCTCAGTGGTTGAGTATCGCAAAAAATGACTCGGCATCATCATCATCAAGTAGAAATGCAGCTGTTGAGATTCATAGCAAATAGGCGAAGTCTGTTTGTTTGTTTGCCCTAAGGAGACTGGCTCATACCCACGAGGGGATTGGCCACACTGACTATTATATATGAAACTTCAAAAAAAAAAAGAAATAAGCACGAAAAGCGATGTAAATAAAAAAGGAAAGAGCTAAGAAGTTAACAAAGCCATAGGATAACGATTGAAAAAAATATATATATATAATAATAAAAAAGGAAAAAAAGGTTGGTTTCCGTGGTCGGTATCACTAGCAGCGTATACTCTTCCTGTTGCTTGGATGAACTTGTGTAGGCGAAGTCATTTGGGTCTGACCGCTCACAGGTTCACAGCTTCTGCTTTTTTTTTTCTCATTTGATTCATTGTGACATACCAATGCAGTCGAACCCGCATATATCGAACTCGCTAGAAAACAGGAATTATCAAGGGATGTACCGTATTTTCGGTGCGAATTTTGGTGCACAATTTGACTTCGCGGCACTGCTTCACGATAATGTAAGGAAGGTGGCTCACGGCAGAACACTTTTTTTTTCCCCGCGGTTTGTAGTGGCGGATGTGGGTTCCATGCAGGCACGGGTTGTAGGCAAGAAAATACGATATCGATGTAAACAGCGACTCAACATGTTTATACGCAGCTGTGCGTGCTTGTCGGGCGCCGGAAGCCTCTATTCAGCCTTGGCTTTAATGTTGGCGTTGTTTTTCAATATCATACTCGGCGTGCTTCTGGGATTGCGCACGCAGCGGAGACTTCACACTTCTTTTCTCTACGTTCGACTGTGTTGATTACTGCCAGCTTTGCGGAGAGCAGCAAGGT
Organism: Rhipicephalus sanguineus; assembly: GCF_013339695.2. Taxonomy (NCBI): domain Eukaryota; kingdom Metazoa; phylum Arthropoda; class Arachnida; order Ixodida; family Ixodidae; genus Rhipicephalus; species Rhipicephalus sanguineus. Next base: position 59,983,477 of record NC_051181.1, read on the forward strand.
TCTTCTGATTTACGGCAGCCATTGCTTTAGCAAAGGTAGCTGAGAAGCGAACGGCGACCCCGCACGGCTGCCGCGACAAGGAATAATATAGGAGAAAGCACGCGATGACAAGCGACATATTTTACTCGCTCTGCGCGGCGCCCTCCTAATCAAACCGCTCACTCTTCCAAATGCATGCGGGAAAGTGTCCCCTTCCGCGAGAGAAACGCCAATTCATCTCGGGGCGTTTCGCAGTGCTCAATGTTCGATATATCAAGTGTTGCGGCCATTTTTGTTCGATGTAGCCGCGAATTTTTCAATACATACATTGACGATAAAACATTCTCGTGTTCGAAAATAGTTCGATATAAAGGGTAATTCGATTTACCCGAGTTTGATATAGTCGTGTTTGACTGTACAACCACGGCTGCTCGATGAAAAACACACGGTGCGGCCTGCCGCGTCGCGGCGCAGGCAATGTGCGAGAGCGGGGAAGCGGAGTTGACAGTTGTCGCCGCATTTCGCTAGGATGGCGCCAGTACTAGGGGAGGGCACTCTATAGGGAGGGCTAGAGTCACTCGGGAGGGTCACGGCTCTGGGGAGGGCTCCACGGCCACGCTGGCCACGCGACGCTCGGGCGGGAAGGAGAGCGCGTTCAGCGGGTAGGTCGAGGTAGTGGTTGGTTTTTCTCCACACGAATCGCTCGCACTGAGTGTCACTCATGACAGTTTGCGCATGTGTGATATTTTATACGTAAGGCGAAATTCCGCGTAACTGTTGTGTGCCGTTGTGTTCCACGAATGCATCGAAGGACCCGCAAATACGCTACCACGAGTTTCCCAGTAACGCAGAACGCAGAGCAGCATGGCTGCGAAACATTTCCCGTGAAGGAACCGGCGGGAAGGGAACAGTATGGCAGCCTAATAACAGGTCCCTGGTGTGCGCCTTGCATTTTACGGAGCAGGACTAAAGACGGAGAAGTTGAGGATACTTTTGCCAACGGCTGTGCCGACAGTGTTCACCGGTTATCCAAGCTACATGAGCACGAGCTAGGAGCACGCCTGCTCCGAGGAAGAAGCGTCCACGCTCCGAAATAGAAGCCGATAATGCGCAGTCGCGTGCCGAGTGCTCGGGCAATGCTGCTTCAAAATAGCCGTTTTGTCATTAGCCAAAACGGCTCGTCAAGTGACAGCACTGAAGCCACGACGCCCAACAACTTTGAACTAGGGAATGAAACGTGTGTGGAAATGGCATCATTTTCAGATGCATCATGTCAAACTACATTCGACCTTGTTAAACTGACAGAAGCTAAAAAAAAAAAAGCGCTGTTTCCAAGCGAAGATCGCTCGTATGAAAGCACTGCAGGCCCTTCAAGAAAAAGTGGATGAGGCTGAGGAGCGTGCGGTTTTATGAAAATAACACGGACATTGCCTGTTTTATGAAGGTGCTCAATGGTGCTGCGCAAGGTGACAAGACTGCCGAGTTCGTTAGAAACCAAGTCCGCAGTTTCTCGACGAAGAAGCCCCACTACGGTGACGTCATTCTAAGGGAATGGGTAATTTGGAAGACATGCTTCAACAAAACTTATGAGCATGCAAAGTCCAGAAATATCTTTCAGCTCCCTTGTCGCTCAACACTCCTGAAATATGTAGGCCATTTAACAGGTGGAATCGGCGTCACTTCGTTGATAAAGGAGCGGCTGTGCATCGAATTCGAGGGTCTCACTGTAGATCAAGAAGTGTTCTGCTCCCTGATCATTGACGAGATGGCCATACAGCAGAGGGTCAACAAACTTTTTGGTTTCGTTGACCGTGGTGAAGAAGAGCACTCAACAGCGGTACCCCAAGTGGCAAACCGATTACTATGTTTTGTATAATAAGAGGCTTGTCAACATCATTTATTATTCCTGTCGGATATTTTTTCACGAGATGTCTGAAAGGTGACCAGCTGTTCTCTATGACCATGGAAGTACTGAAAGTGTACTTGCGGGGCGGACGACCACGCCATGAAAGTCTGCAAAGTTTTCATCAGGAAGCTCTTACGAGCGCTTCTTGCCAATTGGGCAGGAAATGTTAATATGTCTGTTGAGCGTCGACGTACGTTTGGCGCAAAGACCTCTGGCCAGGAAAGTGCTGCGCCTGTGATTCTAATAACACAGTGATCCTTTTTTCATGCACGTGCAATAAAGCAATTATGACTCCCCTGATGTTCACAATGCTTTTGTTTCTAAGGTGTGAGCAACAGTCATTCCGGAAATACAACCGGATCTGTCAATGAGCGACTCTCCTATTGATAAAATAACTGTAGCACAAACATACATTATCGAGGGTGAACAGCGCGACGGCAACAAGAGAGAAAGCATGACGCGAAAAATCGCAACTCGCCCGAGCAACCACTTCAGATAAAACTAACACTTGCTACATTTAGGTTGAAGCATCGCCGGCGCACATTCGGTAGGACGATTACCAATATAGTTAACGCTATAGCAAGTTTATTGTAACCCTTCAAAAACTAACAAGCGCCCCCCATAGCAGCTGCGCTGTCAAGTCGCGATCCTCCGTCAAGTCGGTCTCCCCAGAGGCTCTCGCACTGGTGGCGCCGCGGCGGCAGCCAGGAGCACTAGGCGCGCGACGCAGTATCCGCTCCACGCGGCAGGCCGCACCATGTGTTTTTCATCGAGCGGCCGTGGTACAACCCACTAGCTATTGGCCTCGAGATCTTGGAGTGGCGCCGTCTCGCGTGTGACGTCAGAGCGGGCACTCCGCTCTGAACCGCGCTGCAGCAGCCGCTGCTCCTGTATGCGGATCGTCTGCTTCAGGCGGGAAATTTGTCGAACGAACAGCCTCGCGACGGTCGCAGAGATAAAGCCGCAGCAAGGAACCCGCATTCTGGCTCTCCTGGGAGTGACGATGATATAAAAACACACCGGAACCTTGCAAATATCTTGTCTTGAGAAAGGCCGGACTCTGACCGAAACGTCAGCTAATAACAGCTTTTTAGAACCCCTGACACTTGCATGTGTATGTGTGTGCCTAGGCTGACAGTCTAGTGGTCGTGTAGTGGATTTAATTTACACTGTAGTGCAGATTCAGTGTGAAGCATCAATTTAAAAAAAGAGTAGGTGAGTTGCCATCATCCCAGACTGATGTTTTCAGCAAATGTCAAAGCAGCTGCGGACATAAGAACTCATGATAGCTTCATCGCTCAGACATTAATGATTACGGCCCATCTTCCTCTTTTCTTTTTACGCCAGCACTGCCGAACTATCTTTTCTAATCTGCTAATATCGCTTTCCAGCATTCAGCTTCAACTGAAAGAGGTAAATACTGAAACAAAACATAGCACATCGAAAGAGAAGGCAACAGTGAATGCACAGTATGGACATCAAGGGTTTATTGCTGGAGTGGCAACCATGAAAAACCAAAGCTTAGAACTTACTAACTTGCCTTTTTTTGTAGAGTAAATACCGCAGCTTCACTTAACGAAATGTTTATTCCTCTCTTCATACATACAAGCGAAAGCATGGCCCCAGCAACCAATTTTATGCATGTTTATAAACTATCATTCTGTACAGGGTGATACAAGGAGTTAGCAGCACTGAGTGACAGCTCCATACAGACTGATTGTATTACTGAGAAAATCAGTTAAAATTACGTAATTTGTCACTGAAAGACATAATTGATCTTCTGCATGTACAAAGGTCATAAAGTGCCAAAACTAGTTCTTTGAATAAACACAAACAAAAGTGAACTATTACAAACAATATTAAAATGAGGACACCTGAGTTTCACTTCCTACATAAAAAAACAGGCAAGTATATGCAACAGAAATAATTAAAAGACTAGCACCGGTCATCTGGCAGCTAATATTTTAACTAACAGTTGCGTAATGGCTAACAACACACAGAGGGCCCAGAATTCTCCACAGGCAACGACTACAATCCCCACCTGCTGGTTTTTCAAGCAACACAAAAGACCGCGTATCTGGATATATCTTTCAATGAATGATGAAGGTCTGCTTACGCAATAGAGTGAAAGATAAAGTAGATAATGAGTTAGTAAGGAGTCGATAATACTCTAGATGTGCTGTCTTCCTCACTTTTTGGATTTGCTTGGGTGGTGCCAGACTGCGTCTCAATGGAGCTAACATGACTGGATGAACAACTTTATGAGGGCGTTAGGAGTTGACAATGGAGGAGATAAGGTTACCTGAAATAAAGCCTCATCGGCTACCTTACAATGGGGGCAAAAAAAGGGAAAGTATTATGATGAGAATATGACCTAATAGTATGTACAACAGGAAGATGCGAACATACTGAAACACGTGGCGTTACCTCCCTAATAACTCTGTTTACCAGGTTTTAAACACCAGCGCTGTTTGGTTTAATGGCTTCATGATGCCGTAATGTGCGACTTCATGGCCTCAATGAGTGACATATTTGAGAGCACTAATCCGAAATGTCGCTAAAAGGTTATACATTTAGTAGACGGCTAGCGATGGCTTGCTTTATGTAATACAGCGCACTGGTGAGCAGCTTAATATGAGAATGGAAATCAAACGTCACTGAAATAGGCAAAAACTAAAAAAAAAGATAACACATTTTTTATGTGACCATAAATATTCGGAATGAAGCAGCAAATATACAAGGTGCAGTTAAATGCGAGTAATCTTTCTTGCATCGTATTAATTGCCAATTTTTTTCTTTAAACAGCCAGTAACACTAATGTGAAGAGAGCCGAATCACAAAAGCACTTGGGAGCAGCCCCTTCACATGATTTGATGTGGCGCTCACATCACTGACAGCAGAGTCGGCTAACAAAGCACTCGGCTTTTTAAAACGTCATTTATGTCCTGCATTCTAACAATGAAATGTGCTGACTTGTAAATTCGTTACTAGGCCAAATCTCGACTATGCTGCTGCCATCTGGAGCCTGCATAAGCTGCACCTTATAAATATGCATTTATATATTTGAGGCAGCACGGAATCGTGGGGTCAATTGATTCATTCATCATATCCTTGTGTGATACTGGTGTAGCACGACTAAAAGCAGAATTAATTAATTTTCACACAAGTAACTCTTGCATTTCGTCACCGCATCACCACTCCAGCCCCGTTCCACAGTGTCGTTTAGCGGCACCCGTGACTAGCCAAGCTGTGCCACTCCACCAGCCCGCATACTAAATTAATACACCAACCATGCCTTTCAAGTCAGCCAACCACATGGCTTCACTGCTAAATTATGCGTCTTTCATAAGTCTGAAATCCGAGTGGAAATATCTCTTCCACAGCGTTGCCACTATCACCTTGCCTGACAATATTCCTGTGGAATGTAATGCACTGCCAGTTGCGCAGCTAAAATGCAGTTTCCAGCGTTAAAACTTTTCTGTATGTGCACCCCTTTACAACGCCCCTTAGAAGGGCCCTTAAGGTAATAAAGCAAAGTGAACTGAATGAGACAATTAATGGGGACAAAAAGCAATGACTTAAGCATTTAGAATACCTTAACCTCATGGGAAACTTGAACCTGTCAGCTAACTTAACTTACTATTCATTGAGTGGCCTAGAAAGTTGCTCCAACACAACCTTGTTAAAAGATACGTCCTTTGCTTCAGAAATATGTGCTGCTTCACAAATTGAAGTCTGAACCCCACTGAAACGGTCCGTATCGCATTCCAACAATTCCACATTCTTACAACAATTCACATTCTTCCAGATTCTTATGAAAACACATGAGAAACATATCAAGTATGTGGAATGTATATATATATTCACGAAGAAAACACATGGAACTATTGGAATGGCATAAGAAACGCCTCAGGTGGCAAGTGGGGAGACTGTACAAGAAGCTTCCATGGTAACAGCTAAGTCTAAGGAAAAAAAAAGGAAATTAGGTGTCTGGTAATGCACTTCAGTAGAAGGACACATCATAGAGCATTTTCTGAAGGTCACTGCTTAAAATATGAAGATAAGGCAAAAGAGGTACAGCTAGCTGCAGAAGTTTATAGGAAATGGAAACTTGTGAAAACATCAATACACAGGAAGCCTGGGTAGCTAGCCTCAAATTAAATGTTTCAGTGTTGCAGGAACTACAGGAATTTATTAAATGGAGGAATGATTAAATTAGAGGCACTATGGTTTATCAATGCAGAACTTTTTAGTTTATGTGGGAATAGTTTTTACACACTTTTGTGACCCACAGTAAATTATGCAAAAAAAAAAGCCTTCTTGTCTACTGACTTTCACTTAGTTTGTATGCTTGCTTGTTTGTTTTTCCTTTTTCCTAAAGTATGAGCACGCCTCAAGTACTATTAGGTCTTTACACTAACAAATTTTGTGCCCTTTCAACCATATTATTTTACAGGCACAGTGCAAAGCCATGGCATTTTACAAGAACCTGAAACGATTAAATGGGCCTTAGACGCTCACACTAAAAAATTCGATTAACAAGTCAAATTTTGCATGCATATGCAAAATAACCGCACGACATCGAGAAGTACAAGCGAGAATTTGACAAAGTGTACACCTGCTCTGTGAAGGGTTGCTGTGTAATTATGACTGACGAAATGCAGTGGCGACTGCATAGTCACTGGCATGAAATTAAATGGTGCGATTTATCATATGTATGAAGTTTACGAAGTTTTGCACAATTATGTTTGACAATGCAGCGCTGATGAACGAAGTGAAGCAAATCTGTAGTTGCTCCCATTCTTCTTATGATGCCAATGTTGAAGAGTGAGAAAATCTTAAGCAATGCAGAAAATGAACAGTAATATGTACAAGCACTAGGCAAAAGGCTCCAGCTTGTACTTTTTGCTCTTAAGGGTGTCTGTCCACAAATTTTTATTTTACTAAACTGTTTGAGAAACCAGCTTGCAGGCTGGTAGCAGCTGCCTACAAGGTTTTCTGGACCTAGTTTAAAAAAAAAAGGAGATGCACCACAGTACTTACCTAATTACATGTCGGTGGCTTTTTCATATCACTGGCTTCCTGTGAGGTCACATCGTTTCACATTTGTAAAAGCTGCACAGCATGTCTAACACAGTCACAGCAAACCATGCCTAACCAGGCTGGGCCATTATTCTTCTTGGATATCATGAGCCCTCGAATGTGGCAACAAAACACTTTTGGCATTGAAAATGCATAGGGCAAGCTGTGGATGTCGTCATCACATGAAGTGTCACATAGCAAGGAACAGGTACACACTGGGCTATGAATGGGAGATGCAGCATGCAATCTCTAGGAAAGCCATAGTGCTTCAACCAGCCTCCAACTGCAGTACTCACAAGTTGTATATCACACTTTAAAGAAAGAAAGCACATGATGATAATCCTAAATGAACAAACACACAATGCTTGGTGCATTGTCTTAAAAAACATGACTCGGTAGGGGTGTGCGAATATTTAAAATTTCGAATCGAGTACAATATTAACCTTAGTCCAAGGACATTTCATTCGAAAAATGCATATCCAGATGTTTCCGAATATATGGCCACGGCTAATTATCTGCCAAAGTGGTGAATGTTCGGCCAAATTTCAAACAAGTAACACATTACTAGGGCTTCGCATTCTTATTTTCACAGTAAAACGTCATTACTACACGCCCGTTCTAAAATTACTATGGTTAATTAAAGCACGCTTGCAACGAGCCCCTAACCAAGGTACTGTGTGGTGGAGTTTTTCTACATGTGATAGCTGCACATGAACACAGAGCCTAGTGAGCAGAAGAAGCGAAATTGGGCCGTGGCCTAACTAGAAGGATGACGCAAGACAAGGCATTGTGTTCCTCGGAGATGCGTGCTATCTTTAAAATATAGGCAGTTTTAGCGTAGACTATGTAGGCATTGCATTCCTGGTGCACGCACACTAGGCGCTTTTAGAATAGCAGGCATAGGGTTTGCGTTGCTCAGGAATGTATGCTATTCTCTAAACATAAATGTGTCTACTCAAGAAGTTAGTGTATGACGCATGCGCAGTGGTGACAAACGCTAACGAAATGTTTTGCATACGCTATTTTAGAACTGCCCAATAACCTTGGTACCCAAAAGGTTAGCATGTGACGCATGCTCAGTGGCCTCAAACGCAAGCATGTGCGTATACAAAGGTTTCGATACCCTATCCTTAGCCAACCGGATAAGCAACAATGTAAATGCATCGCGCACCCGGTGTCCCTGCACCGCGAAGTGCGCTGCCGGGACACCGGGTGCGCAGTGCTTGCAGGACCGAAAGTGTCGCGTTGATCTGATACGGCACTCACTGAACACATGGCACCAGTGCACAGCCAAGAGGTGCAGGTACGAAGAAAACTCGAATAGCAAGCTCGCGTATATGGTACAGCAAGCGTTCTGACAGTGACGGCGTGGGCAGGCGATGCGCTACGTGCAACTACTTAGGGTAGGAGGATGGGTTCCATGAGGCAGCGGATACTACATCTCGACAATGAAATGGCACCGATTTTCGTGCAATAGCAGATACTTAAGACATGCGACACGTGCATCAGGGGAGGCCAGACAAGTCCATCAGTTCTACCGCTGCTTCAGCTGCTGTGTGTGTTCCCCGTCACAGTTTTGAAATGTTCCTGGCTCAGCATGCGTGCTCTCGCACAGAGAGCCAGGATATTTTTAGCATTTTGCTGAATTTATAAATACCAACTTGTACTTCGCGGTTTCTGTGTACTGCCATTCATTGCACAGTTATGGTAAGTTCCCGGCAGGTAAGTAGCGACGTTACTTTACTCGGTGAGATATGGGCCCCTTGCAGTGACCAGAGGGCGCTACGCAGCTACCATTTAACGGCCCGGTTTCGCCAATGTTGCCAGTGTGAGTCGCCTGTCTGGTCCAGCCCACTGCAGAAGCGGAGTACACGTCAAAAAAAAAAGAAAGGTGGGACAACATGGTTCGTCAGATCATTGACCAGAGGCGGGTGACGTGCGCATCGCGTTTGCTCCTAGTCCGGTTATACGGCCCAGTTTTGCTTTTTCTGCCCGATAGGCTGTGTGGCAGGGTGCTGCTGTTGCATGCAGAAAACTCCATTGCATGCTGCACCATCCACTGCCCAAAGAGCGCGGCATTTCTCTCATTTAAAGGCCCAGAGTTGCCGACAAAATTCACTAGGAGCATGAAAGAAAAAGAAGGCAAAAGCTTGCACTCATCCGCGCAAGGGCTGAGACATAGAGAAGCTGGCCGAGCAGGGCGCCGCTCGTACTCGGCTTTCCCCCCCTTAGGCAGGATCCTGAGGTAGAGCTCGCCCACGCACAGCATTCCACTCACGGTGATCGGCAGTATCTTCTCATCATCTATTCTTCTCCCTTTCCCTGGCCACGTATTCTGGATCTGCTCGTTGTTTCCATTCTCGCACAACGACAAGCCTCGCTTCACAATGCGCTGCTTCTTTGGGAGTATGTACTTTCTTTGCGCGTCCCACGACTGTATTTGATCGAGTGGCTTCCGCCGCTCGGTCTGATACAGCCATGGCGCAACTGGCTTTCCGTGAAACGCGTATGTTTTAACGGGGCCCTAAACAGCTTCGCTGTCAAAAAATCAACCGAGCGCGTCCGTCCACTCTAGTCCGACCATGCTAGCGGCAAATGCGAAGCGCACGCCTTCCCACTTCAGTCCAGCTCATGGGAACGCTGGAACACTACTAAGCATTTCGATACACCATCACTTGAGCACGGTAGTCTCCGACCGTGGCCCAGTTTTGCCCATTCTGCCCACTAGGCTGTGCATTCTTGCGCTGCAGTTGCATGTATCATGTTCTAGCGCACAGCGACGCGTGATGTGCGCATTTGCCTTCCTGCAAAGTTTGTCTGACCTCCTGAACGCATATGAGAGGGGCCTTACGAGTGACAGGAGCGGTCCTTTCCACCAAGCCAACGCCTCCTCTATTTTAGAAGTCACTGACCAAGCTTTACCCCATGGCTCCCTCATACAGCACATGTAATTTTCTATAAATATAGCCTCAAGAAAATAATCAAGTAAAATACTGTTGTTACGTTGTTTTGCAACATTTTATTGATATACACGAATAATCGATTTGTAGTCGAAAAATCACATATTCGCACGCCCTTAATAGTGAAGCCATTGGTGGCTCTGCCAATGACTGCACGAGGCAAGCCAGCCACTGGAAAGTCGCATTGATACACATATATTCAATTCGTACTAAAAAATAAATATTCACACATTCTTAATATTAAAGCCATTGCTGGCTCTGCCAACGGCTATGTACGCAGCAAGCCAATCACCGCAATGTTGCTTGCCGCAACATTGCGGTGACTGCCCCACTGCTGCTCACAAAGCACACAAACACGGGAAGCCTTAGTGGCCAAGTGTCCTTAATGTCTCGGTGGTAGCTCATCCCTTGGACAGTAGCCGCAGCCCGATGCGCCGGCGGTCCCTCTCGATGTTTATGACGCGCACGGTGACACGGTCACCCAGGGCAACCGTCTGGCCATTCATCTGGCTGACATGGATGAGCCCGTCGGTGCCGACGCCGATGTCGACGAAGGCACCGAAGTTGGTGCAGTTCTTTACCTTGCCCGTGAGCTCGAGGCCCGTGTGCACCTCGTCCAGGGAGAGCACCCCACTCTTGAACAACGGTTGGTGTTGCTCTGCCCGCAGGAAGAGAACGATTTAAGATGAGAGAGGCGTGAACTTATTTATTGGGATACTGAACAAATATGGGGGAAAAAAATGACGAAAGCATCGAAATTTGTCTCTGAAGATACGACTGTTCCAATAAACAGTGCTTATTTTACATATTCTTTAAAGAGATGGCTGTATATTTGTGGGATTGTGAGCATGCGGCAGCTGCACGCCAGTGCACACAGATTTGCACATCGAAGGCATTGACGTCAAGCGTGCCGGCAGCGGAAGCAGGAGCAACATAGGCTAGCAGCTGCTGTGTGCTTTTCTGTGCCGCTGCTTCCCTTTCTCCCCCTCTCCTTTACATCCCACTCTCCCCCTTCCACAAAGGTGGTACGATGTACCCCCACCCAGGAGCATTGTTTGCTGCCTGGGCTGTTTCCACTCGTTTCTAGGGACCGTAGCAGAATGGGTTGAGAGACATAGGCATAGACAGTTGGCACGCCGTTTTCCAGCGAGTTATACCTCACGGTGCGGACGATAGACGCCACAGTTGGTGAAACACTCCTTAATCGCTTTTCCGCTAGTTTCTGCCAAAAAACAACGCCGTGTCAAGCAATTTCAGCACCCAAGTTTTCAACTAGGCTAATAATCTGTATGTGAAAAGTTTTGTTCGGCATTCCCTGAAGCAAAACTCACAGGGTCCCTTATACGTTCGCCTAAGACTACTCGAAGGTGAAATCCATCCTCATCACTGGAGCTTGAAACATGCGTTAGTTTTTGCGCCACATGCCGCAATTTAAGGCCAGCATCCTTGTTGATGCTGTGGCTGATGATGATGACAATGAATTATGACTCAGCCCTTCGTAATAGGTTGACAGCTTTAAAACATGCACTCATTACATAAATCAAATGGTGCGATCAAATCAAATTCTGGCTAGGACCCCGATTTTTATTATGTAATATTTATTAAGGTCCCATGAGCCCTGTACCGCGTGCTACAATTTTCGAAGCCAGCATCTGATAAGGCAGCCTTAAAATGTGGAGAGGTTAGCCTGACGTAACAGTTCTATGGTCTGCCCAAAAGGAATGGGAGACGAACGTGTTGAAGAACATGTTGATGGATCATTTCTATAGTATTAGCGAAATGTGCCCAAGCTGGGAAAAAGACAACACACGCACAGGAATACAAAAAGAGTTCAGCCAGTTCCACTCCATTCCCATTCCTTCTTACACATTTGCACAACTAGTTAATGCTGTTGGGACTGGACCAAACCAAAAGGTACGATGACAGTCATGATGATGATGATGACAGGTGGCATGACATGACTAATGGATACTTGGTCGCGTCTGGAAAGCCAATTTTAAAGCAATTTTCTGAGCCAGTATTGGTAACAAACTGTGCCTTGATGGCTCACTTCTTTGAAATGTCCGGCCAAGGACCCAATAACCCTACGTCACTTAAAGGCAAGTTGGTAGCTGGCACTAACAAGGGGGGCTCATCACAGTTAAATTGTTGACAAAGAATGATTATGTGCTCCCCGGCCTTTGGCATTTAGAACAAATCAGTATGTTGTGCACTGGATGCAATGCATGATTTGTCACATAAAACAAGCTTCTAGTTTTAGCTGGTGCAAGAGGCTCACATGGGCTACATTTAATATCACACGAAATGGCACATTAAGGCCTTGTGTGTTCACAAGGCACCCTACAGGTCATTTATGCAATGTGTAGCCTGACACCAAAAACAGGTACTAAATGCTACGGTGTTTGTAATGATCGCTCTCTATAATACCGGGGGGGGGGGGGGGGGGGGGCAAAATATTGAGGTATGAACACAGCATACTGTATCATGCATTGGGCACTACTACATGGCTGCTCACAGCCACGTCAAGAATGCCCGTGCGAATGTCTTCAGATTTTCATCAAATCGACACCATTCCCGGTCTCTTTTTCCTCATGTCATCAACATCATTTCTAAGCTGATTGCACAAGCAGAGCTAAGTGATATTATCCTGCTAGTCACAATAATTCATACAGCATCTGTTGTTTGAAAACCAACGCAGTTCTCCAATCTATGTAAATGCAGCTGTTGGTGTAGGTAACGGCTTACCTGAGCGGATGTCATACTCGACGCTATGCTGTAGTGCGTCCACAATAAGCTGCATCGTAGCTATGCTGCCACCCAGTAGGTTCACAAAATGGTTGACGCCTGCGCAAGGGGAAAACACATAAAACACGAGTTGCACCAATGCGTGGGTGTAGGGGCACAACACTTACTGCTCCCCAGTTTGATGCTAGCAAAGAAATGGAAGAGCACTGAGCTAGGCAAAGTCTGAGCCGTTGCCAAAAAAAAAAGAAAAGTACGAGCTGAAAAGTACAAAGACAGTAGTGTTGAGAATGACGGCACGATTTTGAGATGAGAGAGAGGTACTAACAGCAGAGAAATGACTTATTGAACTGCGCACTTTAACCTGCAGCAATGGTTTGGCTCTGAGAAAAGTCAGTGACAGGTTCCAGATTAATTTTCGCCACCAGGAGTTTGTTAACATGCCGCTATTTTTAAGTGCATGAGCTCTCCACCAAAACGTGACTGCGACGACTGAGAATTGAACCTGAGATCTCGTGCTTCCATGACAGCTGCTGTGGTCTTTGAACCCAACTCACATGATAGACACGACAATAAAATGATGATTTCCAGTGAACTAAAAACTCTATAACAGCCATGGCCAGAATTTAGAAGTTATGAACTGTTCATAACTTGTAACTTGTAGTTGGAGCAGAACAGGCCGAGAGAGGCGGGCAATGGCTGGCAATGCCGGCAGATAGGCAATTCCACAGGCAGCATGGTTAACACGCCATTTTGCAGAAAGTTAGTCATCTCTTCTAGTTCAGAGTGCAGCGGCTAGATGCGGTAGTTTGTGAAAAAATGCAATAAATTCATTATTTTTCAGTAGTTTCTGCCAAATAAAAAAGAGGTTGTGTTAACCAAATAGAACTTTTTGTTGGGCTAGTTGGTACATGCTTACTGAAAAACCAAAAAGACGCGTACCATCAAGGAAAAAAAGTAAGGACAGGACAGAAAGGGCGTCACTCGCAGCTAACTTTATTCCCAGAACATCAGCATCATATATAACCACAGCGACCCTGCGCGCGCACATCGCCTCACAAGCTCGTCAAAAACCCGCGATAACAAGATTAACTAATCGAAAAATGAATCGATGAAACTAAATTCACCCCCACGCAGAGCAACAGATGTGTCACTAACGCAGCATTCTTTCTTCTTTCTAATGTAGTATGCTTCCATAATTTCACGACATCGTTACTCTTTCCAAGAACGGAAACACTGGCAAAACCAGGCTCACACTTGCAGGAACCACAATGCACAGGCAAATGTGCTGAAAGTTTATTTTTCACCGAAAGTTCGTGCTCCCTCATCCTGTCGTTTATGCACCGGCCTGTTTGGCCGATATATACCCTACCGCAACTAAGCGGGATCTCGTACACCACGCCAACCGAGCAGGCGACAAAAGGCCTTGCATGCCTCTTCCCACACGGGGAGGGCCTCGGTGCAGAAGAAATGCGTGGGCACAGGCAGTCTTGGGCAGTAACTAGTTACTAGTAACGCGTTACCGGTAACTAGTTACTTTTTTCAGTAACTTGTAACTGTAACTAGTTACTTTTAAGTTAGAGTAACTTGTAACTGTAACACTGTTACTTTTTTACGCAGTAACTGTAACGGGAAATAGCGTTACAGTTACTTTCCCATATCCTCTCCACCTTTCACCTTTCCACAAGACCGCTCCCCTCGCAGTTTGGGAGGGGAGGTCGCTAAGTTCAGGTCCGTTTTTTTGTTTTCGACATATATATCCTTTTGGTCACTTGAGCGGCTAGCTCTGCTCTTGGTGTAACGGTGAATCATTAGGACGCCAAGTTTAGTCTCCTTGGTCCGAAGCTCCGAGCTAATCGTGTTTGATAGGCGGCTAGAAAGCAGCAGAGCGCAAAACGGTTGAGAGTCAGAAATACCGTGAACTAGCGAATCATTTTTAAAACATCTTTGGAACTGATTCTAAGAGGTTAACTCCGACTCGCAGTTTTTTCTCGCCACTCCACTTCGTTCGCGAGCCAGCGTCATCGCACTGTTTAGGTCAAAGCTATGCCCACTTGTCCAGCAGTGTCCAACAAGCCCCGTTTTAGAACGCGTTGCATCAGTTGCTTTAGCAATATCCCGTTTGTCGATTCTTTCCTGCCCGTTTCGCCGATGTTAAGTCGCGTCGCAATCCCCGCATCGCGCTTGTAATTTTCACGAACACTTGTTCCAAGGAGAGCTTGCGCTCAGCGGACGCAGAGCCCCCCGATCAGGGTCTGATACACCTTGAACGTAGGCAGTAGACACAATGGGCGTTGTCTTGACTCGTGACGCACTCCCCCCTCCTTTTCGCATGCGCTTCTGGGTATCACTATAAACGTCCTAGGATAATGCTGTCGTTCCAGTGCATCAACTACGCTTTCCACTTCTAGTGTTCAAGGACGTTTATTATTTGCAAATAAAGTCCATTTTCACCAGCGGTGCATGAACAATTAAATTGATGCAACAAAATGAAGCTTACACAAAGAAGGCTGGTGTTGGGCCATCTTTTTGGTTTCCTTCGTCTATGGTTTTACAATGCGCAATTTTGACTACCCGCGTATGCCGTCGTATTTTTTCATTAAATAAATCCTATCATTTGGTTTGTGATCTATTACATAATCTATACAATAACGGAAAAGTAACGGCGTTACTTTTTCAGAGTAACTGTAACTGTAACAGGTTACTTTTGGAAACTCTGTAACTGTAACTGTAACAGAGTTACTTTTTTTGGCTTAGGTAACTGTAACTGTAACACTGTTACTTTTCACTGGTAACGTGCCCATGACTGGGCACAGGCTAGCCAACTTGCGGGGCGCCGAGAACACCAAGGGTACCTTGTACCTTGTACCCGTGTGGGAAGAGGCATGCAAGGCCCTTTGTCGCCTGCTCGGTTGGCGTGGTGTACGAGATCCCGCTTAGTTGCGGTAGGGTATATATCGGCCAAACAGGCCGGTGCATAAACGACAGGATGAGGGAGCACGAACTTTCGGTGAAAAATAAACTTTCAGCACATTTGCCTGTGCATTGCGGTTCCTGCAAGTGTGAGCCTGGATTTGCCAGTGTTTCCGTTCTTGGAAAGAGTAACGATGTCGTGAAATTATGGAAGCATACTATATTAGAAAGAAGAAAGAATGCTGCGTTAGTGACACATCTGTTGCTCTGCGTGGGGGTGAATTTAGTTTCATCGATTCATTTTTCGATTAGTTAATCTTTTTATCGCGGGTTTTTGATGAGCTTGTGAGGCGATGTGCGCGCGCAGGGTCGCTGTGGTTATATATGATGCTGATGTTCTGGGAATAAAGTTAGCTGCGAGCGACGCCCTTTCTGTCCTGCCCTTACTTTTTTCCTTGATGGTACGCGTCTTTTTGGTTTTTCAGTAAATGTGTTAACCAATTTCAGCACCCAAGCTTTCAATTGGGCTGAACACCTCAATAACAAAAGTTTCATTCAGTATTCGTTTAAATATCCTTAAAAAGACAACAGGTTAAAAGGTGATATCTCAATTAACTTCAACATTGCAAACAGGTTCAGGCCAATAGCCATTTCGCACAACGTGCACACCTTTTCGAAAAAGGCTTAAATAGGCTTACTTAAACTTTAAAATTTTCATAATGCAAAGCAACGCGCAGCAGATGCACATGGCACCCCTTTTTAATGTCATTCTCGCCATTTACAGACCCGCCTTCTTTGCAGCTATTTAGAACTGTTTTTGGAAAGCACCCGGAACGCTGAAGCGGCAGTTTTGATGCACAGGTTCTATCAAATGCACTGGCGGCACCATCTTGATGTACACAGGCTCATGAGCTTTTCTTGATATTTTGGTTTTCCTTGGAGTGGATGAGTAGAAGTAATATTCAAATTAAATGAGATAACTTTTCATAATGTGCTTAATGAATACAGCACCAATGCAAAGGTTGCAGAGGGTAGCGAAAATGATGGATTACAGCACTCGAAGCAATCAACCCTGTGACGTTGCGTGCCCATGCCAGTGATATGTGAGCCGTATCACTAGCACAGCCTCATTCGTAAACCTCATCACCCAGTAGTGTCTTGTGCACGCATTTGTGAACCGGTATACGGTCTCGTAAAAGTATCGAATGTGAACTGTTCGCAATCACCCTAGCTTAATTGGTCAAAACCATTCTTTCACTACAAAAAGTGAATTCTGACCATTCACACAAGGGCGAGAAAACGGTTCAGCTTTTGAACTGCTGAAAGCGCAATTCTGACTTTCCACACTATTTCACATTACGCTTCAGACTATGAGCAGAAGCCGGGAGCTAAAAGCTGCCAATACAATGGGCCATGATTGTAACAGGTCACTTGCAGTGCGAATGCAATGAGCTTCGTATTTCACTATATTTCACTATACCTTGCATGAACAGAACGTGATCATTTCTACAATTTTTTTCTAGTTGTAGAGGTTACCCTATTTCGTTAAAAAGGAAATGTCCGTACAAAACCTAAATCCTTTGCAAGAAGCTGGTTTTTCCTCTCCAGCTATTGCGCCTCTGCATCACGCCTTCCTCTCCACCTTTCCTGGTGCACACAACACAGCTACAAACAGGTGAGCACGCAAAGTGGTGAAGCCTACTCACCATACTTGGCCGTGTCCTGCCGCACTTTTTCGATGAAGTGTGGCTTCCCGATGGCCTCCTTGTCCAGTCCCAAATGAGAGATGAAACTGGGTGAGAGAGAGCGAACGTTAAAAACGGCAGAAAATGTAGGCAGCATGCCGTTTACAAATGAGCGCTACCACAAGCCATCCGCATGTGGAATGATGATATTCCTGATGATATTGCCTTTGATAGCAACCCTAACACAAATTTCAACTCAAACTTGTGGCACAATTTCTTACAATAGCACTACAAGATTGTTTTATCACTGAGATTTCAGGCTTTGTTTATTTTTTGTTATGTTTATTTTTTCCCTAAGCATGCTGTAATTTGCTGTTTAATTTTGCTAATGAACTGTACTGTTCATGTTGTTGCATTGTATCTTTTTTTGTTATTATTCACTTGCATTGCAACCCTGCCCTTTCAAGTTTACTTGCGATTTCATAGTAACCCCCTTAGCTCAGCGCCTTTGGGCCTGTAAAGTATTTTTCAATGAGTAAGTAAATAATAAATAAATCATGTCCTGTCAAAAGGCAGCAAATGTGCACAGACAAAATGAAGCACTCTGCAAGCGCGATGCATGAAAAACAGCACATTTCGGCAACCTCATGGCATTTCCAAAGGAGTGAAGGAGTTTAAGTCACAATGAAACTTTGTTGATTGGTGGAAAACTCAAAGAACACTGGAGTTTTGTGAGATGTCGTGCTGGTGAGAGCTCCAGACCAATTCTGACCTCGTCGGATTCCTAACTGCACCAAATACACAAGCCTATTTGAATTCAGCTGCCAAGGCTGGGGACCAAACCCAAGACATTGTGTTTGGTGCTAAAGGCTCAAGCCACAGAGTGCGGTCCGGTGATGAAAGCATTGAGCACAGTTGCTGCATCAAACGCTGCAACCTGCTAGAGTGAAGGAGCAATGAATGAGATATCATTGCTATCGCAGTGGTTTCGTTCAGTGACTCTCACACAGGTTCTGTATTTTCCTTTTTTTTTCTTATGTTCAGCAATGCACTGTTCGAAAGCACACAAATATTTGGCTGTTAGTCAGAACCCTTGCCCGTCCCTCCCTAATGCCCTGATCTTTCGCATTGTTTTCTGCTCAAGTCAACAACCAACCAGCCCAGATGTGTACAGTGCTGATGATTTATTCACCCCGATGCAGAAGTACAATAAAAACCATATAGCCACTTTCAGACTGCACTGTCTCTTTAGCTAGCAGAACCATCACCATAATTTATGCTACTTAAAAATGTATGTAATTATGGGCACATTATCGCACTACGGACAATGAACGAAAATCCAACACAGCTATTAAATGCCGCAGAAAAATGAAGCCTTGGCTCTTTCGTTAAAGACTACGCAAAGAAAAGTTCAAGCAGACTGAATTGCTGAAAATCGGTAGCACATACAATTGGAGCAATCTTGGCAAAGCCAATGGGCTGCTGCTATCGGCATAATTATTCAGTTAATGGCCATTTAAATCGGTTTTCAGCAGATTACATGCTTTACCATGAGTATGATCTGAAAACGGATTCCTGTAGGTGCTGCCTCGTCACTGAGGTGACGCCAGGGCGGTGTCGCTGGTTCTAATACTTCCTGCGTTCAGTGTCATTTATGATGAGTGGTAATGGCACTCTTTTCTTGAGGTTTGTTACATCGACCTTTAACTGTATAAAAACTATGTAATAATAATTTCCCAAGAAACACAGAAACCTAACCTAACTTAACCTAAACATTTATTAGAGTTTTCATGATGCAGTGACATATTTTATTTATTTATTTACAAGATACTGCAGGCCCAACTTGGGTCTTAGCAGGAGGGGCAAAAGTGTACTTGAAAAGGCAATACAAAGACACATTTACATACAGTGCATTGAAAGGAAAAAAAAAACTGAAAGAAAGACAGTGTCTAATTCGTACAGCAAAGCACGAAAGTAATAACACCTTGAACATCTCAAAAAGTGTAAGGAAAAGAAAAAAAAAGCAATGTTCACACAAACAGGAACATAATTAAAATAACCTAACATCAATCCTGAAAATGTAAAGATTTGCTTAAAGATTTGCATTACAAAATGTAAAGATTTGTTTAAATGTAAAGATTTGCAAAGAGGCAGAATACACCGAGTAAGAAACAGGCCACATTTTGTGGCATGATGCATCGAACAAAACAAGAAATTGGATCAAATTGCGCGAGGGACACATACCTAGGTCATTTCTCATGTTTCATGCACTAATATTCAGTAATCAGCATGAATGGTGAGAGAAGACTGTCCGGTTTTTTTTCAGTCTTTTTCACAGAAACTGTACGTCACGCATAAAGCCAAAAGAAATGCAGGTCGAAGACACTGCCTTAATTAGCGCAACTGAAGCTATCGTACCCATTCTGCCGCCACGGCTTGCCACCAAGACATTGGGTGTTGCCCTGAGGGATGCGACACCGATCTGAACCACTTGCTTTCCACTCCAGTCCAGAGAATGCGGAACATTGAAAATCGTTGCACGTCACGAAAGCAAGAGCTTCGGTCTAAGATCGCACTGACACAAGGCCATAACCTGAATTTAAAGCACCTTCGTTCATGGCTGCCGTGTTTTCCTGTTCTGCACCATAGCATGCACATTGTGTCTAAAGAATTGCAGAAGAGCCAGTATGGCGTTCATTATGTAGACCTTTCACTGTACTTTTCTAAACTTGTGTTGCACTGCGCTAGGTTTCATAGTGCTAGGTTGTATTTGAGTTTATTGCTATTAGAGCTATGTTACCTTGATCTTTAGACATCACTGCGTGGGCACATGTAGCCTAGCTCCTTTTTGTAATAGGTTTATACTAGCGGTGTGCGAATATTCGAAATTTCGAATATTTTTCTAATGGTGTTTGCTATTCGATTCGATTCGCACGGGAATTTTACTATTCAAACTATTCGAACTTCCCAAAGACAAATACAGTCAATGTCCGATTGAAAGTGACCCCTTCAGATTGAAAATATGCTTCACCTCATCACACCCCCGTACTGCGACAAAGCTGCCTTTCAAGCTCCGTTACGGTCGAACTTTGCCAAGACACAGTCAACGTCCAATTAGAAGTGGTCCCCACATTTTCAATATGCTTCAACTCATTACACCCCCGCATTGTGGCAAAGCTGCCTTTCACGCTCTGCTACGGTCGCAAGTGTATTAACTCAAGAAAACGCTGGTTCCAACATGGAGATGAAAGACGTGGCAGAGGTGGGGGCTCAATTAATGCTGTTGTGGACCTGAAATTTGGGCAGGAAGTTCGAAAAATCGGAAGCCGAAGCTTTTTCGCATTCAAAGTTTCAGATGTTCTTATATATCAACGTCTACGAGGCAGATTTGAAACTCCTACTTGAAGGGAGCACACCCTTGTCCGCCACATCAGTTGGGCTTCCACAGAAGTTGAAAGAGGAGGAGAGGCTGAGGAAATGGCGTCTTTGCCTATCACATGTAAAGTGTTGTCGGCAACACTTTGGTTGCACCAGATCATGCGCATAAATAGAACTCGGCCTCTACATTGGCTAATTCTTGATAAGACAACTATGAAACACCACCCCGCCAGTGCTTCATCAACCTAGCGAAAAGAAACACTTGCATGTTGCTATCTCATAAGAATATGCTTAGGAATCCTCTAAGTTTTTTTTCTGCAATATTGCTTTGAAGTATTCGAAAAATATTCTAGAAATATTCTAGAAATATTCGAAAAATATTCGATTTGATTTGCACTCACACTTCAATATTCGAATTCACTTCGCACCCAAAATTTTGCTACTTGCACAGCTCTAGTTTATATAAATTACTTCTCAAATGTGCTGCATCACATTGTAACAATATATACAGTAGAACCTCGTTGATACGTTTCCGAAAAAACGCGGAAAATGAACGTATGATCCGGGAAAACGTACGATCCGAATCCAGTAAAAATTGAGGCTGACAAGCCCATGTTGAGGTGCAACGGCAAAAAACATTTATTTCTCAAAAAACATGGAGGGACTCTTCGATTTTCGAACTCCTGGCATCTCGCTGGCCGCCAGAGGTCAGCCAGCTAGTTCCGATCCTGACCGAAAATAACGTCGTGGTCACGTGTATTGAAATCCCGAGACAACCCGAATATTGCAAAATCGAACTCTGAGACAACCAGCGTAAACGTAAAGAAACGCTACCGCCATGTCAGCAGACGAAACTTTGCGCCACGTGAGCGTTGGTTCTTTCTGCATTGTCGCTTGGAAATATGGGGCTAGGTTTGCCAAAGAGCAGAAGTGATATTCTCGAACATACGCATTTGGGATACGATCACGTACGTTCGAAAGATCACGCGTAACTCGCCCCGTCCGTGAAGAAAACTGCCGCCCCTCTAAAGGCTTAACAAGCTCAACTCTTCGCAGTGCACGTAACAATCGTGGTACAACACGATATGCGATATCTCGCGAGAGTGATAAGCGTCCCCGAAAGCGACAGCTGTTCGCGGCTATCGCATACTACGTCGCACACTCGCGCTGATCAGTTTGCGTTCCGTCTTAACTTGAGACATGTGCTGGTATGTTCGCCGCCACTCGTAATCGCACCATCTCGCACGGCGAAACGGGCTTTAAAAGATAACGCCCGGCGTAATGGCAACCGAAGGTGAAGTCCCCAAGCGCCCGTACTGCGATCTGTCGAGTCCTCACAAAGATGGCGGCGAGCGTATGATAACCAGAAACCTCCTAGATATCTTCCAGAACAAATCTTTTCGGTCAGCTTCTGACGACCCACTGGTAGGCAGAACTGCCCAGCCAGAGAAATACGAACGCCGACTGGAATTGCGCCGGGCGGAGCAACCCAAAAACGATTGCACTCCGGGAGAAAAGTGTGCGGGAAATTATCGGCCATATTGACTAGGCACAATGGCGGCGTTGCTATGGTTACGGGTCGCGGCGTGTTGTGCAGCGGTGGCGATGCGGCAGCGGCATGTGCGTTTCCACGGCAAGCCATTCGAAGATTGTGACGGCCCGCGTCGCCGCGTGGTTGACAGAGAGCGGCGATCGAGCAATTCGGAAGAGACGCGGAGGGGACAATTGAGCAAATCAGAGAAAGCACGGAGGAGGGAAAGGCACTGCGGAGAAGCTGCCGTCGCTGAGAAGGCCTTTTTTTGCACACCTGAATGAGAGTTTCTGAGTAGAAAACGTATCATACGACCCCAGTTTTCCGCGGTGCTGAACGTTGCTGCCGAATAATCGTATTTTCCGGGAACGTATTAACCGGAACATATTACACACAGCTGTATTGGGTTATTTTTCATTTTCGCGATTTCGAGCGTAGGAGCCGGGAAATCGTATCAAGCGGGAACGTATCAACGAGGTTCTACTGTACTCGCCTGCTATGGCCTCAATATAAAGACTGCAAGACCACAATAAAAAAAAAAGGTATTGTAGGACATACGAAGGTAAGAAAACTCACTGCTCTGCCAGAGTGTATGATTCCGGATGAATGACAGTCATGTCAAGTGGGTTGAAACTGTCGCCCTTGCTGCTGCTGCCTTTCGCGGTTTTGGCAGGCTGTGCCGTCTTCTCTTGGCTGCCGAGAGGGAAGAACAGTACACTGAAACTGCAGGCATTGCCAGGATGGGGATGGGGTGCTTTGAATCCCTGTGAAATTTTAGTAGCGTGTAAATACTGATATACAAGCAGACACAGAAACACACAGGTGCATAAGCGCTAGCTTTTGGGCCAGCTGGTGGATGATCAACTTGAAAACACAGCTACCAGTGAATATGCAAGGACATGTACCCAAGAAAAAGGAGTTATGCACGGACAAACGCTACTGCCCCTATTCGTCCATATCTTCTTCTTGTGTACGTGTCACCGTGTACTCGTGGTACTCCTGTTCGCAAGTTTAACACACACATGCACATACATATAGACAAATGAGATCGCCACCTACAAACTAATATTCTCGCTAAGCCCCTGCTAACGCGGGTCACAATGCAAGTACAGTCAAGCTTGTGTAAGACTAGCCTACAAATTCATAAAGTAGTTTTATGCACACACAACAAAAAAAAAAATGAGAAAAAGAGAAAACATAATTAAGAAGTCAGATCGTATTACAGCAAAAAGGCACCAGAAGCAAAACTGTCATTCCTCTGGAGATGAAAACCGTAAAATACCGAGCAAACGCCCCCACCCAAGCAGGCACTCTCTCCAATTTCACTGGTAATGTCAAATTTCCTTGCAGTTCTGGGTAAGTGCCTCCTCCCCCTTACCTCGTCCCTTCCGCTCCGCACACCGGTCACGCACCATGCCCATGCAACACTGGATTGCAAGAACCCAATCCAGCACTGCTTAGAAGCCCGATCTCAAAGCACCTGTGCCTGAAATTTCACGTGAATATCTGATCTTCTTTTCCCGCATAACGATCGCTCCCTAAACTCATTGCAACACACTCGTGACAATTTCCAGGGTCCCGCAAGCAAAAGCATGGCCTTCAAGATCTGTATTCCAAGATGGTGCCTAAGACACTGTATTCAGTAAAGGTAGGGCCTTCGAGATCTGCATTTGTTGCTTAGAGCTGTTGCGTCGGCTCATCATCGGAGAATCTTTCATGCCATGCTTCCTGCGGTCTGATCGTGTTGCAATTGCGTTTCTTGTATTTGTGAGCCATCGTTGTAATGCACCGTGCTATGAATGAGAGCTAGAAGACTTCTGAGGAAGTCCACATGCCCTCCATTTTTTTTCTGGCATGAAAACTTTGCTGACGCCATCTTGCAATTTTGTGTTGTTCCGGGAAAGCCCCCCCCCCCCCCCCCCCCTGCGCTTTGCCGGTAATTTCGACTTGCTCAAGGTATTTTACAATAGGCACTACAGCAGACTCTCAATAGTTCAAACTGATAGTGTCTAGGAGCAGGCTGGGAGCTGCTAAATTACTGTTTCAAAAGTGATAGATGGGGCAAATAAGACATCATTTTGCATTAGAGTGGCATGCATCATACAATAAAAGGATGGGCCTGATAATACAGTGGCAAAAAGACACTTGACCTCTTTGGACCCTCTTATTGCATAATGAACACAGGTGTGCTAGGCACATAGGTGTGATACTGCATATACCTTCACTGTATGGCATGTTCAAAAATGGAAAATAAATTAAGTATTGCACTCCACTGCCTCGCACAACAACAGTCGACATATGAGTCGACGAACATCACTGCATGCCCCTTCCACAGTCCTGCAATGCCTACATTAGCTTTACAAAGACACTGTCGATGTATTCTAGTCTCACGTAAAAAAAAGCTCCGAGCCTTTTTTCGATTGTTTTGACACCTGGTGTGATTTTATTCTTCTGTCATTCAATATTACATCTGCTAACGTGACTCCTTAACCGACAGGACTGCATAGGGTCTTTTTCTGAAGTGGTTTCAAGCTCTGGCGTGTTTCTGTGGTAGCGTACTTGACTGCAACGCAGAATACCTTGATTTGATTTTGGCTCGAACCCTGGTTGTTGTTTCCCATTGTATGCAAGGTCGTGAGGCCAACATCTGAAAATGCACTTAAAGCTTCTGCCTTAGCAAAACTGCTTAGACAGGGTAGGTCGGAGATCACTGAGACAGGTTTTTGTACACTCAAACCTCATTATAACAAAGTCACATCTGCCACGAAAATAACTTCGTTATATCCGAAAATTCGTTAAAAGCGTTTATTTGTAGCACTGCATTTTATGACAACACTATTTTTCATTTACTTTGTTATAACCGATAATCCGTTATCAAGGTTTTTATACTGCAGTGGACATAAAATAAGCTGAGAATGAAAAAAAAACTGTATTCTGGAGGTAAGGGGTCAACTGAGAATGAAAACACAATGAGAGCTCACGTAGCGCCTTCACCAGCTGGCTTTGCCGCCGACGCAGTTTCGGGAAAGACTTTGACAAATCCCGCGCACTGCTCAAAGGCCTTGTTGCCCAGTCGTTTGACCTTGAGCAGCTGCTGGCGATTCCGAAAGGGACCGTTGGTCGTCCGCCACTCCACAATATTGCGGGCCGTGCCAGCATTCAGCCCGGACACCTTCCTGCAAGATTCAACGAGTCAGGGTTATGCACCTACCTGTTCTGCTTTAATACTATATTTGTACAGTTTTCAAATCTGGTGCTCAGTACGAATGGTGCTTTGTGCACCTACACTGTCAGGCATTTTAATCTTAATGTAGCATAAGAGTGTGGCTGCCGCTGCTGGAAAACACGCTTGCAACTATGGGTGTGCAAATATTAAAATATTTTTAAAGGGGTAAAACATTTTTCAAGGGGTACTGGCACAATATTTCGTGGCTGAGATAACCAGTGGGATCGATCCCTGTGAACATGCGTATATCATCTGCAAGATACCAACAGCGAATATAGCTTGGAAGTTATCTTAAATGAATTTTGAAGTTTGCGTGAGCGATCGACACCCCCGTGCTGTTGACACCCTCAAAGGTGACCCTCAGTGACCCCCGTACTTCGCTCACGTGACCACGCTGCAACAAGTTATGATGACATTATAGCCGCCATGGTTTTTTGCCGCGTTCGCTCCAATCACAGAATTTCCTATAGACGGAACTCTGGCACTAGTGTCTATGGGAGCTGCAACGCATGGAGCTTCAGCCAGCGTGGGAATGATGGGGTGCACACGGATTTGTCTAAACTTCGTTCTTCCGGCTCCATTTGGCTCCGCGTCGCCTGCATCTGCTTTGTTGCAAGACGAAGTTCAGCAAAAGTCAGCAGTTCCACTTCACCACTTTAACCTTTTTAGGCTCACCAGTTCAAATCAGGTCACGAAGTTCACAACGGTGCATTCTGTTATCTGAAACGAATGCCAAAATACAGCAATAAACAAAGCCACAAGTGCATTTGAAGCCGTAAGCACGAAGGTTAGGCAAATCCTCATACTACCCATCATTCCCATGGTGGCTGAACGATCCCAGCGCCAGAGTTCCCTCTAGTTAATTTTAGAAAACTCTATGGCTCCAGCAGCCTACTTCTCGGTGGCTGCTCGCGAACCGCGCGGCAGTGCATCACAGGTCTGTGTGCTGACGTGATCAAGCACTGCACCCGCTAGGTGGTGATAATTGCACCCGGAGGCTTGTCGTTTTTGAAACCGAAACTGACACTTAACGGTAATGAGGAGCCTGTAATTAATTATCTGTCGTGCGCTGCAGCAAACGATGTGCCGTGTTATAACTAAAAGGCCCCCAGCAACACATTGCAGCAAAAAAACGCAAGGCCAAAACTTTTTCTTCAGTACCCCTTTAATGTTGTATTGAATAGTGGCCATTCATAAATATGAGCACATGTTCAATAGGTTACAAACACAGTAGACTCTCAGTAAATGGAAATCTCATTAAACGGAATTACTGCTTAACTAAAACAACTGCCCCTAACATCATAAGTTTTGTACTTGAATTCCGCACTGCTGTTCGCATCTCAGTAAATGAAACTCCCTTTAAACGGAACATATTTTCCTGATATTCGGATTCCACTTAAGTCTACTGTAGCTCAAAATGTGAACTGCATTAATACTATAAACACGAAATGGATGTAAAGCTACAATAAATTGCATCCCAGGAGGCATGTATAGCCATAAAATATTAAAGCTTACGTGGTGAAGCAGGACACTTAAAGAGAAGTCGAACTTTATGGGCTGTGCAATAATCAGTCAAACTATCTGAAAGTTTTCAGAAACTAATTTTCTGCTTATTTGTTTGTGCTTTCAGTGCTAAAATTAAGAAAACTGGCATATGAATGTCCTTCTATATATTCTCGAAATGGCTGTTCAATGTTCAAAAATGTATCTAATATTCTGTGGGATGTCGTTTCTGCCGAAGTATGAATCCCGACATAAAATCTCAGCAACTGTTTATTCGATGAGCAGCGGCAGCGGACATGCATACTAACACTACACCCGTCTGGGCAGCGAGCTAATGATCCCCTCCTAAGCCGGGCAGCCTGTTCTTGTAGCCACCGCCGGTGACTATGCGTCCGGTAACGCTGTCGTGGCGCTGTGTCTTATCGGAGACATAGTGCAGCGTGAAGCCGTGTCATGCTGGGCTAGATGATGATGAGGTGGAGTTTGCGCTGATTTATGTGCAGAGTGTGTCGCCACAATTCGATTAAATTCTCTTCCAGCACTACTCGAATAAGCCTCAAAAATCACGATTCACGCACTGTGCCAGAGGCACATTCGTAGGCATCAACCCTGTTTCGTTTGTCTCGCCATCATCGCGAATGTGTGTGATTGGGAACGAAGTGGCCATGTCATAAGTAGGCCTATCCGAAACGCGTGCGTACGGTACAGCAGCAACGGCGTCAGGTCGGCTGGCGATGTGCTGCACACAACTAGGAACGATCGGCTTCACGCGGCAGCAAATGCTGCGAATCGGCGGAGATTCGGCATCGGGGAAAGCCGGACGAGTCGTCCGCTCTTCCGCCGCTGTCTTCGCGTTCCGCGTCATCGTTTTTTAAACGCTGCAGGCGTGACACCCATAATCTATTCCGCGCTTTGCTGGTATCAGCGGCGTTCATCATGAGACGCTAATTTGCAATTGGCAGTTGGCACGTAGTTAATACTTTCGTGACCGCGCCTATTCCCATCGATAGTATGTTATCGATGACTTCAAGATCAAGTTTTGACACTCTCTGAGGGGTTCTGGACAGCTAACGCAATACAAAGCATAAAATAACATGTTTTTTATGAGTTTTGTTTGCGAGTTTGTTTTTTCCACCGCGGGGAGATTTTTAAAGCTCGTTCGCAGTCGGGTAGGTGAGCGCTCGTTGTTTCAGACTTCGCGTCGACGCCGCTCGCGGGTGCTCCACAGAAACGGCGAATTTCGACGGATTACGATTAATATGAGCGGGAATCTCTGGATGATGGTAGCAGCACAGACACGAAAGACGACTTCGATTCTCCAGGCGAAGTCGTACGGACGGCGAAAGTGCATCAAACTTCCCCGGAACATCAGCAGCTATCCGCCGGTAAGTTTCGTCTTCTCCTCAGGTCGTTTTATCGCTGCCGCGCGTCGATGTAAACGTATCCGGTGTGTTCTAAACATAACAGCTCTTATCTGCAAGGTGTTAACTTCATTCGGGCGGGAGCATTTGGCGCCGGCTACAGAAAGAGCGCAGTTCTCTTTGCGAAGACGGCGCGGAGCGGACTTTGACCCAACGCTCCGGTGTGCTGCGCGGCGGCGCCTTCGTGTTGTTTTTTACCGCAGAAGTCGTCAGAGAGATATGCACCCACACAGATAAGTATGCGTGGATGCATACTTTCGAAAAGTCAACATACAGTGAGAGGGATGGATCCATGGAGGGAGGTTACTGAGGAGAAGATGAGCAAGTTCGTCTCACTCCATGTGTACATGGTAATCGTTGAAGTCCCGCGCTTGCATTGGTGCTGGGGTCGACGACACGTATTTCCAGGCCTTCGTCTACCCTCAGTGATGCCACGGAAAAGGTTCAAGGCTTCCTGAGTGTCTCTGATCTGAAGAAGACGACCGTCGCATCCCACGAGACTCTTCACCACATGTCTTCACTATTGCAACACATGAACGATTTTTCTACGCTATCTTTTAACCCCGTCGGAACCTTTCAGTGAATGAGAAAATGGTGAAATGTGAAGGTCGGTATGGTATTCGGCAGTATATGAGCGAGAAAGAGGTCAAATGAGAGTACAATTATGGATTTTTGCAGATTTGGAACAGGCTACACTGTTCATTTCAACAAATACACAGGAAAATTGAAAAATACCAGAACTTCGAACTATGCTAGGAAAGCTGAACAGAAAAAACTTTTTTTTTTTTTCCCGAAACATGCGCAGCCAGCCTTTGTTTCACCGCGTCGAGAACCTGCATCGCGCGGTGGCATGATAGGCACTATAGTGCCCATATTCTTGTATTTATGTAAATAATCTTTGCACTTACAGAGCTTATATTTCCACTATTATTCTACGAGGGCTTTGCGTTCAAAACGTATATTTCGATTTTTTTTAATGTTTAACCTTTGCTGAGCATTGATGTTTTTATGAATCTTTCTTTCTTTTTGATGCATTTTTCTTTGTTTGATAATTTTTTTATTTTATTAAATATAAAACCGTTGTTTGAAATTAATACAGTTGGAAAGACCAATTTTTCCTCTATCATTTCATACCCTACACTTTAGCATCAATTACAATTCTTTGGCAGGGGAAAAATATTTCCTAGACTAGCCAAAAACAACCGATTTTTCCGCGGTGACGAAAGTGTTAAGCAGGGTTCGCGGCAGGTACCAAATGTATTCACGAGAGCCTGGGCGCTCACCAAAATGACTGACAAGTGTATTGGGAGGCATTAAAGCTATTTCGGACGTGACTGTGGCGATTTGACCACTTGATCGAGCGGAATAAAAAAGCATGAATTTGTTTTTTCAGATAGCCCAATCTTTCGCACAATTTCGCGTTCCCTATAGAGTCTGAAACATCAGACGTTGACTGTATTTATCTTCCACAAGTTTGTATAGTTTGAATAGTCAAATTCCGGTGCGAATCGAATCAAATAGCAAACACTATTAAAGAAATATTCGAATGTTCGAATATTCGCACAACCCTAAAAAATACAATTTTTTTATTTGCCTATTTGAGTGTACATGTCTTGAAACAACTAAAAAAAACAATTTAAAGGCGCTTTATTTGGAAGATACAAGCAAAATATATATTTTTGAAAATATACAGAGGACTGGCTTCACTACACTGCACCACAGAAAGTGCTGTAACATCTACAGCCTTCAGCGCAGAACATGTCTCTTTCAAATTCAAAAAAAATAAATAAAAAATAAAGCCCAGGTAAATGTGAGACCGTAAAAAAAAACCTTGGATGCACCAGTGGGGACTTGGATTTATTGGCGTCCACTGCCGATACGTTGAGATGCGGTTGTCGTCCGAATGTGACGATTTAGAGAAAATATGCTGCTCTATGTAGTCGCTGCCACACTAGCAGCAGACCTGAAACTCTTCCTCATTCTACAAAACTTGACTTTTTTTTTCTTCTTTTTTTCTTAATGGACGAGCACTTTCACCTGCCACATTCAGAAGCACTCAATCCAGTTTTTAATGCCGACTGATTGACACGAGCCCTAACAGCAGGTGCACTACAGTGGAGTGACATGTAGAGAAACACAAAGATACCCAAGACATTTAATTCACCTTGCTATGAATATGCTCCAACACTTGCTAATCTGCTCTGCGAGAGTTTTTCAAACCCTTACCTGGAACTGCTCTGTTTTCAAAGTGCCACGAATGGTAAACCGAATGGCGTTCTACAACAGGGCTTGCAAGTCCCAACAGTGCCTTTTCTTTTGTACACGCACCTGAGCGTCAACTCGGGGCAGACGTTGATGTCGACCCCGACAAAGCTGACGCACTCCACGACCACTCCCTCCAGGGCGCTCTTCAACAGCGATTCGGTCACGTCATGCTGCAGCAAGAGCAAGAAACGCAGCAGAATTAATTCGAACTCTTAATTCGATTTCATAGACAATTCAAACTGGACAGCTTGTCCCAGCATTTGAATAATGCATTTGAATACCAAAAACCTCCTGCAAATTTAAAACTCCAAGAACTGCCAAATGGCAATTTAGAACAAAATGTCTTGCACATTAAAAAAAAATGTTGCATGTCAATGCCTCTCCCCTCAATCTCTCTGAAACATTGAGATAGTGTGATCGTCAACACTAGGCACTTGGCAAGACGGTCCTCATGCAGCTGCCAGCTATATTTTGTGTTGTCCTATTTTATTGCAATAGCAATTATATGGACATTCTCGACAGGTTTTTGCCATCGTGGTACAGTCGAACCCGGGTATATCGAACTCGCCAAAAAACGTTTATTAGTTCGATATATGGCATAATTCGATATAGGCCCGCTATAGGATTTTGACACAAAGGCACATAACAATAAGAAAAGTACTTTATTAATATGGTGGCTTACTTGTGTGCCCTACTTTGGAACAAAATAGTCCTGGATTTTCTTCTGTGTCAACGACTTCGCTGCCTGCGACAGCACGCACGCCTCCACGTTGTCCAACGAGTCGGAGCAGCTGAGGCCGCAACCTTCCACATTCATGCAATAGCGCCGGACCAATGCAAGTGCACTAATCACTTCGGAGGATGTAGGCAATGGGCCATCGTCAATTTCCTTATTGCTGTCGCTTTGGCTCGTGGTCGGCACGACGTCTGCAACATAGTCCTCATCTTGTAGCTCACGCATGATGGCGACATCATCTTCTGCACTGACGAACTCGTTGAATGTCGATCCGTTGATAGCTCCTGGGAACTCTGCCAGCTCGCTCCAAACTTCGGCGGAAACACTAGCCAGCCTGAACCGCCTTGGAAATCGTTCCTGCCAAGCAGGAAAGCAAGGTCCTTGGCTTTCTGCTCGATCATAGGGCCGGACACCGGGATGTTTCGTGACCGAACGTCCACAAACCATTTGTAAACGGCCGCTTCAACATCTTCGTACACAGCAGTGCGCACACGTCGGGCGCCGTAGGCATCTGGCCTGTTGTCCGACTTGGCCCTGTTCTTCAGGATAGTACTCAAGGTGCTCCTTGGAATTTTGTACGCGGCGGCGACGTCGGACTTCTTTTCACCGCGCTCGACCCGATTTATGATTTCGAGTTTCGCGGCGAACGGCAAATTCTGCCTCTTTGCACAAGCCATGACGACAGCGCGCCAATAAAGTTCACAGAGCACCAACAGGCAACACCACCAGCATGGACCACGCCAGGGTTGCCACTGACTTTCAAGTAAATGTCGCCAAACGACGAGCAGAAAGTCGCCAAAAGTCGCCATTTTTTTAGAAATTTCGCCAAAAAAGTCGCCATTCTAGATGTGTGCGGCATATCCTAGTAATAAGAATTTTCACTGAGGTATAGCCCCGTAGAACACAGCGCCATTCAAAGCCCTTAAAGTATTTTGACATTTCTCAATGCCAGGCGCATCGCCCCTTCACCATGGGAGTGCTTGGTGCACCTGGTTCTCCGACTAGCCGCAAGATGTGCGCGGTGGGGCAAGTATGAATGGATAAAGCGCTCGTTATATCCTTCCATCCCTGTCCGCTCGTTTCAAAGGTAAAAGTGCGGTAAACCTTGGGCGAAAGCCGCGAAGGCGTTGTTTGTAGACAGCTTTACATCCCCTCATATGAACAAAAAAAAAAGGATTAGCAGGTTTATTGAAAGTAGTAAGACAGAATTCTTACAAGTATCGTTCATTAGTGAGTCTTATACCTTTCAGTGTGAACTAATACGATACCGGACGCCACTGTCCCTTTCATATATAATCACTCGCGTCAATCCAGTGCGTTATAATTGAACAGGTAGACATTGCAAAATGTTATATAGCAATTGGTTTCATTGCACACGCTCACCGAGAACAGTAGAAAATGCCTGAATAAATAATTTTTTATTGCACGAACACCCGCGTATCCGCCAATCTTCGCTATACGAGCTCGATTAGGGGATACTGCAGCAGTGAATAAGTCGCCAAACTACTCAGAACAGTTGGAGCTTTGGCGGAACAAATGGCCGGAACACACGACCAACCCGTCATCTAGCCCCTTCAGAAGCGAAACTTTAGCGAAGCTCTGAAGCATCTAGATGAATCTAGATGAATTGAGTTAGAAGCATCTAGATGAATTGAGGAGATACACACGAGTTACAGGACGGACATACAGAACGGCGCGTAATGTGCACCTCAAAACCCAGAAAAATACAGAGAATAGTGCCGCTCATTCGTTGGGAAGGCACTGAGCTTAGGATGCATAACTCAGTGGAGACCTAAGCTGAAAATCGCCAAAAATTCGCCATGTCGCCATTCATAATTTTAGGTCACCACGGGCCTCTCAAATTCGCCAATTTGGCGAAAAGTAGCCACCATTCGCAACCCTGGACCACGCTGAATGAGGACTCGAGGAAAACAGGCAGCAGCAGGCACACAAGCATAAAGAAAGAGAAAATGCCGCTCACTTCTACCGCCTCCGCGCCTCGGAGAAAGCACGACGGCCTCTGATTGGTTGTAAGCGCTGCGAGCGGGTCAGGATCATTTCTTGCAGGGGGGTGTTCGCCCGTGCACAGCCGGGTCTAAACCACTTTTTCTAGGGTGGCGCCGGCAGTTTTCTCCGCCACCGCGAGGGAAAGCCAACTTGCTGGGGCACTTTTGAGGCACATGGAGTTTGATATATCGGTTGTCGTTGCTTTTTTCGTTCGATGTAACAGTAACTTTTGCTATATATAATGTAAATTTACCGTGTTTAGAAATTGTTCGATATACAGGATAATTTGATATAAACGGGTTCGATATAGTCGGGCTCGACTATGAAGTCCGGTATGAAGGTATGAAGTCCAAATTGATAAGATCCCCCCGCACATTGTACGTTCTACCACGGGTAAAAGCGCGCGAGCGGGGGTGACGAACGCGGCCGAAGCAGAGTTCAAACGAGCCCGCCCATTTCCATCGCTCGGAGGGTGCATGCGATAACATCACCCCACTCAGGAGGCATGCCGTCGAAGCAGACAGGCGACGCCTCGCCCGTCTTTAACGAGCGTTAAAAGGAGCGAGGGGGGGGGGGTGGAGGCAGCTTGTATGCCCTTCTACGTGCTGCGCTCTCAACGTGAAGTGTCTATGCGGAGAGCATCTCTCCCTGGGGCAGCCATATTCTCTTACACCAGCATCTTGTAGTTACGCGAGATCGGATACAAAACAGTTAGCTGCCAGCCTCACTTCGTGTAATACTACAATTTGTTGCTATCGCATTCATTGCTTCGCTCTTGCGGTGAAACTGTGACTTTTTTTTGTACCTGCCATAGATCAACTGCAAGATAAGGAATGCCGGCTGCCTATGAACTCAGCTGCTACTTTGAATAACAGAGAGCTGAGCTAGTTGGTAAGTATTCATTCTAAAAAGACAGGGTGGTTAACTTGCATAAAGATGAAATCAAATGCCTTAACAGTTATCTTCCACGTAGACCGCCACGCGTGCCTTCTCTCTTTTCCGCCGTTGTGCGTCTCTTCAGTTGTTAGACGGCGTTTGTGGTGTCCTGACTTCTTTCTTGTGTCCGTGTTTGCACGCCCTGTCTTTTTAGAATGAATCTGCTGCTAACCAAAGACCGTTGCCAGGTGGAACACATGCACGGCTGGGCTGACTCACACCCTTTTTGAATTTAAACAGCACCCTCCTGCAAAACTGTTACTTGCATCTGATGTCTATTCCATTGTGCAATTGCTGCGACTCTGTATGATACAACATAGATTTGCAGTGATTTGCATAGATATGCAGAGGAGAGCATGCGGGACTTCTTAAACAACCCTTTCAATAAGGTGACACTGCGCCAAGAACACTCCCTGTTTCTCTGAGGGCCAAAGCAGTTGCAGTTTAATGGCTGAGCTAGAAAAGCGCACACTTACTTGGTACATGCCGACTCCAAGATGCTTGGGCTCCACCTTGACGTACTCTAGCAGGGGGTCTTGCAATCTCCGCGCAATGCCCACTGCAAAATGTTGTCGTAGAAAGTGCAGCAGAATGCAACTTCACATCTAAATGACATCATGAATTCCCAGGTTTTATGTGCAAAGTTACAATATGAAATGAAGCATGCCGTACTGTGAGGCTCGATATTCATTTAGACCACCTGGAGTTCTTTTATGCACAACTAAACCCAAGTACACAGGCATTCTTCCATTTCTACCTCAACAAAATGCACCTGCCATGGTCGATGATAAAACGCACACCCTCTTGCTTAGCATTGTCACACCATGGCTATCAAGCCACCACAGCAGGTATATATGAAAACAGCCTAACATAACCTGCCAAATATTGTTCAAACTTCACCACAACTGGGAAAAGTAATGTAGGGAAGTGAAATGGGGTTGATTGATTGACTCATTGATTGATTGATCCATTTTGATTCACGTTAAGCACATGATTGGAGCTCAAGAGTAAACATGATTTCCTAGGGTTCTCTGTAAATGCACACAACAGTACTATAAGGTGGGAAGGTCAACCACAGAATGGTCTGTTTGACCAAATACACTTGCATTAAACAAAAGGCCACATCCGAATGGAACCTAAAAAAAAGTCACAGTTTCGCCGCAAGGGCAAAGCAATGAATGCGATAGCAAGAAAAGTGGCCCGTGATGAACGCGCTACTTCGCTGCAGAAACATCTCCCCGCCGGCAGCAACTACCATGCGAGCAGACAGCGGAAGGGCAAGGTTCTCCCTGCGCAGATATTAGAAGAAGCGAGTGAGCTGGCCGATGACTTTTAAATGCAC
Organism: Rhipicephalus sanguineus; assembly: GCF_013339695.2. Taxonomy (NCBI): domain Eukaryota; kingdom Metazoa; phylum Arthropoda; class Arachnida; order Ixodida; family Ixodidae; genus Rhipicephalus; species Rhipicephalus sanguineus. The sequence goes on from NC_051181.1 coordinate 60,019,089, forward strand.
CCGTTGCACTCCTCGCGCCATCTCACTGGTAATGAAGAAATGCTTATAAGCACCTGCCGTCTCTGAGTCCTGCCAGCGGTAAAGGCTGTGTATATAATGCTCGCCGTTAGCTACCTGAAGGATCTGCGTTTTGTGGCATAGTGGTTAGCAGCACGCGCTGCGAAGTGAGAGGTCGCTGGTTTGATTCCGCGCTTCGGAAGCATTTTTCTGAATTATTTTTCTTTATATATATATATATATACACACATACTTATACATATACGGTGCATGACGGTGGCGACGGCGACGGCAAAAACCAGCCGAGACTGTCCATATAATTGCTGTCGCAATAAAAAATGCAAACAATGAGTAACCTAATAATAATAATAATAATTGATGGGGTTTAACGTCCCAAAACCACGATATGATTATGAGGGATGGCGTAGTGAAGGGCTCCGGAAATTTCAACCATCTGGGGTTCTTTAATGTGCACCTAAATCTAAGTACACGGACCTCAAGCATTTTTGCCTCCACTGAAAACGCGGCCACCGCGGCCAGGATTTGATCCCGCGACCTTCGGGTCAGCAGTCGAGCACCGTAACCACTAGACCACTGTGGCGGGTAATGATTAACCCTATAATGCCCAATGTACTTCTGTATGTGCTAACCTGCTTTGATACCTATAAATTCGGATGGGAAACATAAGCAGTCTGTGAAATAGCCTCTGTGATATTCCAAGAGTACTACTTTATTGTAAATAATTTAGGAAATTAATTGTTGCCCTTGAAGGGCATGAAAACTGTAAGCATGGCATACGATATCTATGAGGTTGGTTTGTGAATAATGGCTTTTTTTCAATGTCATTAAACATTTATTACAGCAAAGATAGTTAATCACATTAAGTGCACACTGAGCACATACAAGCTTGTGACAATAATTTGCACTGGCTCAAAGTAGGAGTGTGACATGTCCACTGCGCTTTTTTTTCTTATGGTGTGCATATTTGATGTGGTTCTGTGCTGCTAGCCTAAATCAGTTTACTTACCACATCCGTTCTTTCTATGCAGCCAATATACGCTTCTTTTTTTTTGTACCATGCCTACTAGGAAAAACGTTCTTCATAGCAGGCCGTGCTCCAAAAATTTAATTCGCCAGATGAATGAGCCACAACTTCTCCATCACCCATTATTCTTACCAGTGTGACGGAATGGAACAAAAAACTAAAAAAGGAAGAAAACGCTATATTTTTCACCGGGATGAAAACGTAACCGAAACGTAATCTATTAATTTCGCACCGGAGTAAAACTGAAACATCGTTTGTCGGTCTTTGGTTCAAGGGAAAAGTTGGCCATCCAGAACCACCGAGCATGTGCAATGTGAGCATTAATGCATATCTCAGAGAACAACAGTATTAGCATCTACCTCAGGGAGGGACTCCAAATTTTGCGAAAAACGAAAAGAGTGGCAACCGGAGCCGCTTATATTAACGCAAGTGGACTTTGGCGTGCCAGACACCCAGGCCAGCGTGGAGAGGGCATTCTCGGCGTTACGAACCGTTGTGGAGCATCTTATTTTTCGTTCTGGAATAGGTACGGAACGGAACTTTTTTCGTTGTAACGAAACTAAAATCGAAACGAAAAACATTTCCTTCCGGCACCATGATTCTTACACATTTTTTCAACCTTTGCCACTATAACGCGACGAAAATAAAAAAACAAACAGCTCACCTGCGCTGCGAATGTTCGGGTCAAGGCCAGGGAGCTCAGCTTCGGCGTCCTTGGTCACCGAGTAGACGGAGACGCCGCTCTCTTCCACTGTGCTGCATCGACGTTCGTTTCGATTGCAAGCCTGTAGACTCGCTTGCAATCCATCTAATATTCAAATGCATAACCAGCTCATTTCAATTCAAATCATTCTACAGTGAGTAACCTGATGCTTTAGAAGCAGCTGCTCCTGGGTTCACTTACGCCATTTTCAAGGCTTGGATTGGAAAGTCGGGCAAATTAAACTAGGCCATAAAAACTATCATAAACTATAATTCAGAAGAAAAAAAAAATAGAATATATAAACTATCACAAACTATAATTCAGAAGAAAAAAACATAGAATACTAATTTAGAAAGAAAACTTTATAGGGAGCCATAACTAACAATGAGAAGTGAGAAGCCTATAGACACAAAATACACTCAAACCTCTTTATAACGAAGTTACATCTTACACAAAAATAACTTCGTTATATCCGGAAATTCGTTATAAACGTACATTCTTAATACTGTATGTATTGCAAGACTATTCTTCACTTACTTCGTTATAACCTATATTTCGGTATATCGGTCTTCATTATATCGAGGTTTCAGTGTACCAACTATGGCTAACCTTCGTTAACTCTTTAATGTGGTTCAGTATTAATGGCTACGATATAAAACTACGATATAAAACTACGATATAATCATGAGGCACGCTGCAGTGGAGGGCTCCAACATTTTCAACCACTTGGGGTTCTTCACCGTGCATTTAAATCTAAGTACACGGGCCTCTAGCACTTTCACCTCCACTGAAGATGCTATTGTTGCCTAGCATTACTGATGCATTGCGTCAGCAGTTAATGCTTCACAGACAAGACAGTTCCCCCCAAGGAAATTCACTGCAATCTTATTTCCTTACCATCATAAATTTTTTTCAATACTTCGAATGTTAAGTTGAGACTTTGAAGGATTTTCTACCTGCAGTGATGTAACATTCCTTCTTCTGCTTTAACCCTTTGAGGGTCAAAGACGTGCATGCACGCCATTGCATGTATGTTTAAAACGCGCGTCTTTTTCGATCATTTCTCTTGCTTGGCGTGTGCTGCCACACTGCAGGAATATGTGTAATTTTTTCCTTGCGCCGATGTTTCTGCGTTATTGTTTTATCCTTTACTACAGTGGCCCGTCGGCTAGTTTTGGTTTTGTTCTTCAGCCAGTTCCTGCTTGTTGCGCCCGCAAAACTGATGGCTTTCCAGTTTATAATTTTTCAAAAGGTGACCGATTTGTTACTCTCTCGTCCCCGCTACGCGATTACACCTATTTCTGTACAGGCGCTGACTGATACAAATAATGCCGATGCGGTTGCGTTTCCTGTTTCGGGGACTTACAAAAACCGCTTCCGTCTCGTTGGCGATAAGATGAATGATTATTATAGGTTTCGGACTTGTTTTTGCTTTCCGGACGCACTCACAACTACACAGTTTTCTTCAGTGCGCTCACCCGCGCAGTTTGCTTTTGCTATGGAGGTGCGCACCAGTTTCTTTGCCACAAGTGAGTCTAGCGGCAATTCCTCAGAATTGCCACTCGACTGCCAAATCAGAATCTGATTCGGTAAGCGTCAGCCCATCATGCGAGGAGTTACTTACGAGATAAGACTCACATGTTGATGAGTGAGCGACATCTCAAAAGCGCGCGCGGCGAGACAATGCTGATTGGATCAAAAGTGACTGTTCTCCCACCATGTTTCCACTTAACGGCATTTCCTGCGCTTATTTTTTACGTCTGTGTACAACACAAACGTTTACTTCAACGCAAAAGTTTTTTAACAGCCGTATGTGTTTTTTTAGAATTTATCTTGCTGTTACTTACGAATAAACTATTCGTATGTAATAACACAAATGGTTTTTTGTCACTTTATGGTCACCCAAAAAAGTTTTAGACAATTTTTTTCATAAATAGATTAATCTGAAAAACTTAATTCAGCAATAAAAAAATATACACATTTATGGGATGCATTTCACTGAAAAAGTCGACCCTCAAAGGGTTAATAAAGAAAGAAAACATAATAATAACAATAATAATAATAATAATAATAATAATTGAAGGGATTTTACATCCCAAAACCACAATACGATTATGAGGGACACTGTAGTGGAGGGCTCTGAACGACCACCTGGAGTTCTTTAACGTGCAGTACCCGTGCCTCTAGCATTTTCACCGCCATCGAAAACGCAGCTGCCACGGCCGGGATTCGATCCCGCATTCTTCGGGTCAGCAGTCGAGCACCATAACTACTAGACCACCACAGCGGGTAATAAAGAAAAGAATAATTTAATGCAGCAAGCAAAACACGTTGCATGCTTACCAGTATTTGAGCTTGACCGGCTCGAAGCAGCCTTTGGAGATGAGCTCCGAGAGGAATGCCTCGGTCTCACGGCAGGCCGTGCCGTTACCCAGGGCCACCAGGTCACAGCTGCGCATTGCATTCAAAGCATGAAATGCCTGCAGGCAGCCTCAGGCGCACTTGAGCACTACAAGAAAGCATAACATGTTGAGCAAGGAAGTACGAGTGTGGGCCACTTGAAAATAAATATACATAGGCGGATGCATGACAGGAGACACCTCAATTTCGCAAATCAGTTCAAATCATTTTAGAATGTGCACAAAGCTGTAAAACAATGAAAATTGTAGCCTTCTGCGAACGTCGCTTTTGTGGCTCAAAGTTAATTGGAATAGCAGCATGATTTGAACAGTCGTAGGGTGCAAGTTATAAGCGAAAAAATAAATACATACAGTAGACTCTTGTTAAACGGAACCAGAAGGGACCAGGAAATATATTCCATTTATTAACAGGAGTTCCATTTACAGAAAGGTGAACTGGGTTGCAGCATTCGAGCACGAAACCAATCATATTAGAGGCAGTTGTTCCGTTTAAACATCAATTCCGTTTAACTCTTTCGCTACGGCGGAAAAACGGCACTGTTTTGGTGCTTTTACAATAAAATTTATTTCTCTTGAAAAAAAAGGCACATATAGCATTGCAATATATGAAATGGTAGCTTATTGATTCGGTCTTTTATACATATAAAACACTTTGGTATGAGACTTACAGAATTGGAAAATTTAATTGTCAAATAACAAAGAACGTACAAAAAGTTATACAAGCACTTCACAAAATGGTGAATGTAGAGAGTGAAAAAATTATTTTGAGAAATCTGAAATGTACAAATTGTTACTAGTTCTCTTAGCTATCATTCTAGTATAAACACAAATCCAGTGCAGCATTTCAACAATTTTTTTCGGCCCATCAACCTAATGGCTCCGACGACTGTGCCACTCGGCAAAACAGTCTCGTGAAGGCAGGAAGCAAAGGTAAATTTTACAGGTCGAGCAGAATACGTTCGTTCTGTTTTGCGTTTTTGTTTTTTCATAGCAGAGCTTGCAGTTCCTTCTCTTTTCCATTCTTTTCGGCTGGTGCCGAACAGGATCTAGAGGTGAGAAGGGGGGTGAGAAAGGGGCGTGTCCTTGAGAAACTTCATCGTATTGAAATATCTGTTGAATCACTTCTTCCCTGAACGCCAATTGGTCAAAGTTCCTGTTTCTGAAAAGTTCTTCGACATTTGGATTATCTTTCTCGTGCTCCTGAAACAAAATAAAACTGTTTACGCACGCAATGTCCACAGCATGAAAAAACAGGGTTTTCCACCAACGTACACACTTTCTGAGTACGTTGTACGTGGCAATTATCTGATCTGATTTGTCCACGCCGAGCATTCCGGTGTTGTACTCATGAACAAGGAGGGGCTTATTTATGGTATTCACAACCCACTGGCCCCCCCTTTTCTCTCTCCTTTTCGCAGCAACATGTTTATTTGCTGTGTGCATCGTGCTCATCAGACACACAGAACGTCGATCCTTCCATTGCATGAAAAGGATGTTGCCTTCCCGAATCCAGCGAACGTCCCCACGCTGCGCCCTTCGTTCCCACGTAGCATCCTTCAATTCTTTTGGGAAGCCCCGACGATCTTTGCGAGTGGTCCCGCAGGCAAGCGTCTTGTGCTCAAGGAGGTGTTCGAACAATTTTGCCGATGTATAAAAGTTATCCATAAAAATTTTATATCCCTGATGGAGATACTCTGTGCAGAGCCGAGTCACAACGTCAAACGCTAATCCGTGGGGTCCTGGTACCTCTCATTTTCCAGTGTACACAAAAAAATTAATTGTATAGCCGGTATTCGAATCCGCCAGCACCCACAGCTTATATCCAAATTTCGTCACTTTGTCCCGAATGTACTGCCTGATTCCTGACCTGGCTTTTGATTTTACCATGCGTTTATCCACCGCAAGGTTGCGCCGTGGTTGAAACAAACTTCGTGACTGCAGATTTATGTGTCTCAGGAGCCATGACACCCTCCAAGTCTTCCCATCAGATGCTGCAGCCGCAAGATCTTCCGGGTCCCCTACACTTAGGAAAGATAACAACGCAAAGAATCGGTCCCATTTCATAATATTTGGTGGGAGAAGGCCTGAAAATATTCCCGTCGTCCGCCAGTACATGTGGAGCCGTGGTACATCAACAACACCCATGTAGAGGATAAGTCTGATGAACCTCAGCATCTCAAGTGGCATTACCTCTTCCCAGGAGCCGTCCTGGCGAGCGTACGTTTGTCTGTCCAAAATATGCATCCAGGCATACTTGTTTGTGTTATCACATAACGTCTGGATCACTTCTGTCGTAAAAAACAAAAGGAAAAAATCAAGCGCCCTTGAGAAGCGACGCACATCACTCCGTAGCGCTGCTGCAACATGGGCACCAGGCTGTCTTGAGGGTGAAAATTTGATACGGCGTGCTGCATTTGGCAAAACATCCTTGCCGTACGTTGTTGAGACCCTAAGCAAAGAAAGGATACCGTAGTCGTCAAATATCAAGTGCCTTTTTTTTTTATATGCAGCGCGAAGTCAAAAACGAACCTTACCTGGTAGTACTTGTTGAAGTCTGAGGCGTCTGATCTGGAGTGTCATCGTCGGAACTCGAATCTGAAGCTTCCACATCGTCACTCGAGTCGTCTTCACTACTATGATCGAAAAAATCATCGCTAGAAGCGGCCGAAGTGCTTGCAACAGCAATCGGCTGTCGGAGCGCGCGGCGGGGACGGGCGGCGGGGACGGGCGGCTATCCTCACGTAAAACGAAACCGCATTCCGTTCAAAGTGCGCTCGCGGGAGCGGCTCGGCGGGCGAAATGTAAACAAAGTAAGGTGAGAGTGGAAAGTTAGTTGCCCAAGCTTAGGCTAGATGGCGTTAGGTGTCCGTAAAGTGCGAGTTTTCAATTTTTGCGGGAGGTTTGAAATCATCGGAACTCCGTGTCCGATGGCCTATGGGTCCGTAGCGAAAGAGTTCAGAGATTTCCATTTATTGAGAGCCTACTGAACATTAAATTTTTAAATTTGTCATACATAGCCCATATATGCTCATCTAACGTGCTTTTAAATTTTAAAAATCAGTTTCGCCGCAATGGCAAAGCAATGAATGCAATAGCAAGAAACTGTATTGTTATACGAAGTAAGGCTAGCAGCAAACGCCTTTGGATCCCATCTCACGTAACTCAACAAAACACTGGTTTAAGAGAATACGGCCGCTCCAGGGAACATATAGTGGTTTTCGTGCTGTCTGTTCTTTCAACACAAAATAAGAGGCGAGAGCACAGCAAGTTTATGAGCCGTCTCATCGCTTGCCACAGTGCCCTTATGAGCAAAGTCCGCAGTGTGCTCCAGAAACGCAACCCCCTCCTCCCCGGCGCCCCATCACGCTCCTTCACCTGAGTAAGGAGGGGAGGGGCGTTTCCTCTCTTCTTGAGGAGCTGCCGACGGCAGGTCTCGCAGGCGGGGCAATGTTATCGCATGTACCCTTCGTGCGACGGGAGATGGCTGGCTAGTTTCATCCCTGCTTCAGTTGTGTTTTTCCCTTGCTTGCTGGAAGCGAGGACACCTGTGGTATTCCTTCGGCATCAGACAACCTTCAAACATGATGAGCAGGACTTTTCTTTTTTTTTTTTTTTGTTAGCAAGCGGTGTCACCATTTGTCTCGCATTATATTGCATTTTTTCTGGCTCATCAGATCTCTTGTTGCAGTAACAGCATCCTTTCTCATTAGAGGGAGGTTAACTTACTCATACAGCTCAAACTATCTTTTTGTTATCTTCCTTAAAGTGACACTAAAGGAAAATAATTTAGGCTCCACTAACAGAGTGGCAGTGCCTAAACCCTAATTTTAAAACAACACTTTAGTAATTGAGCTATCGAAGGGGTACTGACAAAATTTCGCGGCCAAGATAGCCTGCGGGATCGATTCCCGTGAACATGCATATATCATCTGTAAATGTTAACAGCGAATATAGCTTGCAAGGAATTTTATAGGAATTTCGAAGTTCGCGTGCGCGGTCCAGCGCTACATGCCGCACCTCACGACATGGACACCCTCGAAAGTGACTCGAAAGCGACCCCTCTACTTCCCAGACGTCACCACACCGCAGCCAATACAAGAAAGTTATGATGACATCATAGTCGCCATTTCCCTTTTGCGGCGCTTGCGCCAGCAGACTATTTTTGGGCAGCTGCTCGCGAGTCCATAGCCACGGCGCACGCGTTGAAAGTTTTGTGTTTGGCGACACTACTTTCCCGTTTCCTGTTTGAAAAGACTTCTTTATTTCCTTGTGCTGTCTGGGTTGCGGACTACGCGCAAGTGTGTCACAGTTCTGTGTGCTGACGAGGTCGAGCGTTGCACACGCTGGGTGATGATAGTTGCACCCAGTGTCTTGTTGTTTTTGGAGCTCTCTCAAACCGAAACTGAGACTGGTCGGTAAAGAGGAGCCTGTAATTAATTATCTGTCGCGCCCTGCAGCAAACAATGTGCCGTGTTATGACTAACAGGCCCCCAGCAACACATGGCAGCGAAAAAGCGCGAGGCCAAAATGTTTGTGTCAGTACCCCTTTACAGCAAATGTAGGACACAAAATGAGACTCCAGCATGAACTGCATAAATTTGCATTCCAGCAACAATTTCCCCCGAGTACCGGCCACCAATCTAAAAGGCTACACTTTCTGGGTATTGCAAGCGCCAAATTCAACACATTCAGTAACTACAGCCGAAAACATGTAATGGCTGCCATGTTTAAGACACTGTCTGTTAACAGAGAAGCAGACGACACGGGTGGTCAAAAAGTTTTCCCTAGTTCTTACATTTCACTGGTTTCATTTGTCTGTACTGCTTCCCTAGCTTTGTGTCTACATGATGTCGTCAGCTTGCTTTCCGGCCACGTTTTTGCATTTTAGGAATGTTTTAGGCAAGAAAACCGTGGGGCCACCTGTTGAGTGTAACGCATGCGATGTAAATTTCCCCCGCTGGAGGCGGGCAATTTGAATGGCACGAAAGTTATACGGACCTTTCAAATAAGATTTTTTCTTTTAATTTGGCATTTCTTCGGCTTGAAGCCAGCTCTGTAAGGTTCCTGGAATGGTAGTTTAACAACATATGTTGACGATATTCACAACAATGTATGTTGATTTTTTTTAAATTCGGCGTTTCTTCGGCTTGAAGCCAGTTCTGCAAGGTTCCTGAAATGGTAGTTTAACAATGTATGTTGCCATTACATTCACCTTTACTGTCCCTTTAAACAGCAAGGTGACACTACGAGACTTACTTGTGTGTGTGGACCATCTGCCTCAAGATATTGGCAGCCGGGCCCTTGTGGCCACTGTGAGGGTAGATGACGGCATGCTGAAGAAGACTGCCTGCACGGGTCCGCATATAGGGGTCACTAATGAAGATAACTTCGAACAAGACAAGACAAGAGTAAACGAACAAGACTATCATGCCAACAAAAAATTAGCACGATTCGCTGGTGAGAGTCCCTTAACAAAAAAAGTAGCAAGTTGATTAGACCACAGCACCTACTTCTTGCGAGGACAGCAATGATGTTTTGTAGATGCCATAAGGCTTTAACTTAAAATGTGGGGCATGCTCTTCACAGCAACACTTGACTAAAAAAGAAGAAGCCTGTAGAAAGTCAACACTGACTTATTTATGAAATACATAACCTGATGCTATGTTACCATGCTCGTTGCAGACAGTTCAGTAAACAGTGGTAATCTGTGCTTCTTTTAGGTGTCATTGAATGGCAAAGCTTCCCCGTGCAGCAGTGAAGTCACCTTCTCAGGAGGGCTAAATGTAGTAAAATATGTTCCTTCGTTCATTTCAAGTACAGTCGCCGACTGTTTATTCGGACGCCGAAAATTCAGACATGATTGTTTATTCGGACACCTTCGCGGCACCGTCACTCGTGCCATTGAAGTAATGTAAACTCACCGAAAATTCGGACGCCTCACAGCCTGCCGTTCAATTCTTCGGACTCCGGCTGGTTGATAGAGTGTGACGTTGAACGCCATAACAAGCTGTCAGCACAGCAATGTTTACAATATTTTTACTAGGTTGCCAGCACCGAAATGTTGCACTGGCTATAACTCGTGATCGTGCCAGTGTCAAAAGTCCATGCAGAAGTTATCGATCTCGAAGGCTATGTTTGTTGGCCACACGTAATGATTGCCTTTTGGCTTTCACCCCTTCAGGGTTTTCGCCGTACATGTACAGCAGAAGCTTCCTGGTACCAAAGGGTTTTCGTCGTACATGTACGACATAGCGTTTATTTTTAAAATGCGCGCCTTTTTCGATCATTTCTCTTGTTTGGCCTGTGCTTCCACACTTCGGGAATACGTGGAATTTTTTTCATGCGCCAATGTCTCTCTGTTGTATTTTTTTTCCGCTTCCCAAAACGGCGCGCCGCCTATCGCTTGCCCATCCGAGCGCGTTCGCGGTGCAGCTGGTTTAAAGTGCGCGCCTTTTTCGATGATTTCTCTTGCTTGGCATGTGCTGCCACGCTTCGGGAATACGTGGAATTTTTTTCATGCGCCGATGTCTCTCCTTAGTTGCTTTTTTTATGCTTCGCAAAATGGCGCGCCATGCGCTGGCTATCGCTTGCGCAACTGAGAGCGCCCGCGGCGCGGTTTGGTTTCAAACGCGCGCCTTCTCCCATTTCTCTTGCTTGGAATGTGCTGCCATGCTTCGGGAATACGTGTAATTTTTTTAATGCGCCAATGTCTCTCCGTCTTCTTTTTTTTTTCTTTCCAAAAAGGCGCGGCGGCTTGTAGTCTCGCATCAGAATGCGCGCACGCGGTCCGGCTCGTTTCGGTTTCGTCCTTCGGGTGGTTTTCGCTTCTTGCGCCTGCAAACCTGATGGCTGTTTGGTTTCTAATCTCTCAAAGGGCGACCGCTTGTTACTGTCTCATTTATTGCACCCCGGCGCGCGATTACATCTGTTTCCGTGCGGTGCTAAATTACACAAACGACGCCGCCGTGATTGTGTTTCCTGTTTTGGGTTCTCGGAAAAACTAACTACGTCTTGTTGGCGATAAGGCGAAGGATTACTGTAGATTTTTCACTCGTTTCGCTTTCCGGATGGCCGCACAACCACAGAGTTTTCTTCTGTGCGCTCACTGACGCAGTTCGTTTACGCTATGGAAGCGCGCCGGTTGCTTTGCTGCCGGTGAGTCGAGCAGCGATTCTTCCGATGCGGACTATTCCCCAATGGCCGATCAGAATCTGATTCATTGGATTTCAGTTCGTGAGACGAGGATTTTTTGACGAGTTCAGACTCCGATGACGATCAAGGAGCGACATCTGAACGCGTGCGCGGGGAGCCATGCTTCAAAGACTATCACACGCTGAAAAGTTTTTAGTGTTAGAGCACGAGCATTTTTAACCGGAAACGTACTCTGATGCGCTTATTTTTGTATGTTTGTGAGCAATGTTTAATACAATGCATAATTTTTATTCATAAAAACTGTGAAGCTTTTCTTTTAGGATTCTGCTTGATTTTACTACGAATAAACCATATGTATGTAACAACAAAACTGATTTTTTTTGTCACTTTACAGTCACGAAAAAAAATTTGACAATTTTTTTCTTGAATAGAATCGTCTGAAGAATTTATTTCAGCAATAAAAAAATTACACATTTTTGGACTGGATTTCGCGAAAAAATTCGACCCTCAAAGGGTTAAGCCAGTCACGTATCCACTGAAAGGCTACTACGGCCAAACAGCAGGGCAAGCCAAGCCAAGCTTGGAATCGGCTCTGTGCGGCGTTTGAGGTGAATGACAGCGTGTACGAGTACGACACGGATCCTAATTCGGACAAAGAGAGTAGACAACAGATTACAGAAGCGCTGCAACATCAACTAGACCAACGTCGTTTTCTTTTGGCGTGTGAGGGTTTGCGTTCTCGGATGTTTCTGTGGCTAGGCCTGACCTGCATCCCGAGCTTTGTGTCCCGCTCGTGCGAGGTCTGATCTGCTGAAATTGCTCCGACGCTGCCTGTTCCATGTGCGCCGTCGGAACTAAAGAAACGCGGCAACTACAAGGCCCTGACGATGGCGAAAAAAGCGGCGATTGTTCACCAGGTGGAAGTTGTTTGGGAGTTTTCGCCGAGTTGGGCGATGAGATAATCCGTCAGTTACTCGAACCAGCGCATGTGGACAGTGACTGCTGTGACGACGCACCTCCGACACCACAGCGATCATCGGCAGGGTTCTGTTTGGTGTCGCAGAAGTCTGTTGCCAGACTGAGAAGTGCGAAGCGGCTCGTGGGTCGCGCCTCAGTGACACGGGCACACCACGGACGCTGGCAAAATACTGAGGAGGGCGAAGCGGCTCGTGGGTTACGTGCGCCCCAGTGACACGGGCATACCACGGACTTCTGCGACACCAAACAGAACCCTGCCCAGCCATCAAATGCGGATTTAGCATAGGCCGTTGCAGTGCTATTGCCGACCATCAGGGGTGGCCAAACATTGGCTGAAATACAGGCCAACCTGGTCGCGCGTAAGCGTACATGTGTACAGACGCGCACTAACAAGTTTTTTCCGGCCGCTGGGCCAATAAATGTGCTTTTTTTCTGGTGAATCCTTTTTTTCGGACTCCCGATTATTCGGACTTTTCGGCAGTTCCCGCTGAGTCCGAATAAACGGTCGGCAACCGTACTTCGAAATTTCGGAAATTCCGAACTCACGTGGAAGCAAATTTGAATATTGTAATATTCGTTCATGCAAAACATGCAAAATGCTCGAATAAAAATGAAAAATTAAGTGCAAAATTATTAATGGGGCCCTGAAGCATTTTTTTAACGTATAAAACTATGCTGATGTGTGATCCCGGCTCCTGTGAACTTGTGAGCCAAATATTATTGCGCCGAGCAGAAAGCTAGCCTAATGAACTTTCGAATAAGCCTGCCAGTAGGTTCACGGGTGCACAAAGGTGAAAATGTCAAGAATCACTGCCCTGGAAAACAAAGCGTGAAGAGTTAGCTCAATTGTCAAAGTGCCCACAGAGAAGACGACCCACCGTTGGCTGAGACTGCAGCGAGTTTGCAGCCATGCTTGAACCCAGGGTCGATGCCCAGCACTGCGTGGCCCCTGACTGGAGGTGTGAGCAGCAACTGCCGGAGGTTGGAACGAAACACGCTCACAGACTCCTTTTCGGCTTCTTTGGTGAGCTGTGACCTGCACAGAGGAGGGTGCACATTTTACCAAACTAATGGGATAATTTATAATGCAGTAGACTCTCGGTAAACAGAAATCTGTTGAACGGAATTGCTGTTTAAGTTGAACAACTTCCTCTAATATGATTGGTTTCACTTGACTCTCTCAGTAAACGGAACTCCTGCTAAATGGAACACATTTTCCAGGTCCCTTCAGGTTCCACTTCACGAGAGTCTAGTATGATTGTTGGGATTTAACGTCCCAAAACCGCAACATGATTATGAGGGACCCTGTCGTGGAGGGCTCCAAAAATTTTGGCCACCTGGGATTCTTTAATGTGCACCTAAACCTAAGCACACAGACCTCTAGCATTTTGCCTTCATCGATGTGCGACCCCCATGGCTAGATTCGATCCCGTGACCTTCTGGTTAGCAGTCAAGCACCATAACTGCTAGACCACCGCGGTGGGTCCACACTAAGAGGAGCTCACAGCATGAAATTACTAGGCCTGTGTGAACATTCGAGCGCTTCGAATATAAGAACGAATATTACAATAATCTAATTCTCTCCGACACGAATTTAAAATTTTTGAAATTTCAAAGGATTTGAAATGAACACATCGATGCATTTTGCTGTTTGTGACCTACCTGCAAAAGGTGGTTTCACTACAGTGAGGGGTCGCTATGACGTGAAACGATCTATTGCTGCGATGCCACACTTCAAAGTTGAGTGCACATGTTACATACACACTGATTGACCATTTTCTTTTTGAAGTTTTAAAGTGTTTTATACAGTCTTACGCAGGCTATGTACGCCAAGTCTTGAAACGCAATGTATTTTACCGCTTACAACTTGCACCCTACTGCTGTTGAAACCTCACTGCTATTTGAATTCGCTTTGAAATAGCTTTATCCGCCTCGTGCACTGGTATGGTGGCGCCACCGCTCGGCTCCCCTAGTGACTAGTGAGGAGAAAGGCAGCTGCACCCTCTCCCAACCCTCCAGAGGATCCCATGTATCTTGAATGAAATCTGCGCTTCCGTTGCGCAAAAACAAATGTCACGATCTGCCCCGGAACCGTGGACGAGGGGGCGTAGAGGCGTCCGTGCTCTAGCAAGGACGACCCAGACGCACGGTGGGGTAAACAGCTACCGACTGCCGAGCCACGCTCATCAGTGTTTATTATCCACACACGACCAAGGTTGCCCGCCGAACCCGGCGAGGTAACGAAACTAAGCTAGGCGGGGCGCCACACGCTCGTTACGACAAACTAGCGTGATCTCTCGACAACACGCCACACCGACAACGCAACACCTCTTCTTGCTTTCGCCGATTTGCCGTGCACTCGGTTTACCCCTCTCTCCAGTTCTTTTATTTCTATTCATTGCCGGAGGGGGGAGCACGTGCTGTCCAGATGGCAGCACACCTGGCAAGACCAGCTGTGCTCGTCGCCTTTGTCAGTCTTCCTTGGACGTTGCAACATTAAAATAGTGTTAAGGCGGTGGCCACACGTCGGACGATGAGCCCTGACTTCGCTCAACTGCCATTGCATAAACGGCAATGCTTCGGCCACCTCAGTCGTGCACTTTTGTCCGTTGCTCGCTGGACAAGATGGCCTCCTATACAGGACGGCGCTTCTCCTTGGCCGTCAGCGATGTGAGTAGTATTCAGCGTCGCAGCTGTTTGATGATGTGAGATGAGGAACAGGTGCTACATTGTGGGAACCGCTGAAATGACTGCAACCTTTACGACAACATGCCAGAATACTCTAGCGTACTGTATGCGCACGATTGTGCTACAGCTAAAGGGACCAGCAACCAATTTTTATGGTACCTGTTTGTTATGGTACCTATGCAGCCATGGCAGCGACTGTGGAACACTCTTTTTCTGCCTGTTGGCATCAAGTAGCACATGATCTTTTTACGAACTGGAAGCTGACCAATAATCCCTCGCATACTACCTGAAAGCATCAAGTCTGCCAGAATGAGACCCTCGCTATGAATGAAGGAAAGAAGATGACTTTCAAGGGCCAACAGGCAGAAAAAGAGTGTTCCACGCTCGCCACCATGGCTGCGATCGGTGCTGACTAACGCTCCTAGGTTTAAATGCACATATATATACCCATAAAGTAGATGGGAGGATGACCGCCGCCAAAGTTCAGTGGTAGAGCATTGGGCGCGTTATTCAAAGGTTGCAGGTTCGGTCCCTGCCGGCGGGAAGTTATCTTTTCGTCCACTTTACTTTCTTCACATTTATATCCTAATTACTACAAATAACATCCCCTATACATTGCTTGGCATTATTGTCTGTTACTTTTCATTAATAATCACGCAATTGTAACGTGGGAAACGCCGTAAAACATTTGTAATCAAAATTTTCGATCTGCGGCGATTATAGAGTCGTATACATGTAACACATACTGCAAACAGTGGGAGGTGAGCGCTAGAGCAGTCTGCGTTTCTGCGCGGCATTTCGATGTGCATGCGTGCACTCCGCGCGCATGCGCCGTGGCTCCACAGGTTCCACTAGTTGCCACGAAGAAAGCGCCGCTTATCAGTGTGCCACTTTTTAAATGCGAAGCATTTCTTAGCGAACTTCTGCGACTTTGAGCGTATCTATCTATCTATCAGCCGCCTACGACATTGTGCTCTCCTGGCCGTTTCGTTAATCGGATGTATACCAAAATTGGTGTGTCATAACATGGCCTTATTACGAACATAAATGACAGGTCATATCATGAAAATCATGACACGCATGTCATGAACAGCATGATTTACATTCCATGGCCTTTGGGCTCCCTGGCCGTTCCGTTAATCGGATGTATACCAAAATTGGTGTGTCATAACATGGCCTTATCACGAACATAAATGACAGGTCATATCATGAAAATCATGACACGCATGTCATGAACAGCATGATTTACATTCCACGGCCTTTGGGCTCTTGCGGCCGTTCCGTTAATTTCATATATACCAAAATTGGTACGGCGTGACAACAGTTCATGACGAACATAATGACAGGTCCTAACATGCAAATCATGACGCACATGTCATGTGCAGCATGATTTCCATGACACGGTCTCGCGGCGCTTGCGGCCGTTTACATGAAGGGATACATACGAAAACTGGTATGACGAGATATTTCTGTATGACGAACATAACTGACACGTGGTAACATGAAAATCATGATTTGCATGTCATTTGCATGTCACTTTGGCAGCGGCGGCAGGCTGTGCGCACACGCGTACTCAAGCTCATTGCATCGATTTTTTCAGCCTATTCATCGACTTATCGAAGTGGTGACGCCCGTACCAGCAGTTCCTGCTGCTATCGCCGACTGTTCCTGGCGTGCCATCTGCCTACTTCGGCGTGACGTACAGTGACGTTTTCCCGTGGCTTCCTTCCTGGCTTTTGGCGGGCGTTTCTCACACTTTGGCAGCGGCGGCAGGCTGTGCGCACACGCGTACTCAAGCTCATTGCATCGATTTTTTCAGGTACTGCAGTGGCCTGCCAAGGCGTGCTTTCTTGACCCTGGTCCCCTGTGGAAACCGGGCTGACTCAACGTTTGTGTTACCACCTTTACCAAGCCTGTCTGCTTCTTCCACCTGCTGCAGCCTATTCATCGACTTATCGAAGTGGTGACGCCCGTACCAGCAGTTCCTGCTGCTATCGCCGACTGTTCCTGGCGTGCCATCTGCCTACTTCGGCGTGACGTACAGTGACGTTTTCCCGTGGCTTCCTTCCTGGCTTTTGGCGGGCGTTTCTCACACTTTGGCAGCGGCGGCAGGCTGTGCGCACACGCGTACTCAAGCTCATTGCATCGATTTTTTCAGGTTAGTGTGCATTTCCTTATGCAATAATAACGGTGAATACGTCCTCTTTCTGCTGCCGCTGCCAAGGCTGTGTGTATTGCTGATATTGCCGCATGTGTATTACCAGTTCATGTGGCCCTTGTGACCTTCGGTGACGCAAGTAGACGTTTCACGTAGATATGTCCGATCTGGATGCTGACACTTGTCCATGCTGCAAATGCCTGTGCTCAGATGAAGAAGGTTTGATGTGTGAAGGGTGTAGCTGTCGCTATCACTTTGGAAAGTGTTCCATTGCTTTAAGCACATACAAGTCAAAAAGCGAAGCGTGGCGTAGGTCGTGGAGATGTCCAGCATGCAGATCAAAAAAGTCTACATGTGTTCAGGGCTCCAAATCTAACAGTAACGAGGCAGACTTTGCAAGCTTGTTCTTGAGTGTGAATGAAAAACTTGATGGATTGTTGGGACTGAAGGACACGGTGAAAAGCATTGAGGAATCGGTAAAAATGATGTCTGGTCAATATGATGAAATTCTGAACCACATCCGTCGCCAGGACAAAGAAATTGCTGATATAAAGAACAGAGTGCAGAAACTGGAAAACCACGAGGCAATTTCTGCATCAAAAAATGTCACACAGGAACTCAATGAACTCGAGTGGCACAGTAGAAAGCTAAATCTTGAGTTCCACGGGATTCCGGTTTCAAAAAATGAAAACGCATTGCAGAAAGTCAATGATATAGCTCGAACAATGGGTCTGCCTCAGCTCACCGACAGCGACATCGTGTCGATACACCGACTACGTGCTGTTCGTGACAAAGCACCCGGAATTATAGTTCACTTCGCAAAGCAGTCAGTGAGGGAAGAATTTCTGAGCAAGCGACATGTGCTGAAAGAAACCAAGGAACAGTGCTACATTCTGGAGAATCTGACGAAAGCTAACAGAATTCTGCTAGGACAGACAAAAGCCTGGGCCAAGGACCATGGCTACAGGTATGCGTGGCACAAGAATGGCAAAATTTTTATCAGAAAGAAGGATGGCGACACAGCAGTCATTGTGCGTCATGCTGCTGATTTAGAGAGAGTAGAATAAGACGCCTTGTATTCCAATTGTTTAGTACTACTTTGATTTGAATTTCGATCATGGCAACTCGTGACTTTATTGAACCAGAAGAATTTCGACAGCTTTGTAGACACGAGCAGGCTAGTTCTATCAAAATGTTTCATCTGAATGTACAGTCCGCTGTAAACAAGGGAACGCAGTTGGAGGTGCTATTCAACCAGCTAGAAAACGCATTTGATATAATCATGCTTACGGAAACGTGGTATGCCGAAAAAAGCAATATTTTCAGTATCCCTGGGTATCAAAACTTTCTGCTAAATAGAACTGCTAGCAGAGGGGGCGGTGTATACATGATGGTGAAAGGCCATATTATTTGCGATATGTTACCGGAGTTCTGTCGCATGAACACTGACTATGAATGTCTGTCTGTGATCTCCAACCGATCCTTAGTGGCTGTTGTTTATCGACCCCCAAGCGGCAATTTTCAAAATTTTATGCGTTTCCTCGAATCCCTTCTTTCCTACGTAGGTGATTATAACTATGATATCATACTAGGAGGAGATTTTAATGTAAACATGTTAGCTGACACCGCTAACAAAAGAACGCTAGAACAAACAATTTGTTCATTTGGCTGTAGTAATGTTATTACCGTGCCTACAAGACTCACCATTACCTCTTCTTCGTTACTTGATCTATTCATAACAAATATACATCCCTGTCGACGAAAGGCGGGAGTCATGAGTACAGACATTAGCGATCACAACAGCATATATTTATGTGTGTATACAAATACGCTTAAGATAACTAACGAACAAAAAATGGCCTTTCAAGAAATAACACCTCGAACATTGGAGACTTTCCGAGAGAAAGTAGAAAGTTTTGATTGGAGCGAAATATTCAAAGAAAGCGATCCTGACTGCGCGTATAGTAAATTTGTGAATAATTTTTTGTCTCTATACAATCAGTCATTTCCACACAAGCTTTTACGAACATCGAAAAAAATTCGTAAGCCATGGATTACGCCTGAATTACTAAGCAAGATTCAGGTTAAGGACAGAATGTTTAAAAAATTTCTTAAAACTCGCGATGTTGAGCTACTCAGAACTTACAAAACATATCGTAATAGTCTAACGAAAGCAATTAGAAAGGCTAAGGATAACTATTTCTGTGACCTTTTTTCTATGTCTGAGTCAAGAGCAGACATAACGTGGAAAAATCTAAACGCTTTATTAAATCGATCGAGGCATTCAGGAATTTTAACACAAATAAGACAGAATGACGACGAATTTAGTGGAAAACGACTAGCAGATTTGTTCAATGATTATTTCGTCAATATTGATACCGGAGAAATTAATGACAATGCCCTGCATTACTTAGAACGTACTTGCGACAAAACGTTTTTTCTTAACCCTGTCACAACCACAGAGGTGATCTCTACTTTTGTAGGGCTCAACAACAGTGCTAGTAGCGATGCTGATGGTATTAAAATAAAACCTGTCAAACACGTGATAGACCTTATAGCACCTAGCCTAACACATGTTTTTAATCTTTGCTTAGCAGAAGGGGTTTTCCCAAAACGAATGCAAATAGCCAAAGTAACTGTTCTGCACAAAAAGGGAGACAAAAATAGTATAGCTAACTACAGGCCAGTATCCCTCTTGCCCATATTTTCTAAAGGCCTCGAAAAAGTTTGTTTGTCAAGACTGATCAGCTTTTGCGATAAACATGAGATAATACATACGGCGCAATTCGGCTTCAGGAAAAAGCGCTCAACAGAACTCGCTCTGTTAGAACAGAAGGAGTTCATTTTGAATGCTTTTGAACATCGACACTTGGCTCTGGGCATCTACGTAGATTTCACGAAGGCTTTTGATTATCTTAATCATAGCCTGTTATTAAAAAAACTCGAAAAGTATGGATTTCGCGGTAAGGTATTGGCCCTTCTCCGCTCTTATTTAGGTTGCAGGCAGCAATTTGTAAATATAAACGGCCATTCTTCCGACATCAAACCAATTTTGTCCGGTGTTCCACAAGGAAGTATCTTGGGTCCATTTCTATTTAACTTGTACATTAATGATATTGTCAATATTGATAAAACCACAAAATTTGTAATTTACGCCGATGACACGACTTTACTTTTCTCCGGTACGGTATTGTCGGATATAATGGATAGAGCAAACAATACATTAACGCAGCTAGGTAAGTGGACCGATTACAATGCATTAAAGATTAATACTACCAAAACAAAAGCTGTAGTTTTCCGGCCAAAAAACAGGGACGTGGTCACCGATGCAGTTTTAGTGTATAACGGCGCACTTATAGACAGAGTTAAAACATTTAAGATACTAGGTGTAATATTTTCGGAAACAATGTCTTGGGACGACCATGTTAGTTATGTAGCACAAAAATTATCTAGCATTGTAGGGATAACGTATCTAAACAGACGAACTCTCCCCACGTACGTTAAACTTCTTATCTATAACTCGCTATTTTATTCACATGTAATCTACTGTCATCTTGTATGGGGATCAACGACATTCACGAATTTACGAATACTGTACTCCCTTCAGAAAAAAATGTTAAGGTATATATATAATGTGGCTTTTGATCATCCTTCAGCGTCGCTTTTCCATAGGCATCATACTCTACGTATTCCATCTCTCTATTCTTACCGCCTGTCCATAGCATACAAATCCGAAATTAAAGATAACGGCCATTTCCTAGCTCGATTAGCCTGTTTAGAAAGGAGGATGCAGCCATATTCAGTGCGCCATCCAGAGACTTGGAAAGTACCGTTATGTCGAACAAATTACGGGACACAAATGCTAAAACACAAGCTTCCGGAGTTACTAAACTTGTTTAGCAACCAAAACATTGCACCGGAGAGATCATCTACAAAAAAACTGCGTACTTTTTTTTTTTCAAATGTTGAAGTTTAATTGTATTCATAGTTTTGCAGTGGTTCTCCCCTCATATTTCTAATGCTTGTTTTGAAACAATTTTTTATGTTCTGTAAGCACCATTGTCATTTTATAAATCTAACCCATACGTTGTCTCGTTTGCCCATGATGAATTTCAACACTGGTTTCTCTAGGCACGAATATTTTCTCAAAAATGTTTTCTAGTTACGAATGTTTTGTGATAACAAATGTTGTGTGATTACATGATATTTTCAATGAAAATGAATTGTATTATTTCCAAATGTTTTCTCTCTTCCATGTCTTAATTTTTTTTCTTGATGTTTCTTTGCCCTGTTTATGTACACTGTTTAATAACCTGTCACTTTGCGTTCTCATTGTCATTCTGGTTATTCAATATGTTCAGCACAGTCTGCTGTAAACGCGCCGAAGTGTACATTTTGGGGGGCCGGAGCTAGTCAAGCTGCTCGTCAGCTTTTTCTCCCTGCCTCCCTCATCTTATGCTTGATGAAAAATAAAGGACCTATTATTATGTATGACATGATTTACATGCCACGCTCATGGCGCGCTCGCGGCCGTTTCGCTAGATTGATATACACCAAAATTGGTATTGTGCGATGTGACTTTATGAAGACCATGAATAAAAGGTGGTAGCATGAAAACCATGACATCCATGACATGTATGTCATGATTTACATGCCACGCTCGTGGTGCATTCGCGTCCGTTTCGCTTGTGTGATATACACCAAAATTGGTGCTACACGACACGACTGTATGACGAACGTAAATGAGAGGTGGTAACATGGAAATCATGACATGCAGGTTATGTATGTCATGCTTTACATGCCGCGCTCATGATGCGCTAGCGGCCATTTCAGTACAGTGATATACACCAAAATTGGTATTGCGCGATGTGACTGTATGAAGAACATGAATAACAGTTGGTAAGATGAAAACCATGACATGCATGTCATGTATGTCATGATTTAATTGCCATGCTTATGATGCATTCGCGGCCGCTTCGCTAGCTTGATGTAACCAAAATTGGTATTGCGCAAAGCGACTGTACGACGAAGGTAAATGAGACGTGGTAACATGAAAATCATGACATGCATGACATGCTCGACATGATTTACATGTCATGCTCATGACGCACTCGTGCCGTTTCGCTTGCTTTACATACACCAAAATTGGTATTGCGCGACGCGACTGCATGACGAACGTAAATGAGAGGTGGTAACATGGAAATCATGACATGCAGGTTATGTATGTCATGTTTTACATGTCGCGCTCATGGTGCATTCCCGGCCGTTTCGCTAGATTTATATGCACCAAAATTGGTATTGTGCGATGTGACTGTATGAAGAACATGAATAACAGGTGGTAACATGAAAAGTATGACATGCACGCCATGTATGTCATTACAGTAGACTCCTGTTAAACGAAAGCTGAAGGGACCAGGAAAATATGTTTCATTTAACAGGAGTTTCGTTTACTGAGAGATGGAAAGGGGTGCAGAATTCAAGCACAAAACCAATCATGTTAGAGGCAGTTGTTCCATTTAAGCAGCAATTTCATTTAAGAGATTTTCGTTTATTGAGAGTCTACTGTACTTACATGCCACGCTCATGGTGCACTCGCGGCCATTTCGCTCCTTTGATATACACCAAAATTGGTATTGTGCGATGTGACTGTATGACGAACATAAATGAGAGGTCTTAACATGCGAATCATGTTATGCATGTCATGTACGGTATGATTTACATGTCACTGTCATGGTGCGCTTCCGGCCGTTTTGTTAACGTGATATATACCAAAATTGGTATGGCATGACACGAATGCGTGATGAACATAAGCGACAGGTCATGCATTTATATACCAGAATATGCGTTTCATTGGCATGGTGTACACTAGGTTGTGCATGCATGCGTGTATGGCAAACATGCGATATATGGTGGACTAGATGCCATGGCATGAATGATTTCATTTGGCTCAAAGACAAACAAGGCGATGTATGCAGCTCTTTGCTGGCTGCTTCGCATTACATCGATTCCCACAATGCGTGGGATCTGCCGAATTTTTTACCTCGCAAGTAGTACAGAATAGAGCGTGGATGAATAATAATATATACATACTCTAATTTTAAGTGCTAAATGTGGTGCGAATTAACGCACCAGAATATGTACAGCAAAGAAAACCAAGTGAACGACTCCATAATCCAGCTTCAAGGCTTTTCCGCTAGGCTGCGCGATATACCGATTTCTTGCAACTCTTAACTGCAATTTAAAAATACAAATCCTATTCCGATCGCCAAAAGGATGTTTGAATCTGTCACTATAATTCGTGGTCTTTTTAGTTCCACCACAACCTAATCGCACATTCCGGCCAGTTGTCGGTCTCTTCAAGATACCCCGCTTGGGCTCAGGTGTCATCTTGATATTACTGTGCTGTAACAAGTGTGTTGCTATGGTTGTTACGTCGGTTAATATTGAATTGCAATTGGAATATCGTTTTTACACAGGTGAGTGAGGCTGTAAGTAGTTGCCCTTCTTTATGCTCGCTAGTCCAGTAATATTTCTAGAATCGCATTCTGTGTGGAGTTTCATGTACCAAAGGAGAATCTAGCATGTGAGATACATGCTTCACATGTGCGCTATTCCTATAGTATAAACCTGAGTGATGCCGTGCTTAATTTAAAATGCATGTGACAGAGGATTGTTGCTTAAACAGTAAAAGTGATTAGATTTTCGGAAATATGTGATCGTAATGCAGCTTGAAGTTTCTGATGATTTAATATGGTCTGTGAAATAGAAAAAAAAAATGCTGCGTGAATGTTTGTCGGTCATTTGCTCTAATACTTTCAAACATTATTATGCAGCTCTGTGACACCTGTTAAAAACGTTAAAGAAGTTAACTTTCGGTTTTCTTGACATAATTAGTTGTATAGTTGAGTGCTACAAGTGTTGGGCGAAGAAAAAACGCATGCCTTTTGTGCATTTCTGAAGCAGGCCCATGACCATAATATGCATTGTTTTACTATTTAGAATGATCAATATAAAAAAGAAGACTGTTTCATATTGCAACAGTTTTTATTTCATCTGCGTTAACAGATGACGCAAACAACATTAAATGCATGCATGTAAGAAAAGTATGCAGTGCACTGCATGCACACACAGTAATCAAAAAATGGGCCTGCCATTTTCAAACAAATAAACTAGAACAATCAATGTAACAAACAGCACGGCTACCTAGTGGAACAGTGTCAGCAGAGCAAATATAAAACCAGAATGAAAAAATGAATATATATAAACAGTGAGCAACAGACGCTTTGCGCAAGGCTTCTATGAGCCACGCGCATCCAGTTTTCACCACTTTTCGCTGCAGGTGGCGCCACCTGACCTGTACAGCTCAAAGAAGCAGTGCACAAGGCGAATACTAATTTCCAGTCACTTCGACTTCACAGTGAACCAATAAAGTAATATTGCCACAAGCCTAGAAAGTACCAATGATTGTATTAAACCTTTATAGCAGGCATTTCCCAACCTCAAGAATTAAATGTCTCAGTACTGCTGCAAACGCAAAGCATCAGAATATTACACAGAGCATGGCAGTATACAACGTGCATAAAATATTCATGAGACCACAAATCAAACAAGCGATGCATCAGATGCCACAGACACAAACATCCCTCGATGATGGCAACTGGTCACAATGCTGCTGCAATGAAAAAAAGCACTGGCAGCAAGGTGTGTGCAAGCTAAAGCTTTCAGTGCTGCTGTTTCCTCCACCACTATGTAGCTGTCATGCACCAGTGAAACTCGGCAGACCAGTAAAGGCCTGCTTTCCACAATGGGCAAGATGGTGTGCACTACACTGCCAGTCATCTTGGCACAACCCTCGTTGCTCCTCACCTTTGCACCCGCAGCAGATCACGCGACCTACGATACTCTGCCGCGTGAGTGCCGTATGAGACACCAGTGTATTGTACGATGCATCTTTTATGACATAATGTACGACACTCACAGTGTTGTACAATACATCATAAACGTCAAAAATGTTGTTTTGATGTGATTAACGTCTTTTTGACACTTGCTCAGAGTTTTTGTGACGTCGCTCTTGCCTACTGAGCCTGCTTTTGCACCGCTTCTGATTGGGCACACTGTGGCAACCACATGACCAGGTGCTGCGTTCCTTTCAACACCACAAGATGGCACTGTCTTCAAAGCACTCTGTATTTGCATTGGCCTCGAGGAGTTACGGAGTCGCCCTCTATCGGACGCGCCTCGATTGCGTACTAGGCAGGATACCGCCGGCGCGCTCCCCATAGGTTTTGCTGTCGGCGCTCTACCAAAACACCTCGCGGAAGTCCTCCAGGGCATTTCTGTAAGTACTTTCGAAATAAACTGTGTTCTTTAATGTCAAAATAATCATTTTCAAATAATGTCAAAATAATCATAAACATTTAATGTCAAAATGTCAAATAAACATTTAATGTCAACTGAAAGCACAAGATAGTCTACAGTCGCTGTCTCTTTGCAGAAAACCGAGCACCCGCTTCAAGCGGTCACCACGTTGGAGACCCCTGAACCGGCCTCTTGCGTGAAAGGTAGTCACTTGCTGAGTGCAAACTATGTGAAATATCTCGTTAGAGTAGACTGCCTGTATTACCAAACGGTGCATAACAGAAAGAAGCCTCAAGCCAGCGATCGCAAAGGTTCGCGACGACTGACGGTGCCTCTGCATGTATGAGCGTCTGCACGTATGTTCGTACTGATGGTTTCGCTTTTGCTACGAGCGCGTTTTGGCACCGCGCTGTGAACTTTAGGCCGCAAAATATGAGAATTTTTGAGTAAACAAACAACTACTGTTGCGCGGACACTATCAGCAGTTCAAAAACAATTTCCTTACAACTGCGGCTTCGGTGCGCATGGCAACTTTGTGATCTGCCGTCCCGACGATTCAGTTTTTTTTTCCTTTTTTGGACTAAATTAGGGTATGTTTCAATGTCATTTGACAAGTTGTATCGCACTGCGTATTGATCGGTCTTCTCAGCGGGCAAATGCCGCTGCTTCTGTTTCTTTATTCCGCGCATTCGTTTCGTTTGGTGCCTACGCAAAACGTGAGCAAATGCAACGCCTTGTTTTAATGCTCCTTAATTATCGTTCCGTTTGCATTCCAGTGAACTTGCCGCTCTCTGTCATAAACAAATTCATAGACCAAAGCTTCACCACTTCGAGATTGCTGGTGGAAGAAGAATCAGTCTACGAGACCAAGCATGTAGTAGCATGCGACGCCTAGGAAAAGAAACTACAGTAACATTTGCCGGACCTGTTCTGCAAACGTCGGCTGTGAACTAGGACCCAACTAGGTGAATTAGGTGAACTAGGTGAATACCGCTATTTCAAGTTCATGTGGGTATTTTGCGGCTGCAACCTGCAGCCGCAAAACAGGATAGTAATTATTCGGCGAGTACCCCAGCAATTTTGGCAGCTGTGTCGTGTCTAACGCCAACAGGGTGGCATCTTTCCCACGTAGATAAATGAGGCTCCAAGAAAATACATGGGGTTGGCCGATGGGCCCATCACGGAGGCAATGCAAAATTTATGTAGCTTATGAAGCAATGCATGCCTCATCAAATGGGAAGTTTGCCCGTCAGCGTCCCGCGTCGGCGGCGTCAACACGACTGATGCAAAAAATAATCGTAACGTGATGGTGTCACCATATGACGTCATCATGACGTCACAGATCGCCAAAATATGTAGCGTCATTATGACGTCACATAATGTGACGTCACATGATGACGTATTCACACGTCCTGGTCGCTTTGCATTGCCTCCGTGATCGGTCACGGAGGCCGTGCAAAACCCCGTTAGGCGCAGAACGCTTTTGGAGGGGGGCGCGGGAGAATCAGTACATCGACTGACAAGAAGAACATGGCTTTCGCCTTCTAGTCATCTTTAACGAATGCATAAGGGACCCTGTGCGTTTTTTAATTTAACGTATCTAAACAATGACCTGCGCATCTGCAGCCGATTTTGTGGACGCTGAGCACGGGGCCGACGATCAAGAGGTCGCATTGGAGGGTTCTGAGATGGCATCGCACGTGGTAAAAGGTAGCGCTTTTACCATCCTGTGGCAGATAAGCATCATTTGCCGGCGGGAAGCGTGCGCGAGCCATCATCTCAGTGCGCGCTGTCTGCTACTCACCGAACATCGCAGGCCCGACGCAGTAACAAAAGTCTTCGTCGCGGAAGTGCTTGTTGCACACAAGACCCGTAGCGGATGGCTACTTGCCGGTTCTTAGCTTCACAACCCATGCTACACGCTGTTTCTTGTCCCGCGGTTACCAGTGCAGGCTGACACTGGGCTCCTTTGCGTAAGCGCGGCACTGCGGCACCGAGCGGTAGAGCCTCATGTTCGTCGCCTTCGGAGGCAGCCACTCTATTACAATGGTTTCAATTGAGTAGAAAATGTGAGAAAACTTCCGAATTTGAACAGACCGCAGCGCATGTGGGACTTGAAACTCGTTTTCAAAGCACGCAGCAGTGTGCCACAAGCAGCCGACGCAGCCGCTGAGACCACGTGATCCTGCCAACCACGTCACGCCGACGGTGGCGCCGGCGTTTCCAGTGGTGGGCCTTGAGGCCAATAGGAACCGCGCTGACCCATAGTGGAGAAAAAGAACTAGGAGACTCACCATCAAGTAGTATACAGCTGCCAGTGTAAGCGATACGGCAACAAAGAACGTTAAAGGGACACCAAAGAGCAAAACGATTTTTCTCGCATTAGTAAAGTAGTATTCCACGATACCAAAAACGCCACACTTGCTGCGAGAAGACGCTTAATAAGCGAGAAAACGCGCAAAAAGAAAATACAGGTGGCGACACCACCTTGGAGTTCCCGCACCATTTGCCGTGATGTCACATATCTTTGACGGCGCCTGCTTTGGCCTACGTAGTTCCTAATCGGTTAAATCGAAGTACATTGTCCTCTGAGGGGGCCAGAGACTTGACATAACGAGTTTGTGGAAATTTCGTCGAGCCAGTGGCGCTAAAATACGTTAAATGCTCTTTGAAATCTTTTACGTCACGAATTACAAAGTTTGGCGCGAAATTTAAAAATGAAACTTTGATATTGGTTTTCTCCTCTAATAATAAACCTATGGTGGTGAAATAAACTATACAAGAGTTCTCCGAGCACACTTTATCAATCTAAACCAATTCATTGTTTCTCTTTAGTGTCCCTTTAAGCAAGAAGTCAGAGAGGCAGTGGGGATTTATTGGATAGCAGCGATGGAAAAAAAAAAATGGCTCTGAGTAACTACCGAAAGGGCAAAAATGAAATAAGAAGGGAGGCATTTTATGCAGGTGTGTGCGGATATTCGAACTTTTTCTAATAGTGTTTTTCTAATATTTTTCTAATAGTGTTTGCTATTCGATTCCATTCGCACCGGAATTTGACCATTCAATGTATATTCGAATTTCCGGAAGATAAATACAGTCAACGTCCAATTTTTTGGACTCTCAAGGAAGCGCGAAATTGTCTGAAAAATCAGGCAGTCTGAGAAAACGAATTCATGCTTTTTCTATTCCGCTCAAGTGCCACAGCCACGTTTGAAATAGCTTTAATGCCTCCCAGTACATTTATCAGGCATTCTGGTGTGCGCCAAGGCTCTTGTGAATACATTTGGTGCCTGCCACAAAGCCCGCTTAACTACGTGCCAACCACCAATTGCAAATTTGTGTCTCGTGATGAGCGCTGCTGATACCAGCAAAGTGCGGAATAGATCATGGCTCTCTCGCATGGAGCGCTTGGAAACGATGATGCAGAACACTAAGGCTGTTGTGGAAGAGCGGACGACTTGTCAAGCTTTCCCCTATGCGCACACGCATATCTCCGCCAACACACAGCATTTGCTGCTGCATGAAGCCAATTGTTATTAGTTGTGTGCAGCACATCGTTAACTAAGCGATGCCGCCACTGCCGGGGTGCTTGCTGTACTGTACACACGCGTTTGTCTGAAAGTGTTCGTGATGCCCACTCCGTTCCTGGCCGCACACGGACGCGGCGATGGCGAGCTGCTTACGTTCGTGAAGGCAACACGTCTGTGCGGCGCACTTAGTGGTCTCGCATAAACAGGCTGCATGAACTGCAGCGTGGCGTGTTTGGGTTTACCAAGGAGGTTTTAAAAAAACTTCTGGAGTGGAGGTCCCCTATACGCGCCCACGCGAGCGGGTGAAGCCTGGGAAACCGGTTGGCAGCCATTTTGCTCCGGGCAAGAGGCAGCGCAGCTTGAGCGCGGACAGCGTAATTGTGAGCTTCCGCGGGGGCGTTTCAGCGTGAGAACTGGATAGTTAGTGTCACTTATTTGGCCGAATTTTTTTGTTGTCCTGCAGGATTGAAGGAGGCAGTTTTTTACACCATTATACATGGGCTGAAGCGTGCCTGATAACACGTAGAATTTGCTTCCAGCATTCCCGAAATGAAGCACATGGAGGAGTTAATAAGTGGTACATAAAATTTTATTCACCCCCGGCTTTTACACAACTTCAAAAGAAAAAAGAAGAATATACAATGTGGTTTATACGTGAATCGATACAGCAACAAACCCAAAATAACTTCAAAATGCATCATAATGCACACAATCACGAAACTAACCGTATGAAACACGCGTCCTTAAAAAGTAAACACAGCAAAAGAAGAGATACGAAAGCAGATTAATTGACTAGCTTGCTGCAGCTCTTGTTTACACTCGTCTATAATTTTTTTCAAAATAACAGTCCTTAATTGTCAGCCGTGTTCTTACTCCGCTCTGGGAGTTTTAAATACGAGGCATTTCTTAGCGAACCTTTGGCACATTCAGCGTTTTTATCTACGAATCTATCTGCCTAGCCACCTACGCCGAGGTGCTCTCATGATCGCCTCGTTTACTTGGTGCAGACCAAAATCGGCATGGGAGGGTAAGAGGATTGGACGGATATGGCTGTCGTATCATGACATGAATAACGGGAAAATTCTGTCGCGTAGGTCGTCAAACCCTTTCCTCCAGACACATGTGGCACAGGCACGTAGGCAAGGGGGGGGCCCGGGGGGCCCGGGCCCCCCCCCGAAATTCGTCCAGCCTTTTATATTCCCGGGCAACTTTTTTTTCTTTTTACCATGAAAAGACTTTCTTTCGAATAATTAGGCCTTGGGCCCCCCCCCGAAAAAAAATTCTGGCTACGTGCCTGATGTGGCACATAGCCGTTTACCACTGGCCGTGGTGTACGGGTATGCGCCACATGTGATTGACAGTTTATATCTACCCAGGAACCGCGAGAACAGACATTGGTACTTTAAATGCGAGAGCGTTAAGAAAAACCGACATCGGCAGCGTTGACCCGACGAATGGAAAGAATAAATATTAAGATCACAGCAGGAATCTAACCCAAGCATTCTGCGTGGCAATCAAGTATTCTACCACAAAGGTACGTCGGGTATATAGACTGGTTCGGAAAAACAGCCTATGCAGGCGTAATGTCTGTGCAACGTCAAGTGTGGTTGTGGTGCTGGCTATCTAATTTTGCAAAAAAGCAATGCACAGTACGTATGTACTCCTACGATACAGGCGTCATATCAGATTAACGTCTGCGGTTCCAGTGTTGGCTTCGCTTTTATAGTAGTGTAATAAACATTACATTTATATTCCTATGTTTCAGCACGCTATACTGAAGCATTGCTCGGCCCAGAGGAATACATTAACGAAAGTTACGTATGATATCCACATGGTTGCACCATAATGTGCACCTAGTTTCGATAATACTGACGTGTGTTTTCTAACGTGAGGGCTGACGTTACGTTGCACCTCAAAGTTACCGTTTAAACGCCAGTGTTGACGTGCCTGGTAAGCCCACGATGTGCACACAGCTACTACACTTACAAAAACACGTTGATCCACCTCGTAACGCTTGGCTCAAAGCCATAAAATACAGCATAGCAGTACTCGCTGACTGCTTCGCATGAAACAGATTCCCACAACGCGTGGGATCTGCCGAATTTTCTTCCGGTTGATTTCTTTTGAAATGTGGTGAAGCCTGATTTTACAGCGAAAGCTTTTATCAAATCACAACATCTGTGGGATGGTTGTCCGCTGCCGCCGCCGGTGTCCGTAACTACTATCGTGCGAAATAAGAAAAATGAAATAAATACAAATAAACAGGCTCATACGGGATTTAAACCCGGGTCCTCTCCATGGCAGTCGAGTATTCTACCACAGAGCCACGCTAGTGACTGGAACTCCTTTGCAAAAACATCCTTACAGGCGTCATGTCGGGCAAGGAATTGCGTTAAATGTGTAATATAGCGTGTCAGAAGAGTAAAATAACGACCAGGCGTCACATAATGCTAATTGCGCAACGAGTGACCGGATCATTAATTGCTTCAAATCCATTACAAAAGGCTCAGCCATAATTCTTCATCCAGGAACCACAGGCAGCATGAACAAAGTTCACATAATGCCTTACAGATGTGTAGCGGCACCTCACTTATCCGCAGAAAGACGAATAATGGCATAGTGATTGCTTCCGTACTTCACAAAAATTATGATTTGCGACGTAGTGGGTACCTTGAAAGTGTACTTGTATTAGTTTCCCCAAGAGAGTTTAGAACGGGCTCTAGAAAGGCCGCTCTTTCAGCTTTCGCTGTGACTGTGCTGCGCGCAGGCCCGGCGTTTTTTATATACAGCTTGGTAAACTTCGACAAATTGTAAATGTGGTTATCGAGTAGATCGCAGTCGAACAAGTGAGACATCCACAACACTCGCTTGTCACCAAAGGAGCGGAGAAATTCGCCACCTGTGGAACTTCCGTGCGGGCTCAAGCGACGACCGACATGTTTTCTGCCCGGAGCAATATGGCGGTCGTCGGCTTCAGCGGCGGCTCGCCGCCTCCACTCCAGAAGTTTTTTTTCAACCTCCTTGGGGTTTACGCATACCACTGCGCTAGGCCACATGCAATACTAAGCAGTCAGCAGAAGGTGCTTATCAGAAGTGTTGGGCACGTTTGCGTTTGCCGCCTGCCGACACACCTGCCGACACGCCTCCATGCATTTCCGGTGCTTATCCGTAAAGACAATGGTCGCACTGCGCCGTGACAGTGGCCCCTTCAGATTTTCGATATGCTTCACCCCATAACACCCAGGCAATCCAGCAAAGCTTCTTCGGAAAAATGTGCAGCGCTGCACAGACGAAGGACAAGAAAGGTACGACCGACTACATGACAACTGAATTTCATAAAAAACATTAGATACGCATTCAGTGTACTCATTCTTGTGGTTCTTATTACACAAGTGATGCTCGTATTGAAAAAAAATGTGGCCGCAGGGAAGGAGGGGGTGGGGGTGCTTGCTCGGTCACTGGCTCTTATTTCAGATCTCCCGAAAAAGGGAGGGGGGCGCTTGCTCAGGTCGGGACGCTTGCTTGGCATTTTACGGTGGTGTACCAACTCGCCCAGATCGTCGTAATAGTCCAGCAAAGCTGCCTTTCAGACTCTGCTACGGACACAAACAGATTCACTCACGAAAGCGCTGGTTTGAACCTACGAGATGACTGGTTCGAACCTATGAGATGATAGACGATGCAGAGGTGGGGGCTTTGATTATTGCCACTTCAGACCTGAAATTTGGGCATGAAGTCCAAAAAATTGCATGCCGAAGAGCTTCAGTGTCCGAAATTTCAGATCTTCTTATACATTGACGTCTATGGGGCAGATAAGGAACTCCGGACTTGAAGGGAGCGCGCCCTTGTCCACCACATCAGTTGGGCCTCCACAGAAGTTGAAGGAGGAGGAGAGGTTGAGGAAATAGCGTCTTTTCCTTTCACATGTAAAGCGTTGTCGACACCACATTGGTTGCACCTAATCATGTAAATAAATGCCATTCGTCCTCTGCATTACCTCATTCTTAATAAGACAACTATGTAACACCAGCACTCTAGTGCTTCACCAACCTAGCCAGAAGAAACGGCTTCATGTTGTTATGTCATATGAGTATGCTTAGAGATCCTCTGCAACTCTTTTTCTGTAATTTTGCCTCGAAGTATTAGAAAAATATTTGAGAAATATTTGAAAAATATTGGATTCAATGCACACGCAAACTTTAATATTCAAATTTGCTTCGCACCGAGAAGTTTGCCATTCGCACAGCTCTAGTAATCATTATGAAATAACCGCTAGGTAAATTAATATAGTAGTAGCAGGTGTGAGTTAAGAGTGGTAAAATACATTAAGTTGTAAAATTTGCTACAACAGCCCTCACAGGCTTGTATATTACGCTTTTAAACTAAATAAAAATAAAAGTGATCAGGTTTCACTTAATATGCACATCTTGAAGTGTGACTTTGTGGCATTGTAGATTTTTTCTGAATAGGCTGTTTCACAGCATAGCGGCCTCACGCCGCAATGAAACCACCTTTTCAGGGCGGTAGCATAGGGCAATATGTACAGTGAAACCTCGGTGATACGATCACAGCTCATACGAATTTCGGGGTGATACGATTTTTTCGTTGGTCCCGGCCAAGGCCCATTGGCCTGCAATGTAATGAAGTACGGTTGTTGCGAACCGATTTTCGCCCAGCGACGCTTGATACGAACGTACGCTACCGGCCAGGTACGAAGAGGTCCTGTCCGCGCTGTCGCGGAAGACGCGCCAAGCACGTACGAGCGCGGGAACGCAAGCGTGGGCATGCGCGTCGCACCGCCAAATCGTCAGAATCACGGTTTAAGGAAAACACTTTTCTTACGGTCAGAATAAACCTTCAGAGACGCGTCACGGTCTCCGAGATTGCGAGCGCGAATCTTTGAGGCTCTTATGTGCCTCCGTGTGACTTCGCGTTTAGATTACAGAGGACATTAGCACCATGCTTTTTTTTTTCTAATGCGTCGACGCGGCCTGCTGTCGCTGTACTGTGTTTACACGTGCCTCCCTCGTGCATCAGACATCACATGAAAGGTGGACGAGGACCGAAAGAAGGTGAGGACGGTCTCGGCGAAGGAGTCAGGCCTCACAATGTCAAAATGCGCGACTGTTGAGGTCGCACTTGTGCGGGCACGGCCGTAATTATCCCAAAAAACATCCTCAATACCTCCGCGATAACAAAATCGTAACATAGGACCGTGGTTCTGTAATTTTGTGGCCTCGATGCATCGCGTCAAAGCACTTGTTTTGTTACTTTTGCTGCAGTACTTCGGTGTCATACAAAAAAGCATACTAAAATTTGGAAGGAGCTACTACTGTCGCGGGTCACAACGCACCTGGTTCATTAAATAAGTACGCGCATACGGGCCGTATATTATGGTATGATTGCCGACATCTAAAAACTTAACCGACAATCATTCAGGGTTCTTCCTGACGTTGCTGCGGCCCTGAAAAAACAATAAATGAAAATGTACGCCAGCTTTCTTTTGTCGCATGCTAATTTTCCATGCTTTCTGGTGATACGAATTTCGGATGATACGAATATTTTTGGTGGTCCCGTGAGATTCGTATCACCGAGGTTTCACTGTATATTTTTATTCATTCGTTTTGAATGCGTCGAAATTTCAAAAAGTTTTTAATCCGTGTCGAAGATAATTACGTTACTGTAATACTCATTCAAATATTCGAAGCGCCTTAAATATTCGCACTGACCTTATTGAAATTAAAAGCATGGGCTCATCTTATTCATGCTGTGCCTGTGGATCCTACATTATGAAGTATGTTTATTTACATCCACCATGGCAGCTTACGACAATAATCGTGCACTGCCAAGAACTAGGACGTGTGTTCAATTCCCATCCAGGGCGGCCACATTTCGACAGGGGTGAAATGCGAAAGCATCGTGTATAAAAAAAGTCCCAGGTGGTCAAAGTAAATCCAGCGCCTCCAACTCCACAGCGCGCCTCATAATCATAGCCAGGGGTGTAGCGAGGGAGGGGGGGGGGGGTTTCAACCCCCCCCCAAAAAAAAAAAAGATTTTCAATTTTGCTTGCGTATATATGCACACACACAGACGAATGCACACACACAGACGAATGCACACACGAATATAATAAAGTATGGTTGAACACCCCCCCCCCAAAAAAAGCATATCTGGCTATGCCCCTGATCACAGCCTGCTTTTGGCATGTACAAGCCCCCGGAACTTCATTAAAGGGACAGTAAAGTTGAGGAATGAATCAGTGTAGATTGATAAACTGCACTCTGAAAACTCTGTTGTTAATTTCACCATCATAAGTTTACTATTAGAGGAGAAAATCGAAGCCAAAGTTTCATTTTCGCACTGAAATCTTCGCGTATGACATCACAGATTTCAATGTGTATTTTTCGTATTTTGGCGACTTGGGCTTAATGAGATTTCCTGAAACTTGGCCTGTTAAGCCTTTGGCCCCCACTGAGGGCAATGTACTGCACTTTTACCCATGAGGAACTGCAGAGGCCCTAGTAGAAGCCGACAAAGTCTATGATGCCGTGGCGATTGGTATGGGAACTTCGAGGTGATATCGCCACCCACATTTCCTTTTTGCACATGTTCTCTTTTACCAAACATGTTCTCGTGACAAGTGTTGTGATTTTGGTACTGTGAGAGAGTAATTACTAATACGAGAAAAATCATTCTTCCCTTTAGTGTCCCTTTAATGAAAGTAAGTTTGCCGTTTGAGGCAAAGACCCACAAGACATTGTTTTCCCCACCTTATGCTGCGGAGGAGGTGGGGCTCCAGCAATCGCGTGTAGGCGTCCTCGATAGAGTCTCGCACCAGCTGTGCCGTCTGGCCCTGCATTTTCACGCCCATGTTGCGCAGGCACGACTCGCAGAAGTGCTTGAGCCCCGGCGCTAACCGCGGCGGCAGCACCAGCTTCACCGTCAGCACCTTCTGAGACTCTCCGCGGTTGATGGCCAGCACCTGGCACACAGGGGTGATGAAGGATTAACCAATGCAACTCAATTATTCGAATGTTACAAATGTCCCTCTTAATTGGCTGACCAGATTGGTTGACCAGTTGTTATTTAAAGATGACTCGCAGGCCCTGAAAGGAACTACGTAAAGAGGGGGGGGGGGCAGACGGACGTACGTAGAGAAACTTCAAACTAGCAACATCAGCATCAACATATTAGAATTTACAGTAACAATATTAACATAGGAAAAAAGAGAGGTGCACAACATGACTTTGAAAGTAGCAGAATTTCAAGCACTCCAACTGAATGAATGATAGGTATTGCAAGTGTAATGTTCAAGTTCTCGTGCTTAATGTTCTCATGCAAGTGTTAAAAGATAGAAAACCAATGATGGGTTACATGCATCATATGAAATGAAAACAGCAAGATTTGATGATTTAACTGATTCAATTACTGACTAACAGGATTATTAGTTTTACGATGCCCGGTCATGGGTTGGCAAAACCATTTAATGCACAATGCCTCCCTTTAGAGAATCACCACCACAGCCCGCACAGTATGATGGGCTCTAACAGCTACATTCTGTTAGCCCTGTACACACCATATATAAGGTTTCTTGTTTGCTTATCATCTCCTCCAAGAGCACATTTGTCACCCTGGCCTACCAAAGTCTCAACAACCCTAGTAGTAGCATGCATTGTTGCCATAATGTCTTCAATGCAATGTCTGCAACGTTAAGGCAACATTCACAAGTTCTGGTAACATTGCTGCAACAATTAGTGCTACTAAACAATTAACATGCACATTGAGACCGCACCGAAAAACATAAGCAATCAGACAGTACACTTGGCAAGCTCCCTTGTCAAAACATTGGCGCTAGCCGGAGGTTGGCAAAACAATTGTAGCTCACTCAGACTCACTCATGAAATATATGCGCACTTAGGGCTCACTCGGACTCAGAATCACCAAAATTTTTCTTAACTGGTCTCACTTGGACTCAAACTGACGGCCCAATCTCGGTCTGAGTAAGTCTGAGTGAGTCAACTTATGAGTCCGTTAGTGTATAATTACCTTTGTCGACCAAGGTGTCAATGCTCCTTAGCACCAATATCTTGCACAACCGGTGCTCTACTTGGAACTTTTTTATTGAAAAAGGCGACTCACACGAGAAATTTTTAGGAAGAACTTCCCATGAAAGAGTTTGTGTGGGTGGATGTCAAAGCACCCACCCCGCCCTCATAACTCATGCCTCTGATCAATAAGTATTGGGCTGACATATGAAAGCTTGGGTGTTAAAGTATGTGTGAGTAGACGTGCGTCAGGCCCTTAGCCGGGGGGGGGGGGCCCTAGGGGCCCAGGTCTCCCCCCAAAATTTTGATGAAGTACGTGTTTTTTACCAAAAATAAATAATAAAAATAGGTGTTTTTTCAAAAAGTGAAGGTTTTCACCAAGTGCCCCCCCCCCCCCCGAAAAAAATTCCTGGATACGGGCCTGACGTGAGTATAAACGTGAGCCGACATAAGACTGATAGAAAAGCTGAAGTTGAGTTGATAGGACTACAATTCGGCAAAAACTGTGGCGCTCACTCAAGAAATATATTTTGCACTTAGGGCTCACTCTGACTCAGATTCACCAAAATCTTCCTCAACCAAACTCGGACTCAAACTCACCAGAATATTGTTCACCCAGACTCCCTCAGACTCAGACTAACGGCTCGATCTGAGTCTGAGTGAGTCAACTCATGAGCGAGCTTGCCGACTATGGTGCCAGCAACATTGCTATAGCTCAAAGACTTTTTCAAACTTCAAGCCTTCAGCTTCCCTTGAATATCCGTCTTGCTTTGAGATACTGTAAAATCTTGTCATTGCATGCCTGCCAGGAACACGGCATAACTGCTTACTAAACACTAGCACACAGTAACCACCACATACAATTTGTATCTCCTGACGTGTGCCGCCACTACCCAACAAAAAAATAAATGCAATACCTAAATTCTGTCTAAAATACCTACTGCAATGCCTTTGCTTACTTTTTACTGACATACAGGAGAAACTAAATCTTGCAGATGACAAATGATACTGCAGAGTGATGATGATAAGGGGCATATTGAAGCTATAATGGGGTCATGTAGACCAGCTGACATGATGGCACAGTCTTTGTTCGACACATCCGTCTTTCCCCAATACATCAGTGCATGTTCATAATAATATGCAATCTGCTACCAAGTGAAAACCACCCCTGCCTCGTAGAAGTGTGGCATCTACCGCCTCACGTGGCCAATCGTGAATCGCTAGTTGTGTGCGGTGTGTCTCCAAGCTCAGTAATTTTGTCGCAAAAAGACTTAAATGCAGTCGGCCTTTTAATGCAACAATTGCAGCATTAAATTTGAAATCAGACTAAAAAAAAAAATCGATACCCTGCCATTTCTCACTAGAAAACTTGTCGATGGTGCACGTTAAACAAAAGGTTGGCAACACGCACCTGGTGAGGCTGCACCGACCGCACGTCTCTGGAAAAGTTGGCGTAGTTGTCGTACTTCTTGTCACAGATCTCTGGCGTGCCGTCGGCGACTGCCTGCCGTTCCAGCTTGGCTGCCGAGGCACTTTTGCTGGCCGTCAGAAGGATGCCAGGAGACTTGGCCCTGGTTTCATGAACACCACACAAAAGATGGCCATGAGAAAGAATAAGAAAAGCAAATAAAGAACATTAATACTAATATTGTTTGGCCACTAGCTGGCCTAGACACTAAGTACTAGGCAATAGATCAGAATGTTTGTTTTAGGTAGGTATAAAGGGTCATCTAATTGTTCTTCAAATCTTTAATGCTTGCAATAATGTACTTCACGTTCTCAAGCTCATTCTTGTGAAGATGCGTTACATTCAGTGTGACAGGTACCCTGCCCTCGCCATAATGAAGGTGCGATTGGAATACCTCCGGCACCTGTCTCACAGCACCTCAATGTTGGTGGCTCAGATTGAACGTCAGGTCCAGTCCCGCCATTGTGTTTTGCACCAATCTTGATCTTTGTATGCTTGAAATCTTTCAACACAAGTGTTTTAATGTCGGGGTCCAACAAGAACTGACGCATGTCATTTCTGTCATGGAACTAACATCAATAAAGGGCATGTGGGTAGTTTAAGAAGACATTCAGGAAAAAAAAACTTTGACACAGCTGCCTGACTGGGAAATCAAATCCCCGATTTCCAGGACTTTTGAGCATGGAAGCAGGATGCACTGACCACTATGCCACAAATGCAAAGAAATCCCTGGGAATCTTAGCCAGCACAGATCAAATGCACAGAAATACCCGATGAAGTGGATGGGGCAGCGCCTTATATCGTAGTCCAATTAGCAGAGCATTGGACGCGTAATTCAAAGGTTCTGGGTTCAGATCCCACCGACAAAAATGGTGAATAGTTCATGTCAATTTAAGTCACGATTAGAAAGACAACAATTAAAGTCCTCTATGCTTTCCCTGGCCTAACTGCACGTTTTATTCGCTTGGTTGTGCCTAAAATATAATCCAGTCCCTCGGAAAAAATTCCCTTCGTTCGTTCAATGTACAAGTAACACTCAAAATACGATAGCGGGGAGCACAGTCGATCGTTGAGTAATCTGATTGTTCATCAAATGCAGCAGCTGTTACACTCGCAGGATTGAAAATTCCAGCATTATCATAGATGCCCACATTAGTTCCACAAAAAACTCAATTACTCATGCACTGCGTGAGTAGTTGAATAAACTCAACTACTCACGCCGTGTGTGCAATCGTATCGGAACGGTCTAAAGCAATCAGCAAGGTTCCGAGACATTCCGATGTGACCTGCACTGAGCAATGGTTACACAAGCAGTAGTCTGGTCACATGAAAGTGCAGAAAGAAGTGCACGGGGCAGTATTTATCTTAGATCCTATTTTCCCACTTCTTCGGTGATGGTCTTCAATATTTTTTTTTATTTCATCGCCGTTATTGCTGAAGAGCGCAATGTCATCTGCGAACTGTAAGTTACCAAGATGTTCTCCATTAACCTTTATTGCTATTTCTTGCCAGTGTAGTCTGAAAAATTTTTTTGTGCATGCAGTGAACAACACTAGAGAGAACGCACCTCCTTGGTGGACTCCTTTAGCAATTGTAACTTTCCTCCCTTTTTCGGGGGGAGAAGCACTGTAGCTATGGAATCTTCGTACACGTTGGCCAGGGTATTAACTAGGCTTGTGCAAATATATTCGAGCGCTTCGAATATTCGAACGAATGTTACAGTATTCGAATTCGCTTCGATTCTAATTTAAATTAGTGGAAATTTCGAAGTATTCGAAATGAACGAATAGGTGTATATTAGTCTGCCTGTAACCCCCCTGTAAAAGTGGTTTCACTGCAGTGGAGGGGTGCTATGCCGTGAATACACCTATCCAGGGGACATCAGCACTGCCGTGAAGCACCACTTCAAGGGTAAATGAACATATAGAGCACTGCACGGGCTCGGGCCTAACCGAAAACCCGGGCCCGGAAGAATAGGTTCTAGCAGATGTCAGCTAACGTTGAAATTTTAAAGACCTTTCTAAGATTTCATATATTGGTCATTTCTGAAGGGTATTTGGCGGCATTTTTCCACCAATATATCAATACCTATCTCCAAAATGACTAAACTATGGACACCAATTCTGCAACACAGTTTTATTTCACGGTTATGTATCAACGCATGGTGGCTGCAGATGGTGCCTCACGAAAAAAATGCTTTAGACCTGCATGCCTGTGTAGCTCAAGAACATACTTATAAAGTAAAAAAAAGATGGAACGAAGACAGCCATGTGTGAGCCGCAGGCCGCCAGCGAGAGGTCCGCGGGCAGCGTGTTCGAGACCCCTGCACTATATAGTGCGAGAGCTGCATGATACTGCCACAACAGCATTGGAATGTGCAGAAATAGCATAAGTCCAATAAACATGTATATTCATGTTTAAAGGCAACGTATATTAGCTTGACGAAATATCTGGCTTGAAATAAGAATCACGAATTCCATACCGGGGGATGTCCCCTTACCTCGAATCATATGCATCCAATGAGTAAATGTCAAGAAGCTTATTCACACCTTTATTACCAAACTGGAATGAACCCCGAAAATAGATCGCAATCACTTCATCCACCTATTGCCATTCCTACCAGTGTAGTCTTACCAGCGTAGGCAACCTTCTACCGGTACAACATCGTTGGGAAGGCATACACCATTATAATATGGAAAAAAAAAAGAGCCCTGTGCAAGCCGTGCCTAACAAACACTGCTGCAAAGTGCAAGGAGACGCCCTACTCAGAGGCATTTATAGATTATATTGAAGAATGGCACAACATTTGGGAAGAGAGAAATGAAGGGATCAGCTGGACAGCTATTTTCATTCTGCAGAGGTCCAAAAAGACATCCTTAACTTGCTCCAGTGGTGTAATTTAAGAACTACGACTGTCGACGCCTTCACATTGCTTAATGCAGATGTGCGCCCCTGTGGCTAGCACAAGCAGTGCAAGAAACTTTAGTGCGGCAGGACATGTGGTGCAACGGCGCATGGTGTGCTCAAGTGGAACCTCTTTATAATTTGATTTTTTGTACAATAACATGCGAACAAATAAACCATAAACATTGCCACAAAAATTTATAGACTATATATAATAGCAGTGGTGTTGTATATGAAAAAGATGCTGACAAATTTGGCTTCTCATACGCATACACTGAAACCTCAATATAACGAACACGGATATAACGAAATATCGGTTATAACGGAGTAAATGAAAAATGGTCTTGCTATACATACAGTGTTAGGAATATACCTTTATAACGAATTTTTGGATGTAACGAAGTTATTTTTGTGTAAGATGTAACTTCATTATAATGAGGTTTGAGTGTATTTCCAAAGTGCACGTGATGTGCGCGGTTCGTTATAATTTTTATCTAGGTTAGTGTATTTACATGAAATCTAATAAATTTGAATTTTTTCCTGTGCTTCTCTTGATTGGCAAGGTGCTATTATGATGAAGATATATGTGCTACACATCCAGAAGGATGCACTTTGTCGTTACAGCATGCTTTAGAGGGACATTAAAAGGAGGAAACGATTGTTGGCGTATTTGCAAATTACTCTTTCACAATTCCAAAATCACCACACCTGCAGCGAGAAGACACAAGAGAAGTGCGAAAACCCGCAAAAAGAAATTATGGCTGGTAACGCCACCACGAAATTCCTGCATCAAACACGTCATAGGTTGTGATGGCATCTGCTAGATCGGACGCAGTTTCTATGATCAGTAAAAATGAAGTGCATTGTCTGCCGAGGGGGGGCCCATAGATTTAACATACGAAGCTTCAAGAAATTTCGACAAGCCAAAGTCACCAAAATACGAAAAATGCACTTTGAAATCCGTGTTGTCACGTGTGAGAACTTGTCGCGAAATTTAAAAATGAAAAGTTGACCTTGATTTTCTCCATTAATAATGAATCTCTGTTGGTGAAACTAACGACATTAGATTTCTCAGACTACAATTTATCAATCTGAGCCAATTCGTTGCTTCACTTTCGTGACCATTTAAATTTCAATAGAGAGAGCAAAAAGCAAAGTGAAGAGAACGTTCTGTTCTCTGTCCCCTCTGTTTTTATTGCACTCCTTATCAAAACCGGACTCATACTGAAAATCACTTTTCTTCTTACAGTATCTGCTACAAAACGCTCTTGATGATCCCTATGGTATTCCTAAAAAATTGGGTACAGTACACCACTGTCGAACAAACGTCCATCATATCCAGTATGTCCTCTGAACTGTTTCCACGGTGAGCCAGTGCAAGAAAGTACAGTACTGTAGGTTAAAGCATACATGCTAGCGAAGCATGCGCCAAGCATGTGCAGATAACTGCCGCCTAAAACGCTCTTGCAGTCGATTCTATCTTCAGGCAACACCAGGGGCGTAGCCAAGGCGGGGGTTGAGGGGGTTCAAACCCCCCCGAAATTTTTCAGTTTTGCTTGCGTATATATACACGCACACATACAAACGCACGCACGGACATACATAAAGTATGGTTGAAACCCCCCCCCCCCCCCCCCCCGGAAAAATTTTCTGGCTACGCCCCTGGGCAACACCACCTAGATTATTGGCTCGGGCCTCTGTTGGGCTCGATCTGGGGTTGGGCCGGGCCGGGCCGGGCCAGGCTGGGTAGGCGAAATTTTTTCTCGGGTTTGGGCCGGGCCCGGGTCTCACTTTGAGTCGCCGGGCCGGGCTCAGGCGGATAAATTTTAACGAGTTCAGGGCCCGGGCCAGGCCTGTGCAGTGCTCCAACATATTACCCTCACATCAATTCATCATTTTTTAAGTTTAAAAGCTCGTTATACCGGCTTATATGCTCTAAGTATAGTAAGTTTTAATATGTAACATATTTTCCAGGTTATCACTTGCATTCTACTGAAAGTCAAATCCTGCTAGTACTATTCAGAGTTGCTGCCACTTCCTTTCAACCAAAAAGAATGACACTTGCAGATGCCTTGTTTCAATTTAAAAATATCATTGTGCAGGTTAGTTGGGTCATGACAAATATTCTGATTTTTCTTCATAATATGTGACATATACTCTTCAAATTCGATTCGAAATTATTCGGCCAAATCACTATTCGCTTCGAATTCGCTTTGAGCCTAAAATTTACTATTCGCACAAGCCTAGTATTAACGTATATATCCTGTACCCCTTGACGCAATGCCTCATACGTCACACTCACACATGCTACAAAACCTGTACAAACTATAAAGCGTGAAAACTGATAGCTCTATGGTTGGCGTGTCACATTCCTATGTGTAAATTCCTGTAGCAGCTTCAGTAAGGACCACCCATGTGACAGTGGG
Source organism: Rhipicephalus sanguineus (assembly GCF_013339695.2). Classification (NCBI taxonomy): domain Eukaryota; kingdom Metazoa; phylum Arthropoda; class Arachnida; order Ixodida; family Ixodidae; genus Rhipicephalus; species Rhipicephalus sanguineus. The sequence goes on from NC_051181.1 coordinate 60,062,961, forward strand.
TTTAATTTTTTCACAAGTCAGAATTGACAAGTTGACCAATGGGTACCACAAGTAAAAATTCATGCAGTCTTGCGAAATGCCCCTAAATTTACACAGTGATAGCATAGTAAACTGCTTTTGTATGTGCCTTAAAAACAGCCAGCTGAAACTAGAATCATAAATCTTTTGTTACTGCCTTTATTACGACTAGCTGGTTGTCTTGAAGCTGCCATGGCTAACAAAAGGCACCATCGACGCAACAAAACTGATCTAACTACCAGCTGGTACCACATTTCTCAGGAAGTAACATACCCTGGCAATCCGGAACACTGTACTAGAAGCCAGCTTAGGAACATGAACGTAATATGGAAATATACTATAACGTGTAATGTTTATTGGTTCAAGAGTCAGTTATGACCACAGAGCACCATGCACATGGTGAAAAGTATTACATTCAAGCCTCGATATACAGCTCAGACCACTTATAACATAACCGCTTAAAGTGCAGTACCAGCTCTAATGCGGTTTTTTCTGACTCCCGTTTACCCTCCCATAAAACTCCATGTATATGCATACCACTTATTGTGCAGTCCCCCGAGATGAAAGACCAGTTATAATGTGGCTGCCGGAACATTCTCAGAGATGCGAAGGAGCGAGCATGCTTCTCAGCGGAGATGCGCTGGCAGGGGAGAGAGTGGCGACGGCGTTACGAAGGAGGAGGGGTTGAGGAACAAACGAACAAGGAGTGGGGGGAGAGAAAAAAAAAAGCGCTGTTTGTCTCCGTCGGGAAAATAGCTGCTTCATCGTAGAGCGCAGATATCGTGCGCACAACCTCAATTCCCCCGCAAATAACAATGCTTTGAGACGCAATTGAGCCATGCCCCTTTGCCACCAACAGGCGGACCTACAAGCTTGAAAGACTTTTTCAGGATAGTTGCCGCGGCTGTTCTCCCGACCGCGAAGCGAAACTTCGTTTCACCTGTGATGCCCTCGGTTTAGCTCGCGAGTGCGATCTCTTCTACGCCTGATCTCCGTGTTGTCTAGGGCAAGCTTCTCGCGACGACATACCAAGTTGCAACGCGCACGCTAGGCCTAACGAGCGCTAGCTGCCATGTCGGCGGCCGCGGACTACAGAAGTTGTGGTTTGGTGCCGAGTCAATGAAACATTCTGCAGTTGTAGCATTTAGAAGGGGTGACTTGCATCTTTAACGAAAACGCGGGCGTGCGTGTGAAACACTCGAGTGGTGGTTTGTGGTAGCCACCGTTTTCGACATCGCGCATGCGCAGTGTGTTACCGTGGCGACTTCCCGTGACGGCGCATTTTTTCCGCGTTCGTTATGTAGGCACCGCAGGTCCGCGGATGCTGACCGTTCAACATTTTCAAATGTAAGCAGATGCAAAGTTACGTCCCAGTCGCATGCCTCGATAGTCGGAATCGTGCGCCTGTCTGTTGGTCATGTTTTGCACGCGTGCAACCTTTCAAAAATGTTGTTTTGGTTATAGTGCGGTACCGCTTATGGTACGGATATTCGCAACTCCGGAGACTTACGTTATAAGTGGTCCATGCTGTAATGAACTTCACTATAACAAAATTCTTGATATAACAAAGTTAAATATATCTCTTTATGACTGCTTGTCCATAGAACACTTCATATTTTTAACTTCAACACTACGAAACATGTTTAATTTTTTATCCATGCTTTCAATATAGGCACTAATCTTGTTGCTGCTAACACATTAAAGGGGTAATGACACCTTTTTTCGAAGGCGAGTTTACTCTGCCATACAAATCTCCTGTATGCAGAGACGTCTCTGAGCAAGTGTGAAGCTCAGCAAATGCTGATAAGATATTTTAATGTCGTAATAAAGTCAATTTTTCTATGGCGATCCTACTGACATCGACACTAGCTCGACGTCAGGCTACAGTGCAAAGTCTGGTGACTTCACGCAGCAGTCTGGCTAGTTATGATGACGTTAGGTACCAAAACTTCCAAGATGGCCGCTTGTGCGTCATCAAAACTTCCAAAATGGCCGCTTGTGCGTCACCAACGGAGCCACGGTGCGGAGCGGCCGTGGAAACGTCACTATATGTTGTGCGAGCACGTGACGAGAAGCTCTTACCGTGTTGTGACGTCAGGGTACAGTAGGAACCGAAACTAGCTTTTAAAAACATACTGCAATTTCTTTCTCAGGGTGCACTCGCACTTAGTACTACCTTTTCTAGGCTCTTGAGGGCTTGACCTTTCATTTGACGCAAAAAAACGATAACTGAAAATATTCGTGTCAGTACCCCTTTAAGGCAATTAATTGAAACATCTGCTGGTGCAAGTAGTCAAATCATGCAGTTTTTTTTTTTTTTTTGCAAAAGTATCCTTCAAATGGTGCAACAAAGCAGCCTCGGAGGTGAAGCAGCATCTGTTATGGCTTTATTTCTGCAGTGCCCGCCACTATTTAACTGTACCCGTACTAGACGACTAAAAAATCCACCGTTTCAACACAACCCGCAGCTGTGATTTCAAATGATACAGACTTTGAATGAAACAAACATTTTCCATCGGATTATGGTGATCCATTGTAATGAGAAGAGACTTGTGTGTCAGATTAAAAATGGTATTTTTCACAAGCGCTTCTTGACACCTCCGATTCCAACCGATTAAAAACACAGCCAAAACGAAGCAAATCTCCATGTAATGGTTACTAATAAAATTAGGACAATAATGAGAGCATGAAAAATACACGCTACGTAGTATAGTACTTACATGTTGGCCAAGTAGTCAAGGACCGTCCTGTCCTTGGAGAGGACGTCGGCAAGGATGTGCTGCCAACCGAGCAGAACCTCTTTGGCCGACTGCAACCCTGGAATGTAATTTACTCATTCTAGTTCTTAAGAAAATCCAGCGTGCCCAATTCGGGCCCCGCAGGAGCTATGAAAATGCATTAAAAAACTAGCAAGGAGATAAACCACATAGGATCAAAATTATACAGTTAGAGTGCACTGAAGAAAAAAAAATCCACAGCATATCCACGGGGTGAATGATGATGAGTGGGGCGAAGCTCCGGAGGGAATTATCGGTAAACCATGAATACTCCGAGCAAAAGTGAAAGCGCGCCAACAGCGAGCGGATTTTATTACAACGGTCCCCCTAGCATACGTCGTCGCACTAAATTGAACGATTGCCTTCCACCAATGACACGTGCCATATGTGAATCTACCGTGAATTCTGCCCAGTACATCATCAACGACGTGAGATCGGGTGCGTTTATACTAAAAGGTCGATGAGAGTCATGGCAACTTGCAGCTCACTTTAATTTTACATGTACACTGTGAAGTTTTATTGTTTAATCACGCGCAGGAGAAATCTCACACAGGCACTACCTTGGCGCACAAAATCAAGTGCCTATATATACGGGGTGGTCAGTGAATGGTTGTGCAGCGCGAGCAGTCGGTTTTTTCAATCAAGAAACTCGCTAGCAGACGCTGCCTGTGTCGGCCTCGCGAGGCGAGAGAGAGGGGGGAGGGGGGACTAGAGCACGCATCTGCAACGCAGCGAGCGCCTCCGCGCCATCTAGGGATCTTTCTGAGAACTAGAGGTGGCTACGACTGCGCCATCTAGTGAACACTCCAAGAACTAGAGGTGGCTACCTACTACTACTACTACTACTACTACTACTACTACTACTACTACTACTACTACTACTACTACTACTACTACTACTACTACTACTACAACATACTACAGAGGAGGGAGAGACCCACACCCAAAGAAGCTTCGCCCCTAAGAAAGACGTTTTCTAGTTTTGGGGGAAGGTAACTGCTGCCCCTAAAGCTAGGAAACGTTATCAACTTTTGAAAAGGAAATCAACTTTTCAAAGAGAAAATTGACAGCCACCTGTTTTGTAGCACACAGCTACAAGGAAATTCATGTGGATTTCTTGAAAACAAGCAAAAAATTGAAAAGAGGCAAAAAATTCGTCTTGGTCTGGCCATCAAAACCAAGACCAAAGCCACTCTAGGATGGTCACTCTAACAATTGAGCTAGCCAAAATGGCAAGCATTTGGCAGAGCAAAAGCAAATTAATTTACAACTCAAAGCACATGGACACTGAATATGCAAAGTGTTAGGTGTCCATGGTCTAAGTTGTCGATTAAGTCACCCTCGTGGTGCGCAAAATGCTGGCCTCTAGCTCAATTGCTAGAGCGACCACCCCAAGATGGCGTTGGTCCGGGGTTCGATGCCCAGACCAGGACGAATTTTTCGCCAACTAAGAAACCTTCTTGCCAAGAGACGCATATGAATTTCCTTGTAGCTTCTGCACTCCAAAACAGGTGGCTGTCAATTTTTGCTCTTGTGAAATCAACTTTCACTCATTTTTCTTAAAAACCAGGAAACTGCTCCAAGCATCTCGTTTATTTATCCAGACCATAAACTAGTAGTATGACCTTTGCTGTGAAATTAGAGCAAGAACAGAGGAGCAGTAAGTGCTACATCTTTTTCTTTTAAGATGTTTAGTGAGATTTACAGTACGGTCAATACTAGTTACAGAAGAACACCTTGCATCGTACAAGCACAAAAACAGCAAGTCAAGGCCTTTTTCGTGTTCGCCCTTATCAAGCACCATGAGACGACAAGCTTTCCCGACCTTTGACGTCGGCCTTGACGAGGCTCTCGGGATTGATGGACTCGACGGTGGCCTCTCCCCGAAGAATCTGCTGTGCCGTCTCTTCGAGGCCGAGGTTCTTGGCCCTCTGAGCCAGGGAACGGCCCTTGGACTCCTTGTATGGGGCGTACTGCAGGAAAGGATGAAGATTACGTTATAGCACTAAACATAACAGCCTCTCGCTTATCTTACAAGCCATCTTGATCATTCAGAAAACGGATGTCGCTGTCAAAACTCGTGCCTAGCTAGTGATCTCGATTTGCAAGAAAAAGGATGTTACTGCTTGATAGGGTTATCACAGAGCCTACATTCTGTGGCCTTGAGTTCCACAAAAAGGTTATTTACTGGCTCAAGCAGAACTAACAGGCGAAACAAATGAGCAATAAAAACTACCAAGCACTGTTACAGCAAATACCAGTTTTTGTCAGTGAGTTAACTGTCACAGCATGTTCGTAAGTAACCAACTGACTTCTATTAGGTAGATGCATTTATCCCCCGACACTGCTGCCAATTCCATAAATATACAGCAAACTCCTGAACGGAAGAGCCGCTTAGATGAAACAACTTCTCTTAATATGATTGGTTTTGTACTTGAGTTCCGCACCACTATCAGTAAATGGAACTCCTCTTAAGTGGAACATATTCTCCTGGTCAATTCAGGTTCCATTTAAAGAGTGTACTGTATGTGGGTACTCTGTAATAAAGGCGACTAACAAAATAAATTGTGTGTTTGAAGACACAAAATAGAGGGAATCATGCACGCATGACGCCGTGCGGGCTGAATCTCCGGTGGCACATATAGGAAGCATGGCAACCATGAACCTCACTTTCATACAATTTCAAATCAAAGATCTTTTGTTTTTACAGCAAATGTGCGACGAGTTGGGACACCGCGCGTTAGGTTGTCATGCCCCTTAAAGGGGTACTGACACAAAATTTCGCGGCCGAGATAGCCTGCTAGATCGATTTCCGTGTACGTGCGTGTACCATCTGCGAAATATCGACAGCGAATAAAGCTTGGAACATATTTTATATGAATATTGAAGTTCGCGTGCGCGATCCAGCATTATAGGGCGCACCTATTGCATTGACACCCTCGGAGGTGAACCGAGGTGACCCCCCTACTTCCCCTACATAACCGTTGTAGCCGGTACAACAAGTTGTGATGACGTCGTAGCCGCCATTTTTGTTTTGACGCGCTCGCCGCTGCGCTGTTGGTGTCTCAAGGAAATCGTCGCCAACAGACGACGATGAGGAGGACGATGACAACGAGGACGATGATGGCGACGACATCGCGCAGCACGTGCGGCAAGCGCGCGAATGTGAGGAGACGACGCGAACAGCGCGGAAGTGCGTCACACTTCTGTGTGCTGACGTGATCGAGCGCTGCAGCCGCTAGGTGGTGATAGTTGCACCCGGAGGCTTGTCGTTTTTGAAACCGAAACTGACACTGGTCGGTAATGAGGAGCCTGTAATTAATTATCTGTCGCGCGCTGCAGCAAACGATGTGCCGTGTTATGACTAACAGGCCCCCAGCAACACATTGCAGCAAAAAAACGCGAGGCCAAAATTTTTGTGTCAGTACCCCTTTAAGGTTCTGATGGCAAGCTACAGCAACGGAATGTGTGCGACAGCTTCACTTAGAACAAAATGGTAAGTTGGACTAGTTGATAAGCGTTCATTATGAATTTTACTTTTACTCACACCTTTTACTGATTACAACTGTGTGCTGGAACTGCGTTTCTTTCAGCTTTCCGCATTCTGTAATAACGGCACCGTGATGCGGACTTCGATGGCACGATGCCAAACTGTAAATGTGGTCACCAGCTATCAGGTTCAACAAAATTCATGCGATGCCTGCTAGGAAAAAAAATTCAACAGTGACTATATTTTGCAAAACAGCCAAATATCAACATAACAAAGGAAATTGCTAATTTTACCAATTCCGCTGCATCGAGGTTTAACTCTACTATAGAGTGAACCAAGTACATCTATGACACACCTTTCACATGTGAAAGCTGAAAAAAAAAACCACAAAACTTCTGTGCATTTCAGATGACAGAGTTCAAGAGGTCAAGTACAGCAATGTGCTGAAAAGTAACAGCTTCATTCGCACAGATAAGTGAATACTAGTAAACATAGAAAGCGTAAAAGGTCACCTGGGGCCTGTTGTTTCACTGTAGCCACAGTGAAATGCCTCGCTATTGGCGCAGTTTGCACCTGCCCATACTGCTGCCATCACCATGTGAAATAACCATCAGCATATTCCCATGTCCTACTCAAGCGTTGCTGGTTGGTTGATAGGCTTTATGGCTCCAGCTCCAAAACAAAAAATTATGAGCCATTCCACTCTGTGATGGTGCATGACCAGTGAAGCTGTTTAGCACACAACACAGAGGTGACATGGCGGAGGCCAGTTTGGTATCAAAGGCCAAGTTGCGAATGTGCCTATCACCGTTCAAACCAATGTGCAGAGTCTATCGCGACACATCGACGACGACACCGCCATCAAGCTTATGAGTAGGCTTCACTGCAAGAAATAATGCGGGAAAGCCAGCCTGCAAAAACCAAGCTTACACCCATTCTCATAAAGTCGGCTTCACTTTTAAACACAAATGAACTGCTAGAAAGAAATGCTGTCAGAAGCAAAATAAACCATAATATTAAAATATGATGGCCCTAGAGTATTTTTTTGTACTATTTTGTTAAATGCTTCATGTTTCCCCCAGTGGGAAAGCCAGCTTACAAAGACCAAGCTCACACCGGTCCCCTCAAAGACGATTTCACCTTTAAATAGAGATGGATTGCTGGAAAGATGTTTCTCCAGCACCAATATAAGCCATCTTATATCAAAATATGAAGGCCCAGGATCTTTTTTTATTTTATGAATTGTTTACTCTTGACGCAAGGCACGCATGTGTCCTGGTGGAGTGCGAATGCGGCAGCTGCTGGTTTTATCACGCTTCAGCGACCACCACCTTGGAGAGCCTGAGGAAACTAGACGTCTCACTCGCACACGCCATCAAATCTCGGATCTTAGCCATATACAGATTCGCTATAAAAATTGAGCCATGCATGGCCAACAGAAAGGGGTCACTTTTAAGGCAACTTGGCCACTTGACATCTGCAACTGGCCAGCGTGAATTCTCCTTCATAGTGATTAACATTCTTGACCATAATGTACTGTTGAACAGAAAAGTTTATGGGACAAGAGTCCAAAAAAAAGTTGATAAAATGGCAGCGCATTAGAGCGACAGAGCAGGTGCCAAGGGGAGAAAAGTGTAGTTCATAAAGGTGGAGAATTTGGAGCATGATGAAATTTAGGAAAGTGGCAGACATAACGAGGAATTGGTTAGCGCAAGGTGAGGGTAATATGTGATCACTTTGCTTAGCGAAAGGCACAAATAAACTTCCTTCATTATGTAACAGCACGAAAAGAACAGGAAAGCTTTCGAAGGCACACATACAACAGGACACAGCGCTGTCACATAATGAATGAATACTAACTAGCCCGGTTCACTGTACTACAAACAAACATGATGATGATAATCGTGCCACCCGTGGTATGCACCTACCAAGTGGTCCAGCTCAACGCTGCTGCGTGCACCAATGATGAGCTTGCGCACGCTGGGGTCCCCCTTGTTTTCCTTAGTCAGCGTCTCCAATATGGTGCGAGCCTTTTTCTTCACTTGCCTGCAATGCAAAACAGCCAGCAGGTACGCAGAAGTTGAGATAATGCAACAGTTCACAGTCAATATCACGTGCAAAAAATACAGCGAACTGTGCACGTTAACGCACTGCTCACTTCATCAGTGCGACATTGCTTGCGGTCCTGTACAATGCTAAACACACAAAAATGTAATTTCTTGTATCTCCTCAGCATGTCTCAGTAATTTTGACCAATGCCATGCCTGGATTCTGACACATGGAGCGTATGCGGAGTTTTATAGCTCATATGATTGAATAAGTCTGCTTGACATCAGGGGCAATGCAATTCAATTTTTTTTCTGAAAGGCAATCTAACAGGGGCAGGAAATTTCATTCAAAATAACTGTTGGGTGGTTCTTAAAGGAACGCTACAGTTGTATCAGTGTGATGTCTACAGTTACACTGATAAACTGCAATCTGATACAAAAGTGAAACAATGAATTGGTTTGGATTGGTAAATTTTACTCTGAAAACTCTTATGTCGTTGATTTCACCATTATAGGTTTATTAATAAAAGAGAAAATCAAGGTCAAAGTTTCATTTTTTACCTTTGGTGCCGAAATCTCCATGCATGACGTCATGAATTTCAAAGTGCATCTTTCATATTTTGGCGATACCACCCCAACGAAATATCCTGGAACTTGTACTTAATTTTTATGATTGGGAACTAGACGCCGTCAGAATCTATGATGTCACGGAGTTTGGCCTGGGAATTTCAAGGTGACGTCGCCATCCGCATTTTCTTTTTGCGTGTTTCTTGCTTACCAAGTGTCTACTTGTGGTGAGCATAGTGTTTTTGGTACTTGTATCATGAAAAAGTAATTTACTAATACGAGAAAAATCGTTCTTTCTCTTGAGTGTCGCTTCAAGAATTCAAATTTTCACTTTTTTCCCCCCCAGTTGAAATACATACAACTTTCGGAGAACAGCCGTGCAGTTCAAATTGTTTCTGGATCAGTCACTCAAGGCTCTACCCTATAAAAAAGTTAAGTACGCGTATAGGTGAATGGTGTGCTCACAGAAGGCTGGCATAGGTGTCCTGAATATCCTGCAGTCCGTCCGCCTGGAGGCCACCCGTCTGCTCGCGACGGTAGCGCGCGATGAACGGGATGGTGCAGTCGTTGGACAGCATGTTCACCACGTTGCGCACTACATCCACCTGCACGCCGACCGTCGAGGCCACCGCCTCCTCGACGCGCCAGCCGTAGCGGGCTTCCCACTCGGCTTCCACGTCAATCGCCGCATCCGGTGTTGTACCGGCAGTTGGGTCCTTGGCTACCGAGGACACCGACGATGTTGCCTTCTGCGGCGAGGCGAGGAAGCACACCAACAGATGAAGCCTAGAGCTCAACTTAGAAATCTCAGCAAGCACAAATCACAGCTAACTCAAGGTAGAGACACATAGACAGGAAAGGCGCTGGACATCAACTGAGAGGTTTAGTGACAAAAAAAAATTACACCATCTCCCGCTAAAGGGGACCATGAGGCCATGCAAAGCCGGAGCACTTGCACGATCGCGTTCCGTTGGCATTCATTGGGCATGCTACCGACCTTGCGTCGTGGAACGCGAAGAGGAACGCTGTGTGCGTCGTGTCTTCCCTCTAGCCTGGCCGTTAATTCTCACAGGGCGAGCTGGGAACACGGTCTACAGGCGCGCGAAAGGGTGGCAGCGTAGGAGAGGAGAGAGAGGGGGAGGGGACGGGCATGCGCTGGCGCTCATCGTGGTGCTGCGCAGGAGAGAATGTCGGCATGTCGAGCCCGCATTTCAGAGGAGTCAACCGAAGGAAGCGCTGGGCTGAACATGCGCAGCACTCTACCACTTGAAGGAGAGGATACTAGAGGAGGAGAGTACAGTCAACTGCCGATTTTTCGGACTTCCTAGGGATCGCGAAATCGTCCGAAAAATCGGGCAGTCCGAAAAAATAAATTCATGCTTTTTTATTCTGCTCAAGTGGTCAAAATCGCCACAGCCACGTCCAAAATAGCTTTAATGCCTCCCAGTACAATTATCAGGCATTTTGGTGCGCGCCCAGGCTCTCGCAAATACATTCGGTACCTGCCGCGAACCCCGTTTAACTACGTACGTGCCAACCGCCACTTTTGCATCGCGTGATGAGCGCCGCTGATAACAACAAAGCGCGGAATATATTACGGCTATCTCGCATGAAGCGTTTGTAAACGATGACGCGGAACACAAAGACTGTGGCGGAAGAGCGGACGACTCGACCGGCTTTCCCCGATGCGTGTGCGCATGTAAACATGAGCACACACATCACCGAATCGCCACCGATACGCAGCATTCGCTGCCGTGTCAAGCTGATCGTTTCTAGTTGTGTGCAGCACATCGCCAACTAAGCTGACGCCGTCACTTTACTGTTGCTGTATCGTACGCACGCATTTATCATGAAAGGTTTCGTGATGCGCACTTAGTTCCTGACCGCACACGGGCGCGGCAATGGTGAGCTGGTTTCGTCCACGAAGGCAACGCGTCTACGCGGTGCACTTAGCGGTCTCGCAGAAAGAGGCAGCAAGAATGGCGGCGCGGCGCATTTGGGTTCTCGCCTATTAAATGCGTGCAGTACGCATGCAACTGCGCTAGGCCACGTGCACTACCGAACTGTAGATGCTTATCGTAAGGGTTATCAGCGATTAAGCCGTACTGGCGCGTTTGCCAGCTGCTGCCAACACGCCTCCGTGCATTTCCGCTGCTTATTCGTAACATCGCCGCACGGCGCCGCGATAGCGGCCCCTTTGAATTTCTGGTCTGCTTCACCCCATAACGCGTCGGCATTGCGGCAAAGCTGACTTTCGGACTCTGCTACAGTCTCAAACAGATGGACTCGCGAAAGCGCTGGTTTGAACCTACGAGATCATCACACATCACATCATTGAGGACGATCATTGAGGAAGTGCAAAGCAACGATGTCATGTGATGAGATCACCATGTGATTTCACAGTGTGGGAAATCACAGTGTGTGATTTCCCACATCAACTGTTCCATCATCGTGGGAAATTGTACAAGTCCTTCCACTCCACAAATCAGGAAATAGGCAATCTGTATTAACTTACAGGCCAATATCATTAACCTCTCACTCATACAAACTATTGGTCCGTATTGTCTTCAAACACATCATCAATTTTCTCGAAACTAACAATATTCTGTCCAATACACAGCACGGTTTCAGCATGGATTCAGTGCCACCACTCAGCTGACAGAATTCACTCATGACATATCTATAGCTCCTGACTTAGGTCTTCAGGTGGACGCATTATTCATAGACTTTTCTAACGTCTTTGATACTGTCATCCATTCAAAACTCCCATATAAGCTCAATCTTTTACTAAAAAACCCTTTGCTTGTTGACTGAATTAGTAGTTCCCTTTTAAGTCGTAGCCAATATGTATCATTTAACACTTTCCATTCATCTAAAGCAAGTGTATCTTCCGGAGTGCCCCAGGGATCCGTGCTAGGGCCATTACTTTTTCTGTTATATATAAATGACCTACCCGACACAGTTTCCGCTAAAATTCGTCTTTACGCTGACGACTGCGTTTTATATCACGTAATAAATTCACGTGATGATCATCATACACTCCATACATCGTTCTTAAAATTTTGCAGGTGGTGCCAAAATTGGCAGATGAGCATTAATTTCCAAAAGACAGCTGCTATGTGTTTCAGTAGAGAGAAAACCCCATCTATGTTTAATTATTCTTTTAATAACTATGTAGTGCAGCGGGTCTCACAATATAAGTACCTTGGCCTCCTTTTCACTACTAACTTATCTTGGTCAAGTCAGATCAATATAACATGCAACGAGGCTCTGATAAAACTTGGATACCTTAACCGCTCACTACGTTTAGCCCCAAGGGAAACAAAACTGCTAACATACAAAACCTTCGTACGACCGATCATTGAGTATGGCGCCACTGTACGGTACCCTTATAAAATCACTGACATAAAACGCGTTGCATCCATCCAGCAAAAAGCTATTCGCTTCATTTACAGACGCTATGATCGTAATTTCTCACCATCATGCCATCTAGCGCAACTTGATCTATCATCACTTTCTAAAAGACGCGACATCGAGTCTCTGAAACTTTTTCACTCTTTATTTCATTCACCGCAATATTCATCACACAACAACTATATAACACCTGCCAAACGATCATCCACCAGAAACAGCCATGCACTTAATGTATCTGTGTTTCATCTTCGCACTGACTTCTTCAAATACACCTCTTTTCCTCGATGCATTGAAATGTGGAACCTCATACAAGGTCACATTCGGTCTTTTCAGAAAGGTGAATTTTTGAAGGCATTAAAAGACAGTGTGCTGTAAACCTTGCTACTTTGCACTGTTTGTATAACTCTGTTTATAAAATTTTTGTATTTCTATGACCGGCCACTGTACTTGTGTATTCACCTGTTTTTGTTTGCGTACCTTTTATTACTTCTTGCTGTGTACCCACTCCTGCAATAGTCCCATAACTGGGCTGCAGTATTCGAAAATAAAAATAAAGATAAAAAATAAAGTTTTAGCAATTGATATCATGATGACGTCATCACGTCATAATTCTTTTTGCATCACTCCTCTGGATACCGCCGACGCCGGCGGTCAATTTTTGTATTTGACGAGGCATCTAAGACTTTCACATTAATAACGCTAACAGCCTGGCCTTCAGCAACCTGGCCTTGCATATCAAACTGGTCTCCACCGTGTCGCCACTGTGCCGTGCGCTAAACAGCTTCGCTGGTCATCCACCTCACAGAGTGGAATGGCTCCTCAATTTCTTTTCTTTCAATTGCGAGAGCAATTATATGGACATCCTTAACGAGTTTTTGCCGTCACCGTCATGTTCCAAATTGATAACATCACTCCGCGCATCGTATGTTCTACCCGCGAGTTGATCGCGAAAGATTGCGAGCTATATGGCGACGAACGCGTCGGAGATGAAACGAGCCGGCGTTCTCCGTCGCACGGAGGACGCATATGCGATAACAGCGCCGCACGTGCGAGCACTGCCGTCGATTGCTCATCAGACAAACAGGAAACGCCCAACCCGTCTTTCGTAGCAGCATAAAGTGACGCCAGGGGAGGAGAAAAGGGGGGGGGTGCGTTGCTCGAAGGTCACTGGCATTGCTATCTCGAGGCATCAGGAGATGGCTCGTAAGCTTGTTGTGTTCTCAATGCTTACTTCGTGTTTAAAAACTGACAGCACAAAAACAGCTTCAGTCCCTGCTGGAGCGGCCATACTCAATTAAACCAGCGTTTAGTTGAGTTACGCGAGATCGGATCCAACAGAGTCAGCTGCTATCCTTACTTCGTATAACAATACAATTTGTTGGTATCGCATTCATTGCTTCGACCTTAAATTAAACTGTGATTTTTTTTTTAACCGTCAGCTATGGACCCTGGAAGGCGAGGGGAGGACGTGTAACATGGCGTAGCCGCTTCACATTGAGCATTCCGACGTCAGGGCCATCAGCGACGGGCCCATTACAGAGGGCTGAGCGTATTAAAACCGAATTACAGCTGCTCCAACCAGGAGGCATGCTTTTATTATCGAAATTACATTTTTTTTAAATTTCGAATTGGGACGTGCCCCACCACTCAAGAGCTCGAAAGGGCAGAGCCTTTTAGGGGGTATTTACCGCAAGAGCGATTACGAACCCGGGTGTGCTGCATGGTGGAAGGAATTACAAAAAAGCTCTTCTGGATGAAGGTACATGAAGAAAGTACATTTTTCATTCCGCGATGTCCAGAAACAGAAGTGACAGGCATTTTAGCGTCGCGCGTATAGGTAGTGAACAGTGCTTTAATTACGTGCCGTGCGATGCTTGAAATGAGCTATCAGAAGCGTTTCTGGAACAGACAACGTGCACTGATGAATCGCCGCCACACTTTCTCGCTACCGATTGGCCCATACGTCACGAGCCTCTGCAAAGAGTTCGTTTTGCCGTGAAGCCGAAACGCACAACAAAACCTGCATCGGCAACGAGCATGGCGTCACGGCTTACTCGCGACGCACGCGTGAGCTATTCAGCGGAATAATTCTTGGTCTGTGGTTGTGACTTTGGCGGCGCCAAGATCAAGCTGAACATGTTTTGACATGCCGGCGGTGCAGTTGCCGGTGATAGACGACCCCAAACCCGAGACTCTGGCGCACTTTGGCGCAATTTCCGTCGAGATTATCAGGATGGCGCAGCAAATCCTATTTGGCGCACTTTGGCGCAGGAGTCGAATCACTGTGATAAGATACGTCACACATGGTCTACGCCTTGTTTTAAAAGAGCGCACAGCACCGAGGTGCAGCATTCTTTCCGCCTACCAACAGCCGCGCCTGTCGACGTTACCGCCGAGGAATTCAGGCGCATGTTCGACCAATAAAGTGGTTGCCTCCCAGACTGTTTTCAGGTTCCTACCGCACTAGTAGCAAGACTACGTGACAATATCAAGTATCAAAAATAGATCAATGCAACTAAACTTGAAATCTTTTTTTAAGACTCTTTTATTAGGCAATTCACAACTGGAAACTCGCCGTCTGTTGCAACTAGTCTTGAAGTTCGCAGTGAAACCGTCTCATGGCAAAAAAAAAATAAACGTTTTATAGAAACACAGCACTCAAGCTTGCTTTTGATTTTGAGTGTGCAAGTAAGAGCGTAGGAGAGAAAACTTAGTTTCACCGCAAGGGCGAAGCAATGAATGCGACAGCAACAAATTGTAATGTTATACGAAGTAAGGCTGGCAGCTAACTCTTTTGGATCCGGTCTCGCGTAACTCTACAAAACGCTGGTGTAAGAGAATAAGGCTGCTCCAAGGAGAGAAGCGCTTTTCGCGTAGTCTATTGCCATTGAGAGCACAGTGCGCAGAAAGGTATACATGCCGCATGCTGATGCCTGCTGACGAGATAGTGCATGCGCCAGTGATAGCGCCTTTATAATCAAAGATCACAGTGGCTGCTCAAGCGACACATGCCCCCCTCCCCCCCTGTATTCTTTCATGCTCCTTCAAGACGGGCGAGGAGCTTCCTCTCTGCTTGAGCGGCAATTGACGGCAGGCCTGGCATGCGGGGTGATGCTATCGCATGCGCCCTCCATGCAACAGAGATTGGTAGGCTTGTTTCATCTCTGCTTCAGCCGTGTTCGTCAACCCTGCTCGCGCGCTTTAACCCGCGAGTAGAACATACGGTGCGCGGGGGGACGTTATTGATATGAACTTTACACGGAACGTGACGGCGACGGTAAAAACCGGTCGAGAGTGTCCATATAATTGCTATCGCAATAAAAGTCACAGTTTCGCTACAAGAGCAAAACAATGAAAGCGACAGCAACAAATTAGAATGTTATACGAAGTAAGGCTAGCAGCTACCTCCTTTAGGATCCAGTGTCATGTAACTGCAACAATGGCGGTGCAAGGGAACACGGCTACTCCAGCAAGCGAAGCGACCATGCTCTCTGTGGCTTCAAGGCAAAGTAAAAGGTAAGAGCACAGCATGTACTAAGGTATGAGCCGTTGGCTGATCCCCCTCAAGATAAGGCACATGACCACGCTTGGCTGATTAAAGTTACTGCTAGATTAATGCAGCCCAACCACAGGGTGGGCTGCATTACTCCTAAGGTGTTACTCCACCAGCATTACTCCTACAGGTGGCCTGCAAACACAGCTAACCCTAGGGGTAGGCTGTGTTTAACATCACACCTTCATACCTTTCAAGTTGGCCGCAAACATCAACCACTTGAAACAGCGGTAAGCCACAGCTCGTTTAAAATTGTCTCGGATGCCTGAAAGAAATAATAAAAGAAGCTTGCAGACACCACTGCATCCTGCCAGACTCCTACCTCCAGCTTCAGCTTCTTTGGTAATGTGGCCGCAGGCTTGCGAGGACGGGGCCTTGCCATGGGCTTCTTGGGAGGCACGGGCGGTGCAGGCTGCGTGACAACAACTTCCACTTTGTCTTTTTCACTGCTGGGAAACATGAATCCATACTGCATTTTTGTACGAACAGTAAAACTCCGCTTATACCTCCCTCACTTATACGTTTTCCCATGCATAATGTTTCTGTTGTCCAGTCCCAGCAAGGAATCTACAGGCACGTATATATTCGAATACACTTTTCACACTTCGTTCCCGCAACACTCCGGCATGATATGTTGCTGTCACTGCACTGCATGTGCCCATGAGGTGCAGTGGTGGTCAAAAGTTCCCAGGCCACACTGCCATAGAATTACATGAGTTAGCGGCCTAGGAACTTTTGACCACTACTGAACCTTATCAGCCCATTCAGCGCAGTGCAGTAGTGTTGTGGGAATGACATGCGACCCCTGTACATCAGTGAGCCTGGCGATGTGGACTGCCACATGTCACCCAAGTGCTAGAAAAAGGTCTGGTTCTAGCACAGACGCACAGGAAACATCAGACTTCCATCATTAATTAGAACTCACAGGAAAGAAAGCTAAGGAAAGTATTGGGGGTGTTATTTGTATTAATTAGGATATAAATGTGAAGAAAGTAAAGTGGATGAAAATATAACTTGCCGCTGGCAGGGACAGAACCTGCGACCTTCGAATAACACGTCCGATGCTCTACCACTGAGCTACGGCAGCGGTCGTCCTCCCGTTCACTTTATGGGGTACTATATATATGTGCATTTAAATGTAGGAGTGTTAGTCAGCGCCGCTAGTAGCCATGACAGCGAGTGTGGAACACTCTTTATCTGCCTGCTGGCATCACGAAGCAAGTGATCTTTTTATGAGCAGCCAGCTGACCAATAGTCCCTCACATACTACGTGAAGGCATACAGTATACCAGGAGACCCCGGCATGGGTATTAGCTACAAAAGCAAGTAAACATCAACGTATCTGCAAGAATAATTCACACAGAGAGCACTTGCGTCTGCTGTTATTCATGTAAACGTGCATAAAAATTGCACTTCTGTAGGTGAATGCAGCCGTATTCCACACCTTCAATTAGTGCAAGATGAAGACAGGAACCGACTGATGCAATGCAGCTGCAGCATAGTAAAAACTTTACACGACGAAGCCTAACACAGTAAGGGAAACATATGCCTAAAATTGCAGGAAACAACATGCAGGAGCCTATTTTCAATGAAAATGCAAACAAAAAATACCTTATATCACCTACATAATGCTAACAATTATCTTATGAGATAAATAACACTCACTCCTTGTGAACTTATCCCAAACATCAGTAAATTGTGAAAACCGTTCTGTGCTAATATCCTAGCACAGAACAAAACAAAACAAAACAAAAAAAGCACCTCCATCCAGTGATCAATATAAGCCCCGAGAACGAATGCTGGCGGCACGGTAGTTGCAGCTATGTGACGTCACGGCAAGGACTCACTGGCTCTGCAGGCAAGGATCACCTTTTTCGGCGCCCACCATGTACCCGCTCTTTCTCAGTGCAGTGGTGGTTACTGCTTTCTCGCGATTCAAGTCTCCTAAGGTAGAAGGCGGATGTTTTCTCTACTAGTGAAAGTTAAGTACGCTGCAGAATATTTGAATATTATAGCTTATAATGGGCAAACTCCTGTCCAAACAGAAGATATTCCTTGCAAGAAGCAAGACATTCATTGTTTTCACCGTGTATTCCAAGAAATCGGTGCTAAAGAAACATTTACGCTAATGGTTCTAACTTCATTACAATTTGGCGTACACTCCATGGTTAGAGCATGTGTCCCGTACAATTACACATAAAATTAGGATATTTTCAATTCACTAACTGCATTGTACGTCTGCCTCGGCAGATTATCTAGGTAATTTGACGAAGTTGCGCTTTCTGCTACAGGACACTTTGGATGAATCTGTCTATCATAAAGATTTACATAATATATCCACAACATTAAACAAAATAATACTGCCACACCATAGGTGAGCGCACAGGGGGGGCAGGGGCGGCGGCCGGCCCCCCTATTCACCTAAGAGGGGAAGCAAAATCTGCTCCGTACATTGACCCTTCTAGTCACCTAAGAGGGGGGGGGGGCACAAAATCTGCCCCATACATTGACTTAGTAGGGTGGGGGGGGGGGCGCTGCAGTGAACATTTGACCCCCCTAATGGGCAACCCTGCGCACGCCTATGTGCCACACACAAAACGGTTTCGGAAATGCTGAGATGTTAGTATACTTGGATTATGTAACGATTTCTTCTCAACAGTCGTCTGGGATTATGTGGCCGTGTACCCTAATTTGCATCACACATCATCACAACTGCTGCGTCACAAGCAGTGATGTTAAATTCACGTGGGAGCACTGTTGGTAGCAATCGCTTGCAAAAAAAAAACACTCCTAAATATCGATATGAGCATTCTGAACTGTTTCGATGGCGTTCTCAGTGACGTGGCTCATGTAATATTTGAACGTCCTTCGCCTCAATGAGTCAATGATTGGTCTCGCACGTCATGATGTTCAGGGGTAATCAAATGCAAGGAAAATAATTTACGAGCTGGCTATCTAAACTAGTACTTATACAAGTGTAACAGCGCTATTGATAAGATGCTGCACGAAGACACAACCCAACAGCAATAAGAAGTGTCCGCAATTAACCTCCACTTGTTTTTGTAGTGAAATGAAGCCCCGAAATTATTTCGAGGAAAAGCGAAACTAAACAACATGATGAGTAAGCCAGTACACAGGAAAAAGAAACACAACTGTGGCAGTATTCTCGGGCAAGCGCTTTCGAGATATTTTGTGAGCTTCGATACTGCATGTGTTTTTGTGACTGTGCGGGGCTTCGTACACCGGCAAAAACGCTGTCTGCGGGTATGGCCATGCGTCCGATGCAAATAACACTTGTGGAGGTGAAACTATTATATATCTGAAAGGAATCGCCCGAGAACAGTGCAACCTAATAATGTAAATATGGTGTCGTACGTGTCAAAACCACGACGTGATTATGAGGCTCACTGTGAAACAATTCTGACCACCTGGCATTCCTTAATGTGCTCGTGTATCTATGCACATACATGTTCTTGCTGCTCACTCCTGTTCGAATGTGGCTGCCGTGGCTGAGAATTGCTCCCGTTCTCGAGGTTAGCAGCGCGACACGACAACGAACCTGATCAAAGTGTGTACGACAGAGCGTGGGCACCGTTGGCGCTTGCACTGCAATAATGTACGGTTTTTTGTCGTCTTACTACGAGCATTGTCGATGCTGTTTTCGTCCTTCATCAGAAGCTTGAGCCAGGCGAAAAACGACCGTAAACAGCGGAACACCGCATACGAAGCGAGCACGCGTTATGTAGACGGGCTACTGCAAGCGTCGAAGAGTCCGTGCCGTGACGTCGTCCAAGCCTCCCACCAGGCGGCGCCACCCCAACTTCTCGGGGCTAATAGCATCAATATTCCTGGGAAAGCTGAGGCTGCATGCATCTTAGTTATTCAATAATTAAAAAAAAATGACCGCTCGCTGTTCCAGTGTTTCTTTCCTTTAGGGTTTTATTGTCAGTACTGATTATTCAAAAAATATTAGAAAAATACTTTTTATTTACAATATGCACTATTCGATTTGAGTACCAAATTGAAGAGAATGCTGTTCGATTCGTAATTCGAAATTTGGATTATTCACGCGCCGCTAAAAAATGGCACTGTGAATTTTTATGCGGTATCTGCCACAAAGCCCGCAGACATTTCCAGACTTGCCACGAGTGGAAATATGACCCCACTCTGGTAACACATGCACTTCTCAAAGATACGCAAAATAAAATCACTAAATCAGCATAGATAAAAAGGGAATTCATTCAACTTTCCATAAATACATAAAAACATTTCTGTGACAGCAAAAGCAGTAAAAGAGAAACGGTCACTTCCCGAATTTTATGCATCTCATCTGTCCATCAGCAGTCCGTATGTGCCAATAATAAATTAACCCAGAGAAGATGGCATCAATATTCAACATATCATATTGACCTTGTAAAGAAATTCTCAAGATGCTACCAGCAGACTTCTTTTGCTCTTGCTTTATTTTTTTGGCTTTCTGAGCCTACTCTGGTGGTAACAGCAGATTAATGGTTATTGCAGAGGCATAACTTAACTAGTACAGTTTAATTTAGGTGATGTTCTACTAGATTTCCTCTTAACAACAGGAATGAAAAATGCAGCCAGCACGCAGTTGACATGAAATAACCAAAGTCCCGCTCACTCACCCTCATGGGGCCTTCCAAAGGTATGTAATCTGGCAAGTCCGTTCGGGCACGTTTCAACGGCTTGGCTTCAGCTTCCTCGGCGCCATTGGAGGCTTCTGACTTAGCCGCAGCTGCACCGAGTTTCCGTTTCCGACCAGCTGCTGGCGCCGCCTTCGTACCAGAAGCCTGCACGTTTCGGAGGTCACTTCACCAAGATGACAAAAGCAGAAGTTCTTTGTCAGCTATTTACACGTTTGCAGGAAAAAATTGGCAAAGCTTGCGCTAAGTCGCGCAAGGCTTGAAACAGCGAAACTGGACGATTCTGAAGTCTAATCTGGTTGCTTCTTGGTTGTTGCTAGGCTTTAGCTAGGTTAGTGACGACGCGGGTGCCCAAACTCCAGAACCGAGCGTTCGCACCTCTCATAGATCTATGGGCACGTCGTCGTTGGCGTACGGTTTCCATCGCTTCGGGCCCTTCTCGCAGCCGCTGTTGCCCTTCCCGTTCCCATACGACAGCTTCGCACTAGTCGTGCCAAGCCTGAAGGAAGAGCGCAGCTGGGTGACCTTCTTTCTTTCTCATTATTTTATTCTTTCTTTCTTCTATTTCTTTCTTTTTCTCTTTGTTTCTTGTATCTTTATTTTGCATCTCTATTTCTTCCTTTCTGGTTCTTTCTCTTTCTCACTTTTAATCTTTATTGTCTTTCTTGCCTTTCTTTATCTCTCCTTCTTTCTCTTTATTTCTCTCTTGAGCTTTCTATTTTTTTTCTATCTCTTTCTCTGTCTTTCTATCTTTTCATGCCTTTATTTCACTATTTCTCTCGCTCTCTCTCTTAGTGGACCAGTGGTGAGTAGTGGGATTCACCCAATTTCTGAGGCGCATACACGTTTATGATGATGATAGTTTTCTGATAGGCCGCACAGCTAGCTTAAACAGCTTTGCTCTTAAAACATGTCTCACAGCCAGTATGAAGATAGTGAAGGAAGATTCAACACACTGATTTTAAGGAATCAAAAGACAACGGGGAGATTACACGGTCCCTTACGCATTCGCCTACGACGACTCGAAGGTAAAAGCCATCTTTTTTTCCTCCTCAGTGGATGCATCCTCCAACGTCCCCCTTCCAAACGCTTTCTGCACCTAACACGGTTTTGCACTGCCTCCGTGATCGGCCCACATTTAAGCAAGTAACGATGTAATCTTATGACGTCACAAATTTTGGCAATCTGTGATGTCATGATCACAAAAAAAAAAGTCATCATTGTGTGATGATGACTATTTTGCATCACTCGTGTTGACGCCACCAATAGGGGACGCCGCTGCCTGTCAATTTTCGCGTATGATGAGGCATCCAAGGCTTTCGCCTTGATAAAGAACACTTATAAACTTTGCGATAACTTATTCTTGGTGAGTGAGTGTGATTATAAGTGGACACGTTACCACCTGAAAAGAATTTGTGACAATGCTGCTTTAGAGTCAACCTAGGCGAATGCACAAACTACCACTGAGAATCCGTCCTGAATTAAACTGTAAATTAAATTCTGCAGTTCTAAGTGCCAAAAACCGTGACATGACTATAAGGCATGCCTTAGTCGGGAACTCTAAAATAATTTTAGTTACCCAAGGTTCTCTAACGTGCACCTAATTTAAGTAAACGGGATGTTTTTACATTTTGTTCCCATCATAATGCAACAGACGTGGCTAGAAATTGTGCCCATGCCCTCATGCTTAGCAGCACGACACTTTTCGTTACTGCAGTCATTGCGTTTAACATTGCAAATTTATAGAATGCTCACCTACAAATACTAACAAATGAGGCTGACAAATGAATGATGTAGCTTGTATTACCTTAAATTGCCTTCGAGAGGCTGGTGTGGCTAAACACTGATACAATGTGCCACATAAAAGGTGCTCAGTGTTGGATGGGAAAGGCTACATATTATGTATTAAAGAGGTACTGACACGAAAATTTTCAGTTGTGTTTTTGCGTCAAATGAGAGGCCAAGCCCTCAAGAGCCTAGATAATGTACTGCTAAGCGTGAGTGCACCCTCTAAAAGTAATTACAGTACATTTTGAAAAGCTAGTTTCGGTTCCTACTGTACGCTGACATCACAACACAGTATAAGCTTCTCGTCACGTGCTTGCGCAAGATATCGTGACATTTCCATGGTCACTGCGCACCGTGGCTCCGTTGGTGATGCATAAGCGGCCATTATGGAAGTTTTGGCACCTGACGTCATCACAACTAGCCAGACTGCTGCGTGAAGTCACCAGACTTAGTACTGCAGCCTGACGTCATGCTAGCGTTGATGTAGGTAGGTGCACCATGGGAAAATTGACTTTAATATCAAAATAATCTATCTTATCGGCATATGGCGAGCTTCACACTTGTTCAGAGCCGTCTCTGTATACAGGAGATTTGCATGGCAGAGTAAACTCATCTTTGAAAAATGGTGTTGTACCCCTTTAAGATGTTGGCTTAAGGTTTATGGCCCAAGAATGGCAAAATGGGCAACGTGGAACTTATTCACGGTAGCATTGCACAAGACAACTTGAACACAGAAATGAAACGGACGAGACAAGCACTGTGAAGTTGAGTTCAGTGCCCGTAAAAGGCCTTGATGAGCTAGCAACAAAGTGTGCAAGAATGGCAGGATGAGCATGTTGTAGCCTATTAATAGTTCATTATGGAAAGTCGGATCAATATTCTAGTGCATACAGACGGGGACACATGCACACAAGGCACATGCATTCACGGCGCTACTTGGCATATCAAACCAGTTTGATCCGCCTGCACCACCTGAACCAGTTCAAGAGATGCTGCACCTTAGATGACATAGGTGCCACCCATTTCACTGGTGCAGAAGTGGCGTCCATTGAACCACGCCATTCGTTTTACCAAAAATGCTGAGAAGGGGCTGGATTGTTTCACAATTTTTCGCCACCCTGCATGCAGACGACGCCGTCTTGGTGCATACGTGCGGACACGAAGCAGCGGGTGACGCAGCACAAGGACTTGGGCGCCATTTGAATACAGCTTACGCGTGTCCGCTGTGTCAGAAAACGACTTGTGTGAGGATCGTGACCACTTGAACTGTCGTGGAGAGCGCTACACTAGGCGTACAGAAACGTACAGCGTGGACCGTGGCGGCACACCAGCACCTAGCCCGATCTCAGTGATGGCAATCCATCATTCGTTTCCCCACTTGCCTGCGCCACGGATTTTGTGTTGCACGATTGCCAAGCTTTTCGTGCACCGCTGTTTGAAACGGTCCAGAGCGCTGCAGATGGTGAATCAGGGGCGTAGCCAGAAATTTTTTTTTTTGGGGGGGGGGGGGGGAGGGTTCAACCATACTTTATGTATGCTCGTGCGTGCGTTTGTATGTGTGCGTGCATATATACATATGCAAAATTGAAAATTTTCGGGGGGGGGTTGCACCCCCCCCCCCCTTGGCTACGCCCCTGTGGTGAATTGAACGCATTTATTTTTCCAAGATGCCATACCGACATAGCAGAACACTGTGAAGCACACGTAAACAAACACAGAGGGAGGTGATCATAACACAAGCGCTTGTGTTGACATCACCTCCCTCTGTCTTTGTTTGCGTGTGCTTGGCAGTGCTCTGCTGAGCAAAACCAACTCGCCCAAACGTCGGTGCTCATACCGATATGCCCGCATTGCAGCACTAGTCGACTCGATACACAGAGTTTACATGAGAAGACTGAAAAGAAGGAAAACGTTTACTGTGACGTGATCGGTGCTCATTAAGAAACCTGCATGGTGCTCTTTCTCGTTGTTGCTCACGACTCTACACAACACATCGTGTCCGTGCACTCACCGTGCCCTGGGTAGCCGGCGACACCAGGTCGATCAGCTCGGGTTGCTTTCGCCGCGGTGTCGCAGCTCTCTTGGCGGCCGCTTTCTTAGGCGCCGGCGCGCGGTTCTTGGTTCCCGCCTTGCGAGCCCGAGGCGCCGTGGGGCTGTAGTCCACGTCGTCGTTGTCGTCGGCCTCGGACGACGACGGCGACTCTATCACGCACACGCTGTCGTCATCCATCGCAGAGCTGATCGGCCGGGCTGAAAAATGAAAACCTGCAAAAGGCTCCTGCAGAGGACAAAGAAACGCGTCTCAACGCGCAAGGCGGGATGCAAACTGTCGTCTGCAACGAAAACTGGTGCCAAGTGCGGGGTTTGTTGTCTTACCGCGACGCTTGGGAGGTTCGGTGAAGCACTTTCACGCGAGCCAGATGCAATACAACGTTACTGGATTGTTCGCGAACTCCAAGGGTACAACGGGAAAGCGAGAATTCGCATAAAAACGGGCCCGATGCCGTAACAAACTGCACAGCTTTTACCTGTTTGAACCCGCGGCTGCGACGTGGCCATGGTAGCCAGCCGTCGTTCCTTAACCGTCTAATTTTGTAGAAAAAAAAACGACATCAACTCACGCCACCAAAAAATAATTTGCGCGCAACATTTTCTGTAAATTTTACAATTTGTTAACAAGAAAAAAGTTAAAATGTAACCTAAAGCAAATTTAAATTTTTTTTCGTTCTGATTTCAAGTGTGATGGTGAAGTCGCCTTTGAGCGCTGAACAACGTTGGCGCTGGAGAGTATTTCATTTTTATTGGAAACAAGTTCGTATCACTGCAGGGGTGGTATTCGGTAAGTGTCCACCACTGTAGCACGCTCTGATTGGATAGAGATCGAAGCCATGGAGGGTCAGCTTGTCGCAACGTTTATAGAACCAGGTAAGTTGCAAAACTCCCCGCGTCAGCCAACCCGTCGCTACCGTCGCGACTCGCGCGGCGCCGGGACAGCTTCCGGTTTGGTGGCGCTGGCGGCGCAACAAGCTTCTGCTAGCAGACGAAAACGCGTAGTCTGCGTGGCAAACGCCGGGGCAGCCGTTCAGAAAGGGCTCGGTTGTTTACTCGCCGACTGTATATTATCGCGATTTTTCGTTGCGCTGCAATCTAAAACTGAGTAACATTTAGCAGCGGTAAGGCAAAGTCAGTAAAGCTATGGCTTTCAAGACCGTCCAAGATAACTGACGCTTGATAGCATAGCATACGAGTCTGTCCATTACCCTATAAGAAATTAACTATATGGCGCATTCTCGTAGCGTAATTATTTAGATAAAGCGGATGCTTGAGCGTGTTGCTACTTATATCTTTTTCGTTTTTGACTGTGCAAGTATTGCGTGGTGTTAACGAATAAATCTTTGTGTAGTCCTTTTTCTGGTGCTCCGTAGTTTTTCGCGCTATTTTTTTTTTCGATAATTCTTCACTTTCACTTTTTTGAAGTGAGGAGTTTTCACTTTGTACCGCGGCTGCCGTTACTTGTAATTATTGAGTGGTGAAATCGCCGAGTGTGTACTGCACGCCACAATTTCAGTCCTGCAACAAAAAGAAAAATTGTATTTATTTTTCGCACGTAATGCAGAGAAACAATTTTTCAGATATTGCATGTATGGTGTGATGCACACAAACGGCACAACTTATTTACAGTGTCAGGCATTAAACCTTATCAAGACAGCTCTAATTAACTGTAAAAAATTATTTACAGCACAATTTTTAGAATCACTCAAATCAGGCAAGTTCGGGAATACCTTTGGAACGCAATCTTCGACGAGGCTCCTTTCCGCTGGCGATTTCAACCTTAATTCTTATCGTTGACCGTGTGAGTGAAAGTCTTCAGGATGTCTTCCTCATGAATGTGCATATCACATACAAGTGATATGTCGGACAGTTTCTTGTCCATACGAGGAATGGCGCGATCCCACGTCGCTCGCTGGTCAAGGTCACGCGGGGCACAAATAGGTTACCAACCGTCTCGTATTTCGCGGGACTGTCCCGACTTTTTATACAGCGTTGCGAGCCGTCCCTGTCGGGACAGCTATATGTCCCGGATTTATTCCGTACCGTCCAGTTAGAACTTTTTATGTGATCCAACGCACGCCCGACAACGCGCGTCACGCTCCAGAACACAAGTTCTCACGAATAGCACGCACGAAGGGCTGCGAAGGGCTTCAGTTACTTTCTCTGAACTTCTGTGCGAAACGCGACAATTTTTACGGATACATTCTCCAGCAAGAGGAAGTGTCGCGAGCAGCACGTAGCCAGCTGAAGAGGCGCCGAACCATTGAACCCCCCCCCCCTCGACCCGTCCCGACTCCATTCATTGAAGAGTTGGTAACCCTAGGCACAAAAGAAATGTCGGGGTGTCTCGGAACAGAACATGTCGCCATGGTGAAGACACGCAGCATATCCGAAGCACAACAGAAAACGCCAAGCTGTTCGCGCAGAAAGCAGCCTCCACGGATACTGACGCGACGCGCCGCAACGCCGGCCGGAGTGAGTGAATCCTGTTGCGACAGCAGCGCCACATCTGTCGCTGATGGTGGCGGCGCCGCGCAACATCGCTCAGTTTTGCAACTGACATGGTTCTATAAACGTTGGCTTGTCGGACATGTTCTCGGACCCCCTCGCCGTCAAGATTTAGCCAATCGGAGCGTGCTAAGATTGACAATCCACTTATAGCAGACGCTCGGAGGTTCAGATAGCTCGGAGGCATAGGCGTGCGCACGGGTCGGGGGGGGGGGGGCAGCCCCCCCCCCCCTAGTCACAAGAAGAGGGGGGCGCAAAGTATGCTCCACACATTGACTATATATTATTAAAGGCCAACTCCGGCCAGTTTTCGAGGTCGATGGATCTCAATGAAATTCGCTGGATACGTTCCTTTGCACGTTTCCGTCATCTATGCCAAAATACAGGCTTGAGACATGCGCAGATTGTTTGCAAATGAATTTTAAAGATTGTCTGCAAACGTTTATTTGGCTTCCCACAATTATTGGCAACATTACGTCTGGGACGTCAGTGTTGGGAAGGCGGCGGAAGTGACGCAGCCGAGCGCACCGCTAACTTCGGCCGCTACAGCGAGCGTCTGCTGTGCTAGCTGTGCTGGCCGAGACACTGTCATTATCAGACGCGGCACTGTCAGTCGCATAGATTACAGCTGATACGCGGCGTGCTCACCTCTCCACTGTGCGCCTGCTCGTCCCGGCTGTCACAGTTTTCACACTCCGTGCGTGCCGGCGTGACTGGCATGCCTTGCACGACTTCCGGTTTGTTCGTAACAACGTCTACGTCATACGTAGACAGTACACTCGGTGGAGTTTCGGTTTCTGTGTTGCGCTTTTTTGCTTATTTAAAATTATTCTCCAATTTGCCGAGTATTTCTGCTATCGGGCCCGTAACAGGAGCGTCTCAGGAACATAAAAGCACCATTACTTTGACATGGCCAAAAAATCGCCGGAGTTGGCCTTTAAAATAGGGAAATGGGGCCGCGTTCGCCCCCCCTTCCCCCCCCCCCCCCCCCACTGAGGGGGAAACCTGCGCATGCCTATGCTCGGAGGCGCTCTCAGCTTCGACTCGGAAGCACTACCACGGTTCCACAATGTCCGACTGCTCGCTCAGCTTGGCGTTATTTCTCAAAATAGCCCTTTCATGAAAAACGTGACTTGCGCCAATCACGCGGGAACGTGCGCGCGGTTTTCTTTCCGGGCAATTATACAATTGCACACCTGTTGCCGGTAGCATCACTCGACTATGGTGGCTTTCCGGCTGCTCGTGGTGTGAAACTCTTCCACCATGCACCAACCTACGACCGCGCTTTCCTTGTACAGATCATAGCTATAAGGAATTTCCTACATTAATAATAAAAGTATTCCATTATTATTAATGATTGTTATATCAATTAATATTATTAGTACACCTTCACTGCAGTAACTTATCTACAGTACTATTGCGGCTACAGCATTCAAAAAGACAAGAAGAAAATTTTGAGTTTTACCATTACCAAATTGGATATGCTCTTAACTGTGGATACCTGCCGACATATTGTAAGGTCTGGCGTAACGAGAGGGGGGGGGGGGGGGGGAATGGTGGTGTCTGTCTTCGAGAAGCGCGTCTTCCAAGAAGCCAGCCCCGAAGTCGAGGGTCGAAGCGCAGCGACGTTCGATTCGAACGTAGGAGGCGCGGGTGCAGACCACGGTGTAAGAATAAGTTAACTAAATAAGAATAATAACTTATTCTTACACCGTGGTGCAGACGAACACTTCTCACTGCCCGTAACAGTTC
Source organism: Rhipicephalus sanguineus (assembly GCF_013339695.2). NCBI lineage: Eukaryota > Metazoa > Arthropoda > Arachnida > Ixodida > Ixodidae > Rhipicephalus > Rhipicephalus sanguineus. Next base: position 60,091,592 of record NC_051181.1, read on the forward strand.
GAACAAAAGCCGCGCCCTGTTTACCATCGATTTAACAACCATCGCAGCCAGGGGCGTAGCCAGAAATTTTTTTCGGGGGGGTGGGGGTTCAACCATACTTTTTGTATGTTCGCGCGTGCGTTTGTATGTGTGCGTGTATATATACGCAAGCAAAATTGAAAATTTTCGGGGGGGTTTGAAACCCCCCCCCCCCCCCCCCTTGGCTACGCCCCTGATCGCAGCGGCCCGCGGGATTCCGGGAGACGACGAGAAGGGAGCCGAGACGCTGACACCAATAAATCTCGCTTAGTGCCCGCGAACCGCCTGTCAACGGAGACGGTATGCCGCCGAGGAGGGTCCTGCTAACTAACCGGCCGCACAGTGTATGTAGCACAGTCAGACGAGCTTAACGACGCCACCATCGTGTGTGTTTTTTTAGTGCACTTCTAGGAATGTCGTTGTCGGCCGTTTCCCACGTCTCTCTCTCAGGCAGGTGGACCAGAAGGCTTCAGAGAGAGAGAGGAGGCCCCCGGAGACGAATTTACAGTTGGTCCAATAAGCGGGCTGAGTTTCTGAGAACTGGGAGGAGCAATCAAGGTGTTAAAACCTGGCTCCCGGCTCCTCACAGGGGTTCTTGTCGCAGGAGCGGTGCTATGCACTTGTCGGCTCTGCCGAGTTATATTGCGCAAGTTCCAATGTACATAACTGCCTTATAACCTTGTATATACAGTGAAACCTCGGTGATACGAATCTCACGGGACCAGCAAAGATATTCGTATCATCCGAAATTCGTATCACCAGAAAGCATCGAAAATTAGCATGCGACAAAAGAAAGCTGGCGTACATTTTCATTTATTGTTTTTCAGGGCCGCAGCAACGTCAGGAAGAACCCTGAATGATTGTCAGTTAAGTTTTTAGATGTCGGCAATCTTACCAGCACAAAACCACGGTCCTGTGTTATGATTTTGTTATTGCGGAGGTGTTTGGGATGCATTTTGGTAGATTTACAGCCGTGCCCGCAAAAGTGCGACCTCAGCGGTTGCGCATGTTGACGTTGTGGAGCCTGACTCCTTCTCCAAGACCGTCCTCGCCTTCTTTCGGTCCTCGTCCACCTTTCATATGATATCTGGTGCACGAGGCAGGTACGTGTAAACACAGTACAACGGCAGCAGCCCGCGTCGACGCGTTAGAAGAAAAAAAAAGCATGGCGCTAATGTCCTCTGTAATCTAAACGCGAAGGCACACAGAGGCAAATAAGGGCCTCAAAGATTCGCGCGTACAATCTCAGAGGCCGTGACGCGTCTCTGAAGGTTTATTCTGACCGTAAGAAAAGTTTTTTTCTTACACCGTGATTCTGACCATTTGGCGGTGCGGCGCGCATGCCCATGCACGCTTGCGTTCCCGCGCTCGCGCGTGCTTGGCTCGTCTTCCGCGACAGCGCGGACAGCACCTCTTCGTACCTGGGCGGTAGCGTACGTTCGTATCAAACGTCGCTGGGTGAAAATCGGTTCGCAACAACCGTACTCCATTACATTGCAGCCAATGGGCCTTGGCCGGGACCAACGAAAAATTCGTATCACCCCGAAATTCGTATGAGCTGTGATCGTATCACCAAGGTTTCACTGTACACTGCACTGTAAACCTTTTCACACCCATATGGGTGTTTCAATCACTGAAACACCCTTGGTACACCCTTATTTCTGACAATTTTTTATCCAAAGGGCGTAAATACAACACAAACGCCCTTTGCACGCCCTTATTTGAAATAAGGGTGCATGAAGGGGATATGTTCAAATATAACACCCTAAATAACTGGTAGGGTGTGGGGGTGTTTCTTGAAATGTTACACCTATACAGTTTTGTGAAGGTGGTCGTTTTCACATGAACTTAATCAAATCTGTAATTATAACATTCAATATTATGCAACTTTAGACTAAAAAATGTGCTTGGCCAAGTGATAGCTACAATATGATAATGTCTGCGTACCTTGTGATGCAGCCATGAACTGTGAAGAGTTGAAGAAAAATGACGCATCGCTTGACCCACAAGGGTTGTTCGTAATTCACTGACTATATAAGCGCCACGCTTTCTATTAGGGTATGTGTTAACGGGTCTGTATATATACGCGGCTGTAGTGACTTGTTCATCTTATGGGTTGTATGCGTATGAGTGAATTCTGTATTGAATTGAGTGAGTGTGTACTATGGGTTGTATATGTATGAATGAATTGTGTATTGAATTAAGTGAGTGTGTGCTACGTGTCTCGCATACCGGTTAACGTGCGCTATCAATATAATGTATGTAAATCCTCTGCATCAGCCTTCTGTTGTCGCCGTTTCTCTCTTAATGGAGCGAGGGTCACGCGATTTTTTTAAGAGTATGAATTATAGCTATAGTTCTACCCTGGAAGAACTAGCTATGTGATTTGATTTATAGTGCTTCAGAAGAAAAGGAGGAAAGGGGGCGGGTGTAACCGCTTTATTTATATTTTTGAAAGCGACCCGCCATGGTGGCCTAGTTATGGTGCTCGAATGCTGACCCGCAGTTCGCGGGATCGAATCCCGGCCGCGGGGGCCGCATTTTCGATGAAAGCAAGAATGTTTGAGGCCCATGTACTTTGATTTAGGTGCACCCCAGGTGGTCGAAATTTCCGGAGCCCTCCACTACGGCGTCTCTCATAATCATATCGTGGTTTTGGGACGTTAAATCCCAACAATCATTATTATTAAATTATTTTTGGAAGGGTGTTAGGGTGTATGTTGGCTTAAACACCCCATTTCACTTTTGCCATAAAGGTGTAGTTTTCATATTACACCCTTGAAAATTGATGCATAAAGGGTGTAAGTCCGTGAAGAACGCCCATAAGAAGGGTGTAATCCTGCCTGTTACGCCCTTTCCGTGGGTTGTAAGGGTGTGAGTTATAGACACCAAAAAACACCTATATGGGTGTAATATGGTTTACAGTGTGTATATAAATATCGAGTTGTTTTGCAAAGAAAGGAGTCGTCTCCATCCTTGGGAAGTGTGAACAACCACGATGAGGCAAGGCAGCTACGGACAACCTTCCAACCCCTTCAGGAATTGACGGCGGCTACGCAGCCGAGAGAGCTCTGCTCCGGAGTCAAGAGGGAGTGGGGAGAAGGTTGGGAAATTACTCATATTATATGAACATTTCAGTAAAGTTCAGGTTCTCTAGATGATAAGAAACCACACTCCACACTCGGCGCCCGAGACGCACCACCCGAGGTGATATAAACGAAGTGGGAGGAGAAATTAAGTATTGAAGGTAGAAAACAACGCTCCACACTTGGCGCCCAAGACGCACCACCCGAGGTGGTGTAAACGAAGTGGGAGGAATTAAGTGAGAACTGTCGCTATGCGAATAGCGGCGTTGGATTCGCTGGTTGCTTGAAGAATGAGATACGCTGGAGAAGCTTAGAAGAAAATCAAGACAACCTATATTTACAGACTTACAGAAGAATTACAGGCATACGTGGTACAATTATAAATAAAGAAAACAAACGCTGGAAATGAACCATCTGTACGGCGACCCTACGAGATTCGGCGGAGCCGACGGTGCCTAACACCTTAAGCCAGGTTCAGAACCCCAGACGGAACACCGCGGGGCCGCTTCTTATTGCCCTGATGCTCCGCCTTCACATTACTGCCGGCGAATAGTCACCTGTTTGCCCTGTAATTGGGCGGTGCATGCACCGACTTAGCTGATGCGACACGTGCCTAGAGCTAAATGTACGTGTGCAGTTATAAGAAAAGAAACGAAAAACTTCCTTAAGAAAAACAACCCGGGTGGCATGTCAACACATTGCTGAAGGGACACCATCCTCCGGCTACCCTCGGGCCATTTCGCTGCTTCCCCCCCCCCCTTTCGCGCACGACGTGACATGTGGCACCACTTAAAAGCTCGTCACCCCAAATCCCGCTCCAGCGATTCTGCCGAACCGGACTGTAAAGCAAAGTGCGGAAATGGTTACCACGCCGAACGAATGCCGGCGCGCAAACAATTGTCAAAGGTGCCGACCGGGGCACCCGTTGCCCCGCGACGTGGGCCCGCTCCTCGTCGTTCACGCATTCCAGCGTCAAGGGCCCCCTCCGTCTGAGACATCCGATGCACGCCACACATGACAAATGCCTCCGGCGACAGCGCGATGCCCAAAAAGCAGGCCGCTTTGTCTTGTACCTCCTCGGGTGGCGACCGCGAAGCGCGCGAACGGCAAACGGCGGGGCCGAAACGATGCGAAACGTCGCCACCGCCGCGCCGGGGCCTGGAAGCGGCCCATTCACGCGCAGCCGGAAGGCATCGCTGGGCAATCAGGGAGGTCGTTACGACGGCGTTTCCAATCCTTCCAGCCGCCGCCCGCGCGACGCGGGCTCCTTTGTCCTGGGCGCGACAAGAAACCCGATGGGCTCACCCACCTCCGGAGCCTAAGGGGCGACGCACAGGCACTTCGAAGCCTGCGGACAGGGCCCATCCGGTCGCATCTGCTTTGAGCAAAAGCCGCCCAAGGTGCGCCGCGCGCCGGAGGGAACGCAGCACCCCGACTGGCGTGGCCTCCCAAGTTTACCGCACCAAGTAAGCAAAACAACAACCGTGCGCCCGGTTTTGCCGGCGGTCCTACAATTTCTGTCAGGTATGGCACTTTTCCAATGCGACAGTTATGTATGCTGTTGTTTAACAGCCAAACTTTTACTTGCTTCACTTTAAATAACAGAATAGCTCTTGCATGAGTGGATGGATTCTGCGAGCGTCCCCTTAGAGCTATGCGCCAGCAAGATCCTTTTTTTTCCTGCCTAGTGCCTCTTCTACCCGACATAAATTATTCTTGGAATGAGGAGACCTCCCACCCAGGGTAGAAGCGGGACTAGCACGGCGATACCGCTTCGAACAATAAACGTTTAACAGAATACGTTGCTGGGCTAGTTGGTTCATAATCTTCAAAACTGGATAGCGCGAAATCGACCAGGACTACGAAAGAACACAGAAGCACGGGGGGCCCTGAGCTTCTGTGTTTTAGATGCGAAGCAGCTCTTTGACTAGCCTGTGTAACGCTGTCCCTCCGTCCGCACATACGCGAGGCAACGCGCTTCCCTCGGCGCAGGTGTAGGTCACGCCGCAGCTGGGCGTTGACGTCACGCTCCCCTCGCACGCTTCCCTCGCAGGTGCGCGCGTACGTCACTCTCTTCCTCACCCGCCGGAGCGCCGCAGCTGCCGGCTCCAACGCCCGCTCGCTCCCGTGTCTGCGTTTCAAACCACGGCCGGTCTAGAGCGCGCGCCTCCAGACCGGCCGTGTTCAAACAAACGTTTACACCAGTAAACGCTACACCGAGTTTCGCTTCAAACGAATCTTCCAGCGCTCACCGCAGCACCCGCGTTAGCGCCGTTCAACCCGTGACGCCACCCGTGCGCAACGCTGCTGCTTCGCATCCCATCAGGGTTCCCTTCGGGGAGATGGTCCAATTTTTTCGTAGTCCTGGTCGATTTCGCGCTACCCAATTTTGAAAAAAATGTTTATTTAATAGGAGGAGGAAGAAATCCTTCTACTCCTACAGAAACAAAAATACTCCTAAATTGGAAACTTTACCAGTCTCATACTTGGCATAGGTATTACTTTTTGCTTTTCAAGATATGGTAACCTTGGTAACAATTTGTAGCGCAAATAACACGGACACAAAAGAAGACTTCTTTTTGTGTCCGTGCCGAACCTATAGGCCCAAATGCTAGCCACAATTCTGATGGTCACCTTTGTTGTCATGTTATTCATTAAAGCGAAAGCCTAAATTATGTCCTATGAGTAAAAAGGTTCGTTGCTATGTACCTTAGTTTTCTTAACTGAAGTATTTTGAGTCGGTTAAAAGTAACCGTAATGTTCTTTGGGAAAAGTTTCAGAATATTCGTTTAAATTAAAGTGTTGTGGAGTTCTAGGACTGTTTTGAAAATGGTTGTCTTACTATTCGAAAACTATTCGAAGAGTATTCGATTAGTATTCGTATTCGATTAGGTGTCATCACTACTCGATTCGTGTTAGATTCAGTGCGAAAATACACTATTCGCACACGCCTACCCTACCGAGGACGCGTATGGCTCTCGAACATATCAATCAAGCTTTACTTATCAGTCTAGGCACTGTGTCTAAGGCAGGTTTTCAGAAAGTAATTGCGCTACAAAGCATGATTGAAGGTGTTTTATTTACTCCAGAGGAGAGTTCTTTGCCTCGAGCTTCTGTCGAAATTCTTTACGCAATTATTAATTTCCGCGTTGCATTGAAAGCTTCAGCAGCAGTAAATGTTTATAAAACTTTCAACATATCTTTGCTTCGGTACTGTGATGGCGTGTGACAAACGACACGGCTGTAATTAACTTGTGTTGTTTTTTGAGAATGAATTTGTATGATTGGTAGCCTATTCCGGAATCACTAATGCGGGAATGGTACTCTGTAAGTGTCCACTAAGTGGACTAGCTGTCCATTTCAGCACGCTCAGATTGGCTAAATCTTTAGAGCTGGTGAGCGGTCCGGCACCAATAGTGTACGCCGGCTTCAATCTCTATCAAATCACCGATTGCCCCGGGCCACCCTGTGTTCGTTACGTTTGTTTTCTGCGGTTTGCCTACCTCGCTTCGCGCGGCGGCTCGTGAAAAGCGAACGCAAACCTTCTGCTCTCAATGAGTCGCTGAAATCGTTGCAGTCAAGTTCTAAAAGGTTAACACAGCGCGATCCAGCGTCGGGTGACAACGCCAGATTCCCTTTTCTAGGGATAGGAACAAGCCACCGGCCTAGCCAGAGAGGTGGAGGGGGAAAGAGAGGGGTTGTACCTCTCTCCCCCAGGGTATTATGTGACGTCATTGTAGACCTTTACGCGCTGCCTGTTTCAGTTTTGGTTTCGACACATACTTTTTGGTTATTTAAATGTATTGACGGGTCTGTGATCAAACTGAACCACGCTCCTTGTTACAGGACCAGGCCCGTAGCCAGGGGGGGGGGGGCAAGGGGCCCGGGCCCCACCCGAAATTTTGATGGGGGAAGGCTGTTCTCGAGCAGGACTCCCGCAACTACGCTGCGCAAAGAAACTTTCAAGGAAAATTGGATATTTCCGCCGTGGTTACAAACGCGAGATAAAAGCCTCCAGAAATACACTTTCCGCGCACGAAATATAAAACACATGCGAACACGAGCGACCAAGCGACGTCCGTGCGACCTTTGCGACGTCCTGCGTGCGACGTCCTGCGTCGTTGGTGTCTGGGTGTGTGGGTGTGTGAATGTGTCCAGCGGTTGCGCTCTAATTAAGTTTTGAAAATGTTCTACCAACTAGCCCAACAACAAGTTCTTTTAGACCTCTCTCCTCTGAGGGGACGGGCGGCGTTGCGCGAACTTGGTTACGGTCGAGGTTGGGTTCCTTGCACGCGGGCCAGCGGGCCGGCGTTGCACGGACTGTGGCCTCCGAGATGAGCTCCGTGAGCGCACCTTTGCTCAAAAGCGCGTGATCGGAGCTAATCGTGGAGGCCACGCACGGACGAAGCAAAATGTATGACGCGGCGCGACAGCGGGCGCCACTGGTTCAAATTCATTGGCGAAGCCTATCGCAGTGGAAGCAGAGAATGTTGTATTTGTTGAAGATTGGGAGCAGCTTAAGGCCCTGCAGCGAAAAGAAGGAAGAAGGGCAACTCGGGGGCACGCGTTTTCGGCGTTGCAACCGCAGCGGCCCGCAATCTGGAGGCGTCGACGGGTACGGGAAAAGCGGAAAACGTCTGTGACATCGTCGTTTTACGACCTACGCGCCCAGCCCGTGAAAGAACACTGAAACACATGGACCGTCATCCAACACAGGGAAGGCGTTTTCTCCCTCTGCTCTTCAAGTCTGTTGCACGTGCGGGGTGCAGAGAAAACTCTTTCGACTGTGCGTGTGTTTTTGCATATCTACTTTCCTTTTCCCTCTCTACGAGAGCACTGTAAATAGTGTACAAATAAAGCAGTCTTCGTGATGCGTTCAAACCGAGCGGACGTTTTGATCCCCCGTCGTCGTCCAACCCACTAAAGAAAGCTTTGCCTCCCTGCTATTCCGCCACAATGGAGAAGACGCACTGCAGTTCAGCCTGCGTTTTGGCGGGAATATTACGCATGTTCGTACTCTGATGTGTCGTGGGCACTGCGTTTCGTCATTATGAGCACGAAAAAGAAGCGGCAAGGTTCAACCTAATGAGATACTTCAACAAGCTTCCGAAGGTAAGCTTCGCAGATTTGTGCAATTTTCGATAAGCGCAAGAGTATAATCGAACGAGTGGCGACAACATACAGATATACAACTGCATACATTACCTATTTCGAGTTTGCTTCAAGAATTAACAAAGGGTTTAGGTTTTAGACGTATAATTTGATGGGGGTTTGAGCTGCGACGTTGTTCTTTACGAACGGTAATATTTTTTTTAGCATGCAGTACCTGGGCGGTCGTGCGAAGAGGATGAGACCGGTAGCAATCCGAGAGCTGCGGTCGTCCACGACGAGAAAGTCGCTGAATTGCCGTCTTCAGAAAGCCTGACCGCGAAGCTGAATGAACCACCTAATCAAAATGATATTTGAATGTACGTAGGCTGCCCGACCCTTCCCGAAGACACAAAAGAACGTGTCTACACGAGCACGTGGACACCTTGTTCTAGGCACGACTTTGAGGTTTCTGTTTCCAAGGACGGGAAAAGGCGAAAATTCCAGCTGAACTGGCTGCAACGTTTCCACTGGCTCGCCTACTCAGACGTACAAAAAGGCGCCTTGTGCAAGGTCTGCGTCCTTTTTTCTACGAATTCTGGAACAGGAAAAGGTTCTCATGAAATTGCGCGGTGTCTCGTCACTTCACCCTTTACGAAGTGGAAAAATGCACTTGAGGCATTCAAAAACCACGCGAGAACGGAGTACCACAAAGACGCAACGATCACGGCACAGTCATTTCTGGAAGTGACGCATGGAAAAACCGACAACATTTGTCTTCATCTGAACAAGCAAGCATAGATGGAATCAGAAAAAAACAGGTTAATGTTGCAGACAGTCATCGAAACAGTACTGCTTTGTGGCCGTCAAGAAATCGCGCTGAGGGGAGACATAGATTCCGGCAGACTTACGCTGGATGAACCGCCAAAAAACGGAAACTTTAGAGCACTGCTGCGCTACAGGGTGAGGGGGGGGGGGCGATCAGATTCTTGCCGAGCACATAAAAATGTCTGGTGGAAATGCCCTTTACACAAGCCCAACGATCCAAAATGAGTTGATTGCGATAATCAGCAAGCAAATACAAGACGGAATCGTTAAAGCTGTGAACAAGTCTGGATTTTTCTCCGTTCTCGCCGATGGCACAACTGATGGCACTCAAACTGAGCAGTTCTCCCTCTGTGTCGTGGCTGATGTAATCTGTGTCTTGCCCTTTTTTAGCAAGGTCACCGAAAAATTAATTGAAAAGCGATTGATAAAATATTTGAATAAATTTAATATACTTTCACGTGACCAATTTGGATTTAGATCTGGTTACTCTACTGACCTAGCACTTGTATCTCTTACTGACCAATTAAGGAAAGCTATTGATGAGGGTAAATTTGCAGGTTCCATATTCGTAGACTTTTCCAGGGCATTTGACACCATTGACCATGACATTCTTAATAGTAAACTAGACTCAATTGGTATAACTGGTCCTCCTTTACTACTACTACGCGACTACTTACGTGACAGGTATCAGGTTGTTGGTGTATGTAATGCTTATTCTAAACCTAAAATAACTAATTTAGGTGTACCACAGGGGTCAATTTTGGGCCCCTTACTATTTTTACTGTATATTAATGACTTGCCTAATTGCCTTACTTCTTCTAAGTGCATATTATATGCTGATGACACCACAATCATTAATTCTGACGAAGATCTATCACTAGTAATAACCCGGCTTAACAGTGACCTTCATAACTTGCTAGGATGGTGTAAAATTAATAGACTTACCATTAATCCCTCTAAAACTCAATTTCTTGTGTTTTCATCACAAAATAAATCACCACAGTGCATTCCGCCCATGTTCATTGATAACCACCCATTATCAGCTAGTGAAGAATGCGTATACCTAGGCGTAAATATCGACCGTAACTTGAAATTTCAAAACCATGTAACACGTTTAACAAAAAAGTTATCACATGGAATACGCATCCTCATTAGGGCACGTTCATTTTTTTCACGACCGGTACTACTCTCACTTTATTTCGCGTTTGTACACTCCCACATTAATTACTGCATAACCTCCTGGGGTAACACGTACAATACTCACCTAAAACCGCTACAAATCATTCAGAACCGGGCAATTAGATTAATCACGTCAAGTCCACCCACATACAATGCTAAACAGTTACTTCAAGAAAATAACATTCTCGATGTTGCCGCCCTTTTAAAATACAATCTCGCCACTTTTCTTTTCAAACTAATTAATGAAGAAATCTCATTGTCATTAATTCCTTCATCATTTTTACTTAATACTAACCCAACTCGTTTCGCGCAGCATAACAACTTCATTCTGCCCAAAGTGCGAACTAATTATGGCAAACAAACAGTTCACTTTGCAGCCATATCATTGTGGAATACATTACCATTTCTAATAAAAATCCAAAAAACCCATAAATTTCGCCATGAATTGAAAAAGTTCTTGTTATGTGACATTCACTGTTCTGTATAAGGTAACTGGTTTTTCGACTTGTCATCTCACCTGAAACTGTTGTTTTATTTTTTTCTCTTTTCATGTTATTTGCACTTATATTTTTTTTATTATCGATGACACATAGTTTATGACAACATCGTCTTTTTATTGTATCTGTATCTCATTATTATTGAATTTTGTAATATTTCTATTCTTTGCTACTGCTGTTGCCAATCAAATATTTATGTTAATATTGCATAGGAGGTCCCATTTCAGTTTACACTACGGGACCTCCTTCTGTATATCCTTATCTTGTACATTATGTTATGAATGAATAAAATTTGATTTGATTTGATTTGATTGCACCAGACGTAGTAGGCTGGCCTCCTTCATCCCTCTGTGCCGAGTCGCAACTCGCTTGACGAGTCGCGTGGCGATACCCATCTTAGTGATGATCTTGTCGACGGTGACGCCGTTGCTCCTACTGGCTTCGAGCACCATGCCTGGGACACGGAGCTTAGAGACTTTCGGAATGACGATGCCGTCTCTGGTTCGGAGCACGATCTTCTCCGAGTCTTCAGTGGCTATCTTCCTATATCGCCCGGGTGGTGGGACGATCAGGAGTTCGGACTTCTGTGGCAAGCATCGGAGACCAGTGCCATCCAGCTCATCTTCTATTGTGTTCACTGCTTCTTGTAGCGTTTCTTCGATGTACCCGTCGCTGCCGCCGGCAACCCATAGCGTGATGTCGTCCGCGTAGATCGTGCAACGGACGTGCGGGACTCGCGCGTTTAGTCGTTCCGCAACTCCTATCATGACCAGGTTGAAGAGCAGCGGCGATATCACGGAGCCCTGCGGTGTGCCGACGCTTCCGAGGGTCTTTTCTTCTAGTTGTAGGTTATTCGCTTGTATTTTTACCGTTCGGTTAGACAGAAAGTCCCTTATGTAGTTGTAGGATCTTCGTCCAAGTCCTAGCCGTGAGGCTTGCGACAGGATTGCCGAGTGGCGTACCTTGTCGAAAGCACTCTGCAGGTCTAGGCCGAGAACTGCTCTATTGCCGTGAGTGGGAGCTGATAGTTCCAGGATTTCATGCTGGAGTTGTATCATGACGTCTTGGGTACTGAGCTTCTCTCGAAAGCCGATCATTGCGTCCGGGTAGAGGCCCTTGTCTTCGAGGTAGTGGTTCCACCTGTTACGCATGATGTGTTCCATCACTTTTCCGACGCAGGACGTCAGGGAGATGGGCCGTAGATTTTCAATGTTGGGTGGCTTGCCGGGCTTCGGTATGAGGACCGTGCGAGCCGTCTTCCATTGTTTCGGTAGTTTGCCTTCTCTCCAGCATTGGTTGAAGTATCTTGTGAGTGCTGCGATCGCCCCATCGTTGAGGTTACGCAGCGCCCGGTTGTGAAGCCGGTCTGGTCCTGACGCCGACTTGCAGTTGAGCTCTTGTAGTACCGCTCGGACTTCCCATTGCCTACGTAGGCGTGTTCCACTACTGGAAAGTACAGGAGCGCGACCGGATAAATGCGGCCATCAGAAGGACATACAAGGCTGCGCTCGGCTTATTCAACTGCACGAGCACAGCCAAGCTGCTCGAGCTGGGGGTGCACAACACCCTCGAAGAAATCGCAGAAGCGCAAAGAACATCTCAGCGCGAGAGACTCCAAACCACATGAACGGGACGAAGCATCCTGGCCAGACTAGGCCAAGGCACGAACACTACTAACAACGAAGCGAAGAGACATCACGCCCTCCCGGAAAGGGCCCTCCGCCGACTGGTGGTGGCGCCCCTACCAAAGAACATGCACCCGGAGCACAGCCAAGGCCGACGAGACGCACGAGCCAAGGCCCCCACCGAAGCACATGCCAACGATAACGGCGCCTTATACGTGGATGCCGCTAAATACAAAGACAAAGAAGACACATACGTGGCCGTAGCAATACGCGCCACAACGGGCGAAATCTACAGTGCTTGCAGCGTCCGTGCGAAGCAAGCGCATCAGGCGGAAGAAGCCGCCATTGCGCTGGCCCTCGCCGACAACAAGTGTACAACGATCCTGAGCGACTCCCGCACAGCGGTCCGGAACTACGGCAGAAATAATGTGTGTGCCAGTGCGGTGCGCGTGGTGAAGTGCAGTGACAGACAGTGCACCGACGGACTGCGGACTCGTCTCCGATGGTTCCCGGCGCATCAAGGCTGCTCCTTCGGGAGCAACTCCCCAAACCGCAATGAGACGGCGAACGCGCTGCGCGAGGTCTTACTCGCCGCGTGGTGGCACCAGCGTCCCTCGTCTTAGCGGAGGGAGTAGCCACCGACGATGAAGACGACGAAGCCGAACTGGTAACGAGCTACGCGGATGTGCTGGAATGGTACCGGAGCGCACGCCGCTCCATGCCGGACCCACACCCGCAGCTCACCAGAGAACAGGCGGTACTCTACAGACAGCTGCAAACGAACTCGGTGCTCACGCCTGCGCTCGCGCGCTTCATGTGCCCCGACGTCTACGAGAGTGCAAAGTGTAGTGTGTGTAACAGTGCGACCGCCACGTTAACTCACGTGTTGTGGGATTGTAAACTGAATCCAGAAGAGGCAGCGGCCTACCCAGGCAGACTGCCAACGGACATTGCCAGTGCCGTAACGGCTCAGGACTTAGGGCAACAGCTACAGGCGGTCCAGCGGATCGAGACAGCTCTCGCTCGACAAACGCGCAGGGACGCACCTGACGGGACCCAGGGGCGACAGCCTCGTGGAGAACGTTGGGTTCCCCGGCGTAAGCGTCGAGACGCAACTTGATGACTGCATATAGTCGGGTAGCAAGAGGGCCCTGCGTGGCACCCTGCTACCTCCGCCGGTGCTTTAATAAAGTTCACTTCTCTCTCTCTCTCCCCCTCTGTGTACGGTATGTGGAGCATGAAACGATGAACATTAAAGAAGATTTTCTTACTTTTGTGCCAGTTCCAGATCTCCGAGGATCAGGTCTGGTGGAAACGTTAAAAAGCGAGCTTGTTCGCCTCGATTTAGACCTTGATTGTATGAGAGGTCAAGGCTACAATGGAGCCGCTGTCATGAGTGGTTCATTTCGTGGAGTTCAGGCTCTCATTCACGAAGCGTATCCTTTGGCAGTGTATACGCACTGCTCTTCGCATTCGCTAAACCTTTGCTTGAACGATGCATCGAAGGTGAGCGATATCCTAAACGCTTTCGCAACGATTAGCGAAATTTGCTCTTATTTCAGAAGCTCCTCAAGAAGAACCGATGTTCTCAAGAAGCACCTCGAGTCTTCGTCGTGCTCGTTTTCACGCCTTCATAAATATTGCGAGAACAGGTGGGTTGAGCGCCACGAAGCCGTAACTCTCTTCAGTGAAGCGTTACCTGACGTCGTCGAGTCGCTGGAAGAACTCATGGAGAGCGAAACTGGGAGAAATGCGACTGCTTCCGCACTTCACAGTCGTCTGCGCAGCTTCAACTTTCTCGTCTCTCTCGCAGTGAGCAAAAGGTTTCTCAGTCTAACGCTTCGTCTGTCTCAGTACCTGCAAGGCAATTTCGTGGACATCAGCGTCGTCCTCGAGCATATAGACTTGGTGCTGAAAGAGCTCGGCAACATCAGAGAAGATGCTCATGACCAGTTCAAGGAGATTTTTAATCATGTGAAGGAGCGGCGAAAGGATTCGGTGTTCAGCCAGAGATTCCAAGAAAAGTCGGTTCTCAGAAGTACAGAGAGAACCACGATTCCCCTTCTCCTGAATAATATTACAGACGTGCATGCTTCATTCCGTATTTGGACGGTCTGCGTGCTGCATTGACCGAGCGCTTCACCGGTCACAGAGCGACGTTGTACAGTCTTCAACTCGTGCTCCCGAATTACGCCGCTCACAGCAGCTTTGAGTCGCTACAGCCGGCAGTAGAGTTCTACATGGCGGACTTGGAACCGAAAAATCTCAGAGTGATCAAATGAGAGTGGGAGATATGGAAGCAAAAATGGCAAGCAACACCTCCGGAAGAGATGCCGAGATATGCGACTCAGGCCCTCAAGCACTGTAACACCAACCTGTTTCCTAACATCAGCACTCTGCTCAAGATACTTGCCACACTTCCTGTCACCACAGCTGCAGCTGAGAGAATTAAGCTTTTCGACGCTGAAGCGCCTCAAAACCTACCTTCGCAACAGCTCTGTTGAGGAACGGTTGAATGGGTTGGCTCTGATGTCACTCTACAGAGAGTCCGTTGACGTGAGCAACGTAATCGCAACGTTTACGAATAAGGCACGGAGACTTGTCTTTTAGGCTTCCGTACTTAAGGAGCCAGTACGGAGAACTTTGAAGCAAACAGACGCACAGCGCCACGGACTTGTGGTACCTGTCGAGATCACTGCCGACCGTTCCACGCCAGACGCCGGGTTAAGCTACTCTTGAGTGTGCCACAATAAAACGAACATTTCTATTCTCCGTCTTTTAAATGTTGGCTCTGAGTTTTTTTTCATGCAATTATTCAGACGAATTGTCCGCATAAAATATTACACTACTATGAAGATTCATCTCAAAACTAAAAATTTGAAACTACCAATAAATAGTATTTGGAAGGTCAGATAACTTACATACTGCCATTTTTACCAAAAATATATATTGAAAATATGTGTTTTCTCAAATAGTCAAGAGCTTCACCAAGTGCCCCCCCCCCCCCGAAAAAAATTCCTGGCTACGGGCCTGTACAGGACTATCAATACTGTTTGAACACAGCCATAACCTCATGGTAAAAAATACGCCTCAGTTCGAGGCAGAAGCCAACGTTTCTGTTTGCATCGATATCGGCGTGCTGTACAGGGGTATGCACGCGTCGAGTGAACAACAAATAACCGTTTTGCACTGACCTCCGTAGGAGCAGCCCTACTGGTGCGTCGGGCAGCGTGGCGTGGACCTTGAGCTCGCCAGGTCTGAGGACGGGGTCGCAAGCACAGTGGCACAGCCGAATGCGAAGCCGGATTTTCTGGCTGACAGCCTATAGAACAACATCTTTCACGAGCTGCGTTTGTTTTTCATCTGCACGCCCCCACGAGCGTCACGTGGTTGCTATCACGTGATTGCGCGCCCTCGATTACAGTTACGGTGATACAGTAACTCTACCATAATGTCCCCGCTGCTTGATATGGTGTACTAATACATATATATATAATAATGACATTTGTTTTAAACAAAAAGGGTGAGGTGCGGCAGATAAAGAAGCAAGACGTAATATTGGTGCAACATATAAAAAAATATTAAGGAAAGAAAATTCGGCAGGTGTTACAGTCTTGCAGCACAAGACCGCGAAAGCCTGGCTGCCCTCATGTAAGACAAATGAGCCGTAACGATCGAGTACATATGTTTGGCATTAAATCGACCCTTTGAACGCCTCATGCGAGCGCTTTTGTCTTTGTTCTTTCATGAGGTGTGCAGACTTTTGTTCGGCATCCGCAACTCGAGATTTCTTTGTCTTCGACATCGTTTTCGTGCACACGCAGCAGCCGTAGCTTCTTTTGGAGTGGCGTCGCAGCCTCTCATGCTGTGGACGCTCCATCGCGATCGATTCCCTGCCGCCGCAGCTGTTCCGAATGTGACGTCAATGCGCCGTGCGCACGCACCCACTTTTCTGCACACTTTAGCTTATTAGTCCGCGAAGTAATTGGCCGTTGTAAGTTCTCTTAGGGTACCTCGCACCGTTAGAGTTGCGAGGCATTGGCGTAATCAGAGATGGTGGGGAGTATCAACCTCCCCCCTTCCGCCGAAAAAAAAAAAATTCTTTCAAATTTGCATGTGCATATATACACGCACACATACAAACGGACGCACGAATGTACTTAAGGTATAGTAGAACCCCCTTTCTCCCAGACAAAAATGTCTGGGTACGCCCCTGTTGCGAAATACCCACTACACGTCTGAGAGGCAATACGCGCACTTCGTTGATGCGGTCGCTGATCATGATGGAGAACAATGATGACGATGATGACGGCGAATTCACATAGTGTGAGGCCTGGTGCAATTCTACGCTTTTGTCACGCACTTTTACGTTTGACTCCTTGCCCGGTATGGCGATTGTATCGGGTCTTTTTCCAAAGCAGTTTGAAGCAATGTCGTGGCTCTGTGCTACAGAATGCTGCACTGCTTCGGTTTGAATTCGGCACAAATCCTGCTTTTTATTACTTGCTCCCATCGAGATTTTCCGGGACGGCGCGGATTTCGCTCGCCTCCACGCGAGGTCACCTTTAACATAGATGCCTAAGGCTTTCTTCGCCTTATGTTGATGGATGCAGTGATGATGGATGCAGACGTGATTATAGCGGATGCAGTGCCTGCGTAAGCGGCACAGACTCACCGCAATTTCAGCGGGACATTCACGTGAATGCATAAAGTGTTGAGAAGAGGAATAGTTCCCATGTAACAAAGAAGAAATAAGGCCCTGCAAATACTTCTAAACAAAACAGCCTCTTATTTGCTCATTTTCATGAGTGTTACGGGTGATCTGGACGCTGCTTGCGTTTTCAAATCTCTTTTAATCCTTCTCTTTACGGCGCATGTGCACAACATTATAACGCACAATAATTGGGCAGTGCCTCTGAAAGACTACAATTATGATGACAAAAAAAGAAAAAGAAAACGAAAGCACGCCGTACCGTAGAACTCCCGAATGATTTGGACGCGATAGCGTTAATTATTCTTGTCCGCGATAGCGTTAAACAGCTCGTTTCGCAGAAATTCCGCTGTAGGTGTCGGCGTCGCTGTCGTTGGTTGTGAGCGAAAATTCGAGGTAGATGGAAATAAAGAAATAACACAAAAATCTACGGTTCGAGTGGGAATCGAACCAAGGATTTCTGCGTGGCAAGCATGTGTTCTACCACAGAGCCAAACACTTTTTTTTTGCTGTTTTACAGGGAAGGAAACCGTTGCACTTAGACTGACATTTGAAAAATTATTAATCAGGCATATTTACACACAAATCAAACACAGGAAAGCAGTCTAGAGCGTCACTAGAACGTGCATATATCCAGCATACTGCATAGTTGTTCCTGGAAGATGTGTTTTGTTGTTCGCAGAGGTTCAGCATTTCTGTCAATGAGTTGCTCTCCAGAGAGTGTGCAGACCAAGAAGAAATATTAGGTCACATGGTAATGTCCTGTCCTTTATCACATCAAGGTACCTAATGTTCTCCGGGTTGATTTCAGTCTTTTATCAGTGTTCGCTGTAGAACATACCAAAAGAACACTGCATCAAAACAATCAATAAAACAATGATCAATAGCGTCAGGCTTTTTGCCCAATCTACAATTTACTTCCCAGGGAACAAAGAATCGTGTAGTCCTTTGCCATTTCTTCACATGAAGAGTACCTGTGTGCATCTTAAAGGGACACTAAAGGCAAATAACAATTTATGTCAGAGTGAAAGCTCAATGTATGAGAACTTCTAAAACGGCAATATTATAAACAGCAGTGCCCTACTTACAGAGAAATTAAGCTAAATGTATCACATGATGAGCGCCACGAGTGGGACATTTTCGAAGTGATCCCGATTACGTATGAGAGTCTGCCTACAATAAATCACTATTAATCAAACTAGCAGCAATAAAAAATGAACCTCCCGTGCATCAAAAGACGTAATAAAATGCTGTTTGTTCGTTTTCGTTTCATTCATAAAAAAAAGAACCTCTGTGGCGTTGCCATGGGGAACGGCGCGCGTGGTTCAAAGGTTCCGTTTTCGCCGAACTGCGCTTCGCCCGGCGCCCTGCTTCGCTCACGCGGCCGCGTCTCAGTGGTAGTTTCGGGATTGCGTACTGCCGCGTGTGTTTTGCGCGCTCGTGAAAGTTGCTCTGACAGAAAGTTCGACAAAATGCCGCATGCAACGACGCCGGCACTACGAGCCCTCAGCAGCATACCGCGTTCATCGGGGCTCAAGTCGCTGAAATGGAGCCCAGCGTCGCGAGCGAATGTCTCGTTGTCAAGTTCTCCGTCCACATCCATTGCGGCGAATGCGGCAAGCTTCGATGGCTTCGATGTCCGTTATTGCTGCTGTGGGTCCCGCTACTTTCGCTCTGCTGCTACTAGTGTCGGCGGCCGCGCAGTAAAGCCGGGCAACGTTGGGCATGTCAGCAGTGAGGTATGAAAGTCTGATTTCAGGCGGGTGATTTGAAGTGCGCTAACGCAATGCGGACCACTAAAACGTGATTTTATTTCAAAATAAGCACTCCCTTGGCATAAAAGTAGCACTACGAGATTTCTGGACCGCTATTTCAACAATCAACGTCGACTTAATATTTGCCTTTAGTGTCCCTTTAAAAAAGATGGTTGATCCCTCCGTCATAGGAATCGGAATAACACGAAAGTAAAGCGTGCCCTTACAAAAGTAACTGAATGTTTACTGTACATTGATATAAGAGAGTTTGTACAATGTATATTGATGTCTGGCAGCTATAGCACCGTTTAACGTGGATGCACCCACGTTGATACATCTGTAGTAGTTAACGGTGAAAGCCTAATCAGAGAACTAGGTGTGACAGCCAGAAGAGCGCCGCATATTGGACGCAGAACTTGGTCGCCATCCCGCGGCATGTTCAAATATGATTGAACACAACGGCCGGACTAGAGGGAAATGCAAAGCGCGTCGTGCAGCCCCGGTAGCCCGGCTGCGATTTTTCAAGGGGCGAGTGCGTGAGCGGGGAACTCGGAGTTACAGCCAGGTGAGGCAGGCGTGCGTCGCAGAGCTATGAGCGAGGCCGACGCTTTTACGACGCTTGGCTAAGGTCGCCACCTCGCGGCGCGTTAAGGCATTGACAAAATTGAACGTCTATTGAAAACGCGCCGAATGGGACGGACGTGTAACGCCTTGCAGGTGCTAATCGCGGAGGCCACAGTAATGACGAATTACCTTACCGCTCCCAGAGGGCAACACCACCCCGCCGACCGGGAGAGTGGTAGATATAAAAGGCGCGTTTGTAAAGACTCTAGGGGCTGTGACCGTGGCGCAGCGTAAAAAGGGAGAGGGATCGACAGAAAAAAAGGGAGTAAATAGCGTTTCTTCTTGTGCTTGTTTGTTTCTCATCAAAAGCAGGCAATAAAGAAAAAGAAAAGACCGTGGGGCAGTGGATAGTGTGCCCGGCATCTGTTGGTGTGGACCGAGCGGTCGTGGGTTCGATGCCCGTTGACGGAACTTTTTCTTTGTCATCTGATCGTGCAAAGTTTTTCGACGTCATTTCCATGACGGAAATACATCACTGAAGTCTTGGTGGACCCCGGCATAAAACACTTTCGTGTTGAAAAGAAACTCTCTGTTTCCGGGGACACGCGTATTTTTTGAACTCGAGTTAATACATCAGAGAACTGACGACTTTCAAACGTAGCCCTATATAGTGGGATAGGAAAGCACACATCAATAACATTCTTCACCAACTTCTTTTAGCTTGCGCTAAATAAATAGGTTGTTGAAAATCTTGTTTGCAGGAATAGTACGGCATCAACAATTCCTTTTGAAGCCTATACAGCGAACAATTTTCCACAAATGATGACACAATAAGAGATGATAAATGAAGTGAGAGACGACTTTGAATCATCTCTCGTAGAAACGGATGTGTCACATTGCGAAAGTAAATAAAACGCGCGACTAATTGCCATATAAACAATTGTGCAAGGCCAATATCACCCTTTTCAAGCGGAAGGAACAAGTTATCTCGTCTCATTGGTTCCCAAGTGAAGCGCCAGACGAAGCGGGCGAATATTCTGCGAAATAACTGAATACTTTTTCTGGCGCAAATGAAGGACGTGAAGCACGTAAATTAGTTTGGCAGACAAAAATACACCTTTGCCCTTGCAAATATGGACAGATCTCTTCCACCACAAGCCTAAGGTGCATGACGAAGTTTTATGCCACAATCAGACCAATGTGCGTTACTGTTGCAGAATTAATCAAGGGGAACGCCAAGATAACTAGATCTATCTATCTATCTATCTATCTATCTATCTATCTATCTATCTATCTATCTATCTATCTATCTATCTATCTATCTATCTATCTATCTATCTATCTATCTATCTATCTATCTATCCATCCATCCATCCATCCATCCATCCATCCATCCATCCATCCATCCATCCATCCATCCATCCATCTATCTATCTATCTATCTATCTATCTATCTATCTATCTATCTATCTATCTATCTATCTATCTATCTATCTATCTATCTATCTATCTATCTATCTATCTATCTATCTATCTATCTATCTATCAACGTCTACGCCTTGTCGCTACCAAAATTTTCATATCATGACATGAGTGTATGACGAACTTGAATGACGCGTCATGGCTTTAAATACATGACATGTAGGTATGACACACTAACAAGTTGCTATCGTGATCGTTTCATTACATCGCTATACTTATTCGCCAGAATGTGTATAGCATGATGTGCGTGTACGACAAACTCAAGTTACAGAAGCAAGGTGTGTGACCGGGCTAGTTGGCATTCCATGTCCGCCAGTGGCGTAGGCAGAAATTTGTTTCGGGGGGGGGGGGGGGGGGGGGAGAATGAGATGTAAAGGAGAGTTGGAAAAAGGGAAAAAGAGGACAGGAACACGTGCACCCTGCATGCGCCGCGACGAATGTGACGTCACGGCTAGCGCTCGCGTGCATCCACACCGCGCTGACAATCCACCCAAAAATACAGCGAACTGTTCAAGATTACGTGAAATAAACCCTGTTTATCGAAAGAGAGAGAGAGAGAAACATTTTATTAAAAATATATAAACCAAGCATGTGGGAGGGAACCGTCGTCCGGGGTCCCTATGATGATCTCAGCGACGACACGGGCCCGTTCAACCAAGGCCTGGCGGACCTCGGGAGGCCCGTCGCAGAGGGCATCGCCCCGCAGCTCTTTGGTGCGGAAGGGGCACAGGATGACCGGAAGGTGAGGGAATAATATTGCGGCCCGCTCCACCATGACATGGAACGCCGTTGGGGAGCTGCCACAGCCCGGGCAAGAGTGCGTAGCGGTCAGTGTAGAATTTACATGCATGGAGATGAGGTTGGGGAAAACACTCGTTTTGAAGTTAGCGGAGTGCCACCTCTTCCTCTCGTGAGAACGAAGGTGGTGGCGGGTACATGGTTTGTCTAGCTATGGTGTAGTATGTTAATATGTCTCGTTATGTGACTGGAGGGCCCACTTGAGCTGGACTCTCGGCCCCGCCATTCGGGCAGCTCGGTGGGCAATTTCTCGAGCGATCGCGTGAGCGTGGTCATTACCCGGCAGTGAGGCATGGCCAGGAGTCCAGGGCAAGTGGATACGCGTGGGCTGGATGTGTCTATGTTTGATGACTTGTGTAGGATGCAGTGAGCCGCCTTGGGGAAGCCGCGTCCCTTCAAAAATGCTCGGCATGCTTGCTGGGAATCGGAACAGCCGCATCTTCCGAGCAGAATTTCGATGTTTTCGTGAGTAATACCAATGTTCGTTCAGTAATGAAAACAAGCAGATACCCAATAAAACTGGCCGATGGCCGATCACCGGCAATATGCGGGAGATCGCTGCAGGCCAATAAAGTCGGCATGATGAGCTTGGGTAGCAAAAAGGCCAATCTGTGTTGCCGACCTCGTTGGCGCTAGCTCGGCCGCGAATGCTGGCTCGGATGCTTTGGACGGTGTAATGCCGAGTTCAAGAGCTTTGGCTGGCCAGAGACGTCAGCTTCGAGCTGGCCCTACGCTGTTGGCCGGTGAATGACGCTCCGCGCGCGCGCGCCTGCAGTTCAGCCGCCATCCTCCTCCACCTTTATAAAAGACCCTTGCGTCTTTCGCTTTTCCTTTCCTCCTCTTTCTCTCAGAGTGAAACCCGGAAAAAGACCGCAAGTAGGAGAGTGGCGCTTTAGCCTCGCAGGTCACGTGGGAGACCGGCAAGGCCCTTTTGGCGGGAAGAAGTTCTGTGGTGGTCGTTGCATCTACGCTTTCTTTGTTCCGCGCTGTCAACTTGTGCGCTGCCAAGTTTCCGCGCTGCCAACTTTTCCCACCTACGGGCCCCCACATCTACACGTAAGTCGTGCGTCTTGTTTACACTATTCGCGCCTATATTTTTAACAGTTAATTTCGAGGCCTAGACCGTTGAGGCTTTGTTCCTTTAGAGAGTTCGTCTGCGATTTTCGATCTCTTCATCCGACATGTTGAACTGCCTGTCACATATTTCGAGACTGAATGAAATCTATTCTGAGCATGTGGAAGTAGCTTTTTTTTTTTTTTTGAAGCACCGCTGTTTTGGGGCATTGCCCATCGTGTGCGCGCTGTAGTACGCTGCAGTTGTGCATTGTGCGCCGCTCTCGTCAACAGGTTCAATGCGACGCCTCTTTTTCGGCTAGAAAATGCGAGGCTGCGTGCGCGATGCGTATTGAGTTAATTACCACACCAATGCTCAAATACTATACACCGCACAATTACATATGCTGTCATCGCGTTATGCGTGCTGCACGCGTCTTATAGTTTTCTTTGAGTGAACAATTGCATCAGGCAATTCGAAACAACCGAGAATAAGATCAACTTAATTTTCTGTTTTTGTCAATGCATTACTCGTAGCAGGGGCCGCTGGTAAATTCCTTGATAATACTAATTTTGTATTAATTATAGGGGTATATATCGTAGTTCTGGCGCGGCTCGGCGCGTTAAAACATAAGCCACGTTCAGCCATTGTTTCATCGAAGTGCCGCGTTGTCTAATTTCACACGCGTTGTCTAATTCCACAGTTGCGTTTACACGTCTCCGGGCTTTCTCAACACGCTGGGCTATTTCGAGTGCGCGCGATCTCGCCGCCACGCGTGGATGCTGCGAGTGCGCTAGGCGGGAACGTATATGTTTGCCGCGCCAACGACGCTTGCCATGCAGTTGGACAGCTCTCGAGCAGGCGACTCTTTCCCGATGGAAAACTTGCGCCTGTGGTGAAATTAAAAATATGCAACGACTATTTTACTCGCTCAGTTCAGAAAACACTTCGTTAAATTGGGTTATGGCGGCCAAGTTAGTTTCATTAATAAGGTAGATGACAACGTACCGGAACAAGTAAACATTTCGTTCGATCGAGCTTTTCTTTGAGCACGCACTTCGAGCATTCTGCAGTGTTATGTCATCAATTACGGTTGTTACTGTAGTGTTTGTCTTGAGAAATCATGTATTTGTAGAAACTTGCTAATTCCAATGTGTAAATGAATACTGGGATACAAAAACAGGTATAAGTGTCAATTTCTGAAACTGGCGTAATATGTTTTCATTTCAGATGTCAGAGCAGCGTCACTGCAGAAGCAGCTAAGCGACCTGGCGCAACAGTATTCTGGTAATAATGAAATTATGCAGTTCGGCAACGAAAAAATTTTAAATGCTGTAATAAGAATCTTACTGTCATCAATTCCATTTTATGTATGACTTACCACTATACCTCCAGTGTTCCGCAACAAAGTCTTCGACAATCATGCTAGGATTTTGAGTGAACTGGCCACGCTATGAAGGGTTACGGGCACAAAGTCAACCGTAGCCCCAGTGCTTTCAGAAGACTGTCCTCGACTGCCAGCTGAAGATGCTGAAGCGCTGCTGCAACATGAAGAATATCTCAATTCTCCAGAAAATTCCGAGAAGCTTGTCAGTTATGCATGACCTGCTTTTCTTGACTTTTGTGAGCTTTAGCGTGCATAGCACATAGCCAGAATGTTCATATTACTAGAAATGCATCGCAACAAAATGAAGTTGATTGAGCAGAGCTATCAGTAACTAATGAACCCTGTTCAGTTTTCCTGTCAGGAACATCATCTTATCGAGTTTTGGGGTAATCACAGGTGAGTACACGTGAAAAAAATAGAATACAGTTGATATATTTTTTTACAGTACTGCGCACGTGTTGGCTGGCCAATCAGTCAGCGCCTCTTGCCAGCTAGTCCCATCCTGCCATCATCACAGTCCCTGGCACGATTAATTCTCTGCAAACTTAATGGAGATGGGATGAACGTGTGCCACTGGCCTGCGTCCTTTTTATTCTCCTTTTTACCATGTGTTGGTCTAGTGCACATGTAGAGGAAATAAATATTTAATTTTATTATTCATTATAATAAAAAAATAATTTATAAATAAAAACGACGCACACAGGTTCACTTGCACGTTGCTGGATCGCCTTCTCCAGTGAGCGGGAAGCTTCTGCTGAGTTAATTGCGATGAGGTCGTAAACACAGTTTGTAGAGTATGCCATGAGAAGTAAATCCTGAAGTTGTGCTATCATGGATTTATGTTGGGATTTATACTAGCATGTGCCTGCTAAGTTCCTTTATCCGAAAATTTTATTCATGTTGTAGTGTATATTTCGCTCTGCAATTCTGCAATTGTTAAGTTGCCAGTTTTACATTTATTCCCTTCCCATCTGTAATGATCTAGGTACCTTGAGGATATCAAATAAATAAGAGGGCAGTGTCATGCGCCTGCGAGAAGGTCCTTGCACTTTGTGCGCATGTGCTACTCTTGCTGATGTCGTTGCTTTGCATCATTGTTCACATTCAAGGTCTTTACTGGCGGCCAAATTGACGCTGACGCGATACTGTCAAATAATAGGAGAACTGTCTGTAAGCTCTTTTATGGCAGAACACATTCACAGCGTACAATTTGACTTTGTTGCGTTCTCGGCACTGTTCACCATATATTGCATTTGCAAACCAACGAGCCCAATTTTGTACCCTCATCATGCCAATTTATAACACCTGTCTACAATTTATGCAGGTGGACTACCACTCCAGATTTGGAGGGACAGACGTACAGGATTCTGTGCACAGCCTGCTGAGGCATGTCATCACGAAACAGCTGGCTTATGCAGTGCAGCTGGAAAGGCTCAATGGGAAAAGGCAACCCTTCGAGAAATCGCACAACATTGTTACTATGATACTAGGTAAGAAATCATTAGCTCTCCTCCTGTAGTAACAATAGACTTGTAACGTTTACGTATTTGTCCTAAGTAACTCATCACTTAGGCCTGAGCATTCAACTTAAAACTTGACGATATATAAAGTGTCAGAGAATGATTTTACAAACTTTCTAATGATACACAGGCGCGTACTGTGTAAACAAGCCAGTAGCATACGATCCTGCTAGGTTTACCTATTTACCAATGTGTGCAATCATCCATAGTAAACGATGAACCTTCCTGTTATATGCACCCACAACAATAAATGTTATTTCCGTCCTACGGGCCCTCACATTTTCTGCGGCAAGTTCGAATGGCCTCTATAGCATGTATATCAAAGCTTATTGTTTCCAGTAGCTTACATTTTTTTTGTTTTGATTTTTGTTACAGCACGTGTACGGGGCACATATCAGGAGACGTCATTCAAGAGCGTTGGACAGGTTGTGAAAAAGTGGCTCTCTGGAGCAAGTGAACGGGAGGGAGGCCGCAGCGAAAGACGAAACCACAGCCAAAAAAATTAGTTTGTTCTCTTGTTTTCTTTTTTTCTAGTCATAAATTTGCAACTCCTTCATGTATTCACTTCTTGGAGCCAATTTTCTTCAGTTTTGTTATAGTTTACATTCATTTATTTAGTGATAGGCAAGAAAATTTTGGCAATTTGTTAAATGGCTGCATATTCCTTATCTTAATGGGAGTTTCTAAATATTTATTTATACATTCAATAATTGCTTTATCTTGTTTTTTTTTTTCAATTTTACTGTTTCCTCTTCAAGCACAATCAATAAACTGAAAAAAAGAAATCCACTCTTGTAGTAATTTTTCTGCAAAGCGCTCACTTTATAGTGCGCTTTAAGACACGCACATGCATGTAACAAAGATACTAGGTGTTTCTTCTTCTCATATCAATTTTGCATAAAATTTGTGTGCAGATGTACCAATGTATAGTCTGCCTCTGCTGCCTTATTATTGCGCTATAACATGTATAAATTACTATCTCATGAAAAATACAAGTGTAGCAGTAGATTGCTTAAAACCTTTTTAATTATTGACTTCAGGTGACGTCTTAAATGGTCGTGTTTGAACCTCTCGACCGACATATCAAAAGAAAAAAAAAACGGCAGAACGTGGAAGATGGAAGCTCGCGATGAAAAAAAATCCGTAAACAGGGGGTGGGTGCTCGAGCCGACGTTTCGACGAGTGGACTTAATATACATATTTAGGATAAGTCGCTAGTTGAGAACCATTTATTTTTAAAAAGTCGCGTTGTCTATTTGAATAGCTTCAGTGCATGTTGAATAGCCGGCATTAATTCCCGTCAGCATGCACGAACTATTTGATAGTTACTCAACCACAGAAACAGTTTCGAGACGTGCGAAGTCAATGTCGGCAAAATGAGTCTTAATTGCTCTCCTCTAGTAATACATATGTTCCCAGTGAAGCTACAACTATATGAAGCCAATGCATTTTCGCCGCACACTTAAACACATCTCAAAACTGCAGTTTATAAAATTGGTTACAACTAAATGCCATATGTCGGTTCATGAAAAAATTCGTAAACAGGGGGTGGGTGCTCGAGCCGACGTTTCGACGAGTGGACTTGTCTTCTTCAAGGCTGGAGTTCCAGCCTTGCATTATGTTCAGCCAGTTGAAGAAGCGGATTCAGTGCATGTGAGTATAAATCATAGCCTAGATATAATACTGAAAAAAGAATGTTGGCCGTGAAAAAGCCATGCAATGACCGTTGGGCTAAGGTCACTGGCCCGAGCGTGGGCCAAGCGCAGCCACAATAAAGTCGCTGGCAGCCATGACCTTGGCCCGACGCTGACTGCCGACTACGTGCCGGTGGTCGGCAAACTGGTTGGCCACTTACAAAAACGAAGCCCGGCCCCATCCCGGTGGCCGCGATCGGGCCACCGCCTTCGTACCTGGCCATGCGCGTCGGCCCGCTTTCCCGCCGAGCTCATTTTTTTTTTTTGCTTGGGTAATGAAGCCAAGGGAGGTATAGGGAACGTTACTTGTACTCTTAAGTGTATCGCGGCAATTGTGATACAGATGAGAAGCAAGTAAAGTGGACGAAAAGACAACTTGCCACTTTCTTCACGTTTATATCCCCATTATTACAAATAACGCCCCCCATACTTTCCTTGGCATTATTGTCTGTCAGTTCTCATTAATATTGTGTCTAACAAAGAAAAACGAGCCCTTAAAAGTAAACTGTAAAATGGTGCGTGACGACGAGGTTCCGATGGCGCACATGTATGATTACTGTCGCGCCGTCACTAGTGTAAAATGACCCCTGACAGCCAAACTTTATGCTTTATGTGACCTTTATGCTTTAATTAGTAGGTAAGTGTCTGACAATCCAGAAATTGAATGTTAAATGCTCTATCGCATCGGGAAATTAATGCCAGCGTCGTTAATTATGACTAATTATGGCATCAATTCAAGATTCTCGCCTAAAATCATTAGATCTAGCACCCCGCCGCGGCTAAGTGGCATAAACCACGCGCGCTCAAACTTCGGTGACGTTGAGAGCGCAGTTTTTAATCGGGCTCCCGTGTGCTGGAAATAATGAACCAACGTGGGTGCTGTGGTAGCAGACACGTTATCATGCCGGAATTTCTGTGTTCTATGAAACGCCACGCAACGCATCCGCCTTCCAAGCGTCCAATTAGACTCTCAAAAGTGTGCCCTCCCCCACCCCACCCCCCCCCTGCACAAGGAAAATGTAATTCCTTGGCAGGATATTTAGAACGCCACTTTCGTAAGCAGCCAAAGCCAAGGCCTCGAGAACAGCCCGGCAACAGAGCGAAGGTGTCGGGCGCCCTGCCGGGCGCTAGTGTTGGTATTGTGCGCGCCCCGGAAACTTGACTGTGACTAAATGGCTGCGCCAAAATGTAGCGTTCCTTCTAAGAACTAACACATAAGAGTGTCACAAACGAGCGCATTATAAAGCGCGCGCGCGGCCGCTTTCAAACAGCAGCGGGATAAAACGGCGCGAGCCGCTCGGCCAAGAACCGCGCACGACAAAAAAAAAAAAAGAAAAAAGAAAAAGAAAACAAGTATCAAAAGACGCCGACGCGCCGCATCCTCCTCACCCACTCGAGCCAGACGCAGACAACGCGATCAAACGCCCGGCAAAGCCTGGAAACATCTGGAGCGTAATGCAATGCCAGGCGACGCCGCCGTGATTCGAACCTACGAGAAAGCTATCGCCCTTTCCCTAGCCTTGGCTGTACTATACGCCGAAGAACGCTCCCGACGCTTCTAGAAACCGGGAGAGGAGATAAAAGCGTGCGACGACGATCAGACAGTGAAGGAGTGAGTGAGTGAGTCAGTCGGCCAGGAGATGGTGAAGTTATGCTGAGTGTGGCTCCGTCAGCGAAAGAAGACGTGTTTATGATGTTGTGCGGCCAGTCGATCGTCGATTTGGAAGAATCGGATGACGACGCCGTGTGAGCCGTGACAAGTTACGACGACGGTTGAGCTACGACAGACACCGCTGGAGTTGGCGTGAGTGTTTCCTTGAAGAGAAGCATTCAAGTATCGTCCAAGAATTGTGGACTGGATACGCCATTGTATATTCCGGAACTTAACTGTCCTTGAATAGTTGTAATGCATGCGATTGCATTTGTAGCTTGTGATCTGTTTGTTTAGTTACCGTTGTGTAAACACCATCTGAGTTATATTGTGAAGCTGTAACTGGTACCAGCCGAGTGTGCATGTGTTTGTGATATTTGTATTGCCTTAACTGAGAATATATTTCGTTTTCGTTTGTGTTATCGACTCTCGGCTCTGACTCGGTCTTTGGACCACAACCGGCGTTCGCTGGCGCACCAAAGGACCAAATCTGAATTGTCCGCGCTTTCGTGGTGCGTTTTTGGAGGGCCGAGACGTCATCCCTTAGAATCCGCCCAGCGATTGCCATCCGCATTAACGGGATCAGTGACAAAGAGACATGGCTTCAATCAGACTGGTGTCATCCACCATTTTATTCAAACTTCTTCCTCCTTCACTTCCCTACTCCACTTCATCTTCGTCCGTGCGCTTATTGCAGACCGCTTCAATAATATCTGCGGTTTAAAGGGGCCCTGCAACACTTTTCGAGAATGCTCAAAAAGCGCTGCCGATCGGTAGTCGAGGCTCCCGAGAACACGCGAGCCAAATATTATAGCGATGCGCACGGCCTGGAATTTACAATAAATTCTCAAAGTCAGCTGAAAATCGCTCCCTCTTCTCTCGACAAATGATGTATTAGTCCGCAAAATATGACGCGATTGTCGGCAGTTCCAGCATTGGCTGATGTTATAATCACGATAACACCCTCATTATTACTTTCGTTAATTTTGAGTTGAATAATTAGATAATATGTATGTTTATATTCTGTTATCGCGTTAAAAACACCGAACAAACATTAATATTAGCACTTCCGGTCTCACCGACAGCTCGTCTGCTCATAGTTGCGTGGTTCCGTTTTCTTCGCCATGCGCAGTGCCGAAAACGTGAATATTTCTGTGCTTTTGACCATCGCCGGTTGCCCTTGAGAGTGGCAGCCGTTCGAGTGTTGCCTCGTCAGCTGGGAACTGCATCGTCGGCACGTTCTCACGACCGACCGAGGCAGCCATGCAGCATGTCTCCGATAACAATGCTGGCGTCCGGTAATGGCGGCGCTTCGGTGTCGTCTGCCAGTGCCGTCTTACGAGGCGGTGTATCGGAGTATGGGCCGAAACCGATCTCAGCTGTCATTCGTTCCAAACGAGCGCGCAGGTTTGCTTCCATGGTTGGCAAAGCGATGAAAACACTACGGCGTTCGAGGTGCACACCCAACATTACCAAACCGACGCGCAGTTTTCAAGCACGCGCGATACACAGTGCGATCGACTCCGCTCTACGAGAACGACGCAAGCCGACCGGAAGTGGCGGCACAGACCACGTGGTTGCGCCCAGACGTCAGAGAGAGAAAAATGAAGAAAAAATTTCCGCCGGCGCTCTTGGGCGGAGCCTCGCTCGTCTGCGCTCCCTCCCTCGACTCGCTGCCTAGCCAGCCTAGCTCTCCGCGCGCTCGCGGCGTTGAGTTGAGGGAGAAAGCTGCGGAACGTGATCTCTATAATTTGGTAAGACCACTTAGACTTGACGGATTCGCAAAATTTTTGCGGCATATGACTCGTGAAGAGTCATACGTCAATAATGAGACTATTCCAATATAACTAAGAAAGGTGTTGCAGGGCCCCTTTAACGTCCCAAAACCACGATCCGATTATGAGAGACGCCGTAGTGGAGGGCTCCGGAAATTTCGACCACCTGGGGTTTGTTAACGTGCACCTGGCCTCAAGCATTTTCGCTTCCATCGAAAATTTAGCCGCCGCAGCCGGAATTCGATCCCGCGACCATCGGGTCAGCAGTCGAGCGCCATAACCACTGGACCACCGTCGGGGCCAACTTGACTGTGACGTCGACAATATTCACTCGCTTAGTGTTACTACGGGTCACCAATAATCGGTCAGGGATGCCCATGTACGCTGGGCAATGAAACAACACAAACCTCCCGAGTTTGCAATTTTGGAGTCGGGGATCCATTAAAGAGGCGGGACACCTCACCGTGGTGGCTTCGCTTGGCAACACTGTAGCCCACTTTATCCTACACGAGCGCAAGCGTTGATTCTCGGCAAAAGTAAGGAACAAACTGCCAGAGAGTTATTGGAAGCTCTCCACATTAAAAAGAAAAGGTACGATTGTGTTAGTGACATATCTATAACATTGTATTCTTCAGAAATGTGCTTTCTTGAAAGCAGGTTATTATAACCATATAGTTCCACGTCTTGCGCGCAAGGTGTCTTTCTTCTGTACGTTTCTAGGAATGTCATTAAACAGTTTGTATTTTGTCGCCTCATTTTCTTCTCTTTTCTATCTTCCTTTTCACGAAATGTAATTCGCTCCACAAGCAACCGTGCCTAAGCAATCTAAGCCCCAACTCGCCGAAGAAGCAGCTCTTTTGGACTATTCATCATTTCATCAGCGAACGCAAAACATCACTATTCATCATTCAGCCAGGAGTAGCCAAGAGTAGCCAAGATTAGCCATCACTTATGCAACACTATACTGTGTATGGTATGGCTACATGTAGTGGCAACTGTGCAGACCTGCTTTGTCTGCAGTAATGCGGTACTGCCATACATACCGATGATAACGGCAGCTCTGCGGAGTTCAAAAGAAAGCAAACAGGAATGACACAGACGATTTGCTGTCTTTTGAACGTTGCAGCGCTGCCTTTATCATCCATTACGTTTGAACGCTCCTTACACAAGCTCTTCTGAATATATACCGACGTGCGTCCTTTCTGCTTGAGCAGCGCGTTGCAAGTTTCGAGCTCTGTGCTGTTCTTCGCGTGACATTACAACTTATTGCTATAGCATTCATTCATTCGCCCTCGGAGTGAAACAATGCACAACAAATGCTCAACTACGTCTGTGAAGACACGTTTTACTTTCGTGTTACACCGATTCCTATGACAGAGAGATCACAGATGTTTTTTTAAGGGGTGTGCAAATAGTGAAATTTCATTTCAGATCGAATTCGAATCGAATAGTGCCGAATAGTGGCCAGAAATATCGAATATCGAATGTAATATCGTATACTAAAGGTTTTGTTGAAAACTGAGAGAAATAACAAAGAAATGAAATCTGCTCATGTCCTCGAGCATATAACGCGGTGAGTGACTTCTACCGAAAGAAAACAAATTGCCATGCAGAAACAACTATCTTATTTACACTAAACGTCAACCGCCAGCTACGGCAACGCAAATGAAAATGCAGGGACGCTACGGCGTGGTGACAGCTTTATTACGCACTTGTTCGGGAGGGTTTTCTTTTTTTTTTCAGATTTTATGGACACGCAGGCATGTTGATAGAAGAGCCGCCATTCCAGTCGGCACCAGCACCGCTAACCTCCTAACTGCTAATAGAGGGGGGTACGGTAGCTAGTTTTTTTTCCCGTATGGCCGCGTAATACGGTTGATCTGACAACGGTACTGTTGTGCGCCATCGTCATTAGTGCTCCAGGCTCAAAAATCGAGCGCCCGTTGACAGCAGCGCTTTAACTGCGCACCGGAACGATGGGAGTTTCTGAAGGAGTGGTGCAGCGGGGTAATGACGACTGCACAACGTGTACAAGTTTTCACATCTGAAGCCAATCGCCGAGGGTTGCGGGGGCCTAATTCGGGACGTTTTACGACACTTGCGGCATACGCGACCGAACTACGCAAGAAGCACGTGCCTTCCTTTCGGAAGCAAAGTTGTGAAGGGCTTGAAAGTTTTCTCACGTGTTTCGTTGTTTTACATGCGGAAATAACAATCTCCTTTCAAATAAACATGCGCTCGCTTTTGAACCAGGATATTGCTGAAAGTTTCAACGAAAGGCCTACTGCAACGACGTTGGTATTATTTTTAGACGGCCCACCCTAACCAAGTTGCACCATTGGCCGTTGTCGCCTTTTAAATATTCTTCCTGTCGAATTATTCGAAACTTAGAATACCAGCTATTCGAAAGTCGAATCGAACTATTCGATGAGATATTATTCGATTCGAATTCGAAACACGAATATTCGCACACCCCTATTTTATTTTCAAAGGTCAGCCGAATGCCTTGTGTAATTCAATAAAAAGGTTCGATGGGGGAGAAATGCAAAGAACACCCGTGTGCTTATATTTAGCTGCGCGTTGAATAACCCCAGGATGTCAAAATTTCCGGATCCCTTCACTACGGCGTCTCTCATAATCATATCGTGGTTTTGGGACGTCAAACCGCAACAGTTATATATTATCTCCAACGTCATACTGAAGCAGCGCCACCACGCTACACCGAGGCAAGGCCGCCACTCTCAGCTCCACTAGATGTCAAGGCCGATACAGGAGCAAGCTCAAGTTTGCGATAAGGACGCAAGTTTCCACATTGCAGGACCTGTGTATATACACCTTCGTGTTGCGACCCACGCCTTAATAAACAGCAGACACAAACATACCCGGCAAGCGATGGCGTACCAAGACATTTTGCGTTGCAGAAGAAAGGTGACCCGGATAATTTGGTACATTGTGCCAGGCGATAATGTCGCACAGTTTGCCTTCGGAACATGTTTTCATATATGTATGCGTGACCGAGTTACGCTCAGTTTACCGACAGTGTCACGAGCGACAAACACTGAGAAGCATAAGGCAATGTTCATTACTTGAAAGGAAAAGGGAACTAGATCGATTGTTAAAATGACATATGACCACAAATGAAGAACCACAGATTTGAATGAACTTAAAACATAAACACTAGGTACGGTAACGTTCAATATTTCATTAAAGAATAAAGAAACAAAGTGACAAGCGCAAAAACAACGCGGATACGCGATCACCCGATGCATGATACTGGCAGCAAACTCCATAGTCAGTAACTGCATAACTTGTTCTTTCATACATTCACAAGCACTTGATAATAATCGCACGGCATCTCAATCTTCGCCACGAATACTGCCAATATTTCTGGCCAACGATGAGTGTTCGCATTCCACATGCCAAGCGCCGTCGCGTCGCCTCGGACTCACGCAGCACTTGGCAACAGATCGACGCCGCATGTGGTCAAGGGAACAGGCTGCACGCGTAGGCGCCGGTGTTCATGCGCTTGCCGGGGGCGCAGCCGAAAGTGCGCGCGAAGTGGCTCGTCCGGCGCAACATGGCGTCGCAGCGGGGTTCGCCCCCGGGCCACGGATCCGGCACCCCGGCTATGAAGGAGGCCGGCGAAGGCAGGCCTCCTCCGGGACAGTCGGCGTAGCAGGCGGCCACGAAGAGCAGCTGGGGTAGCGTCAGCGCCTCGAGACCCGGCAGCCGCTTGTCTCCGGCCTGGGCACTCGCCCTGTACGCGTCGAATAGCACGTTGAACGACAGCACCTGCGACACACGCGTACGGAGGTCAAGACACTTGTGCCTACAGAACGTGTCCTTGATTGCAAGGACATTGTCCAAGCATGAAGCGATCGGCATAGCGAAAGGAGGACAAGCCGCCTCTTAAATTTGCATTATCTTGTAAATATTGCTGACGCATCCAGAAGTTATTGGCCAGATGACACATGTGCACTCCATGTCACACTACTTGCGCGTTTTGGACAATTGTCTTGACCTCTGTACGAGCGAGCGCAGACAGCTTGAAATGTACCACGGGCCCCAAATGTCGGCACCGTAACGCTACTTAACAAATTTCCAAGTTGAACTGCGGCATAAGCTACAGATATGATTGTTTAGCCTGCACAGAAGTGAAATGTACTTGTACCTATCAGTTTCATTAAACACCACCTTCTTTCACTAAGACAATTAGGTGTTTGAGCTTGATGGAAATATACACATGATTATGTCAAAGCAAATAACGGTCGAAAAGCCCACACGAGATAATTTTCAGATAATACACATTTTCACTAAGGCTACCATGGGAAACATATTACGATGTTTCCAAGCCCAGGGAACAAGAATCAAAAGGAGGGACACACATGGCTCTGGTGTGTGTTGTTCTTGTGTCGTCCTTCAACCTCAATTACAGGTAGTTTTCAAGGGCGTCTTGTTTAAATGTTATTCCATTTCAAACAATGCTTCCTGAGCAGAAAAAAGCTGCCGACGTTAGATCGAAGCCATCCACCAAGCTTCAAAACTAGTGGGTAGCACTGAGACGATAGACACTGCGATTTTAACACGAAAGTGTTTTATGCCGGGGTCCACCAAGACTTCAGTGACGTATTTGCGTCACGGAAATGACGTCGAAAGAATTTTCATGATCAGATGGCAAAGTCCGTCATCGGGCGTTGAAAGCACGACCGCTCGGCCCGCAACAACAGATGCCGGGCACGCTATCCACTGCGCCACGGTCACAGACTCTAGAGGCTTTACAAACGCGCCTTTTATATCTACCACTCTCCCGGTCGGCTAAAGCCCCTATAGGGGGCTTTAGGTCGGTGGGGTGCTGTTGCCCTCTGGGAGGAGTAAAGTAAAGTAATTCGTCATTACTGTGGCCTTCGCGATTAGCGCCTGCAACGCGTTAAGGGCGAGACAGACGGTACGAATTTCCATGCGATGCGACGTCCGACCCGGCGGTGGGGAAACCGGAATAGTGACCTTTCATAGCATCGGACAGCCACCATTCCCTCTCCCCCACCGCCGCGTCGGCCGGCACATCGCACGGAAAATCATACCGTCTGTCTCGGCCTTTACACGTCCGTCCCATTCGGCGCGTTTTCAATAGAAGTTCAGTTTTCTCGATGCCTTAACACACCGCGAGGTGGTGATCTTAGCCCAAGCATCGTAAGAGTGTCGGCCTCGCTCATAGCATCACGATAATCCAAACCAAAAATAGCTCTGCGACGCGCGCCTGCCTCACCTGGCTGTAACACCGCGTTCCCCGCTCACGCGCTCGCCCCGGGAAAAATCGCGGCCGGGCTACCGGGGCGGCACGACGCGCTTTGGATTTCCCTCTAGTGCGGCCGTGGTGTTCAATCACATTTTAAAATGCCGCGGGATGGCGACCAATTTGTGCGTCCAATATACGACGCTCTTCTGGCTATCACACCTCGTTCTCCGATTACGCTTTCACCGTTAACTACTACAGCTACCAGAAAGGTTTGTTTAATCATTTAACATGGACGTTAGTCGTCGGGATGGATACGTACCACCAATCATCAAAGTGCGTGCATCAATGTTAAACGGTGCTATAGCTGCCAGACATCAATATGCATCGTGCAAACTCTCTTATATCAATGTCCAGCAAACATTCAGTTTCTTCTGTAAGGGCACGCTTTACTTTCGTGTTATTCCGATTCCTATGACGGAGGGATCAACCATCTTTTTTTCCTTTCCTTTTTTTTTACTCTTCAATCTCCTTTCCTCTGACGGCTCTCCACGGTCTCCCATTCGCTAACTGCTCGCGCCATGTCTATGCGGCGGCAAATGCTCGCCGGCGTGTCCCACTTCACGGCTGCTAGCGGCTGTTTCCGGGAGTTGGTTCAACTAGAGGTCTAGGTTGAACCCCATAGGCTTCCCAAGCAACGCTTAGCGGCGCTGCTGCTCTTGACAGGCAGCGCCATCTCTGGCAGAAAAAGAGAAACTGGGGTGTTAGCAGCGCGCGTTTTCTCTTCTCTCCACCGCGTTGCCGCTCGCTTTGCACGTGCAGAGCTCTCGCGGTGCACTTGCGCCGCCTCACAATGTACCGCTTGCAGTGCGGCTTCAAAAGGATTTTCAAGCTTGACTGGCACTTCCGAAAAGCGAACTTGATAAAATGAGAAAGGCTCGTCAATCACGTTAACGGTGAAGAGAAGACGATCGATAACAACGACGCCCAACTCAAAGCGAAATGCATTTCCCAAGTCGCGATTACACCGTGTAGGACGTATACCTCGAGGTAAGTCTCATTCTGTCATGTTAAAGATGAATAATGGTCCACATGCACTCCGAAATGAAGCCGTACACGCTATGGATGTTCTGCGGCGTGGACTACGAATCATATGTTTGTTGTTTTGATATGGCATGCTTACAGTAGCAGCCGTGTGCTTTCGTGAACAAACGTTCGCGGCGTGCGAAAAAAAGATTATACGGCACTGCTTCCTGAGAAGGTTAGAGTCAAGTCCTCCGTGCCACTGGAGAATCACCCGCCGATTAAGATGCGAGGCAGCCAGCTGAGCTTTAACCACTGTGAAGCAAGATGAACTGTTCGCCTCGTTTTTTCGGCTCTCGCGTCATGCTTGCAGTCTCTTTTTATGATACCGACTTGACAGGCGTATAAAACCTGCTTCGTGAACGCGCCTAGAAAATCGCACAAAGTCAGAAGGTGGTTACTTGAAGGTTGCAATTGCAAAGCATGTATTAAGTGCCAGTTATATTTAGCGGCTTAAATATATATCACCCTAATAAAGTGACAAAAACAAAGCAAACCTGCAGAACGATGTCAAAGCTTGCTGCAAATGCACAGACGTCCGTTCCGGCGTGATAAAGCAGCCTTCCCGACGCGTGAAATGCAGGCGCCGAACTTCTGACGATGTGTCGAGTTCAGTTGAATTCAACCACCCGCGCAATGCTAACGGTATAACGCGAATGTGAACGTTCAACAATGACTGGTAGGTCTCACGAACACGGGGAATCAAAACACAAAGTTGCTTCACTTACAACCGTAACTGGACTTTAACAATACGAGAAGACAGCGAGTAATCATTAATGTAGTCGCTGCGTGCATGCGCCGTGTTACTTACCGATTCAGGTAGTCGGAACGAACGAAAGCGATGAACTCAGACAGCCAAAATAGAAGGCGAGACAGCGCTGTCAGCTATCCACGCTTGCCGCCTTTATTTCTCGTACGACACGCCCAGGAAACGATACAGTTTAACACGTGAATCGCGTGCCTTGGTGTTGTCTGCACTGTTGTGGCTGGCCGCTAAACCGCAATACTTCGGACCACGCTTGCGCTTCCGCGGGGTCGCTTCTGCCATCGCTGAAATGCGCAGCTTCGCACAGCAAGCCTCTCGGTTCAACGTACCCAGCTGACGGCCCCCCAGTTATCCGCACCGAGAGAAGAACGCGTGCGCACGTGCGCTACCGCTACCGTGAAAGGGGCTGAGCCGGCCGCGCCGAAGGTTCAGAGCTTTCCGACAGAGCCGCAGCGCGGCTGGCGCGCCGCAAACTTGAGCTTGGGTTCCCTATAGTTCATGTCAGTTATTCATGTTACCTCGCAAGAGTCAATGTTGCGGCGTAACATGAATAACGGTTTCAAACTGCTCCCGGGAGCGAAACTTGAGGCTAAATAATGTTACTATAAGCGCCAATTTTGAAAATGGGCATTTATAGGCATTTGGAAGCATTTAGTCACAAACGCCAAAAATAGGCATTTATAGGCACTCTAAAAAGCCTATAAACACCCTTCTTAACGTCTAATTCATGCTTGTATATCAAAGTGATGAGATAGGAGCGGAAGGAACAAAATAGGGATTTGCCTAAAATCCGGTCTCTAATGAAGAGAGTAAAAGCCATCTTGTTTTCTTAGAGTGTAGCTTGCGCGGAGCCCGAGTATGACATCGCTCACCTGCATCACCTGACTTTCGTCCTGACGGGCGTTTTTGGCATCGGGAAGGACGCACTGCGTGTACTCGAGCACGGGTTCCCGAGCAGGCGGCGAGCTGGTTCGGTAGGCCGCAAGGAACAGCTCTCCCAGCGCCTGCGCGACCTACCATGGAGAAGTCATCGGCACCCTATAGGATTCAATTTGGGTTGTATAACTTTTTAATATTTTTTCCATCAAGAACTATAAAACACCCAGCATGGCTCTTTTAGATTACTTGTTCCTTGCATGAAAAGATATCGGTAGAATGACGGACTACAGCCCTGAGGCCCCGTGGTCTGCGTTGTCTGTGTCGTCGATTTATGTAGATTCTACGCGTTCATTTTCCGACAAATAAAGTTGCAACACTTATCCAGCCTCATCATCTCTGCAGGCATTTTATAAAGTTGTTCTCTCTCTCTATAAACCAAGACAATGCTCCCAGTGCATTAAGTCTTGTAAAAGAGAGCTGCAGCGTTTAATGTAGAATTTATCCAAGATCGCCGCAAAGGA
This sequence comes from Rhipicephalus sanguineus, assembly GCF_013339695.2. Classification (NCBI taxonomy): domain Eukaryota; kingdom Metazoa; phylum Arthropoda; class Arachnida; order Ixodida; family Ixodidae; genus Rhipicephalus; species Rhipicephalus sanguineus. The sequence goes on from NC_051181.1 coordinate 60,130,785, forward strand.
GATAGTTAGCCTCCGTATTGTTCCAGAAAAGGAACACACACACACACACACACACACACACACGCACACACACACACACACACACACACACACACACACACACACACACACACACACGCACAAACACACACGCACACACACACGCACGCACACACACACACACACACACACACACACACACACACACACACACACACGTGCGCATGTACGTACATACATACGGTCGGAAAGACAAGTGGACAGACACTGACACACAGACAGCTAAATAGCGTTACAATTCACTTCGCGCGGCCCTGGCGAAAACGAAAGGGATGCGCGTATTGCAGCCAGGGCCAGTCGCCATCATGCAGTGCGAAGGGATGTGTCGGTCGCCCGCGCAAATTGTGTGTGTATTAGAAGTGTTCGTGAATGTGCGGAGCTAGCACTACTCCTCTTCTGGCGCTCACGCCCTCCTCGTCTGACGGTGAGCTCGCAAGACGCCCCTCCGCGGGACTTCCTTGAGTGGGAAAAGTGAACTTGACAAATCTTTCTCTCTGTAGCAACAGGTGCCATCTGCAAGCCCTTTATTTGCAATTACTCCACAGAAAACAAAGAAAAGAGACCTTCATTACTGCTAATATAGTACTTTTTACTTATAATAACATTCATAAGACATGGGTCAGAGGGCGAAGTACCTTTAGACTTTGCTAAAGGTGAATTAGGCTGAAGAATGACATTAAAAAGTCAGTCTAGGGGTTGTTATAATCGGGAATTTTCGGGGGTCCATCTGGAAATAAAACTCCCACCTAGGTTGGCATCACCGCTCGCAACTCTCTGTAGCTCACACTGCTCGGAGTTTATACGCGTGTCGTACGTTTTTGTAGTGCTCATCGGAGTGCGCCGCTTAACCCAAGCAATGTATTAAACTTCAGTTAATTTAAAATAACAGAGAGCGGAGCTAGTTGGTTACTAATTAATTTGCTTTCACGTCGTCTCGTCTTTCCTGCCAGAGCCTATGCGGTTATCGTGGTTCGAGCTCCAAGCAGGCGCTGCTCATTTTCGCCCCGTTCCTTACACGCAACAACTGGTGGCAGTGGTGGGAAACAACGTGTCCAAGTCTAGCAATAGAATAATTCATGCGACAACTCTTCGTGCCGCATTAAAAAGAATATCGAGAAGGCAATCAAATACCTGATACGCCCAGTTCCGCTACCATCCCTCCCTCTCCTTCATTTTAGCAACTGGTTGCAGCGCAACCTCGACACAAGCAGAAAAGAAGGCACAAAGAAGGCACGATCGCACCGCTACGTGTGTCTTCTTCGTGCCTTCGTTGGTGCTTGTGTCGAGTTCACGCTGCAACCAGTTGCTTCTAATGATCAACAAGTCCACGTTGCGACTCTCGTTGACTTTATTTTGGCTCAACACCGCCAAATACAGGCAGATGACTCACCGAAACAGGCAAACCACTGTTACCCTTTCGTCCTTTCGTTTCCCTCCCAGCCCGTGTATACTGCAGTGTCCTTACCTGGCTTCCTAGACCGGCGTAATTCAGAACCTTCGCCGCGTCTTCGTCGTACAGCGGGAAGGCGAAGACGTACGGCATGAGGATGAACTCCTTGCCGACGTTCGCGTAGAAGCTGAGCGCCTGCATCGACTCCGCCACGGCCACCATCCGTGGATATCGGGACGAGGCGCGGACGGCGGCCGCGACGAGGCGCCACGCCTTGACCAGCGAGTCGCCCGTCACCAACGGCTCGTGGGACCCAGCATCGGGCCAGGCGACACCGTCGCCAGATTCACGGATCGTTCGGTCCACGGCCTGCGACGATAGCGGATCGAGCCTGATTGGCGTTTGGCCTCCGATACAGACGACTCTTATTTCGCCCTGTCACTTCAATGTATCGGCAACGGATTTCGTCAAAAGGGGGCGCTTCTCTGCCCCTGTGTCTTCAAGAACAGAATTAGGCTTGCCGATGCTGCTAATGGTGCCAGATTCCACATTTCTTTAGAGAGGAAACTAGCACGCTTTAAACCACTGGTGTTGAGTTTTGTACACCAACAATAACAGGGCCGTAGCCAGAACTTTTTTTCGTAAAGGGGGGGGGGGGAGGGGGGAGTCCGACCATAGTTTATATATAGCAGGATTGAAAGTTGGGCGAGTTGGTTCGAAATCGCAAGGCATGCAGTATGAACCACGCCAAGTCTTTTGTGCCTTGCGCAGTAGGTGTCGTATATAGACTGCCCCTGTCATGCGGTATGGTCTACGTCGGGCAGACTGCACTCTAAGCCAAAAATGGAAAAAACGAGAGTAACTGCCGGTTTTAGTCCTAAAGACCAACTGTTACTCCCCAAAAAGACCAACTGGAACAAGATGGCTGACATGGCTCAAGTTGGGGGAGTAAGCGTTTAGGGTTAGGTTGGAAGGGAGCAACAGAAGGACGAACGGCAACAGTTTCTCTCGGCGCGCAACCGCTGCTCTCCTGCAGGACGCACCCTGTATCGGTCGATGCATGGGCCACATTTTCTTGCGGGCTGGCATAAGGAAACTAGTTTTTGTAAACTGAACAGAGAGATACGCACGCTAATAGGGACATTTGGCTTGTACGTAAACTTTTCAATGTTACCGTGTTACCGGAACACATGTTTTAGAAAGGTTTTACGTCCCCGTACGTAAACGGATACCTTTACGTTTGAATAAACCATGAAATGTTGATGATAACGGCATTTAAATTATATTTAATTTATATAAGATTGTATAACCGCTGCAGAAATATCTTGAGGGGTTTTTAGCGTAGAATACCGGGTTATCCGATGATGGTGTCGCCATCTTGTGACGCTTCGTGCAACCATAGTCGTGGACACGTTTGTTTTCGCCTAGTGTTAGAGGAAAAAAAAATGATTGAAAAGGTAACTCATTCGTAATAATGCCGCGGCAAGGCATTTACACCAGAAGTGGAACGCACGATGTTTCTGAAATAACAATTTTTTGCTTGCCTGCTTCATCTTGTTCCCGCTAGATGGCGTCACCTATCCAACCTGTCGGGGTATTTATGTCAAGGCTTCTCACGTTTTTACCGCTTCGGTATTCTAATTCTAGGTCACTCTAGTGACTCTAGCCGCTGAAACAAAGTGATCGCAATTACCGCTCGCACTTCGGCTTATTTTTACTCGGCGGCTGGAGCCTCGGCAAAGCGGGTATCGCGAGTAGCCGCGAACAAATGTGGATTTTCGAGATAGGGCCGTAAACGTAAAGCCAATCCGGAGAGTAGTTCACGTTCCGTAAAGGCCCGCGTATGCGCAGATTCGTTCCGGCAACTCGTAACACGGTAACGTAAAGCTAAAAGCCCACAATACAAGCTAAAATCGCCCAATAAAAGGCATGGTTGCACTAGAACGCCAGCACCTGAAGCTGTTGCCGTCGCAAGTCAAATGGCGTGTTTGCGTATAACATTTGGCATAAATATATAGCCTGAGAGTGTGGCAATAAAATGCGAAGCTTCGCGAGACTCCGTGTATACTTCGCGACAAACAAGCGGTTGAGAGAAGTACGCAGTTGATAGACTTTACATTTGCGGTTTTATGCTGACAACGAGACTGACAGCGAGCTAACGCCGCTGCCTCCCCTACCCCCTCATCTCTACCTTGTCACTGGCTGATTTTGGCGGGAGGGCAGTTATCGCAATCGGGTCCGGTAGATTGAATTTGTGTTTAATCTCAGAGCAAACAGACGTTATCAGCGCGGGCGGTGTTGTCTTTTCAAAGGGGAGGCGACTCTTCAGCAAAAAATAATATTATTAATATTGATATTAATAATAACAATGATAATAAAGAAGAAGAAAACACACCTCCGGGCAAAAAAGAAAAAAAAGAAAAAACTGGCCTTTTAGCTAGCGCAAAGGGAGCGCGGCAAAGCCTGTGTTTTCGCGAGAGACTCATTGCCTTGACGTTTTCAGATGTATACATTGTTACCTTCTATTCTCTTTCGAACATCACCACTGGTTCTGCACGCCTATACTCATTTCACTAACATGTCAGAACGCGCAACGACCCGTCGGTACATACATAACCCCGTTTCCTTTCAGACGGCGCCGTAGCGTTTGGTGGCGCAGTGGTTAGCGTGCGCGCATGGTGATTAAGTGGTCGCGAGTTCGAATCCTGTGTGTTTGTTGCAAATTTTCTGAAATTTCTTTCTGAACGAGATGTCTGTGTATCATTTATACATCCAAACAAATATGTGTATATACCTCAATGTGCTCTAGAAGTCAATCAAAAACGAATTTTTTTTTTCGGCCCGAGAAGAAACTAAGGAGTAACGGGAAGGAGCATCCGTTGCTCCCTTGAGGAGCATCGGAAAGGAGTAACAGTTGGTCCTCAAGGAGAGCAACGGTTCGTCCCCTTGCCGTTGCTCCTTTTAGGAGAGTAATGGGAGTGGCAAAGCACTTGCTCCCTCAAAGGAGGAACCCCCCCACCCCCGTTGCTCTCTTTTGGCTTAGAGTGTGGAAGGTGCCTTAACACACGATTAAGGGAACACCACAGCTCTTTAATTGGCAGGCCATGTACACACCTAGCCATGCACTGCAGATACTGTAAAGAGAGTGGATGCAGGCCACCGTAGTTTACGGTGGCCAACGGTGGCCTACTACGGTGGTCCTTTCAAACCGTAGGTTTGAAAGGACCACCGTAGTTTACAGGCGCCAAGCGAAAACTCAGAGGCAAATTACTGAGGCCTTTCACATTAGCCAAGGAAGTTTGAGGTCTATAAGTCATCCCTCTATCAGTTTACAGGAAAAAGAGATAGGGTTCCTACAACGATCCGTGCGAGCAGATGATTTGATGCTTTAGGTAATTGTCTGTTATCGGTCGTCATGGCGGGGATTTACCGGGATTGCGTTATAAAAATGTGCGTTCTGAATAAAAAAAAATTCAGTTGTTAGTAACGCGTCATCCTGTGTTTATCGCCTTTCTCGTGACCGTGTTTTTCCGCGCATTTTCGAGCAATGAATTTTATGTATGTTCGTACGTGCGTATATATATATATTTAATATTTCATTTATCTTATTTTTACATACTGCAGCCCAATTTGGGCTATCGCAGGAGTGGGTTTTGTAGCGTTAGCTACGCTGGCCGAGGTGGAGCAGTTTCGTGTGGCAGTCTGAGAGCCGTGCTGCGCTTGCGTGAGGAACAGTGACATCACACGGCGCACGGCTGGCGTACCGGAGCCGCCGCCGCCGCGCGCGCCTCGCCGGTCTGCGCATATTCCAGAGGAGTGACGTCATAGCCGCGGCAGACGCACTGGCGCCGGCGCGCGCCCAGCTGTGCGCCTCCGTAGCGCCAGTGGTCGTCTGACACTGCGCCGGAGCCGCTTGATAGCGCCTCTCATTCTGCGCGCATGCGCAGACGTATCAGAGGGTGTATACATGTAGCGGAGGAGGAGGTGGAAAAGAAAAACGGAAGGACAGGGAGGTTAGCCAGTTGTCAGACCAGCTGGCTGGCGTTTGCCAGTGTGGTATAGCCATGGAGAAGGACAGCGCAAATGCTGCGAAGCGGCGCAGAAAAGCGAAGAAGCTTGACAACCAGGAAAGCTAAGAATAATCAGCGGAACCTTGCCCTAACGCTCCGTATATCCTGGCATAGCCGAGCTAAGCTACTGAAAATTTTTTCGTTACATCGCCAGACAACAGAAAAGCAATGCAACACTGCAAGGTAAAGAAAAAAGAAGAATAAAATAAATTCAACTCTTAAGAAACAAAGCTCTGATCTACACATGCATGCAAGAAATCTTCTAAAGGCAACGACCTGGTTGAACCAGGCAATAAATTCCATTTTACAATAGTGTGCGGAAAGAAGCCGAATTTAAATAGGTTAGTACGTGGTTGGAACGGTGTGAGGTTGAGTTTGTGGCTATTCCTTGTGGGTTTCAGTTTATCGGGAGACAGATATTCATTGGTTATTGTCTAGCGTGGAGTATTAATGAGAATATGGAGCAACTTTAGACATTCGAGATCGCGTCGCTCGGAGATGTGTTGTAGACCTGGCGTAGCAAGGTTGGAGGAGGGTGAGAAATTCCACTTGTAACGGCGGAAGATGGAACAAATGGCTGTCTTTTGAACGGATTCTAGTGTGTTAATGTCCGATACTTTATAAGGATTCGATATGGAGCAGGCATATTCGAGGATGGGACTGATGAGCGATTTATACTTTAGCAATTTTGTTTCGCCTGGAGCATCTTTAAGCCCAGTTTCTTTAAACCTTTATCGCAAGTGTATTCGATATGTTTGGACTAGGACATGTTGGGTGTGAAGACGAGGCCTAGGTACTTGTAATCGGACACACGTTTCAGAGAGGAGGCATTGAAAAAGTAATTGAACATAGAAACAAAGGTGCGTTTACAGAAGGAAAGAGTGACTGTTTTAACAAAGTTTAAATTCACCTGCCATTTGTCGCACCATCAGCAAAATTGTGCAAAACAATCATTAAGTAAAATGTGGTCATCAATGGTATTAATTACATTATATAGTACACAGTCATCAGCGTAAATGCAGATTTTCGCAGACACATAATTATGTAAAAAGTGGCCCCAGGACTGAACCCTGGGGGATTCCGGATGACACATTCACTACAGACGAGTTTGAGGAATTGAACGAAGATCACTGGGAACGGTTGTTTAAAAAAGCTAGCAACCCAGTCAACTAAGGAAGAATTGTTAAGAATTGCGCGAAGTTTATGCAGCAGTTTTGAATGTGTAACAGCGTCGAATGCCTTTGAAAAGTCGATGAAAATTGCATCAATTTGGTATCCAGTGTCTAGAGCGTGTGAAAAGTCATGCGAGAATTCTACAAGCTGAGTTGTTATACCAAAACCTTTTCGAAAACCATGCTGATCATCACCCAGGGTGTTATCATTTTCAAGAAACCCCATGATATCTTTAAGATTATGTGCTATAAAAGTTTACATGATTGAGACGTTTATAAAATCGGACGATAGTTTAGTGGTAACTGCTTGCTGCCGGATTTATGCATACGAAGGATTTTGGCTACTTTCCAAGCTAAAGGAACAGTTGAAGTGCATAAGGACTTTTGAAAAATTACAGTCGAATAGCGGCTAGTCCACTCACAATATCTAAGAATAAAATTATTGGGAATGCCATCAAAACCAAGAGATTTCCTATTTCATAAGTGCAAAATAAAATTCAGAACACCGTCGAGAGACACCGAAACGTCACTGACTGAGTTACTTGAGCCACGATTAAAGGCAGGAATATCTAAGTTGTCGGTTGTGAATACCGATCGAAAGTATTCGTTGAACGCGTTGGAGATAGTTAAAGGGTCTCTACAGGGGACGTTATTTATAACAATTGTATTTGTGGCAGCTGAGATGGGCAAAATGGAAACCCAAAATTTTTTAGGGTTGCTTTTCATTAAATCTTGGAATGTATCTTTGTAGTAGAAGTCCTTTGAGGGATTAATTTTGATCCGAAGATCTTCCTTGGCGAGGTTAAATTCCTCTATCTTGAGGCGGTCACCGTTTTGTTTTAAACGCCTCAGTCTAGCAACACGACGCGACAGGTGAAGTATGTCACGCCATATCCAGGAAGAATGTTTTTTTTAAAGACGATAGTCTTTCTTGGGATACTAAAACGGAGAAATTTTGGTCTGTCTGTCTTTCTGTTTGTCGGCACGTCTCTTGATTCAGCCACTCGGCCAAAGTTGAACCACTTGCCCAAGGGCCAGCCATCTTGAACTGGTACGGCTGTTCATACTTGTGAACCTTGTGAATCAAAAGGTAAATATCACGCATATCTGAGGCGAAACATTACTAGGTATGTATTAGGTGGTGTGTTCCTTCAATAGAAAATGCATACACACGTAATTCTAAAGACCCTAGTTTCTTAAGCTGCGCTGAAAATGCGACTGCGCTGAAACTTGCCTTTCTCCGTGCCCTCTGCACGAACTCATTGTTGTGTTTCGGTTTCGGTTCTGTATTGCACTGTACGAATGCCAAGGGGCGCCGCTCTGGCATTCATGTTTTACCCAGGCGACGTGTAAAGAAAAGAGTGTGTGGAGAGTACTCGTTGAGTGCGGACGTTTCTTCTGCTTCAGTGCTTCGCGCCAAACCGCGTGTTCGGGCTGGCTGGCGTCCCCGCCGGTCGCGTTGGTCACCACCGGTCTTCGCCTGCTGCTGTGCCGGGACTAACAGCCCGCAACACAGCACTCATGTTTCCCGACGTATTGCCAGATGGCGTTCATATCTCACGCAGCGCCTCTTCTATCGTCTTTAGGCGACACTTGCAGTGAAGCACGCAGATACGCGGCCAATTTTTTTTATAGGGACGAAGCCATCAATAGTACAAGTTGCCACAGCCTTTTTAAAAGAAGCATCCAATGAATTCGCATCATTACATTCGCTGAGACGTTCAAAATCTTCAAAAGAATCGCATAAAAGATCCAGAATAGACGCGTCATCGACTCGTGTAACCTCGGGGAATGTGAAAAAAATATGGTTGGCACGCACTGGAACAGAAATGGATACTAGAACGGCCTCAGGCTCTGGAGTACCATCAGAGACTTCGCATTCAAAACCATTGTCGAAGAGGAGAGGACTAACGAAGACAACCTAAAACTGCATCCCCTCCTGTGTTAGTTTCAACAATCTGTTTTGAACTAAAATGTAGTGAAAAATCTAACAGAACTTTGCTGATTTCTACGTCATAGCCTGTGAGCGGTAAAGATGGTCACAAAACAGTGGGGGTGCTGAAATCACCCAGGCCGATCGAGCTGAAAGTAAATAAGAAACGCTCGTGGATGAGAGTTGTTAAAGAGCGCAACTGATCTATGTTCGATGACAGCAGGCCGTAAGACTACGCCAAACACTATAGAAATGTTTCTGAAAAAGATCTCACACCATACAGAATCGGTATTAGGTGGATTGGGGATAACTGAAAATCTAAGATCAGACTGCAAAAATAGTGCAACACCCCTTTCCCTTCCATGACGTCTGTCAGTTCTGACAACTGTAAAACCTGGAGGCGTTATTTAGCTGTCGTGCATACATGTATGTTCTTGTAACCAAGTTCCTGTTACGCCAGCAATGTGCAGTGAATGGGCCGTGATAAGTGAAAGAATGTGTGGAAACTTGTTGGCTAAGCTTCTAGCATTAACACTTAAGATGCGCAAGGGTTCGTTAGGATCATTCCTGAGGCATCAAGGGGTATTCGTGGTGACGTCAGAAGGAGCTTTTGCTGGGCGAGAATGAATAAATGTACATGCAAAAATTTCGCGGGGAGGGAGAAATTACCCCCCCCCCCCCCTGCTGGCTACACCAGTGACCACTAATATGGGTGAAAGAATAGGACAATGTAATGTACACATCGTAATACAGTCCGCTGACGTCATCGCGGAATCCAACGTTCGTGTACAATGATGGTGAGGAGCTGCATCCATGACGTCGCGTGAAAACTGTGAATACCTACATTGAAGGCGACCGCCGTCGAGTTCCAGTCGGCGACAACGGTGACGTTCTTGTCATGGTTGGGCCAGCGGGCCAGCAGCCTGCTGTACTCGTCACGCACCGCCCTGACCAGAGCGTCCGCGTCGTCGCGGGCGTTCGCGTAGAACACCTGGGTGATGTATCCGGTGAACAGCTCGAACCCGCTGAGGAGGTAGGTGTGCGCCAGACAGAAAAGACTGTGCAACACACGCGAGTGCTGCTCGCTTTCGTAGAAGCTGGCGATGAGACGCTGGCTGGCGAACAACGCCGCCACCTGCATGGGCGGTCAATTTTCACGGTTTTAGCTGCTTAATAAAAGCTTTGATTGACTGATCGATTAATCGATTTACTTATATACTAAATCCGCAGGATTTCGAAGAATTTCTTTGCGAACCAATGGCACATTGAGTGTTTTTGTCTATCTATGTAGCCGCGTACGTCCGGACGCTCGCGCGGCCGTCTGCCATGAAATTCCACTCTTTTTCCGCTTACAGTTTCGGAGTTTACAGTCTATATGTGGTAAGGATATGTAATGACACCTCAGTTCAGAGCTAGCGCCTGTCCTGTCATAAAGGGGTCATGAAGCACCCCTTGGGCTTGTTGAAGAGACGCACGCTAAAGCTAACGTAAGCGTTTCCCGCTATACTAAAACTCGCTATTTATCCCCGTCGAAGAACAAGCGAAATGCAAAATTACACCATTTCCCGCTAAAGGGGACCATGAGGCGATGCGAAGCCGAAGCACTTGCACGATCGCGTTCCGTTGGCGTTCTTTGGGCATACTACCGACCTCGCGTCGTGGAACGCGAAGAGGAACGCTACGCGCGTCTTGTCTTCCCTCTAGCCTGGCCGTTAATTCTCACAGGGCGAGCGGAGCGGGGAACGCAGTCGGCAGGTGTGCGAGAGGGGGGCAGCGTAGGAGAGGAGAGAGGGGGGAGGGGACGCGCATGCGCTGGTGCTCATCGCGGTGTTGCGCAGGAGAGAATTTCGGCATGTCTAGCCCGCGTTTCAGAGGAAGAGTGGAAAGGGGAGGGGAGAGGGAAAGTGGAGAGGGGACGTGGAGAGGGGGAGGGGAGAGGAGAAGTGGAGAGGGGGATGGGAGAGGTTGAGTGGAGAGGGTATGCGCATGCGCAATAAGGGTAGTCACGCCGCACACCACCACCACCACCACCACCACCGGATTGAACTCCGCCATAAGATACTTCGCATCTAAAAAACAACCTGCGGAAAGCTGACACGGCTATGAACTGCTCTGCAAAATATTACAGTCGTGCGCGCCGCGTAAAGGCCACAAGCGGAGCGCGAAGTCGCCGTTTCCTCAGGCGCCCTCTTTTCAAACAGAGGCCGGTTCTCACTCTCCTCGGTGGGCAGGGCGTCTGCACGTTGACGTCGCGGAGACATAGCATGCTTATTGGCCGATAGCCGGATGAGATGCGCTTCTTGCCACGGGGTGCGGCCACTTGCCCGCGCCGCACTCCTCAGTCTGCTAACTTTACACGGTAGCCGCACTCGCGCGTGCGAATCACAGCGGGAGAGCGGTCGCGTTTCATGACGCGCGCTGACGTGACTTCTTACCCCTGTGCCATCCCTCCCTGTCTAGCTTCCAGTGCGCTCGTCGGCACGAGAAAAGAGAGAAAGCGCTGAGAGCGTGTGCCAAACCCCCGTAACTCCGCTGATTCTTGACGGATTCGAGCAATTTTTGCGGCAATCAATTCGGGAGGCAGTAAACTCAGATACTAAGGTCATTAGATCATTACTAGGAAAAGTGGTTCATGACCCCTTTAACGCAGTGCTCGTTTTTTGCGCTATGGTTTCCGCATTACGATGAGCTGCCAACACGCCCATTGTTTCTCCCTTGTGGTCTAGCTTGAGTATGTATTATTGCTAGCGTATCGTACGATCAAAGTTAAATAAAGAACACTGCTGCTGTTACAGGGGCGTACCCAGGGGGGGTGTTGGGGGGGTTCAACCCCCCCTCCCAGAAATTTTTCAGTTTTGCTTGCGTATATATACATGCGCACATACGAACGCACGCACGAAAATACATAAAGTATGGTTGACCCCCCCCCCCCCGCAAAAAAAAAAGATTTTCTGGCTACGCCCCTGTGCTGTTATAACAAAGAAGAGCCTACATTACACGAAATGAACCAACACCAACACTTGCCAGCGAAACTAGCAAATATAGCTATAAAATATTAAGCATTAGCTACTGAACGTTAGCCAATATTCACAATCGTTTAGCCATATTTAGCCACCATTGCCAAAACTTCGCCAACACTGCCAAGTCGTACCTAGAGGTGTCAGTAAATACGGCAGACTAGGACACCGCTGTTTGCATTTCCCAAACCATTGGACGTTGGCTGAAACATGCGTATAAAATTCGCCACACTATACCTGCACTATGCACCAGGAGACGAACATGTGCGTCTCCGTCTCGCCCTTTGTCTCCCAGATGTCGATGAAAGTTCGCACGAAGTCGCCGTTCTCAATGCGCAGTAGGACATCGTGCCCGGAGGCGACGCCGTAGCCAGACAGGGCATCTCGCCAGCGTGTCGCCATGGCCCGGCGTCCCTTGAAGACAGTGCTGTTCTCTAGCGTGGTTGTGCGCGCTGGAGAACTGTCGCCCAAGACGCTTGCCAGGGGATCCAGGAACTCGGAGTCCACGCGATCGGCGACTTCGAACGCTCTTCTCTGCAGATCCAGATGGTCGGTACACAATTTCCAATCATCGAAGCTACACTTACGAATTCAGTTAAAACTCGATTTAACGAAGCGATAACCACGCGCCAATTATTTATATAAATCGGAAAGTACGTAAAATCGGGAAAGATTTCTCGGTCTTTCGATATCTAACGTTTTAACGTAGCGACACCCAAAAGCTATCACGGCTTTGTTTTGCCGCCAACCCACGCCTGCGCATGTGAATAAACCGCGAGGGCAGCCGGAGGGCGGCCTGGACATGGAGCCTCCCATCTCCGAGAGGCATGGGAGGCGTCTACCTGGCCTGCATCGCCCGGATGCAGGCCAGGTAGACGGTCACGTGAAGCTATGACAAGCTACCGATAGGCAAATGAACGGCGAATGAATGTGCCGTTTGTGCGAGCAGATTGAGCGAGAAAAATGCGAGTATACAAGTAGTGCTGTTTATCGCTTGAGCCATGAAATAACGAAAGCAACCACCGCAGGTCTTAGCGCCATTTTTTACGTAAGAGTGCTACTGACTGCCGAGTCCGTTGTTCCGTGCATGTGCTCGGAGGGCAGCCTCGTCAAAGTAAAACTAGGGTCGCGACTAGGGCGCTTACACATATTACCGTGAGAGCGGTCGAGCGGAACACTCGAACCAAAACCCGCCTGCGCCAAAATGAGAAGGAAGCCATCGCTTTTTTACTCAGTTATTTCTGGGAAAACTTCGTTAAGTAGGGTTTTGTGGCCGATTTAGTACGTTAATTCGGGTTGATGACAATATTGAACCCCATGGGTGCCTGCCGGGCAATGAAAATATATTCGTTAGATCGGGAAATTCGCAAAATCGAGTTTCGTTAGATCGAGTTTTAACAGTAGCTCAATACTGACCGGTAGGGGAGAATGAGGAGGTAGCTGAAGAGAACTCGAGCAGTGCCGATGTGGCGTACGGCGCTTTACGATACTGCAGTTATATCACGCTACTGATATAAAATGCAAAATGGAAGAAATCGGCTTTAGTGCTTTAAACATTGGGGCGTGTGACTTCCTACACTGACAGAATCCCCGCTGAATTGGTTTACTTGATCTGCACTTGGCAAATCGCTTTCATAATCGGGACATCAAGCCTGTACGCTTGAATGAGATAGCAGTGTTCCTGTGTCAAAGACGTATCACGTACAGGCTGCAGTGTGTAGCAGCCAGCAACTTACCGCTGACGCGTCTACGCTGCCGCTTCCCAGGTGGTCGCTTAGGAGTTGAACGTACAGAGCGCGCGCAGATGGCCTTGCCTGCTGCGATGCGCGCTTCCGGGCCAACATTCCAAACTCGCGAGACGGTGTTAGCACGACGGTGGTTGTCGGTCGCTTGGACGAACGGCACCTATGAGATGGCTCACCGCTGCTGTCTGGAAAAAGGAACGCGATAACGTGTTTTAACGCGATTGGATACTATATGGACACACCAAGCAATTTTTTTTGCTGTCGCTCTGAAGTTCCGTATAAAATCAAAGAACGATAACATCGCTCCGCGTGTCGTACCGTATTTACGCGATTTTAACTAGACTCGAATGCAGTTGGCCCCACCCCCCTAAAATCAAACGGCAAAAAAAGAAAAAAAAAAGCCCGAGCACATTTCTTTTACAATGTTTATTTACTAAGATGGAAATTTATTTACGATGTCGTTCAAAAAAAAAACAGTCGAAGTCCTGTGTGCAAAGGTGGCTTCACGGCAGTGCTATAAAGCTATGCAGAGAAGCTAGCTTCGCGGCAACCTGCGGAAATCATTTTTACAAAGTTTTCCGCGAACCGTCGTGTAGGGTGCGGGTTATACATGAGAAAATACGGTATATGTTACAGGCAGAGCCGGAGCGTAATGTCGTAACTATGCCAGAGCGTGCCTGATTTCTCGTTTGTTTCGGTTTTGCTTGTAAGTCGACCTTACGGTTTCGATTGGTAAGTCGACCACAAACTTCGGATTTAAAATTTACATAAAATGGATCGACCTATAATCGTGTAAATACAGTATGTTCTGTGTGCGAGTGAAAGCGTGCGAGGGCAGCCGACGATCCCGGCTCAAGCGGAGAGGAAACGCTCTGGCCATGGTTCCCGGAGGAGGAGCTGCGTGGCTTCGGCAAGAACTGCGTTTGATCTTGAGAGCGGCAGCGCAAAATTTAAGGAAACATGAATAAACAAAGATACACACTCCTGTGTTTGTGTTTATCTTTGTTTGTCCATGTTTGCTAAAATATTGCGCTACTGTTCTCAAGATCATGTACAACCAACTAGCCCACCAGTACCACCCAGTGCGTACATTGTGCGCGCCTTGTCCTGACAGGGATAAGTAGACAGCTCATACCCTTGTACGCGCTGTGTATTCGCTAGTCCGTTCACTGCGTTGAAGCAAGAGACAGCAAGAAGGTTGCTTCCCTCGCTGCAGCGGCCGTGCTTCCTTACGCCAGCGTTTTGTTTAGTTACGCTGAGTCGGATGCTGAAGAAGGTAGTTGCTAACGTTGCTTCGTGCAACATTCCGATCTGTTGCTATGTCATTCAGTTCTTGCTGTTGCGGTAAAACCACGGTGTTCTTTTTTATTGCGATCGCAATCGTATGGAAAGTCTTGATGGGTTCTTGCCCTTCGCCGTTGCTGTCGCCGTCGCCGTCATGTCCTTCCGGTATGAAGTCCGAATTGATAAGATCCCCACGCGCATTGTATGTTCTACCGCGGGTAAAAGCGCGCGAGCGGGGGCGACCAACGCGGCCAAAGCAGAGATCAAACGAGCCGGCCAATTTCCGTCGCTCGGAGGGTGCATGCGATAACATCACCCCGCTCGGGAGGCCTGACGTCGAAGCAGACAGGAAACGCCCCGCCCATCTTTAACGACCATGAAAAGACACGAGGTGGGGGGAGCAGCCACTTTGCACTTTTATGTAAGGGCGCGGTCGCGATCGCTGGCGCGCGCTATCTCGAATGCCATCACACCGGGCGGCTCGTATACCGTTCTACGTGCTGCGCTCTGAACGCGAAGTGACTGTGCGAAGAGCATCTCTCCCTAGAGCGGCCGTATTCTCTTACACCAGCGTTTTGTAGTTACGCGAGATCGGATACCAAACAATTAGCTGCCAGCAGGCCCGTAGCCAGGGGGTGGGGGTGGGGGGGGGGGGGGGTTGGGGGCCTAGTGGCCCGGGCCTCGCCCGAAATAAGTATGTGTTTTTTAACAAAAACAAATAATAAAAAATAGTGGTTTTTCAAAAAAGTCAAGGTTTTCAGCATGTGGGCACGCCTCGAAAAAAATTCCTGGCTACGGGCCTGGCTGCCAGCCTCACTTCGTGTAACACTACAATAGACCTTTTTCAAGCACACGAGTGCCACCAACGGGCGCGCAAGCGCTCATGGGAAATGTGTGTACGCCGCAGCAGCCGCCTCGACGAGCGCGAGGGCCTCGCGCTGTAGCTTTGCGCTTGCGCCGTGCCAAGACTTAGACGCAGTGAATTTGGCAAGGTGTAACATGTGACTGCGCAATTCAATCACGACCTTCAGTGTTTAGCTGCGACAGCCTCTCGACGATTTCCGTCCGTCCCACTGTTGGACTAGTTGAGCGGCTCAGAAGCGTCACCTTTTATTTATGTTTTTTTCGCCAGTGCGCCTTACGGCATAAATGAAAAAAAAATACAACTCGGTTGCCTGTGAAGTGCAGGAGCGGTTTATAATTTGCGGATACATTTGGAATCAACGTCCATCGACACTTTGGACGAGTACAGTGTAAGGTTCTGCATGATATTTAAAGAGTACACTAGAAAGTGTAGTCGGCATTTGGGGAAATGAGAGGCATTCATTGCGTCGCTCGCACCATATATGTAACGAACGATAAGTGCCTACTAACCTTCGTTGGTGCTATAACTACAGGTTGGAATAATACTTAGAGCGAAAAAAGAAAGGAGCAGTACAAGGAAGAAAGTGCACAAACCAGCGCTCTCACACAACTGAAAGTTTATTGCACCCGTGAAAAAAAAGCATATATACAAAAATCGGAGCGCGTCGCGCGTGTCATGAAGAGGCACAAAAAGTCAAAACCTAAGGCGCGTGCTTACAGTCGATTAATAAAGTTGAATTCCTTGTCTTGTAATGACTGAGAAGGTTGAATGACACAAAGTGTTGCGTTATTTGTGACATGATGTGCCTCCGAAATTTCTCGCGTTGTCCGATTAGGTTGGTGGTACAAAATTACTGTGCTTTCGAAGATGGGATTACATTTTCATGACTGACATAGCGATGCGAGATGAGACGGCTCCATTCAATGAATTTCGATGCTCCATTCAATGAATTAATGCATCGACCAGTCTGGCCGATGTACATGTGGACACAAGAAAGAGAAATTTGCGGTTAACTCCTACACAATTTACAAGACAACTGGCATGTCTCTGACCGCATTTTTCTTTGCCCGGGGCGGCAAACAGAACCTTCACCCCCACATCGCTTCCCTATACGTTCTTCAGGCCATGCGACTTCTTATACATATGTGGAATAACTGCAATATTTCTAGTTTCTTCATTATTTACGGATGGAGGACATCCGTGTTATTCTTTCTTTGCCATGCGAACAGGTTTTCGCAAACCGATAAAACAATAAGCAGGATATCCCGCCTCTTTGATCACTTTACAGCTGGAAACTACTGCTCATCTTATGTGCGCAAGTATTTTTTTCCAATGCCGTGCGTAATCATGACATCACAATTCCTCGTTTAACAATATTGGAACGCACCGACGCGAAATTAAACACCGATTTCGCTGAAAGCGGGCTATTGCCCGCACACATGCTCCGCAGTGAAACTTAAAAGCATATCAAGAAACTGCAAATCATCAGAGCAAGGCATCTCGCAAGCGAATTCTAGTCCCATCCCTTTTTCTTTAAACACGTTTAGATAATAATATCTGGGGTTTAACGTCCCAAAACCACCATATGATTATGAGAGACGTCGTAGTGGAGGGCTCCGGAAATTTCGACCACCTGGGGTTCTTTAACGTGCACCTAAATCTAAGTACACGGGCCTCAAACAATTTCGCCTCCACCGAAAATGCAGCCGCCGCGGCCGGGATTCGATCCCGCGACCTTCGGGTCAGCAGAAACACGTTTAGAATGTGCTCACTTCTTTGTGCAGCGCGTGACTTGTAAATTAAAAATCAAATAATCATCTGTATACCTGAGCACTGTAACACCTCTCTACAGTTTGGTTAAACGCGATCACGAGCCGCTATGGCATTAAATGCCATAGCGACTTGTGAACAAATAATCATTGAATAAATAAGAATTCGGTGTTCCAGCTCACGTTAGCACGTTTTGACTGCATGTATCAGCACGTGATAACTCGCATGCCGCTTAACTGCTACATCCGGTATTACATCCGCTCGGTAATACCTACACTGACTGCATCATTCCTTTCGCATAGCATGCGTAGAAATACATGGAGGTGCGTTCAGACATGTGTAGTATTTAGAATTTAATAATAGTCAACCAGCGGCGACGCGTTTTTCGTTTGGCGCTCCCACGGCGCCAACAAGCAGCGAGCGACGGAACAGCCGGCGGGCTCGCCGTACACACTTTTCCCGTGGTGCTTCGCGCGCCCGCGTGGGGTTCTGGGATTGCTTGAAAAAGGTCTATTTGTTGCTATCGCATTCATTGCTTCACCCTTGCGGTGAAACTGTGACCTTTTTCTTCGAGAACACGTGTTTGAAAGATAAACAAAACATGCAATATGTTACAATGCGAGGGAGAACTAGTGTCGTGCTACGCAAACACAAAAGAAAGACAGCAAAAGACAGACTGCGCTGTCCTGCCTGTCTCATTTGTGTGTGTGTGTGTGTTTGCTTAACGCTTCTCTACTTCAATACAGTGGCGTAGCCAGGGGGAGGGGGGAGCACACCGGGCCCGTCCCCCCCTCCCGAAATTTTCTTTTCCATAACATGCAGAGCACAAAATGACACTCGACCACATCTGCCTGCACGGCCCCCACTTCAGACAAAAAAGGTGCCCTCCCCTCCTCCCCCGAAAAAAATTTTGCCTACACCCCTGCTTCAATATGAACCAACTAGTGTGCAAGATAGTTTTAAAGCTGAAGGAAGACTTGAAGTGAACGCCAGTACTGAGCGAATAAGGAAATCGTCTGCCTAGGACCAGCGATCAGGGGTGGGTACTTGCCTGCCTCAGCCGTAGTCAATGATGGAGTAGTGTAAGAATTAGACATTAGATTTCGCAGCAATCACACTGAAGGTTTCTTTACATGTGCACACTTTCCAGAGTAAGTGGTTTCAACCAGATGAAGGCGAAATGCTAGAGATCCGTGTGCTTAGATTTAGGTGCACGTTAAAGAACCCCAGGTGGTCGAAAATTTCCGGAGCCCTCCGCTACGGCATCTCTCAAAATCGTATCGTCGTTTTGGGACGTTAAACCCGAACAATTATTGTGCTTTCCACTAAGTAGGCATATCCTTGTCCATTTATTATGCCCTATAGAGTGCGATGGAACGGGAAATGA
Source organism: Rhipicephalus sanguineus (assembly GCF_013339695.2). Classification (NCBI taxonomy): domain Eukaryota; kingdom Metazoa; phylum Arthropoda; class Arachnida; order Ixodida; family Ixodidae; genus Rhipicephalus; species Rhipicephalus sanguineus. The sequence continues at coordinate 60,149,457 of NC_051181.1, forward strand.
TAGGCGGACCAGAAAAGAATCAGATGCAGCCGACAGTCTTCTCGACATTAACCCATATATGCCCAGTGTCCTACACATCGGAGGCTTCTTTGATGCACTCTAACATCGTTATTTCTTTAGCTGGTGGCTAGCGCCACCTACAGCACATCAAGCGGGCCTCAGTCTCAACATGTGGAAGCCTAAACATTTCTCGCTTCTCATGCTGCCACGTGCCGACCGCTTTTTCCGGGGAAACGCGTGCTTTGCATGAAAGACGTCATGGAGAGGAAGAAGTGCACGTGAAATGCCGACCGCTTTCTCCTGGCAGACGCGTGCTTTGTATGAAATACATCATGGAGAGGAAGAAATGCATTGTCGGTGTTCACGTGAAATGCTTCAAGGCTTACCACAACCGCACGTAGCATCCATAATGCCCAGTGTCCTATATGTATAGGACGGCTTGAAAAACTGTTGCGTTTACCTGGCAGTAAATAAAGAACTTGCGCTTTCTTTTGAGGGTAGAAGTACACTTTTTGTGAAAAAAAAGTTGTTTTGTCTTTTTTTCTGAGCTTGGGCATATATGGGTTAAGAAAAAGAACGCTTACGTGACCTGGGTGGGCATGTCCAAGATTAAACTCTTTATTTGGCCGAACTTGCGGCAGGGAAACGGCAAGTCAAACTACAGCAATACACGCTGTACAGTGATAGCGGCGAACAGAGCGTCGGCCATCGATAAAACTGAACCGCGGCAAGACGTGTCGGCATTTATACATGCGGCAACGAACAATCGAGGCTTATCGCTGGTGCCGTGTTAGTTCCAGAATTATGTGTTCGCGTTTGCGCGCTCAAGCGTAACAGACGATCCTAAAATAATCTCCGGTGTTTTCAGAAATTCTGGCGTGGTTTGCGCAAGTCAGTAGCTACACGTGCAATGGATCGGTAACATAAAACATACAAAGAAAGGAGCGTGTGTGGCAATATTGCTGATCATCAGTGGGAGCACGAAAGGGTTACGAAGGTGTCGAAAACGTGGCCAAGAACGCAGAGACTTGGATGGGTAGATGCAATTACGAAATGTGCAGGTATAAAATGGGACCAGCTTGCGCAATGCAGCGTAATCTTGTGATCATTGGGAGAAACCTTCGTCCCGCGCCTGACTTGAAATAAGCTGACAATGATGATGATGATTATGATGATAATAATGGTAAAGCGAGCCCTCTTTCCTGAATTTTGTGTTTATACAGTAATTAGCATATCATTCACAGTATTTACGTGGGAGAGCGTAAAGGCTGAGGGAATATAAACTACGCCCCCTCATAGAGCAAAGCGAAGCTAAGGCGCATATATTGCAAAGGTTCTGATGTCAGACTGTGCAAAGTCCCATTCAAATAAAATTTAATTAGTTTGATAATTTCAAGTTTTCAGTGGTCTCAATGTGCAATACAGTTAGAGCTCGGTCTAACGAAACCTGATTTTACGAAGTTCCCAGTCTCACGAAGAAATTTCGATTCCCCGGCCAATACCCTTAGGGATCAGTGTTATCAACCCGCATTGACGAACTAACTTGGCCACCAAATCAGACCTGAGCCAAAAGCGGCGATTTCCTTCCAATCTTGACAGAGACCCGTTTTTCTTCGGGCGTGCGCTCTAACACTATCGCTTTATAACGCCTAGGCGTCCTGCTCAGAGCCTAGGCATTTTTCTTTTTTTTGACGAGGCTGCACTTCATGCCCATGCACGAAACAATGAACTCAGCAGTCGGTAGAGCACTTACGTACCGGACGATGCTACGGACGGCTGTGGTTACTTTCGTTATTTAAAGGTTTATGCACTGATCGTCTCCATGCACTGTTCAGGATCCGCAGCCAAGGGAGGGGGGAGGCTTCCCCCCTCTCCCGAAATTTTTGTCAAGTAGGTGTTTTTACCAAAAATAAATAATGAAAATAGGTGTTTTTCTCAAATAGACAAGGTTTTATGCAAGTGCCCCCCCCCCCCCCCCCAAAAAAAAAAAAAAAATCCTGCCTGCGGGCCTGGCACTGCTCGTCAGATGCGCCGGTTGTCAGATTGCACTGGTCGTCTCTTGCAACTTTCTGGCTTGGCGTGCTCTATCAATCACTGCATTCGCTGTCTGCGTCTTCGCACATAGGTTTCCTATCAGCTTCACGCGACCGTCTACCTGGCATGCATCGCCCGGACATGGTGCCCTCTATGCCCGGGCTGCAAGGGCGGCTCCATGTCCGGGCTGTCCTTGAATCACCCTCGCAAGCTTTTCACAGGCGCATACGTAGATTAGCGGAAAAAAACAATGGCGCACGGCAGCTACTGGGTGTCGCTACGTTGCAATTTTAGATTTCAGAGAGCCGAAAGACCCCTTTCTCAATTTCACGAGCTTCCTGATTTAACGAAATAATTCTAATGTGGTCATTACTTCGTTAAATCGAGTTTCAAGTGCAATTGCTTTAGATTAATCACCTCGTACAGTACCTCCAGTATGTAAAGTTCGATGCCATTTTTCTTGCACTATTGAGGACTCATCGTCAGAAGATACTGGCATGCCAAGTTATAACGCAAAAGAGATGGAGGCATCAGCAAAAAAAAAAAAAAGAAGTGGTAGCATTAAGGCGGCTAAAACTCTGCACAGGATGGGTCATGATGCATACAGTCATAGCATGCATGGCCATATTGTTAATTGTAATGATATAGCGAAGGTGGCTGAGGACACCTAGTCTGAACTATACAGCTCCAGTATAAATCGCCCTACTTTGAGCGAAAGCAAAGTCGAGCATGACACCAAAGTTCCAAGCGTAACCACTGGTGAGGTATAATGGCAATATAAGACACGTGCCGCCGAAAAGCGGCAGAACAATCGATATAGTTATAGACGGAGGACATGTTATATTTATATTATGCCCGAATATATATACACCAGTGAGTTGGAAAAACGTCCATATTTTACTAACATATAAAATGGGAGACATGAAAGACTTGGAACTACAGACGGATCAGCCTTTCAGCTTTGTACAAAATATTCACGAAGGTAATTTCGAATAGGATAAGAGCTACACGTGACTTCAGTCAACCCAGAGAGCAAGCTGGCTTCCGGAACGGGTATTCTGTAGGGATGTATGAATATTAAATTATAAACTTCAAAGCGAATTCGAATAATGAAAACCAAGTTGGCATCGAATTGAATATTTTTCAATTAACTTCGAGGAACAACTACTGCTTTTGCAAAAAAAAAGTTTTTTTTCACCCACCAGACATGAAAAAGTAAGTTTGTTCGCGCAGCTAATAATGCACAGGAATATTATGCACTGTACAACACTATAGCTTTACAGTACCACATAAGTAGCTATTTTAATGTTCTCGTGAAGGATCCAAATGTTCAAGAATAAGCCACACCGTTGTGCATAATCACCATTCCTCCAGGTGACGAAAACAGCCGCTCAACTAGACACACCAGTGCTGATGTGTTAATCTCGTCGTCATATTTTAATCCTCTAATTATGCCTTCTCAATTAGGAGGAGAAATTACAACTGATTGACACGGTATTCGTTGCAGGTTATTCATCTTAGGATAACGCAGAATAATGTTGGTTATCCTTATTTTTAGATATTGTTGTTGAATTCGACAACAGCTACCCCTTGGTTCCGGTAGTTTTGTTTAGTATAATTTGAACTCCCTATTGCAACAACATGATTGGCCTCACACACAATGCGATGCTGCCATGACATTGAATTATTGGCAGAACATTTGCGAACGCTCATTATTGGGGGGGCAGTGTGGGTACTAAAAATAATTTGTCTATTTGTGCATCAAATTTTTTAAAAAGGAGCATATATACGTAAATCGTGCTAGTTTCAATAACTGTCATGAAGTTTTGTGGTGTTCGAATACCTCGAATAGTAAAAGTGCCTTGCGAATAAAATCGAATCCTGAACTATTCGAATCGAATACACGAAGCTTCGGATATTCGCACACCCCAAGCATGAATCAGCTTCATGCGATTAATAAAAAAAAAATAAAAATCTGCCTAATTCAAAAATCTGTAGGCGACTCGATTCCTTGACTAAGGTGTCTGGAAGTGGCGCTCGCACGTCGGAGTTTGTGCGTGCTGGTGTTATTCCTTGGGTTAAGTCTCGGAGACCACGTTTGAAAGTATACCGCGTGGTTGATCTGCGCCGCCAGGCGCCGCAACGATCCCAGTTGCTCACAAGAAAAGCTGCTACTCTGTCAATGAACTTTTCAATTAGATTTCATTAATTAACCTGACAGTTAATTGATTCTTATATTAAGCAAGGTTACGCTCTGATAACATACGCACCCAATATAGCCCTTAACTTGAACAGAACCATCGATTCCGTACCAGTTTTATTTTTTAAAACAAATTTTCTTGATATTCTGGAAACCGGAAGTAGGTGCTTGACCGGAAGCGCTTGCAGCTAAAACAAGAGTGTCACTCTTTCCTCGTTCTACTAAAAATACTTTATAAGGCATTCATAGATTATGAAAAGCCGTTCGACCAGGTAGGGAAAACGGCACTTTTTGAGGCATTGCGTAGGCAAGGATTACCTGAAAGATACGTGGATACCAGAGCCAACATCTACAGAAGCTGCGCAGCTACCCTGCACCGCCTCATGAAAAGCAGAACCTTGATGGAGAAATGCGTCCGACAAGAGGTCATTATTCGCAGCACGTCCAGAAGAATATTTAAACGACTAGACTGGGGAGAAATAGGAATGAATATTAACAAATAATATCTTAGCAATTTACGGTTTTCAGATGACATCGTACTGTTCAACAACGATGGCGACAAATTGAAAAAAGATTTGAAGACCTAGACCGAGAAAGTGCCAAAATACGTGGGAAGGTCCCTCTTCAGCCCCTCCTCCAGGAACCTTCTCACTCTCACTTCTTTTTCCCACCCCTTGCTATACTATACTATACAGGGCTATACTATGCTTTACCCTCTCTCCCGCTTCCTTTCCATCCTCCTCACCGTCACGCCACTCCCCCTCATCCTCACTTCCATTTCCCACCCCTTACTATACTTTATATGGCTATGCTGTGCTTTACACTCTCAACCTCCTCCTTTCGATCCTCCTAACTGTCACTTCCCTTTCCCACCCTTTGCTCTACTATGCTACACATGGCTATGCTATGCTTCCACTTCGCTTTGCACAGCTGTGCCGAGTTTTGAGCGGTGGCCGGCCACGGCTGTAACTCAAGCGTAAACAGCTCCGCTCTTAAAGGTCTTTCACGCGGTGTGCTTTCTGTGCGTCATTTGGATTAAAGCAGCCAAGAACAAAACCTGGGAGAATGTCCACGTCCAAGATGGGCGTCCAGCCGAGGCGAATGGCGGCGAACAGCAAAGTGCGCAGCGCGTCGGGTTCGCCAATCGCGTGGCCCGGCCACGCCACGCCGGCCTCGGCCAGGGCGCGCCTCACGCTGATCAACTCGTTCCTCTCGCCTCTGTAACCGAGAACAATATCGAATGAAATATATCTATCGAACAATCAATCAGTTAATCGGTCAAAGCAACCTAACATGCTTTAATGTGATCAATGCAAACTTTCAATGACTACGCTTCCATTGCGTGGTACACGGTAGAAGTATGCATTCTCTGTGCTTATACAGCGTTGGCAATCATACGTAGATCCCGATCAGACATATACTGATGGCGAACTGATTCTGAGGTTTATGATAACGGCATTATTAATGCGTCCGCGTAATATGCACTAGCGACAGGGTCAATAGTGAAGGAAAATAAAAACCAATCAATCGACGAAGTGGTTAAACTATGAAACATTTTACAGGCCCAGGTATACAGTATGTCTTAAGCATCCGCGGCTTCTGCGGCTGGTAGAAGGGACAGCTGGCGCGCAACAAATTCTCGAATAAATTACTTGATTTGGGCGAAGAACGAGGAATCAGGAGGACCAAGCACAGGAACTGTCAGTCAGTGCCGAAATACTCGCCACGGTGGTTATGGTGCTCGACTGCTGACCCCAAGGTCACGGGATCGAATGCCGGCCACGGCGGCCGCATTTCGGTGGAGAAGAAAATGCTTGAGGCCCATGTACTTAGATTTAGGTGCACGTTAAGACACCCCAGGTGGTCGAAATTTCCGGAGGCCTCCACTACGGCATCCCTCGTAATCATATCGTCGTTTTGAGAGGTGAAACTGCAGGAATTATTATTATTAGTGCTGAAATCGCGCCGTCTAGGAGGAAGGGTCGGTACTTGGAATGGCGTTATTTGCGCAAGAAAGAAGTGTTAATTTTAAGGGCTCCTATTTCTTCGTTATACACAATATTAATGAGCACTAACAGACAATAATGCCAAGGAAAGTGTAGGGGATGTTATTAGTAGTAAATGTAAGGTAAATGTGAAGAAAGAAAAGTGGACGAAAAGATAACTTGCCATGGGCAGGGGCCGAACCTGCGACCTTCGAATAACGGGTTCGATGCTCTACCAACTGAGCTACCGCGGCAGCCATCCACACGTCCACTTTATAGGGTATATATGTACATTTAAACGTGGGAGCGTCAGCCAGCGCTGCCAGTATCGAGTCTGTTAGTGCTCATTAATATTGTGTATAACAAAGAAAAACGAGCCCTTAAAATTAACACTTCTTTCCTTCATTCATATGCGAGGGTCTCGTTATGGCAGTCTTGATGCTTTCAGGTAGTATGCGAGGGATTATTGACCAGCTGTCAGCTCGTAATAAGTTCATATTCTACGTGACGCCAACAGGCAGAAAAAGAGTGTTCCACACTCGCCGTCATGGCTACTGGCCGCGCTGACTGACGCTCCCACGTTTAAATGTACATATATACCCTATAAAGTGGACGGGGGGATGGCCGCCGCGGTAGCTCAGTTGGTAGAACATCGAACGCGTTATTCGAAGGTAGCAGGTTCGGCCCCTGCCCGCGGCAAGTTATCTTTTTGTCCACTTTTCTTTCTTCACATTTACCTTTACATTTACTACTGTTAAGCTGTTTATTGGACAGCACTCGGCGACAATGAGCTATGGCGACAGTCAAGGCAAAGGCACGGGCTCCGAGCGCGAGCGGCGTTTAGAAGAGGACGACCCACTAGGAGCCGCTGGAGAGCGCAACCGTTAAACAGTACCAATTGCTTCGCCACAATTACCCCGGGTACGAAAAGGGAGCCGTCCGGCGACCTAACAGCTCGTCACTATGAGTGGGTCATAGTAGGCCTTGAGGCGCTCCACGTTAACTATGTCGCGCCCTCGACGGCGCATGTCCGAAGCTGGTTCGATGGGTTCGATCAGGTAGTTGACCGGGGATGTTCGCTCGACGACCCGGTAGGGGCCTTCGTATTTCGGCAGTAGTTTTGACGAGAGACCAGTTGCAGTGGTAGGGACAGAGAGCCATACGAGCGCTCCGGGGAGGAACATGGACTCAGAAGTGGTGGTGCCATCGCGAAGGCTCTTCTGACGCTCTTGTTCGTGCGTTGTAAAGGACTTTGCAAGCTCGCGACACTCTTCAGCAAGCCTGGCTGTGTCAGAAATAGGCGCACAATCAGATGGATCCGGCTTGTAGGGTAGTATGGTGTCAATGGAGTGCGACGGGTGCCTTCCGTACAACAGGAAAAAGGGTGAAAGACCAGTAGTGCTTTGAGGGGCGGTATTATAGGCGTAGGTGACGAAGGGCAGAATGGCATCCCAATTTGTGTGATCGGCGGCGACGTACATTGAGAGCATGTCGCCGAGCGTGCGGTTAAAGCGTTCGGTTAGGCCATTCGTCTGCGGGTGGTAAGCAGTAGTTTTGCGGTGAACAGCATGGCACTCTTTGAGAATGGCTTCGACGACCTCCGATAAGAAGACACGGCCTCGATCGCTGAGAAGCTCCTGGGGTGGACCGTGACGCAGCATGAATCGGTGTAGCAGGAAGGAGGCAACATCGCGCGCTGTAGCCGCTGGGAGGGCAGCGGTTTCGGTGTATCGCGTTAGATGGTCGACGGCGACGATGGCCCAACGGTTACCAGCCGACGTCAGAGGAAGTGGTCCATATAAATCGATACCCACGCGCCCAAACGGACGGTTAGGGCAAGGTAATGGTTGCAGACCGACTGGTGACACGTGCGTTGAAGGTTTTCGGCGTTGGCAATCGAGGCAGGAGCGGACGAATTTCTGCACGTAGCGATACATCTCTCGCCAGAAGTATCGTTGTCGAATGCGCTGGTCAGTTTTGGATACCCCAGAGTGCGCGCATTGCGGATCAGAGTGGAAGGACTGGCATATTTCAGCACGCAGGCTTCGGGGTATCACAAGTAGCCGCTGCCGGCCGTCGGCGTTGTAATTGCGTCGGTGCAGTAGGTCGTCACGAATGGCGAAATGGTGGGCTTGACGACGCGACGCGCGAGTGCTTGGTGTTGCCGACGGATCAGTGAGCAAGTCTATCAGCGAGGCGATCCATTTATCCTTGCGCTGCTCGGTAGCGATGGTGTGAACATCGATAGAAGAAACAGCAATGTGAGATACTGAGCAGGAGGCATTGTCGTCAGGCAAGGGGGAGCGCGAGAGGGCGTCGGCGTCAGCATGCTGGCGTCCGTTGCGGTACAGCACGCGGATGTCGTAGTCTTGCAGGCGAAGTGCCCAGCGGGCAAGACGGCCCGAGGGATCCTTCAATGACGACAGCCAGCATAGTGCATGTTGATCGGTGACGACATCAAATGGGCGACCATACAAATAAGGTCGGAATTTTGTAAGAGCCCAGATGATCGCCAGGCACTCCTTTTCCCTGACGGTGTAATTGGTCTCGGCTCTAGTAAGCGTACGACTTGCGTATGCTACGACATATTCGGGGAACCCTGGTTTGCGCTGCGCAAGAACAGCGCCGAGGCCTACACCGCTCGCGTCCGTGTGTACCTTCGTTGGGGCCGTAGGGTCGTAGTGACGTAGTATGGGAGGAGACGTCAACAAACGACGGAGCTTGGCGAACGCGTCGTCGCATTCGGACGACCACGAATGTAGGGGCCCGTTACTCCCAAGGAGCTTCGTCAGCGGCGATATGATGGTGGCGAAGTTGCGTATGAAACGTCGAAAATATGAGCACAGTCCGACGAAACTGCGCAGTTCTTTGACGGACGTGGGTTTGGGAAATTCGGCCACGGCCCGAAGCTTGGCCGGATCGGGAAGGATTCCGTCCTTAGACACGACGTAGCCTAGGATTGTCAGCTGCCGTGCTGCAAATCGGCACTTCTTCAGATTCAGTTGGAGGCCGGCGTTGCTCAAACGCGTCAGAACATGCCGCAGACGTTGAAGATGCGTGGAGAAGTCCGGAGCGAAAACGACGACGTCGTCCAGGTAACACAAGCAGGTGTGCCATTTCAAGTTGCGCAGAACGGTGTCCATCATGCGCTCGAAGGTCGCGGGCGCATTGCACAGACCAAACGGCATGACGTTGAACTCGTACAAGCCGTCGGGCGTGACAAAGGCAGTCTTCGGTCGAGCATCATCAGCCATGGGTACTTGCCAGTACCCCGAGCGCAAATCGAGAGATGAAAAGTATTCTGCTCCTTGGAGGCTGTCAATCGCGTCGTCGATGCGCGGCAGCGGATAAACATCCTTCCGAGTGATCTTGTTGAGCCTTCGGTAGTCCACACAGAACCGCACAGAACCGTCCTTCTTGGCAACGAGAACAACAGGAGACGCCCATGGGCTGTCCGAGGGTCGAATAACGTCGCGTCGAAGCATATAGTCGACTTGCTCATTAATTACCCGTCGTTCTGTGGGAGACACGCGATATGGGCGTTGCCGCAGTGGTGGTTGGGCGCCAGTGTCGATGCGATGCGTAACAGCGGACGTGCGGCCGAGAGAAGTTTGCCCGACATCGAAAGAAGAACGAAATTCTTCCAACAGGCACAGAAGCTGGGAACGCTGGACCGACGTAAGGTTGTCAGCAATGGCGGGACCAAATACATTCGCGGGTGATGAATCAGACGTGGAAACAGCACTGATGGTACGGGAACTGGTGCAGTGCGAGTCATCGGCTGCGTCCAGAACTTGTGCGTCTTCGAGGGGCTCCACTCTGCCGAGACATTCCCCTCGCACCAACGTAACAATGTGCGGGGATGGGTTGGCAATAAAAATAGCGGTGCTACCCTGAGTGACTTGCACGGTCGCGAAAGGTACCAGCAACCCTTTCCTAGTGCAAACGCGGTCAGATGGCGAAAGGAGTGCAACTGTGTCGCAGAGACCGGCGCCGTAAACTGGCACGGCCGCCGACGAACTTGGGGGAACTTTGGTATCGTCTTTGACGAGGATCTTGGCGCATGCCGATGGACTGTCTGCCGGCGTCAAATGTGAGAACGGTGAGAGTTCGAGGGCGGCTGGTGCGCAGTGAATTATGGCGTCGTGGCGGGAAAGAAAATCCCATCCCAGGATGACGCTGTGGGAGCATGCAGCAATTATGATGAACTCGACGTCGTACAGAGCGTCCTGGATGACGACGCGAGAAGTGCATACTGCTGTAGGCCTAATACTCTGGGAGCTGGCGGTACGGAGGGACATCCCAGAAAGTGGCGTCGTCACTTTTCGGAGTAAGCGGCTAAGTTTTGCGTCCATAACGGATACGGCGGCTCCAGTGTCGATAAGGGCAGATGCGCGAACACCGTCCACAAACACGTCTATGACATTCGATGGACTTCGCTGAGGGCTCTTACAGTTCGATAGCGTCGCAGCCCTTGCCTCGTGGACTGCGACGACTAGTTTTCCTGCTCTCGTGCGACAGAACGTGGCCGCATTGGTGACAGTGAGCGACGTCGTGGAGACGGAGAGCGGCGAGTGGATGGAGCTGGGCGTGACGTCGGTGACATAGGCGGGCCGTAGAATGCACGGCTGGACTGGCTGGTGGTGGGTGACGCGACTCGAGGCGGCTGCACGCGATGGCAGCAACGTGCCACGTGACCGGCATAACAGCATGCAAAGCAGATGGGCCGATTGTCGGGTGTGCGCCATCGGTTCGCCGGGGCAGGTCCCGTCCATGTCGCAGAATGCGATTGACGGGGCGGCTGCTGAAACGACTGCATGGTGGGTTGCAGTCGGGGCCTAGGGATGACGGCAGCATACGGAGCCGGCACGCCCGCTTCGAAGGACGGAGGTCTAGCGGCGGCTTCGGCGTAACTCAATGGAGCAGCCGCAGGGATTGCCTGGTGCGTCCTGGCGACTACTTGAGCGTAACTCTGTGGCGCAGGAGTCGGAGGTTGCTGGTGGTACTCAGGCACCACCTCGGCAATTTCCTGCTCAATTGCTCGTCGGAGGGGAGGAAGAAGGGTCGTCGACGACTATTGAACGTGCGGCGGGTGGGTGAAGGCCAGGAGAGAGAACTGGCGTGCGATTTCCTCGAGCACGAATGCCTTCACTTCTGCCAGCAGCGTGGCCTGGTCAGGTATGGCCGCCAAGCCAGCAAGCTCGTCGTCACGTGATGGAGAGCGACGGGTCATCGAACGTTGCCGGCGGAGCTCCTCGTAGCTCTGGCACAATGTTATGACCTCGGCCACAGTGGAAGGGTTTTTGGCGAGCAACATGGTGAAGGCATCGTCGTCAATGCCCTTCATAATGTTCCGGATCTTGTCAGATTCGGACATGGTGCCGTTGGCTTTCTTACACAAGTCCAGGACGTCTTCAATATAACTGGTGAAAGATTCACCGGCCTGCTGAGCTCGTTCGCGTAAGCGCTGTTCTGCTTGCAGCTTACGAACTGCAGGGCGGCCAAAAACGTTGATGACGGCGGTCTTGAAATCCGACCAAGTCGCAAAATCGCACGCGTGGTTGTTGTACCACAAGCTCGCTATTCCCGCGAGGTAGAAGACCAAGTTGCTCAACTTGCCTGCTTCGTCCCATTTGTTGGGTACGCTCACGCGCTCGTAAATTGCGAGCCAGTCCTCCACGTCGGTGCCATCGGCGCCAGTGAAGATAGGTGGATCGCGGATGCGTGGGACACCGGGACATGTGGTGGGTGTGGGAGGCGGAGTTTGCTGAGCGGCGTCTTGAGGCACGGTAGACGGCAGAGTACGGGAACGAAGCTCCAGGGGCATCGAATGGGAGCACAGCACTCTCCACCAAATTGTTAAGCTGTTTATTGGACAGCACTCGGTGACAATGAGCTATGGCGACAGTCAAGGCAAAGGCACGGGCTCCGAGCGCGAGCGGCGTTTAGAAGAGGACGACCCATTAGGAGCCGCTGGAGAGCGCAACCGTTAAACAGTACCAATTGCTTCGCCACACTACTAATAAAATCCCCTATACTTTCTTTGGCATTATTGTCTGTTAGTGCTCATTAATGTTATTTGCGCAGTTATTCGTAACTCGCGCAGAGAATAATGACGTAGTTAACCGTCTGAGGATACTTTGCCAAGAACATTTGGAAAGCATCATCCTCTATGCCTTTTAGGACGTTATTTATATTTCGTGTTCAGTCACGGATAATATATCTAATAATTGACAGGGTTTTACATCAGAAAACCACGATATGATTATGAGGGACGCCATAGTGGAGGGCTCCGGAAATTTCGACCGACTTGTGGTCTTGAACGTGTACCTAATTTAAGCAGACGGAGTTCAGTCATGGAGGAAATAATGCAGCGGCAAAGATCTACGACATCTTGAGTGTAGCTGGTGAAGCTTTCAGCCTTTTGTTGAGTACGGTTGCGCAGCCCGAAGCTTGCGCACGACAAGGTGACCGAATACTTGTTGGAATTTATCTCGAAATTTCGTCAAATACTGCGTCCAAATGGATGTCATATTCATGGTTTCGATATCAAAAGCTGATGACTCCGGAAAGGTAGAAGTTGACGTGACTGAGCTTATCGGTGTCACTCCACGAGACAATGCAAGTGACACTGTCACATGTGACAGCCAATCTTTCGCGTGACGATAGTATGCTCCGCTTAATACTGGATGATTTCTTTGGCATAGCATATCTGAGCATGCGACTGCAGACGATGGCTAGGGAGGAATGCTCAGCCCCCAGGCATGTTAGATGCGGGGGCTGGGGGAGGGGGAGATGCAATTGTCCGACTCCGGAGCTCAAGCTTTGCAAAACTCCCAGCACCTCCATCAAATGTCAGGAGGCTTTACAGGTCACCAAATTTCCTGAACGGTAGAGCCGTGAAACGAGAGGTATAACACAGCAGGGACAATGTCGGGAAAATGTTTTTCTAACACCTCGTCTTCATATCATTCGAAGCCAATGACCCACTGCTTTTCATTTCAAGTACCATTCGTTCACTCAGTAATTCGTTGCTATGGCCATCAGGGCTTCAATTATTTGAACCTGCCCCTTGGTTGTTGCGGAATTTGCAGCACAAATTTAAACCGCACCATTCTACGCATTTTGATTACCTTGCAGTCGTTTGGTAAAAAGTAAAATGAAAACAGTGTTTTTTGCAGTACTCTTTATCGTGTACGTCACGAGTAAAGCTACTTTGATAGTCTGCCAACTTTGGAATATAACTTGATCGAGGACGGAGGCCTTTCTGGATGACTTAAGCTAGATGGACCATTATCCAGTGGCCCATATACACATCGTTCCATTGACATTAGCGAAGAGCAGCTAGTTCGTTGATGTTCACTCGGTAAGGGACAACCAGGGAGGTTTAAAAAACTGCCGGAGTGAAAATTATGTTTGGAATGTGAAGCCAGGCCGCCGCCATCTTACTCCGGGCGCGATAAAGCGTTAGCATACAGCGAAAAAAAAAAACAATAGCCTTTGCCTCACATGCCGTACCTGCATACAGAAGGATCAATGGTACAAGTTTAAAAGTGGTAATGTCCTCCCACAGATACTGCTCAACGGGGGTCCTAGTGTTACTAGTTTCCTTAAGAAGTCTCAAAGTATTCGCAAATTTTAGTAGACGCCAAGTTACCTATACACACCCAAATGCGTTACTTTTGTCGGAAACAGCGATCTCTCATTTTATATTTAGGCTAGCGTTCACGTTAACGGAACAAAAACACTTTATCTCTGATCGGGTGTCATACGAGAAGGCCATGTTTTGAGATAAACTAGAGGCAAATGCTGGCTTCACATCTGCTGCTAAGACCTTGTCAAAGCATCCACTCCAGAATAATTTTAAAACCTCCTTGGGGGCAACTTACCGGTCTTCTCAGTCTCCCACAGCCGCCTATTCAGTACTCTGAATTGCCTCAACTGCAATGCAAGAGCATTACGTAGCTCATTGTTCGAACCCGCCGTTTCCAGAAAGCCGCGGCAGAAAAGTGGTACATAAATTAAGTCATCTGGGAGGTACGCACGCGGTCGCTCGAAAACCGAATGTTCGTAAAGCGAGCGTTCGGATACCGAACGTTAACAGGCGATTGACTAGATGATGCGCAAGTCCTCCACAACGCCAAAGGCCGAGGAAGCTCGGTGATCTGCACAGAGGGAAAAATCAGACATGGAGATAATACATTAAACTTTAAACCGATTAACCGTTGGCTGGCTCATCCATTATTCAGTATCGATATGGGTCTTTTAGTCAAGTTATTTGCAATTTCGGCAGGTGCTTTAAGAAAGATGGAAACAAAGGTTACACTCATGCACGACTTTTTATTTGGTTGGTCGAACAACCACGAGAAACAAGTGCCTAAAGGCTTGATAAAATTTAATAATTACTTTGCTAACTACTCAATATAATAAGCGCTAATGAGTAGTGAAGGCATAAATAACATAATGAGCAAAAAATGTCTTGCTGCATAAATAACATTATGGTATAAACCTAAACAAGACAAGATTTCAGGCGACGATGGAGACTTGAAGGGAAGAGAAATCTTCGAACGAGAAGTGCAGCTGGATTGTGATGGAACAACGAATACCTTTGTAAAATGGCACTTCTCGAATACATATCTTTAGGTTTGGCACAAGTACACGACGCCGGACGACAGAAAGCACGAAGACAATGCGCTCTGGTGTTCTCGTGTCTTACGCCGTCCTGCGTCGCTCCTTCGCGGTAAGCAAAGATATATGAAGTACCAACTAACGACCAGTCTGCTTTGTTGAACTTGTTGAATGAAACACTGGAGAACCAAAATAACGAAAGGAGCGGCAGTGGTGAGTGAGAGGTGAGCTCCTTCAAGAATATGCAAAACAATTCCAGTATGTCAAATAGGCGAGAAAATAAAGTTAGAGGTCTTGGGTTTTTGAACCACCTTCACTTTTCTACTGAGCAAAGAAATTACACTGACTTGAGTTTCGATATCATTTGTCATTTGGCACGTATAGCATTGTTTGTGTAGCATCTGATATCCCTAATCCTAAAAACTCACATCCTTGCCATTCTATTCATCTTATTCGTTCCAAGGGATGATTGCATATGAAGAAAAGTAAACATTCTAAACAAGACACCGGGAATATGAGTGGCCACACAATCATCACGGGAGGATAGCCGATCGAGCATTATAAATGTTGCTGGGATAGACGACTACCTTGTTGCTATGCGTATAGGTGTGCGCACAGGAAGGGAGGTGAAAGCAGAACGTGAATTCATTTTTCGACGCTTAAATTTTATTCTTTTGCTAGCAGCACATGGAAGCTCATATATCTCGGTAGAAATGAATATAATGAGCCCTCAAGCCGTTCTGAGTATATCTACAGACTAACTGCCCATTAGTTTCCCCAGCCCTCTTTGGCAGTGGAACTCATGTTAGCGTCACCTGCACCATAGAATCAGTGATCCGCCCAATGATTTCGATTGCGAGTACGTGCCATATAGTACTTGCATTTGGCTCTTCTTTGAAGTGAATCGCGTTGGGTAAAAAAAAGAAAAAAATTACACCATCTCCCACTCAAGGGAACCATGAGGGGATGCGAAGCAGCATCGGGGACGCACACCAAGTTTCCGTTACGTTCACTCGGCGTTTCCGTTATTGTGTGAGGTTTGTATTTATTGTCATCATCACGTTGTGTTTGTGCGTTGTTTTTCGTTAGCGCCGATTGATTGAGTGGCGCCGATGTTGACGTTACAGTTCATCTGAACGGGAGCGAAGCGAGAAGGACGAAGGCCGACCGAGCGCACGCGTGTACATACACATGAAATAGGGGAGGGAGAGGAGAGAGTGGGGGACAGGCTGTATTTGGCTGCGGCGCGGCTGCATCACGTGGGAGGAGAGGCTGCGCCGCGGCTGCGGCGCTGGGGAGGAGAGGAGAGAAGGCGACCGAACACCTGCGTAAAGGAGGAGAGTGGGAGAGAGAGTAGGCGCATGCGCAGTGGAGCGCGGACGCCACCATCGACGACGGACACAGCCCCGAGCAAAAGCTGCTTCGCATCTAAAAAAACACAAATCGTTTACCGCAAGCGGAAACCGTACATCAAGGTAACTCTTCATGAAATTGTTTGACCATGCGTAGAACTGTGTTAAATATAAGCTTAGTGAAGCACTTATTTAGCAGCAGTTCCCTTACATGTAGATCTGCAACTGTGGTACGTAACTAATGGTCCAGCAACAGTAATTAATAGGTAATGGAAGGCGCGGGGCATACGTTGCCAACAAAATAAATTCTTCAAAGCTGCAATGTCTGCAGCGGGCCGCGGGATTGCCGCGACATTCAACGACTCAGCTGTGCGCCCAGAATTACGCAAGGACTTGCCGACACTTGATTCATTATGCCAAAGCAATTGCGGCGAAGTAACCTTTGGACAGGAAATAGCGCAGCACGATTGCAGAAAAAATTGTAGGTGACCTATCTGTTCGACAGAGGCGAAATGCTTGTGGCCTGTATGTGTACTGTGCGATATATGTGCACGTTAAACAACAACAGATGATCGAAATTTCCTGAACCCCCACTACGGCTTTCCCCGAAACCATATCGTGGTTTTGGCGCGTAAAATCCCAGATATCATTATTAACTAACTAACTAACTAACTAACTAACTAACTAACTAACTAACTAACTAACTAACTAACTAACTAACTAACTAACTAACTAACTAACTAACTAACTAACTAACTAACTAACTAACCAAGCTAAATAGAAGCGCTGATATCAGTCAACGTGTGATGGTCCACTGCACCTGATAACGGCGTCGCAGCTGCGGAAGAAAGTGGCGCCGATCTCCTCCGCCGTCTGCGGATGGGACAACGTGGAGCTCGCGGATCGCGCGAACCGCGACAGCCTGGAGAGCGCGGCGTCGAGCACGCTGAGGCGTACGCTGAGCGCGTTCTGCGCCGTCCAGCCCGAACACACGTAGCGCGTCATGCTGTCGCAGGGGTCGGCGGAGGCGTTCATTGATTGCAGCAGCCTGTCGGCGTACTCCAGGCACGAGTGACTGCGGCACAGGTCGGGCTGTCGCGGGTGCGGCGTCAGGGAGAGCACGACTGCGATGACGAAGCCGAGGGCGAACACGGTGATCGCGGCGCGCAACAGCAGAGAGAAGACCATCTTGCGGAACGGTTCCTTGCCCTGCCGAGGGCAAGACAAGCGTTTAAGGCTGTACTTTGGGGGAACGGATATGCCGCCTTCCTGTAGGAGCATAATGTTCCCTAAAGATACAGGCCCCGAAACGTCGGGCTCATTCAGAAACTTGGCTGGAGCCATCTGAGGTTCTAGACGTGGGTATGAACCAAATCTATGACCTTGTGTGCAGGAACAAAATACCATAGACCAGGAGCCTACAAGTCGGGTATTAGAGTGTAAGAATGAGAATGGCGATTTTTAATCTTTGCGTCCATCGGGATCTTTTGTTCACTGACGATGCCGCCGACACCGGCAACGGACTTTCTGCGACACGGACTCCTCTACACAGAGTTTAGTCTTGCCGTTCCTGAGTTAATACATACTGTTAATCACGTGTGGCGCATACCCGCATTCCACGGGCCGTGGTACGCGGGTGTGTGCCACACGTGGCTGAGGTAGAGGGTTTCATGACGTACGCGATAGGTATGTGAGGTTTCAGTCATGAGCTCTTAAGCGTGTTCGTCATAGCGTCACCTCCTAGGCTGATTTTGGTGCATACGAAGTTACGGAGACGACCACGAAGGCCCACAGACTTATCGGGCTAGATAGATAGATAGATAACAAAAATTCCTTTGTTTCGCACAAAAACACTTCGCATTTAAAAAAGAATCGGAGCCATTTCACGCTGTGAAGGTGGGGGACCAGCGAAGGTCTGTAATGCGGCACAGCAGTATCGCTGCAACTTTCACACGGCCATATACCAGAAGCACCTCTTTTGTAATGCTATGAGTGGCACCAGACCTCTCACTTCAAGTTGAGGTGCCATATTTTCAGCTCTCCGCTTAAATACGATTACAAGTAATGAGGGTTACTGTGGACCCATATGACGCTGCAAGGTGGCAGCGCCTTAGGGCCTTTTCAGATTTTGCCATTGGGCTGAGTTGAGTGCTTAATCGTGAAGAGATGGCTGGATGTTTCGATACGCGTGCTGGGCAGTACAGATTGCAACACCTGAAAGGCGGTAGAGTCTATTTGCACTTCGACAGTTCAGGGTCACGTGATCTGGGCGGAAGTGACGTCAGTGGTATGTATAGTGGTTCGCGGGATGTATCGCTATTTTGCTAATGTCAGTGGTTGTCACGTGTCGATAGTGGGCCAGTAGCCTACGCCATCGCTATTCAAAATCCTGGGTTGATCGATGGCGATATCGTTGGTGAATAAGATGGTAATAAAAGTGGAGGCGGTGGAAACCATAGTGGATGTGGTATAAACAATAGTGGTTAAGGTGGAAGCTGCGGTGGTCAGAATTGCTGATGATGGCGAAAGTGGGAACAAATGGTGGCAGATGGTGGTGGTGGTGGTGGTGGCAAGCTTCGTTTGGTGTTCATAATGACCAGTGACGGCGAAAGTGGAAAATGCTGGCTGGTGGTGGCGATGCCAAACACGTTTGTGTGGATGGTTTGGTGAACAAGCTGGATGATGGTGACATGATGGAAGGAAGCATGGAGCTGCATCTATGTAGGCAGCACTATGGCCGCATCAGTACATGCAGCTGGGTGCATATGGCAGTATGTGAAACCACTGCCATTTCGGATGTTTCCCTGTCGAATGTGCAGAAAAATATGTTTATAATCCAAAGAAGCCAACGCCGATCATTACGCTTTCTATAGCATGCTTTTTTGGTTTGTTTTATTCAAGCGGCTTCAATACCACCTCAATTTTTTTTGTGGAGGATAACAGCCGCGAGTGTTTACATTTCGTGCACGTACTTATAGCAGCAGGTGTTGCTGTATTGTGATGTTTATAAGTCTAGAGGTGTCGGTGTGACCAGGGACAGCAAATCTGTTATATCGGCGCGCAGTTAGGAAGAGCTCTGGCTTCGCAACACCTTACAACACGTATACCAAAAAACAGCCGCCACGTGATATCGCCACGCTAGAAACGCATCTCTGGCAATTCTTGCACACTCACTTACCTCAGCTGCATTTTACGGCGACAATGAAAAAAGCTGCCGCAGCTAAAATGAACAATCATCAACCTTCGCAAGTCACTTGCGCCGTCGTAGTTCCCACACAGTAGAACTCTCGGCGAAGGTTTTACCGTAAATAAATAATGAAAAAAAAGAGATGTTTTTCTCGAACAGTGAAGGCCTTCAGCAAGTGCCCCCCCCCCCCCCCATTCCCCCGAAGAAGATTCCTGGCTACGGGCCTGCTCGTGTCACTAATATAATGTCGCGGGTGCACCACCAGTTGTACATCTTGTGCATTAACGCTCATAGAGCGAATGACAAAAACCACTGGCTTGCATCCAGTGGTTTTGGCAGAGCGCGGCATATTTGCTGCGTGACGCTGTTCGTTAGAAGGGGAGTTTAAGGGCTCGGGTTTTCCGCTGTTAGACACAACGTCAATGAGGACCAACAGACAATCAAGGAAAGTATAGTGGAGGTTAATTGTAGTAATTATGATGTAAATGTGAAGAAATTAAAGTTCATGAAAAGACAACTAGCCGCCAGAGACCGAACTTGCATTGGTCAGGGGACGTGGCTGTCCCGCATGTGACGACGCACAAGTTGCTCTGGTGGTCTCTTCAATCAATCAATCAATCAATCAATCAATCAATCAATCAATCAATCAATCAATCAATCAATCAATCAATCAATCAATCAATCAATCAATCAATCAATCAATCAATCAATCAATCAATCAATCAATCAATCAATATTTTGTCTATTACAAAAAGAGACCAGAAAAGCGGCGAATAAAAGCTTTTAGATAGCTTGAGGAGCTCACTGTCCCCATTACAAGGGTTCGCAGCGGCATAGAAACAGTTACGTATTTCATACAAATCGAAAAAGGTACATAATTGCAAAAAGCACAGCATTTCGAAAACATAAGTACATTTTAACATTGGTAGAGCAAGAAGCGAAAAAAAAGATTATATAATACATATTAGTAATTAACTTAGTTACTGGCGTTTAGGAATTTCAAGCGTAATTTGTCTGATGTACAAGAAAACACATCACAATTAGCTGGTGTATAATGATTGAGAAGGCAAGGCAAGGCATGGCACAGGCGCCGCACTGAGGAATTGAAACGCGTGGCCGGTACTATCCATGTCTCACCTCCTCGTGCCTCATAACTTGCTTTTTTTCCTGTTCTTGACAGGCAATCTCTTTTAAAACACTTCCTGTTTTCTGTAGTTTCAAGTTTAAAATTCACACTTGATCTATAGCTATATAAATGATGAATTCTGATAATGTGAGCATTGGTAAATGAGTCGGCAGTTGGTGTCCCAAAAATGTACCTTTTTCATCTCGGCTTTCGCAGTGGAGGCCGCGTTGAGTGCCTTCACTCGATCGTGCATCGAGCTGTGCGTCGAAAGGCGGCGCACGATGCTCGACCCGAACACCACGGGCGTGTCGAGGAGTGAAGACGTGAAGGAGGTGCGCACGACGCGCCCCATGTCGCGGAATCGTTGGAACGTCGACTCGCGCCGTGCCTTGACGTCAGCCAGGGGCACGGTATCCTGGTGAGTACCCGAGAACAACGCGATTAGTGATTCAGGGAGTGAATTAAAAGGTATGCGTACTCATGAGCAAGAACTTGTGATATGCGAAATTTTAGAAAAATCAGTATTCTCGCCTTGTCTGGGAACACAGCCTCTAGTAATATATTCCAGTGTGTAGTAGTTATTGCCAACTATAGGGTTACCCGCAAGGTTAAAAGCGTCATTCACTAGCAGAGCAGAAATTCCCATTCAAAGTGGATCCACGCCCCGCAAACGTTTGCTCTCGGCTGTACTACATAATTAGGCGAAAGATGGCTTGCACTGACGTCACTGAAAGCGCCGTGTTGGAGCACCAGCATGTGGGGACGCGACGTTTCCGATGTCAGATGAATGTTATCAAAACATCACATGCAGGTTATTTCAATATTCACGTTCAGAGACGTTCCTGCCGTGTCGTTTTCACATAGACTCAACTTGTCATCAAAGCCACCATCGTGCAGTCCCAGTTCTTTTCAGAAGCTGCGTCCGTGACGTCACGGGCAAGCCATCTATAGAGAGATCAGGATACACAGTCATTGGCTATTTGCGGGCACTTAAAGTATGTAAGTTTCAGATTATTATTATTATTATTATTATTATTATTATTATTATTATTATTATTATTATTATTATTATTATTATTATTAATATTATTATTATTATTATTGTTGTTGTTGAGGCGGTGGTGGCGGTGACGGTGACGAAAAAAGTTCGACAGCTCCCACGCGTTGTGGGAATCGGTTTCATGCGAAGCAGTGAGCGAGTACTTCTCTGCTGTATTTTAT
Source organism: Rhipicephalus sanguineus (assembly GCF_013339695.2). Lineage (NCBI taxonomy): Eukaryota > Metazoa > Arthropoda > Arachnida > Ixodida > Ixodidae > Rhipicephalus > Rhipicephalus sanguineus. The sequence goes on from NC_051181.1 coordinate 60,171,190, forward strand.
TGCTTTGAGCCAAGCGTTACGAGGTGGGTCGACGTGTTTTTGTCACTGTAGTAGGCTGTGTGCACATTGTGGGCTTACCAGGCACGTCGACAACACTAGCGTTTAAAGGGTAACTTAAGGTGCCACGTAATGTCAGCCCTCACGATAGAGGACATACGTCAGTATTATAAAAACTAAGTGCCCTCTATGGTGCAATCATGTGAATATCATACGTAACTTTCGTAAACGTATTCTTCCGGGGTCGAGCGATGCTTCAATATAGCTTGCTGACTCATAGGAATGCAAATGTAATGTTTATTAGACTGCTATTGAAGCGGAGCCAACACTGGAACCACAGACGTTAATCTGATATGACGCCTGTATCGTAGGAGTACATATGTAGTGTTTATTCCTTTCTTATAAAATTAGATAGCCAGCACCACAACCACAATTGACGTTGCACCGCCATTACGTCTGTATAGGCTGTTTTTCCAAACCAGTTTATAGACCTGGAGTGGCTATGTAGAAGAATACCTGACTGCCACGCAGAATGCTTGGGTTCGATTCCTGCTGGGGCCCTAATTTTTATTCTTTCCATTCCTCGGATCAACGCTGCCGTTGTCAGTTTTTTTAACGCTCTCGCATATAAATTACCGATGTCTGCTCTCGCTGTTCCAGGGTAGACAAACTATCAATCACCTTTGGCGCATACCAAAGGTGATTGGACTGGCATATGCGATGTAGCTAATTTATGACTAGATGACGTTCGGCTGCGGATATCGCGTATGTTCTTGCCCGCTAAGGCTACTTATTACTGATGAGCTCACACATGAAATTCCCATGAATTCATGGCGAAGGCTTCGCAAGTTTCCTGAATATATACCCGCACGTAACCGTCTGATAAAACAGAGAGCTGCATTCGCACTACATTACTGTCAGTCTTCGTCCCAATGTTGTGGGCTTGCTCACGTACAGTCGTAATCACGCTTAGCGCGAACACAGGGCCGCATGCTGCACAGTGCGATGAGCGACGCCTGCCTAGACCATGCGTGAAGCTCTGCACATGTGTACTTCATTTTCAGCATGGTTATGTTTCTATCGCACGTATCGCGTCACCAATGAGCACTTTGAACGCTCAGATGACGCGGTGAGCGCAAAGGTACAATAGTCCTGCCGTTAACTCACTGCGCATGTGCCGGGCATTGTGTTGGCGTCGATGATGGGCACGCGCACCAGTGTTCATGCTAAACGTGCTTAACTTTACGCGGTCGTTAGTGTAACGGCCGGTCTGCACGATGTACAGGTCGCAGCAGAACGGTAATGGGCCTCAATACTTGGGACCTTCTAGCTTAAAACTCTCTATAGTACCTTATTGTATAAGCGGCGAAATGTTTCATTCTTTGTGGCGTCATATCGAGTTCTCAATCTAGTGTTCATGCGGTTCGCACCTGCTGCAAAGCACGGTTGTGGTCATTCGCCGGCGGCGAGGTGTGTGACGTGTGTGGGCGGATGAGGCGACCCGTAGGTTGCGGAAGCTCCGTTGCGGCCTCCTCGTCAGCCGCGCACGCATTCGTAATTTTCGCTCTGGTCCGCTCTTCGACGACGACAGTGGTGTCGGCTGTGACGTAGGCTGACGGCTGGACAACTGCCGCTGCGTTCGTTATGCGCGAATTTTTAAATCTTGAAAAATTTTCTTACAATTCACTCGATGCACTCAAAATAGGAGTTAATGAGCCCAGGGGCGTAGCCAGAAATTTTTTTCGGGGGGGGGGGGGGTTCAACCATACTTTATGTATGTTCGTGCGTTCGTTTGTATCTGTGCGTGCCTATATACGCAAGCAAAATTGAAAAATTTCGGGGAGGGTTTGAACCCCCCCCCAACCCCCCCCTTGGCTACGCCCCTGAATGAGCCCCTGAGGTCGCGACCACGAATATGCTGCTCGAAGATACTTGTCAAGGCCTTAAAATGGATGTTAGTGGCCCCTAACTCATTCTCTTCGAAAAAGTTTGTAAATCTTACAGGATGAAGGATTTTCTCACAGAACTCTGAATCGCATCCGTTCAGAATAAATCGGGAGCCATAACGTATCTGCAGATATCGTAAACTTCTTTCCTGTAAATTACTTTTATAGCTTTGACAACCCCTATGCTCGTAAAATAGACCACCATTCGGCTTTCCTATGCTATAGCAGGGCCCGCTCAGCTGATCTACTTATCAGTCTTAAATGGAACATCCCGTACCGACGATTCACCTCTTAAATGGCGCGTTCACACTTGGCCTCGAAGGGGGCGAAAGCGGCAAAACTCATCGGAAATTCACTCGCTTCGTCGCTTAAGCGGCCGGAAAACGACGCGGCGAGCCGGATGCGAATCGGTCCGAGACCGATTTGTCGGCCACGCGTCACGGGAAGCCGTACTTTGGCTGCGCTAGCTTAAACCACGTGACGTAAACGGCCGGCCGCAAATTAAACACGGCGCCCAAGGCGTCGGCGGTGGCTCGCATCGGCGCATTTGCAAACTACCCGTGCAGCACGATAAGACTCTCAGCCTCAACAAGGACGCGATTCTCGAAAACCTCGTTTAGATTACCATTGACGAGAACACTGGAAGGAGATGGTGTAGCCACAGCGAGTCTGCGTGCCCCAACGTTCTCGCTTTTCCACAGCCGGGTGAATCCGCCGCCGCTGCTGGCGTGTCCACTTATGTCGTGTATACGTGTGCTGGTGTATCTCCCGAAACAGCAGTTTGAAAAGGGGGAAGCTATTTCTTTTCCGCGTTTTGCATGCATACCTTGAATTCGGTACGAAATTAAATGCTCAGGAAACGGGAAAAGAGAATGAATTGCCGAAGTGGCGAAGGCGGCGGCGGCATGCTGGAGAGGCAGAACAAATGCAAACATTTTCGACGCGCGCGAACACGGTTTTCCGGCCGCTCTGGCGCTTTCGCTTTCTGTTCGCTTCTCAAGTGTGAATGCACCAAAACTGCACCGATGTCTCGCTGCCTGTTAGCCTGACACCTGCATTCACAGATGCACGTGTGCATGCGCAGACATGCGCAAACGCACACACAAGATTTTCGTAGGGTTTCGTATGGCAGCGGGTCCATTTGGAGCACGATCTCCTAGCTTTCTTCGTTTGTGAGCGCACATTCAGTGGTAAACATAACACCACCTAATATTTATTAATACAATGTAATAAAATCATTAATACAGTGTAATAACAAACTGGATTATTAATTTTGCTAGTGCGAGCGAAGTTCCGGCTTTCGTATGCTAAGTTGGTATAGGCACTATTGCAGACGAACAATTATAGGCTGGCTTATGCGACTCTGCATAGCAACTAATTACGCAAAGCTTACTGCGCAACCGAAAGGCGCGATGAAGACTTAAAATATGAACAAGAAAATAGTTCTTTCTTTCTCCACCTCTAAAAGGCCAGGACGAAGTGCTGCTTGCAAGAGTACGCAGCATATTCTTAACTTTGTCTTTGTGAAATATACGGTCGAGAAAAGTATGTAGTTTTGTTATTTCTGATGAGTTGTTATTCATGAAGCATGGTCAACGCAGCCTGGAGGATTTTCTGTCTTTATATATTAGATAAAATGAATATAGCTAGCGTATAATATGGAGATATAATGTCAGGAAGAAACGGCTTAGTATTTCTGGATACCGCACACTCGTCTACGCATTTCTTTTTTTTTCTTCATCGTGAACTGTATCCAACGCGACAAGCTTTTAATGCACCATACGCGTTATGCTCGCCGTGCTTGCGACCTTCTCCGGCTGCGGAGTCAGCGCGGCTGACACTTGCACGGTCGCCGGGGTGGCGGCGTCGAGGTAGGACACCGTCCCCGATAAGGACACCGCCTTCTGGTGGTCGCTGCTGCGCCGTGAGGACTTCGAAGAAGAGGAGCAGGAGGATTTTCGTCGATGCGAAGCCCGCCGCGACGAGTGGGGAGTCCTCCTGGACTTGATCTCGCTGTTGGGACCGGCTGTCGGGTCGTCCATAGTGACGCTTCCGAAACAGCACGGCAGGACCGGTTGACGGTGGGGTACAGCTGAAACAAACAGTCGCCTGTGAGGAAAGAAACAGGAAGAGCCTTCAAAGTAACTCGCTTCATGAGACCTACCTGGTTCTGCTGAAGAATATTGTCCGGTTAGCTAGGAGATGAACGAAGACGCATACCTCTTGACCGCTAGCTGGTATTCTTCTTCGTCTTCTTCTACTGGTCATCAAAGTGATGTTGACGATGCACCTTGCAAATGCGCGTTGAAGCTTTCGTATTTTAATCAGTATAATGTGATTAAAGATCAAAATAATTTACACAACCTTTCTTGCGTGGTCCAACTGAAAAAAAATGGCGTCATTCCACTCTGCGAAAGTTGATGACAAGAGAGGCTGTTTGGCACACGACAAAGGGGTGACACAGAAGTTCCAACCATAGCCGATCACACACCCTGCGACTAAGTCTCAAATGTCTGCCCAGAGAGTTCCTTTTGAATTTAGTTGATGCTCCTTAAAAGCTTTCCGCATTAGAAGCATGCGTCTTTTATCCGCGAGGTGCGTCGTCTTCTCCGGCTTGCTGCATGCGCATGGCGTTTTGTGCAGGATTTTAATTGGTGCCGATACATTTTTAGCAACTCGTATGAAAAATTACTATTTCTTTCATACTCGGGCTTGCGATACATGAAAGGCCAGCACAGCTTCATTCAGAGCTGCAACATTGCTGACAAAGGTATCATTAAGAAATTCCACACATTGAAGGTGTTTCTTAAATGTGTAATGCACATATTTTGCTCTACCGTCATCTACGCAGGAATGACATATTTCCAAGGCACTAACAAACAGCACACCGTAGACCGAAGTATAGGAGGTAGATCACGTTTAGGAAGGTGGCCCGGAAGGTCACTTGCACGCTAAGGCAGTGGCCCGACAACTAGTTTCAAAGACATCCTTTGAATTCAGGCAAAAAACTGTACGTGAATTACGCACCAGACAGCTCGGTGTACGAATATAATGAATCACAGAAGCAAACATTGTCGAAACCCCTAATAACTTGTTTTTCTAACCTTCATCGAGCAGGGATCCCTCTTCTAATCCAACGATGGGAACAGTCGATCAAAAAAGTCTTGATTTTTCCAGGTATAGACATAGACCATACATCTGAAGGATCTCGATCAGAGGTGGTGGCCACATTAGATCTGCTCTCCATGTAATCTTCGCCAGGTCACCTCTTTTTGGAGTTCTTCCACCATACACTCTAAGGCAAAAGGGTGTGTGGTTCGTCCCTTTGGGGACTAATGGGGCTGCCACAACCATTAATACCTTTACGGACTAACGGCACCGGGTCAAACAGTTAGTCCCCACAGGTCACCTCAATGGACTAACATTTATTCCTCACATTTGCACCTTACCGGGCAACCGTTAGTCCCTACAGTTGCTCCTGGCGGGAAGAACGGTCGGTCCACTCAAATACTCTATTGAGATTAAGTTTTTATCCGCAGTTCAAATAGACCGTTAATCCCTAGGGATGATTTTCTGCAGTTACTCTCCGCAAGGCTTAATACTTTTTTGCGTGTTTTTTTCCGCGGGGAGCAACAAATGGCGCGGAAACGAACACGCGAAAAAATATTCAGTCATGCTTGTATCACTGCTTTCGCAGTAAATGCGACAGCGAAAGACAAACGTGAGACAATGAAACGTTTTCTTCTCTATACATATGAAGTTTCTGCTTTCTTTCATTGAGTTCACTGTAAAATGTCCAATACAGGTCCAGCCGCGTTGTCATCTCTCGTACCATACTTTTTGTGAAGCTGCTCCAACGGAAGCTACACATGACTGGCATTGCACGGACCAGCGCAAACAGCATTCTGCACGTTGTGCACAACGGCGGCATCCTGCAAAGCACAAAAAGATTGCAAATAGTCAGTCCCGCGCGACATTGAAGATGAAGGCGCAAACACATGAGAAATATATGTGCAAGTTGAAATAAGAACACGCGTCTAAAATATGACATGCAAATAATTTGACCGTGATGTCATACATTATCAAAGACGCATTTCGAGCCACATAGCGCAACAGCTCCTGTGCGGTAGCCGCAGCCATCACGCCGAGGCGCCGCCAACCACCGTGACACGCCAACGAGTCCGCGAGTTTTCTGCGAGCGGCGTCGTACAGCTCGAGCAAGCCCGTCAGCGGGCGCTGCCGCCAGCGAACCTTGAGCAGACGAGCGAGCGAACGCGGGGCCGCCACCACGAACGGCGCCGAGCTGCTTGCGAGTGCGCGACGGGGTAGCCGACGGTATAATGGCGTCCAGTTTCCACAAAGTGCTGAAACCGTTAAGCACACAAAGACGGGAACAAGAAGACGACACACAGAGCGCCTTGTGTGTCGTCTTCTTGTTCCCGTCTTTGTGCACTTAACGGTTTCATAATGTCAATGTACCAACTAGCTCGGACCCAGCCTTTGATCCACTAAGTTTCTCGAGCGAGCGGCAGTACAGCGAGCAAACGCGGCGCAAGCTGCTTGCGAGCCAGTGACGAGGGAGTCGACGGTAAGAGCGAGCGGTTTTCACAATGTTTTGAAGCACAGCTTAAGTCGGCTAGCTAAAGCCCCGCCAGCCAATGTCGGTGCACTTCATGCGCGCGACATACAACAGAGGTCGTTGCCGGCCACCGCAATGCGTTTTGGACGAGTCGCAGCGCAGCGGCGAGGTCTCTGCCCAATATTGCGAGCCCGCAGCTCATCACCGCGGCGAACACTCGATAAGCGAGCGCAGGCGGCCGACGGCAATGGCGGCCAAATTCTAGGTGGTCTCAAAGCACAGGCGAGCTGACGCCCAAGCCGGCCTTCGCGGTGCATTTCGTGCGTGCAATATACAACACGATCGAGCCTGTTAACGGGAAGCGCGATGCATTTCGCGCACGCGACAGGTACGGCAGAACAAAGAATGATCACTTACTTGTGAAAGCATCCAGCGCCGATATCTGCCCAGAGTCAGATTGAAATCGTGGATCCGATAGGCCTACTGTCTTTTCGGCCGCCATTCCCAGCCGGTGGCGAAGCAGTGCCGTGACTACGCCGGAGATATACAGCGAGGCGTCGCGACGTGTGGAGACCAGCTCCAGACTTCATGGGTGCGGTGAAACGTAAAAGCAGCACCACACGGTCATCCACGCATACGTGTATAGCACCGCGGCGTAGTTCCTAGATCGTCGAACTCTCCGAGCGCGACACAACCGCCCACACGCCACCACTAACACAAGTGGTAAGACTGATCCAGGAGCGAGGAGGACGGTTGTTCGCATGACAACGGTTTTCATACGGCCTGGATCTCCCGCGCAGTGATCTCTACGCAGACTAACTGGTTTGCGCACGGCGCGCATCCCTGTGCATTTAGTTGCTCCTCAACGGTGTATCCGTTCATCGCGCGCGCATATTGGGCTCCGTTACTTCTCTTTCGGGTAATTTTGCTTTAGAATGTATGCTACACCTAGAAAATGGGCTAAACACCACCGTCGACAGAGGAAATGACACAAAAAGTGAATGTAGGAAGATTAATAATGAAAAAAATCTAGGCACAGGTTGAGAAGCGAAGGGTGCCTCGGTCGTCACGCAAGTAACTTGAACTTGTAATTCAAAACGCAAACGGTGACTGCTACATAGTTAATTACCTTCTTTCTTTTCTGCCGTGTTCATGAATATTCATACATTGTAGTCAACAAAAAGTAGTCAGCGAAAGGTTGTTCACCCAAACCGGTTTGGAAAGATAGCATTTAAGTACATCCGGCAATATTGGGACAATAAACCTCAACAATTAATATTAGCGTACGCTGTGGCCACGAAGGTTTAGTTATGGGCATGGTCGTTAGTCGTCGGGATGGGAATGCGCCACAAAGCGTCAACGTCGGTGCATCTATGCCAAACGGTGCTATAGCTGCCAAACACTATAGTCATTGTGGAAACTAAACTAAACATTGTGGAAACTGAACTAAACGTCGCCTACGCTCATTACTTCAAGAACAAAATCAAGCTGTCGGACTCACCAATGTGCGTTCAATGTAACGTCCTAGAAGACCTGAAACACGTTCTCTGCGAGTGCAGGCGATGAGCAACAGAAAGACGATTTCTGAAGGCGGCCTTGCACCTTCAACGGGACTCGTGTTTAGAACTGCGGCACAATCTGGGCCCATTGCAAAACAGTACCTGTGCGTTACGCGCAACGAAAGCGCTGCTGACTTTCTTGCGGGCCACAAGCCTGACCGAAACTTTGGAAACAGTGTAGTCTATGTGTGTGTGTATGTGTGGCTGTATGTGCTGTGTGGTTATCAGTGTATATATCATAATCATCACCCAGCACCTAGAGTAGCATGTCAGGCGAACATCCCCAGCTTTTCATTAAAACATCTCTCTCTCTCTCATATTGGCCTCGAGGCCCACCACTGGAAACGCCGGCGCCACCGTCGGCGTGACGTACTTGGCAGGATCACGTGGTCTCCGCGGCCGCGTCGGCTGCTTGTGGCGCACTGCCGCGTGCTTTGAAAACGAGTTTCAAGTCCCACATGCGCTGCGGTCTGTTCAAATTCGGTAGTTTTCTCTCATTTTCTACTCAATTGAAACCATTTTAATAGAGTGGCTGCCACCGAAGGCGACGAACATGGGGCTCTACCGCTCGGTGCCGCAGCGCCGCGCTTACGCAAAGGCGCCCAGTGTCTGCAGCCTGCACTGGTAACCGCGGGACAAGAAACAGCGTGAAGCATGGGTTGTAAAGCTAAGAACCGGCAAGTAGCCATCCGCTACGAGTCTTGTGTGCAACAAACACTTCCGCGACGAAGACTTTTGTTACTGCGTCGGGCCTGCGATGTTCGGTGAGTAGCAGACAGCGCGCACTGAGACGATGGCTCGCGCGCGCTTCCCGCCGGCAAATGATGCTTATCTGCCACAGGATGGTAAAAGCGCTACATTTTACCACGTGCGATGCCATCTCAGAACCCTCCAATGCGACCTCTTGATCGTCGGCCCCGTGCTCAGCGTCCACAAAATCGGCTGCAGATGCACAAGTCATTGTTTAGATACGTTGAATTAAAAAACGCACAGGGTCCCTTATGCATTCGTTAAAGATGACTAGAAGGCGAAAGCCATCTTCTTCTTGTCAGTCGATGTACTGATTCTCCCGCGTTACTGTATTTTCTTTCTTTTCCTAGGCGTCGCATGCTACTACATGCTCGGTCTCGTAGACTGGTTCTCCTTCCACCAGCAATCTCGAAGTGGTGAAGCTTTGGTCTATGAATTTGTTGATCACAGAGAGCGGCAAGTTCACTGGAATGCAAACGGAACGATAATGAGCATTAAAAAAAGGCGTCGCATTTGGTCACGTTTTGTGTGAGCACCAAACGAAACGAATGCGCTGAATAAAGAAATAGAAGCAGCGGCATTTGCCCGCTGAGAAGACCGATCAACACGCAGTGCGAGACAACTTGTCAAATGACATTGAAACGTACCCGAATTTAGACCGAAAAAGAAAAAAAACACTGAATCGTCGGGACGGCAGATCACAAAGTTGTCATGCGCACCGAAGCCGCAGTTGTAAGGAAATTGTTTTTGAACTGCTCTGATAGCGTCCGCGCAACAGTAGTTGTTTGTTTACTCACAAATTCTCATGTTTTGCGGCCTAAAGTTCACAGCGCGGTCGCGCGGGGCCAAAACGCGCTTGTAGCAAAAGCGAAACCAGCAGTACGAACATACATGCAGACGCTCATATATACATGTAGAGGCACCGTCAGTCGTCGCGAACCCGTGCGATCGCTGGCTTGAGGCTTCTTTCTGTTATGCTCCGTTTGGTTATACAGGCAGTCTACTCTAACGAGATATTTCACATAGTTTGCACTCAGCGAGTGACTACCTTTCACGTAAGAAGCCGGTTCAGGGGTCTCCAACGCGGTGACAGCGTGAAGCGGGTGCTCGGATTTCTGCAAAGAGACAGCGACTGTAGACTATCTTGTGATTTCAGTTCGTCGAAAATGATTATCTTGACAGTAAAGAACACAGTTCATTTCGAAAGTACTTACAGAAATGCCCTGGAGGGCTCCCGCGAGGTGTTTTTGTAGAGCGCCGACAGCAAAACCTATGGGGAGCGCGCCGGCAGCATCCTGCCTAGCACGCAATCGAGGCGCGTCCGATAGAGGGCGACTCCGTAACTCCTCGAGGCCAATATCAATGTACAACAAAAACTACTTTTGTGAAGACAGGTTTCTCTTTCGTGTAATACCGATTCCTATGACAGAGTTGTCAACCCGTATTTTTAGGGGCGAAGCACTTTAGGCTCCTGGCCTTCACACCGCCACAGCAGACGTCGTTGCCTGCTGTGGCCGCGTGCATCGTCGTGACCCATTTACTGGCATGCATCGTCGTGTCCTTTCTATTTGCTTGAGCGCAAGAGAGGGCGCAAGCGCCTCAGCGCTCGCCGTGTGGCGAGAGCAGGGTGTAAGAATATTCAGGTGTTGACACTGCGCGCGCCTAAGAGGCCAGAAAATGTTCGGTCATGGGCATAGAGTTCGCCATCTAACGGCTCGAGGCGGAGAGCGCCCGCGAGTAGCCGAGCCACGGTGGTGCCGCGTGATCGCCGCAGCGCTCGCCATGCCCTCTCCTGTTACTCTCTCGATTTCGTCCCTCGACGCCGCTTGGCAGATGCACATTATCCAGCAAAAAGTACAGAAAAATGCACGTTATCAGCAGCATGCGCGTTGCTATGGAGACGACTGCCCCGGTTTTCGTAGCGCCCTCCAAGAAGGCGCCGATGAAACTGCAAGTCAACTGATAAAAACCCGAACATTATCTGGCCGCGCGTGGATTGCGGTTTTCCATGCGTAGGGGGAAGAGTGTCAGGACCTGAGTATATTCTTACACCGTGCGAGAGAGAGCGAACGGTGCGCATTGACTACGGAAACGCTCTTTCTGCAAAGAACGCTGGACTACCAGCTCGCGAGGAACGAGAACCGCCCTCGCCCGCGAGAGACAACGCCGACGCAGGCAGCATCTGCTAGCGAGTATCGGAATAACACGAAAGTAAAGCGTGTCCTTACATAAGTAACTGAATGTGTACAGAAGTAACTGAATTGATATAAGAGAGTTGGCACAATGTATATTGATGTCTGGCAGTTACAACACCGTTAACCGGGTACTTGGCTTTAGGTGCACGTTAAGAACCCCAGGTGGTCGAAATTTTCGGAGCCCTCCACTACGGCGTCCCTCATAATCACATCGTGGATTTGGGACGGTAAACCCCAGATATTATTATTATTACACCAACGTTTAACGTGGATGCACCCACTTTGATGATTGGTGGTACGTCTCCATCCCGACGTCTAACGTCCATGTTAAATGATTAAACAAACCCTTGTGGTAGCTGTAGTAGTTAACGGTGAAAGCGTAATCAGAGAAGGAGGTGTGATAACCAGAAGAGCGTCGCATATTGGACGCTGAACTTGATCGCCATCCCGCGGCATGTTAAAATGTGATTGAACACCACGGCCGGACTAGAGGGAAACGCAAAGCGCGTCCTGCTGCCCCGGTAGCCCAGCTGCGATTTTTCTCGGGGCGAGCGCGTCAGCGGTGAACGCGGTGTTACAGCCAGGTGAAGCAGGCGCGCGTCGCAGAGCTATTTTTGGTTTGGATTAGCGTGATGCTATGAGCGAGGCCGACGCTTTTACGACGCTTGGTCTAAGATCGCCAGCTCGCGGTGTTTTAAGGCATTGACAAAATTGAATTTCTATTGAAAACACGCCGAATGGGACGGACGTGTAACGCCTTGCAGGTGCTAATCGCGGAGGCCACAGTAATGACGAATTACTTCAACGCTCCCAGAGGGCAACACCACCCCGCCGACAGGAGAGTGGTAGATATAAAAGGCGCGTTTGTAAAGCCTCTAGAGTCTGTGCCCGTGGCGCTGTGGATAGCGTGCCCGGCATCTGTTGTTGCGGACCGAGCGGTCGTGGGTTCGATGCCCGTTGACGGAACTTTATTTCTTTGACATCTGATCGTGTAAAGTTTTTGTACGTCATTTCCGTGACGGAAATATGTCGCTGAGGTCTTGGTGGACCCCGGCATAAAACACTTTCGTGTTAAAAATTATACCATATCCCGCTAAAGGGGACCAATGAGGCGATGCGAAGCCGGAGCACTTGCACGATCGCGTTCCGTTGGCGTTCGTTGCGCATGCTACCGACCTCGGTCAGATTGTTATGGAACCAAAGTCGGTAGCACACGTTGCAGCTGTGCCCGAAGCTCCGGTCGAGCAATTCGCGCTGGAACCGGGCGTCGGCACTGTCGAAGCCCGGGCGTTGAAGTTGTCTAGCGAGGCGTTCTGCACGGGCGTTGGACTCGCGTTGTCTGTCCGCAGCCGACACGTTGGCTCGACGCTCACGCTTGGATTCGACGTCGGCGTTGCGTACGGCGGTGTTTGCTTGCCGACGCTGCCGTTGCATTTCGGCATGTCGAGCCCGCGTTTCATCCGTAGCAGTTACCCGCTGACGTTGCCGTTTGGGCTGGGCTTCCCTAGCCCGGAGCTCGGGGTCTGCTTGCCGACGTTTACGTTGCGCTTCGGCGCGTAGAGCCCACTGGTCCAGCCTTCCGTTGCTCCACCCGCTGCTCCGCGACCTCGGCAGGCCTTAAGGTACTACTGCAAATGGCGCCGACGTTGACGTTGGAACTTATGACACCGGCGCAGTGACTGAGCGTGTGTACGACCTAACACGAGCCTTTATTTAAACGAGGAGAGGGATTGGAGAGGGGGAGGGGAGAGATGAGAGGACAGGGAAAGGAGCGGGAAATGATAGAGGGGGAGTGAAGAGAGGAAAGTGGAGAGGGGCGAGGAGTATTGGAGAGAGGGAGGGGAGTGGAGAGGAGGTGTGTGGAGAGAGTTTGGGCATGCGCAGTAAGGGTGGTCACGACGCACACCGTTTGAGCCCCGCCATAAGATGCTTCGCATCCGTTCACCGGCTACCCCATATACATAGGCATCCGTGCAACGCGCACAACCTGCAATGTGGTGCCGCCGGGATATTTGTCTTGTGAGTGGCTGAACAAAAAAGATTCGCAGCGTGCACGTTAACTAAAAGCGGAGTGCGGGTCTCTGTGCCTGTCTTTCTTCTGTCTCTCATTGCCCATTAGCAGTGATTTTGCTGTGGGAAACACCGGTGTACACTGCATGCTTCACCGCTCCACATGTTTCACGTTAGTGGAGCTGAAACATGCTCCGCCCTTCCCCAATTTTTTTAAAGCAAAGCCGTATAGTATGAACACTTGAAAATTTTGACTGTTAAAACTTAAGCACGAATTGTTGGCATGCGTGTAATCCGCATTGAAGAGCCTTTACTGTATGCGATATGTATGTCATGAACATTCATGTTGTCGCAGGTCGTTTGTGTTCGTCATACGCCGACGTGTTTTAACGCGATAGCGTTAGAGAGCTCGTGTCGCAGAAATTCCGTTGTCGGTGTCGGCACCGTTGGTTGTGAGCGAAAAATCGACCGTGAGCGAAAAATCGAGAAAGCAGCAAATAAAATAAAGAATGCAATTTCGGTTTCATTGAGGATCGAACCCGGGCCGTTCGCGTGGCAAGCAGGTGTCCTACCACGAAGCCACGAGGTTACTTGCAGCTACTTCGGAAAAAAACACTACATAAATGCTATGTAGTGGAAGGAGTCTCCTTAACGCATTTTGTTCGACAGGTGTCACGACGAAAACGAGCCCATTCGGCGATTTGTAGGCGCATTTGGGAGACCATCAAACTACGTCGAAAAAGGCCGGGATAGTGCAGCCATCGCCGCTAAAAACACACACGAACTTTGAAACAGCTCTAAAAATTGACAACTATGTCCATCTAGCGGAAAACATATCAACAAGCAAACAGCAAACGTTAGATAATGTGCTGCCATCTGTGAGGCATTGTGAGACTCTTCATGGCCTCCGAGATTGCGAGCGCGCGGCGTGTTTCTTAGAGGCCGTGCGACTCTTGCTTTAGATCGAAAACCTGTGCCATTCGCGCGCGCGCGCGCGCGTGTGTGTGTGTGTGTGTGTGTGTGTGTGTGTGTGTGTGTGTGTGTGTGTGTGTGTGTGTGTGTGTGTGTGTGTGTGTGTGTAACAAAACACATTAATAAGTATGCACTTAGTGGTTGAAGTGCGCACTAGGGGCCGGATTTCGCTATTGCGTTCAACTCTTAAAGGCAAAGCTTAAGGGTCCCCCAATTTTTTAATGGTCATTTTTGTGTATAGCAGTGTGCTAAAAAAACAACTACCATGACATCACAATGGCGCCCTTTCATGTACGTCTCAATGTACGAGACAAGCATGTTGCGATTCATATCACACATCACCAGTTTTGGCATATGCAAGGTAATAGAACGACCTCGACAGCACGAATACATTTTATGCCTATCATGACGTATATCACATGATATTCATTTCATGACCAGCCATTGACGTTCGTTATACAATGACGTCATGTCATAATATTAATAGAATATATCTGCGGTTTTACGTCCTATATCCACGATATGATTATAAGGGGCGCCCTAGTGAAAGATCCCGAAATTTCGACCATCTGGTGTTCTTTAATATGCACTGACATCGGATGTCATGAAACGGAAGCGCCGGGAGTGTGACGCACTACGGTCCGAGGAGGTAACGGTAGCAAAACACTAGAGAGAAGATTGTAGAATCGATAATATATAATCGCTACTCAAATGAAATCGTCACAAGAAAAGTAGAGAAAAGGATAGAAAAAAATCCCATAATCAAACAAAAAGAACATAAAAGAGTACAACAGAGCTGATAAACGCGACATAAACACGTGGCAAACACACACGAATCAATGCTCCGCAGTTCGTGCAGCGTTCAAACTGGAACAGGCTCAGATTTAGGCCAATACAGGATCTTCTTGCCCACAAAGTTGTCTCTCGCAACTGAAGGGACGAATATATCTTACGAGACAAAAGTCGAAAGGAGTGGATTCCCAGAAAGTTTCGGCTAGCAAGGCTGGCAGCGTTAAAATGCTCTCCGATTTATTTCTGCGTGCACGCTATTTATGCCATATTGGTTAGCTTATTTATGCCGACCGATCTACTTCAAGCACCAGCCCCGGGTACGCCTTAGTAGGGTAGCGGAGACTGGTAGGCCGAGACATATATATATATGGATTGTCCGGCCGGATGGACTGTGTCGGGGGTGGCCCAGGTTTGGTTCCTCATCCTGCGAGTTAATGGTCACGATCAGATCGTGATCAGTCGCTTGATGGCCTCACGGAAAGAGATTTGTGGTCAGGGCCGGAGCACGGACGGGGGGCCGTCGTGTGCTTCGCACAGTCCCTTCATTTGGTTGGTGACAACTGTATTGATATTCCTGCAGAGCTTTCGCCGACCGGGCCTTAGGTCTCCCACGGGGGGACGTCGAGGTCTTGCCTCACCGCCGCCTCGTGGACCTGCTGGACGACCCAAAGTTGGTCGACGAAGAATGACTATATTATTTTCATATTGAAGTATAACTCTAGCAGAAATGATTGCTGATGCTGTCTTTTGCAACAGTAAATTTTGCGCGCCCAGCCACTCAGCAAGGGCAAGGTGCAGCAAAGAGGACAGGAGTCGATAACGCGCACGACTGACATTTCGCAGTAATGGCGACGAACATTGCACTTACACTCCACACACAATTCACTGACCATGGAACCATTAGGCTGGACCTAAGAAACACTAGGTGTTACGTTTCCAGAAAGAGGGTCGAATGGAAGATTGACGGCCGGCGGCCGTAGAGACAGCAAAGAAATTTGAATAATTTACTTTTGATCTACAACGAATTCGGTCAGCAGTGTCGCGGCCGCGCTTAGGCGGAGACACCGTAATAACCCTAAATGTGAGCACAGCGATATTACCCGATAGGCCGTCGCCCTTGATGAAGATTTTAAGGCTTCCCCGCGACACCGCGCCAACCCCTCTACTCAAACCTCTACTCAAATACGAGCTCATAGCCTGGTCAGTTGAAGACGTCATTTTCTCTTTCAATAATATTGCCGTAGCTTGGTGCTCGTAAGGTGCGCGAAGAGTCGAGAGACCTCTTAATAACACATTTAATGCAGATAAAATTTATTTTGATTTCTTTCCATTATCCATCGTATATTTCGCGTAGCTATCTTTATTCTCTGGAAAACGTTACTTTTCCATGACGCATCACTATTAGGCGTTTCTATATTTGCCCTTACATGTTTCTTCTGTTATTGCTCCTCTGTTCTTAGAATTAAACTGTGTTCATCTTTGGTCCCACGAACCCCACAATGTGAAACCAAACCAGTTTAGGGCACAGACCAACCGGCCGGACGAAGCATGCCCGGTCCACCCCGACATGCGTACACGGGAGATGTGGATGAAGTAGAGTGTGCGCGTTACTGACATGTATGCATGCAGGGCAAGATTAGAGAGCATTTTAATGCTGCCCGACACGCTAAGTGGAACTCACTGGAAATCGAGTCCTTTCGACTTCTCTCGTACCAGAGACCCGTCACGTGAGCTGTAAAATACGAGGGGCGTTCAATAAAGATTTCCCCTGACCCGCTTCCTGTAGACGGAGAGCAACGAAACTTTGCAGATTTATTAGTCCTTCTCTACATAGGTGACACCCCGGGACACACACTTCTCCCATCTTTTTATGCAACTATAAACACCTCACTTGTAGAAGTCGACAGGTTGCTCCAAAAGCCATGTTGTAACTTCATAAATCAGAGTCTCATCATCTGGAAAATGCTTGCCCTTCAAATATGACTTCAATGTTGGAACGAGGTGGAAGTCCGATGGTGCGAGGTCGGGTGAATAATGGGAATGCGGTAGAATTTCAAAGCCGCAGGAGCGTGCTTCCGTCTGGGCGACATGTGAGTTGTGAACTGGGGTATGGTCTCGCAGAAGGCGGACGCCTTTGGTGAGCATGCCACGTCTCTTGTTTTAGGGGCGAAGCTCCTTAAGGCGGCACCCGTTCGTCCCTCGTAGTCGTAGTCGTAGTCCGTAACCAGTCTTACGCTTTGACCTCCAAGGTGGTGCCGGTGGGAGATTTTTCCTGTGCGTTGTTGAACAATAAAAAATTCGCAGCGGTAGCTAAAAGCCGACTTCTTCTGTCTCTCATTCCCATTAGCAGCCATTCTTTACCTCCAAGGTAGTGCCTGGTGAGATTTCTCCTGTGCGTGATTAATCAATAACAATTTTGTTCAAAACGCTGTTGATTGATGAAATAAACCAACGAAAGACGCCAGATGTTTTGTAAAAGCAAAACGGAAGAACGCCAGATGTTTCTAAAGCAAGAGGAAAAGACGCCAGCTGCTTAACGAAAGACGCCAGATGTTTTCTAAAGCAATGGTTTTCTAAACAATGAAAATTCACAGCGTACATGTAAAATTAAAGTGAGCTGCAAGTCGTCATAACTCATCGAACCTTTAGTATAAACGCGCCCTATCTCACGTCGGTGATGATGTACTGGGCAGAATTCACGGAAGATTCACGGTTTACCGATGAACCTCCGCAGCTTCGCCCACTCATCATCATTCACTCCGTGGATATGCTGTGATTTTTTTGATGGTCTCTCGCAATTTCCGCAGCAGTGAAGCATAGCATGCCCCAGTAATTGTGACACCGTTTGCTAGGAAATTCATCAAGACTACTCCGTGCTGGTCCCAAAAGACTGTGAGCATGACCTTGCCCGTCGAGGGCTGGGTGCGTGCTTTCTTTGGAGGCGGTGAGTCCAAGTGCTTCCATTGCATCGACTGGACTTTAGTCTCCGGATCATAGTGATGGACCCAGCATTCATCCTGTGTAATCAGTCTGTTGAAAAAGTCCTGCTGGTTTCCATGGCACATGGTCAAAAGAGCCTGGGAGCATTCGACTCGTACCTGCTTTTGGAAAGGTGTGAGCAGCCGGCGAACCCAGCGATCGGATACCTTACGCATATGAAGATGGTCCTGAATGATTTTTTCCATGGACCCCACACTAATCTTGACATGTTGGGCTAGGTCTCGAACGCTAATGCGGCGTTTTTCCAAAATGGCGGTCTTCACTTGCTGGATGGTGTGTTCACTGACAGCGTAGTGGGGTCGCCCTGCAATCAGAGCCGCTTCCACGGAAATGAGACCATATTTGAATTGGCGATGCCAGTTATTCACTACACCATATGATGGGGAATCCTCCCCATAAATCTCTTTTATCTCATCGAACGTCTTCCTTGGAGTGCGGCCTTTCAAGTACGGGAACTTGACTGCTGCTCTGTATTCCACTGCATCCATTATCACACCTCACACCACTTCAGCACCTCTAAAAAAGACCGTTATTAGTTTAGAGTTGCAAATTGGCACGTGATCTACAGTGACTTATGTCATTACACATACGCAGTTTCAGCATCCTGCAATAAATGGAAGTTAGTCAGGGGAAATCTTTATTGAATGCCCCTCGTATGTTTATTGGCAATGGAGGTAAATCGGGCTAGCTCGTTCATCATTGTAAAAGCTATGCAACTATGTATAAGTTATTGCAGCTATGTTACTCCTGACCCTTCTCAAACAGTATCGCTCACTGCGGTGGCTCTGTGCCGTTCTTGCATGCTTTGGTATCACATCAAGCAGAAAAGTCTCCCGAGTGAACGTTGGTTTGTCTCTGTGTGTTCGCCCGTCGCTTTTTGCGCTGTTATTTTACGATCATGAACATCCAACAAACCCGATTTACCACCATTGTGAAGTTCATCTATAGCTTTGCGGGCTCTTCCAGCTATGTTCCTTCGGGCCATTCTCGAACAGTATCGCTCATTGCGGTGGCTGTGTGTCGTTCCCGCATGCTCTGGTATCACATCAGAAAAGTCTCCCGATTCAGCACTCGTTTGTCTATGTCTGTTCGTCCGTAGCTTTTTGCGCTGTTATTTTGCAATAATGAACGGCCAACTGACTCGCTGCCGAATCAGTGGCGCCCACTGTTTTTAGCGCTTCACGTGAGAGACAACTGTATATGCCTCGGAGCGTGTGGCTTTCTTGTTGTCTAAGAGAGAGGCGTAGAACGCGTGGACGAGTCTTCGATGTTTTCAGCCCATTTTGTCATATCGAAGTTCCTCATCTAGATGCCCTTTGTGTATGCCTGTGAGTGTGCCTGTGAGTGATGCAGCATGTGACACTGAGTCCGCGAAATGTCAAGGTCAGGGCGGGCGAGCTCAGCAAGATCAGGCTCTACTAGTAGGTCCAGCCGTATACAAGCCGCCTTTGTTGCGTTGTGTTTGGTTTCTATTACCATCGCGTGGAGACCACCTCCGCATTCAGCGAGTCACTGCAGTCAAATCATCGTGTGCGGCTCCATTGGGTGAGATAGCACGTCGATAGTTGCGACAGACGCGCCCGGGATCTTGACATGTATCGAGTCAGACACGAGAGGATCTGGCACGTCGATGCCTTCAAGTGATGGTGAGCTTGAAGGCCACATCTCCAACTGCTGTTGGTTGAAGCTCGTCTTGAACTCTTGTGTGCTGGGTGCCGACGCGAATTCTGAAATGCGTGGCTGGTGTTTTCCGCTGGACGTTTTGTGAAGCTGCTCATGGCGGGGCTCCTGCGGTTGTCCACAGCGTCGAGGTTGAGCGCACCAATGATCCTTGTCCATGGTAGACATTTGGGCAGAATTCCCGCAGAGACTAGAAACTTGGCCGAAATCAGGAATCAGTGCAGTACTGTACTTCCAGGGCTGTTTCCTGATGCTTGCGAAATTGTTCCATGCTTTAGCGCCACTAGATCAAGATTTATGGCCACGAACCACTTTCTGTGGTCCTGCCAGGTGTGGTAGACACCAAGCGCGTCGCCAATTCGCACCCAAAACACAGCACTGTCCTGCGATCCGTGGAAAAGCTGCAGATTGCATGCAGTGCGCGACGGTACTGCGGCATGGAGGAACCCGGACCTCAGCAATGCGAAGCAGTGAAATTGGTCCGACAGTCGCACCGCTAGCACCCACGAGCTCCGTCTGGCTGTTGGGGAAGCCTTCCGAAAGTGCAGGTATAACATCTGCTGGTAGTAAGGTACTTACGGAGGTGTTATCTTTGAACAAACGAGGATGGAAACCATCCATTCCTTGCACTGTTTTCCAGAGAGTCACGGGCATAGAACTCCTATCAAGATTACGTTAATTATATAATATAGCACTGCAATCAACATTACGTTAATTTTATATTCCTATGATTTAGCAAGCTACGTTCAAGCGTTGTTGGACCCCGAAGGAGTACACGCTAACGAAAATTACGTATGATATTCACAATCGCAACGTCGCATGCACTTCGTTTCGATAACACAGATGTCCGTGCTTTTACGTGAGTGCCGATGCAACGTCAGCTAATAAGTTACCATTTAAACGTCAGTTTCGTCGGCGTGTCTGGTTAGCCCACGATGCGCACACAACTCCTGCATTTAAAAAAGACGTCGATCCACCTCGTAACGCTTGGCTCAAGGCCAAAAGATGCAGCATAGAACTACTGGCTACCTGCTTCGCATAAGACCTATTTCCAAAGGCGTGGGATCTGCCGAATTTTCCTTCTCCTCTCTATCACACCACTCCTCACCGTCCTTTCACTTTTTCGTCCAATTGGTATACTATGCTATACACGGCTATGCTATATATACTCTCTCCTCTTCGTCACCCTCACATCCCTTTCCCGGGCCCTTAATATACCATACGATACATTACTATGCTATACATGGTGTTGCCTGCGTGACGCCATACATGGCTATGCTTTACCCTCTGCCTTCCTTCTTTCTCTCCAGGTAACTGTGCTTGCCATAAAAGTGTCTGCACGATCTTTTTTTTTGGACAGCGAATCACCGAAGCACTTATTTATCTCTTCGACGAAGTTCTTCCCAAGTCAGTACACGCTCATTGTTGTCGAACCACAGAAGTGTACTTCCGGCAAGGAACAGGACAAGGCGCGAGAGTTGCGCAGAGGCGCTCCATTCATTAAGACGGCTCACCCTCTGATACTGCGCCCACCAGTCATCGACGTCCTCATCTCCTCTCTTCCCGAAAATGTGCGCGGCTCCCGGTAAGGTGTGCAGCCCGCCTGTCTTGGGCGAGCACTCTCTTGCGGGCACTCTCTTGAGCACTCTCCGCCATCACTAATTGTGCGTGTGCCCAGCGTCTAAGAGGGCACCGCCGATTACTACGTTATCTCGGACAAAAAAAAAAAATAAATAACGCCGCACTATTACCGTGGGAGTCTGTTGCGGGCTCGGCTGAACAAAAATTGCTCCAATCATGGGGTTGTTGCCATATTGTATGCCTGCCGGAGGCGTGCTGCGATAACTTGGACTTGTCTCAGTTTCTCGCACTAAAGATGTCTCGAGGCACTGGTGGGGTTGGTGGCGGCTTTGAGGCAGGTGAGGAAAGTCTGGCACTCAAAGGCGACTATATATCGCCTGTGCCTTCGGGTAAATAAATATTAACTGGACTCCAAGTTCCATGAATGCTGCTCCATCAAGTGCTCAGTGGGGGACTGTGCATTGATTTTTACCACCTTGGGTACTTTAACGTGCATCTGCATCTAAGTACAAGAGTATTCTTGCATTTAGCCGCATCAGAATGAGGCCGGCACGGCGGGGTATCGAGCCCGCGTCCTCCGACTTAGCAGTCAGAGTGAGAAACGGTTTTACTTGAATTACAAAATTTTGTATAGAGAAGGAGGTTCCATAGTCAGAGGCTGAATCGACACCTCCTACCGTAGTGAATGTAGAAAAATTATTTTAAGTGCCAAACAGCAGTACCGGAACCAAGCAGTAAAATGCATCGCAGGCAATAAAAGAGTTCGATATAAGAAGAACAGCAGAAAGCAGCAAAAAGGGAAACAAAAGCCCAAAATCAGACAGGATAAAAAATACAGGCATTTCAACGCTCCTAAACAGTTTTCAGACGATTACACACTGAAAGATAGTAAAGAAAACAACAACAAAAAAGATAAAAAAGTGGCATCTAATTTCAGTAGCGTAAGATGATGATGCGATGCTTCGTCAACAAGGGGTTGTGAGTAGGCATTGAAGGGAACGGGATTAATACCGGCAACCGTAACTATCCAGATTATGGAATGAATCTGAGGAAAGTCTTGAGTTCTTTTTAGAATTTGCCAATTGATTGAGAGGTTTTGACCGCCGGTGGCATGTTATTCCAGAGACGGATTCCATTGAAGTAGGCCGTTTGTTTGCCATAGTTAGTATGAACAGTAGATAAAATAAAATTGCGGTTACGTACAAATCAGTCAAGTTGTATTCACTAGGTTTGACATATCGAGTACAGGGATCAATTATTGACGTACAACGAGCCCACTACGCCCTTTTCTCTAGGCAGACGAGAGTTCCCCCTCCCGGATAAGAAATTAACGTGCAGCCAGTCGGTCACGTGAGGCATGCTCTGGACGAACTCATACCCCAACCCCTGGCGCATGAAGCACGTCGACCTATAGATTATACCACGGACAACATGTGCGTGAACAGTATAGTGAACGTGTAGACTTGAACCATATGCCGTGTGTTGGTGCATCGAGTGACGCTTACGAAAAAAGCAAGGGACATTGGGGCAGAATTCTCAAAAGTGCTTTACTAGAAGACCCACTTCGGGCTGTGGAGGACCGCGAGGCGGCGGAGAGCTTCAGGCTGTCTGCCTCGACGTGGGAGGTGCCCTCTACACCTGGCCCCTAGCGGAGTGTCCTTCAGGACCCCTTCTTTGGGCAATAAAGTTTTACCACCACCACGGAGGGATTACGAACAGAGGAAGCTGGTTGTTGATTTGCTTCGACAGCAATGTTCCTACAGCTTGTATTTGAAAGTGCTATCAACTGTCAGGATATTGTTGGCATGAAGGAGTGCTTTCGCGTCACTGCGATAATGACTATGGGTAAGTATACTAATAGATTGATTTTGGATAATCTGAAGGGAGACGAGGTGACTGCTGTAGGTATTGCCCCAGAATGTGATGCAGTAATTAATATGGTAATGAATAAATGCGCCGTACAACGAAAGTAATGTAGGCTGCGAAAATATATCAAGTGATTTAATTAAAACACATATGCCGTAAGCCATGTTTCTTCGCAGTATGAGATCCTGTATGCTAATTACCGCGGCGAGTAAGATGAACAGACCTACCACAGTGTCTCAGCAGCTCCATTATTGCGTGACGATGAGCGCAAGATCGGGTGTGTGATCCCCGGCTGCGGCGACCATATTCTCATCTGCAATGCGTTCACCGCAATGATGCGTTGCAGTAGCGTTCTATCTATCTATCTATCTATCTATCTATCTATCTATCTATCTATCTATCTATCTATCTATCTATCTATCTATCTATCTATCTATCTATCTATCTATCTATCTATCTATCTATCTATCTATCTATCTATCTATCTATCTATCTATCTATCTATCTATCTATCTATCTATCTATCTATCTATCTATCTATCTATCTATCTATCTATCTATCTATCTATCTATCTATCTATCTAGCCGCCTACGACAATGTGCTATCCTCGCCGTTTCATAATTAGGATTTACACCAAAATTGGTCTGCCGAAACATGACTTTATGACGAACATAAATGGCAGGTCATAACATGAAAATCGCGATATCCATGTCATGAATGACATGGCTTAAATACCACTGTTTTGGTGCCTCTGCGGCCGTTTCGTTAGTTTGCTATAACCAAAATTGGTATGGCGTGACAGAGTGTATGACGAACATAAGTGACGGGTTCTAACGTGCAAATCATGAAACGCATGTCATGCACAGCATGACTTACGTGCCACGCTGACGGTGCTCCGGCGGCCGTTGCAGCACTCCGCCGTATTCGGACGGCGTCGGCACGGCATCAGTCATATTTCGTGTAGCGTTCGTCGGCGTCTAAAGTGAGGCGTAATCGCAGAGTTTGAAAAAATAAAAAATAATATGATCATATCAACAGCTGCCACCCGAGAATATTTGAATTGCGCGACTAAGACGGACAGAAGACGCCAGCTTCTGGGACAAACAGGGGACCTTCCGGTGGCTTCACAAGCGCCCGCCTCGCAGAGCGGGGATGCGCCGTCCAGCCTTTTAAATAAAGGTCAGTGGTCGAGCCTTCCGATGCTCCACCCGCTGCTCCGCGATCTCGGCAGGCCTTAAGGTATTACTGCAAATGGCGCCGACGTTGACGTCGGAACTCATGACACCGGCGCTGTGACTGAGCGTGTGTACGACCTAACACGAGCCTTTATTTAAACGAGGACAGGGACTGGAGAGGGGGAGGGGAGAGAGGAGGGGAGAGGGAAAGGAGAGGGGGGAGTGAAAAGCGGAGAGGGGAGGGGGGGATTGGAGAGGGCGAGGGGGGGGGTGGAGAGGAGGTGTGTGGAGAGAGTTTGGGCATGCGCAGTAAGGGTGGTCACGCCGCACACCGTTGGAGATCCGCCATAAGCTGCTTCGCATCTAAAAAACTGACTGCTCGCGCTGCACAGCCGTTCACCGGCTACCCCGTATATATAGGCATCCGCGCAACGCGCACGACCTGCAATGTGGTGCTGCCGGAATATTTGTCTTGTGAGTGGTTGAACAACGAAGATACGCAGCGTGCACACTAACGAAAAGCGGCCTGCGGGTCTCTGTGCCTATCCTTCTTCTGTTTCTCATTGCCCATTAGCAGTGATTTTGCTCTGGGAAACACCGGCGTACACTGCATGCTTCGCCGCTCCACACGTTTCACGTTGGTGGAGCTGAAACATATGTTCCGCCCTTCCAAATTTTTTTCAGAAGCAAAGCAGTGCAGTATGAGCACTTCAAAATTTCGACTATTAAAACTCAAGCGCGAATTGTTGGCATGCGTGTAAGCCGCATTGAAGAGCCTTTACTGTATGCGATATGTATGTCATGAACATTCATGTTGTCGCAGGTAGTTTGTGTTCGTCATACGCCGACGTGTTTTAATGGTCATTTTAGTGTATAGCAGTGTGTTAAAAAAACAATTACCATGACATCACAATGGCGCCCTGTCATGTACGTCTCAACATACGAGACAAGCATGTTGCGATTCATATCACACATTGCCAGTTTTGGTATATGCAAGGTAATAGAACGGCCAAAAAAACACCAATACATTTTTATGCCTGTCATGACGTACATGACATGATATTCATTTCATAACCAGTCATTTACGTTCGTTATACAATAATGTCATGTCATAATAATAATAGAATATATCTGCGGGTTTTACGTCCTATATACACGATATGATTATGAGGGGTGCCCTAGTGGAAGGCTTCCGAAACTTCGACCGTCTGGTGTTCTTTAGTGTGCACTGACATCGCATGTTATGCAACGCAAGCGCCGGGAGTGTGACGCACTATGGTCGGAGGAGGTAACGGTAGCAAAACACTAGAGAGAAGATTGTAGAACCGAAAATATATAATCACTACTCAAATGAAATCGTCACAAGAAAAGTAGAGAAAAGGAGAGAAAAAATCCCATAATCAAACAAAAAGAACATAAAAGAGTACAACAGAGCTGATAAACGCGACATAAACACATGAGAAACACACGCGAATCAATAGCGAGTTTTAGTATAGCGGGAAACGCTTAAGTTAGCGTTAGCGTGCATCTCAACACTAACGCTAAAACGGAACGCGCTGCGTGTCAACTGGTGGTCTTTTAGTACAGCGGAAGGCATTCCCGCTAACGCTAACGCAAGCACATACGGCGCCATCTAGACATAAAAACACTAAATGCACTGTAGAATCCACAAAAGCACCACCAAGTCGAGCTGATACAAAGTCACCACTGTTGCGTCTCCATGTCGCGTTTGCAGAAGTGTTGAGTTCTGACACATTGGTTTCTGTCGACATGCCGCGTTCGAGAATTCTTCAAGACCACTGTTACCTACGATGACGACGTTGGCGGTGGTCATTCACCGCGGATGGACAACAGACTCGCACACCTTGTAGAAGCAAAAAATCCATTCAGAAACGCCTATACAGGCAAAAACACAACAGAAATGTACGGCGAAAAATCGCGGAACTAAACAAGCACATCGAAACACACTGCGCCCAGCTATGCAATCAGGAATGGGACGTGGTGTGCGACGCTATGGACGGTAACATCAACACGGGCAAGACGTGGAAGATCCTCAAGCACCTGCTCGACCTGACGGCCGCCAAGACGGCAGCGAAAGCGGAAATGACCAAAATCAGACACAAGTACAAAGGAAACATCCGTGAGATGGATGACCAAATTGTCAAACTGTACCTCGACAGATCCCCAGCAGTCGAACACCGGGACTACTCGGGCTCTCCCAACGAGCATCTTGGCAGAGACTTCTCCCAGCAAGAAATCAGGGCAGTCCTGCAGACCATCAAGACTAAGTCAGCTCCAGTTCCCGACAAACTGAACAAGAAGATGCTCCGGAACGTGGACGACCAGGCAACGAGCCGTTTGACAGACTATATCAACGAGTGCTGGCGGAACGGGGGGATACCCGACGAATGGAAAAGGTCCGACGTGATCCTCATCCTTAAACCGGGTAAACCCCTAGAAATACAGAACATGCGGCCCATCTCCCTCACTTCCTGCGTCAGTAAAGTAATGGAACATGCTTGCCTGAATAGAGTTAACGGCTACCTGGAGTCTAACAACATATACCGCAGCAACATGATCGGCTTCAGAAGAGGGCTCTCTACACAGGATGCCATGATACAACTCAAGGAGCAAGTCATAGATACCACTGGACGAGGCCTGAGGGCGATACTCGGACTAGATCAAAAGAAGGCTTTTGATATGGTCGAGCACGCGGCCATCCTCGATAGAATTGCGCAATTCGGCATGGGCGAACAAACGTACAATTACATTAGAAATTTTCTTACGGGAAGAAAGCCAGGATGAGACTGGACGAGGAGGAGACCATCCGGGTGGATATGGGCAGTGCGGGGACACCGCAAGGGTCCGTCGTGTCACCGATGCTCTTCAACCTCATCATGATCGGATTATCAGAAATATTAGAGCGAATTAAAGGTATTAATCATACAGTTTATGCAGATGACATTCCGATTTGGACGACGAAAGACGCAAGCGAGGGCGAGATGGAGAACAGACTTCAAGAGGCGGTGGAGCAGTCGAGAATCATCTGGAGGGCACAAGACTGGAATGCTCGCCGGGGAAGTCGGAACTGCTGCTATACCGCCCCAAGAGACTGGGCACACCATCCAGAGACGTGGCAGAACTACACAAACGGTGAATCAGATTAACCACTAGAAATGGCACGGAGATACCCATGGTTCTGAAGATCAGAGTCTTGGGTCTATGGGTCGAAGCCAGGGGAACAAACGCCGAAATCGTAACGCGCCTGGAAGCAAAGGTCATGGCGGCCGTTAGGCTAATACAGAGAGTCTCCAACAAAAGAAGGGGCATTAAAGAAAGAAACGTTGTACGGCTCGTCCAGGCCTTTGCGATGAGCCACGTCGCGTACGTAGCGGCATTCGTCCACTGGAACAAGGCCGAGAAGGCCAAGATCGACGCGCTCATTAGAAAAGCGTACAGAGCAGCACTTGGTCTACCGCAATACACAAGAAACGAAAGGCTGCTACAACTCGGAGTACATAACACGCTGGACGAGATCGCTGAAGCACAGAGGATAGCGCAGCTCGAAAGATTGTCCGGAACCAAGGCTGGCAGAGAAATCATGGAAAAAGTACCACGTA
Source organism: Rhipicephalus sanguineus (assembly GCF_013339695.2). Taxonomy (NCBI): domain Eukaryota; kingdom Metazoa; phylum Arthropoda; class Arachnida; order Ixodida; family Ixodidae; genus Rhipicephalus; species Rhipicephalus sanguineus. Next base: position 60,198,913 of record NC_051181.1, read on the forward strand.
ATGAGGGGCCCGAAGATGCAAATTCGCCCGGACGTCCGATCAGCAATAATCACGGAAAACATCCCGAAGGATATGCACCCCGTACACAACGTCGAGAGAAGAAAATGCCGCACGAAAACGATCCTCAAAAACCACGGCGCGCGGGAGGGGGTGCTTTCTGTAGACGCCGCCCGTTATCGCCGAAACCTGGACATCAATACTGATGTTGTCAGCAGCTCCCTCTTCGCAATGGCAGTCGTAGACACGAAGGGGAAGACTGTGACAACGGGCTCCGTAAGGACCAGATCATCAGAGGCAGCGGAAGAAACCGCAATTGCATTGGCCGTAACCAATGGTCGAAAACAAGACAAAACAATAATCAGTGACTCCAAGACGGCCATTAGAAATTTCACAAAGGGATGGGTCTCCAGCGAAGCAGCCAAAATCCTGAACCGCAGAGCAGAAGACTTCCGGAACGGCCAAATTACACCCAAATACCTCAAATGGATCCCGGCACACATGGGGGAAGTCAAGACAAAAGATCCGAGTATCCCTCCCAACCTCAACGAGAAGGCCCACCGAACCGCGCGAGACCTAATCCACCGCGGCTCGGTCAGTGACGGCCCCACACCTCTCATCCACCCCGGAAGGAGAGAGAGAGAAAACTTTTATTTTCGAAACCCAAGTCCGGGTTTGGGCTCTAGGGTGAGGTTGTACTGACCTCCCCTAAGATGGTTAGTATGTGGTTAAGGAGAGTTGGGTTGCGAATCTGGGCGGAACCACCCCGGAAGGAGGTACGACTGCAGTGGAGGCGATGGGGAAGACGGAGGAGGCGACAATGACGCTGTAGCGATTCAAGACGACAGAGACAGACTCATCACGTACCACGACATACTGGCACACTATAAGCAGCAACGAGAAGAATACCCACCACCACACAAACAACTAGACAGATCTCAAGAAACAGACTGGAGAAGATTGCAAACCAGAACTTTCCCAAATCCAGTACACCTAAACAGAGTAAATTCCAGACAATACCCAGAAGCGAGCTGTATGCTCTGCAAGCACGAACACGCAGATATGGCACATATCTTATGGAAATGCACACGGATCAGCACAATATACAAAGACGACAACATAGGACCGGACCTTCTCGAGGAGCGATGGCTAAGCGCTCTGACTAGCTGTCACGAGGCTGTTAAATTAACCAGCTCTCGCGTAGGTTCGTATAAGCAAACCTGGATGACACCACCGTCATCCAGGGAAGGAGAAACGAGAGCATTTGCGCCCAAAGAAAAGAACAACACTCAGTATATTTAAACAAACGGAAAAAGAGAGAAATTGATAGAAAATGGAACAAAACATGAAAGAGATAGAGAAGGTTAACAGGACTATGGGCCGCTTAATAAACAGTAACGATGCATAGATGTAAGTTCAGAATGAAAAGACCGTTCACCGTTCCGTACACGTAGTCCCACAGTAGAGACGCAGTAGCGCAGGTGGCGATGCTGGAAGATGCGGGACGCAGGCTCGGCTTGGATGAAGGCGTCGCTCGGAGGGACAGTGGCGTCGGGCAATTCGCGGTCAGCGACCTTTCGGCAGGAGACGTAGGCGTGCCTGGCCAACGCGAGACGTTGAGAAGAGGCTTGGCCAACGCCAGACGATGGAAGAATCTTGGGTCCAGGTGGGAGCCCGCCGCGGCCTCGATGCAGGAACTCTGCCGGCCGCCACCCCCGCGCCCTGGTCACGTTCTTCTCTCGGCCGCGTCTTAGCCCCGTATTTTCTTTTCTTGCGCCGGCGCCTTTGGTCACTCTCGCGCACTTTTTGAAACGCGCACTTCACTTATTACAACATGCCCCCTTTTCGAAAAGTTTTTTCCCGTTGAAAAAAACTGCAGGAGGCGCGCGTTTCACCGCACTCAACACGTTCTTCGAGTCCCCACGAATACATGCACACTTGTAGCACACTAACCATTTTAATTAAACACACACAGAAAAAAAACGCCAGGCCTGCGCGGAAAGCGCAGCACAGTCACAGCAAAAGCTGGAAGAGCGGCATTTCTAGAGCGTGTTATAAACTCTCCCGTGGCTACTAATACAGGTACATTAGCAACGTACCCACTACGCAACAAAGCGTAATTTTAGGGGCGAAGCTCCTTATAGGGGCACCCGTTCGTCCCTCGTAGCGTAGTATGTAACCAGTCTTACGCTTTGACCTGCAAGGTGGTGCCGGTGGGAGATTTTTCCTGTGCGTTGTTGAACAATAGAAAATTCGCAGCGTTAGCTAAAAGCCGACTTCTTCTGTCTCTCATTCCCATTAGCAGCCATTCTTTACCTCCAAGGTAGTGCCTGGTGAGATTTCTCCTGTGCGTGATTAAACAATAAAAATTTTGTTCAAAACGCCGTTGATTGATGAAATAAACCAACAAAAGACGCCAGATGTTTTGTAAAAGCAAAACGAAAGAACGCCAGATGTTTCTAAAGCAAAACGAAAAGACGCCAGCTGCTTAACGAAAGACGCCAGATGTTTTCTAAGCAATGGTTTTCTAAACAATGAAAATTCACAGCGTACATGTAAAATAAAAGTGCGCTGCAAGTCGTCATAACTCATCGAACCTTTAGTATAAAGGCACCCGATCTCACGTCAGTGATGATGTACTGGGCAGAATTCACGGAAGATTCACGGTTTACCGATGAACCTCCGGAGCTTCGCCCACTCATCATCATTCACTCCGTGGATATGCTGTGATTTTTGGGAAGTTGGGAAGCACCAAGCACGACATTATTCGTTGTTCTGCGGAGAAGCGAGGTACCATATGTAAGCGATTATGTGCAGTTTGTTGATGCGGCGGTTGATGACGATGAATAATTATGGTTGCGCCCTTTGTAATGGGTTGGAAGCTTTAAACGACCCACTAGTTACGTAATGCATATTGTGTGACGCCCGGTCGTTATTTAACTGTCCCACCACGCTTTATAACACACTTTAACCAGAGAAACGTAGAGCGAGAGAGAGAGAGAATTGACTTTATTGAGACCCTGAGGAAATGGATCATGGGAGCCTTATGGGCTTCCTTGGCAACCAACAGAAGTGCACTTCCGAGGAACCCACTACGCTATAAATCATTGTAATTTTTGAGAAGTAGGGCAGTAGGCACTGTGCCATTTTTCGTCATTCTACAGACAGCCGTGGTACCTGCTAAACGCATGTAAGGCATTATGCGCACTTTGTTGATGCTGTGCGTGATGACGATGAAGAATTATGGAAGAGCTCTTTGTAATGGGTTGGAAGCATTCAACAACCTACTAGTTGCGCAATTCGCATTGTGTGACGCCTGGTTACAGAATTCGCGTTGTGCGACGCTTGGTGCTTATTCTACTCTTTTACCACGCTATATTGCATATGCCAATGTGGTTCCTGCCCGACATGAAGCCTGTATAGGACCTTTTTGCAAAGCAGTTTCAAGCACCGGCATGGCTCAGAGGTTGAATACTGGGCTCCCACGCAGAGGGCCCAGGTTCGACCCTCGTTCCATCCTGGAATTTTTTTCTTATTTAGTTTTTTTTTCTTATTTCGAGCGATACTGGTTACGGACACCGGCGGCGGCGGCGGCGGCGGACAACTACGGCACCAAAAACGGCCGGTGAAGTGATCTCATAGCAGCTTTCGCTGTAAAAAATACACATATGGCCAACAATCTCCGGATTGATATTGGATATGCTTTGCCTGCCATCTATAGTGACCTATCACTTTCGACCTATGGGTGCAACCTGCTCATGAAATCAGCACCCGCATTATCCGATCCTTTGATGTGTTGCACATGAAAGGTATACTCTTGCAGTGCCAGACTCCACCTTAGCACTCTACTGTTCAAGTGTTTAGCCTTCGCTAAGTATTGCAGCGGTTGATGGTCTGTCTGCACTACAAATTGCACTCCGTACAAAAAGATATGAAATTTTTCTACCGCCCACACTAGCGCCAAGCCTTCACGTTCGATGGTGGAATAATTCCGTTCGCGAGGAAACAGCTGGCGGCTGGCATAAGACACTGGGTGTAACACTCCCTCGTGTTCTTGCATGAGGACTGCACTGATACATGCGTCGGATGCGTCTGTACGGAGTATGAACATACGTTTTGGGTCTGGTGCCTTCACGACCGGCCCAGAAGCAAGGGCTTGCTTCAGCGTCTGAAATGCTTCTTCTGTTTCAGGAGTCCAATGAAACTTGTTTTTCTTCATTTTTCTGGTTAGCTGAGTTAAAGGCTGCGCCTTCTCCGCATAGCGAGTTATTAAACCTCGGTAATACCCAGCCAGTCCCAGAAAAGATCGGAGCTGCTTCTTGGTGTCAGGTAGAGGTGCACTGGCTATCTTCGAAACCGTAGTTTCTACAGGTTGAACAGTCCCGCCTCCTAGACGTTGTCCCAAGAAGACTATCGACTCCACAGCAATTTAACACTTCTGAGGCTTGATGGTTAAGTCAGACTCCCGTACTTTCTGCAACAAGCGTTGTAACGTATCTACGTGCTCTTCCCAGGTGTTCGTGGCTATGAGAACATCATCGATGTAGTGGACTACATTTTCAAGGTCTTGTAGGAGTGTTCTCATTAAACGCGTAAACACCGCAGAAGCTGTCTTTATGCCAAACGGCATGTATATAAACTGGAAATGACCTGATTGCGATGAGAATGCAGTTATTCGCCTCGAGGTCCGGTCAAGTGGGACTTGCCAATATCCCTTTGTGAGATCGAACTTTGAGAAGTACCTCTTTGTGCCCACCTCTGTAAACATGATGTCGGTCCTAGGTACGGGTTCAGCATCGGAAACCAGTATCTCTTTAATGCGACGGAAGTCCACGCATGTGCAATAAGTGTTATCCGGCTTCTTAATAAGTACCAAGGGCGAATTGTAGGGCGAATTGAATCGCTCATTCACACCCAGTTTTAACATGTCCTGCACTTCTTGCTCTACTACTTCCTTCATGGCCAACGGCAAAGGATACTGCGGAGTGTTGATCGGTTCAGAGGTTGTCAATTGAAGTCGGCATTCCAACAGATGCGTCTTTCCGGGTATTTCAGAGAATACATCTTGGTAGGTGGTTAGAATCTTCCGAAGTACTGTACGTTTGTCTTCTTCTAAACCACTGCCGATCGGAACCGCTTCTACACCCACAGTCGGCTTAACTGTACAAGCTGGTAGAGGGGTATCTGTGTCCTCCTCTTTCACAACCACAAAGGATGCTGCTTGTGGAATTGGGTCTGGTTGCCGGTCTTCATATCGTTTCAACATATTAATATGGAAAAGTTTGGCGTCATGCCCCAAGTCCAACCAATAGTCGAATTCACCCTTTTTCCCAATGACCGGAAACGGCCCTTTCCATTGCATCAACAACTTATTCGCTGTCGTAGGAAGCAAAATAAGAGCTCGGTCTCCAACTTTCAGCTGACGGTTCTTGCTCTTCCGATCATAGTGGTATTTTTGAGTCCGTTTTGCTCGCCTCAGGTTCTCCTGGTCTAATTGTAGCGTCCTCTCCAGACGATCCCGGAGATTGAGGACATATCCATAGGTCGTTTTCACCTCCTCTTCGATCTTTTCTCCCGTCCACAGCTCTTTTAGCAAGTTGTGTGGTCCTCGGACATATGTCCCGTAAATGAGTTCGAAAGGAGAAAACCCCATGCTGGCTTGAGGAACTTCTCGATATGCAAATAGAAGTGTTGCGAGCAATCGATCCCATGACTTTGGATCCTCTTGGCATAGCTTACGTAGCATTTGTTTCAAAGTCACATTAAATCGCTCTACCAACCCATTGCACATGGGATGATAAGGCGTCGAACTCAGATGTTTGATTGCCAGCAGATCGTTAACTTCTCTCATCAGGTCCGACGTGAAACACGAGGCCTGATCGCATAGGATTTGGCGGGGAAACCCAACTCGGGAAAACATTTCCACCAAACCGTCTGTCATAGTCGCGGAGTCAATCGCCGGCAAAGCAACGGCGTCGGGATAGCGCGTAGCGAAATCGACCATGGTCAGTATGTATCTATTACCCCTATTGGAGACCGGCTTTAAGAGTCCAATAATGTCCACAGCCACGCGCTCAAAAGGAGTGTCAATCAGGGGCATTTTCCCAAGATGGGCCTTTCTTACTTTGTTCTTTGGGTACATTCTTTGGCACGTGTCACAGGAACGCACGTATCTTTTAATTTCTTCTTGGACTCCTGGCCAATAGAATGAACCTAGCACCCGATCAATCCTTCTGGTTACCCCTTGATGCCCGGACATCATACTCTCATGGGCCACCTTCAACACTTGACTTCGCAGCTTGAGAGGTACTACCACCTGCTGTATCAATTTGCCAGAGGATAGTCGGTAATTGCGATACAACAAGGACTTCTCCACGACAAAGGAATACTGGGTCGATCCTCTACCATAAAAGACTTCCCCGACTTTGTTCTTGCAAGCCTCCAGGGTTTTGTCTTCTGCTTGGGCCATCTCGAGTTCTCTCTTGTTCATCTTCAAACTGCTGACGTTGACCACAGCTGAATCCGGCCGGTCCCTTGTGCTCTTCATACTACCAAGTGATGACTTTAACTGATGGTGTTCTTTCTTCTTGTACAAGGTCTCGGCTATGCCGTTCGGATTGAAGTTTCCTTCATCCAGTTTTTCTTTCCAATTCTTGTCAGGGTTATTAGCAGCACGAGACCCTGGCACATTACCAACGATGATATCATATTGCGGGGGGACATGCATTTCACGATACACGTGCCCGAAAAATATGGCGAAAAAATCTCCACTTTCGCCTCGGGTACCATGATCCGGCTCCCGTCTGCTAAGAATAAAGCCGTCGTGGTTCCTGTCAGTGCTTCATCTGGCACAAAAGAACGCCGTACCACCATTGTATTGCTTCCTGTATCCCGTAGGACGGAAGCAGCTTGGCCGAATATAATGCCTTGCAGCACCGGCATCCGGTGTTTTCCTGACTTTCGCTGCGTATTTACCGCACTGGCCATATTCTCTTCCTGCTTGTCCGCAGGCACATCAATAACTACTTCTGCCTTTTCCTCTGGTGACAAGATACGAGAAGTCTTCTTCGTGACGTTCTGCTTTCTGGTACATGCATTAATATAATGCCCCGTTTTGCGACAGTAGTCACAGTACGGTTGTCTCGTCCGAGCACGACAATCTGCTGCTCTGTGACCTGTTTTATCACAGACAAAACATCGGGTGAGAGACTTCCCAGCTGTACTTCCGCATTTTCCTGCGGAGCCGTTCTCCATTTTATCGCGAAAAACCAACAGATTTGACTGTCGTTGGGCCTCTAAAAAATTGTCTGCAGCCTCGGCCATTTCATCTAGTTTACGACAATTTTTCTCCCGTAGGAAAAGCGCCACGCGGTTATGGCATTGATTGATAAACTGTTCAGCCACTATGAGATCTCGAACGGACGAATACTCTTTTGCTGTCTTGGACATCTCCACCCATCTGTCGAAAAAACTTGCCAACTTCGTTGCATACTGCTTGCCTGTTTCTCTATCTTGGGGTTTACTATGCCGGAACTTCTCCCGGTAGCCCTCCACCGTGAAACGAAAACGCTGCAGTAATGCTAATTTGGCTTTCTCACAGTCAAGTGCGTCTTCTGGAGACAATCAACCAAATACTTTGAGAGCTTCTCCGCTCAGACACAGGCTCAAGGCCGTGGCCCACTTATCCTTAGGCCATTCCTGACCGGTGGCAACATTCTCGAATCTCTTTAGATACGCATCAATGTCGTCCCGGTTTTCGTTAAATCCGGGTATGAAATTGTGTGGGTTCTCGCACCTGTCGACCATGGTCCGACGCCGCGGATCCCATGGCACCTTCCACCTGAGCAAGTTGAAGACGCAGTTGAATCGTCTTCTGGCATTCGGCCTCAAGCTGCCGTTCCAACTCCGCCTGTTCCCTCCTCTCCTTTCGTGCCTCTCGCTCTGCTGCCCTATCTTCGCGAGCTCGTGCCTCACGCTCATCAAGCCATGCCTTCAACTCATCACCCTCAAGCCCCATGCGTATCGCTAACACCGTTAGACATGACGTGGTGATTTCCCTTCCTTGTGCAAAACACTAAATTGCACAAACGGTCTCGTCGTGTCGTAGGGGACGCCAATTGTCACGAGGCTGTTAAATTAACTAGCTCTCGCGTAGGTTCGTATAAGCAAACCTGGATGACACCACCGTCATCCAGGGAAGGAGAAACGAGACCATTTGCGCCCAAAGAAAAGAACACTCCGTATATTAAAACAAACGGAAAAAGAGAGAAATTGATAGAAAATGGAACAAAACATGAAAGAGATAGAGAAGGTTAACAGGACTATGGGCCGCTTAATAAACAGTAACAATGCATAGATGTAAGTTCAGAATGAAAAGACCGTTCACCGTTCCGTACACGTAGTCCCACAGAAGAGACGCAGTAGTGCAGACCGCGATGCTGGAAGATGCGGGACGCAGGCTCGGCTTGGATGAAGGCGTCGCTCGGAGGGACAGTGGCGTCGGGCGAGTCGCGGTCAGCGACCTTTCGGCGTTCGTCCACCGACGCTTGGAGAGGGAGCAGGAGACGTAGGCGTGCCTGGCCAACGCGAGACGTTGAGAAGAGGCCTGGCCAACGCCAGACGATGGAAGAACCTTGGGTCCAGGTGGGAGCCCGCCGCGGCCTCGATGCAGGAACTCTGCCGGCCGCCACCCCCGCGCACTGGTCACGTTCTTCTCTGGGTCACGTCTCAGCCCCGTCTTTTCTTTTCTTGCGCCGGCGCCTTTGGTCACTCTCGCGCACTTTTTGAAACGCGCACTTCACTTATAACACTAGCTCAGATCTACAAGAACAACTGTGGGCAATCCAGCGGGCCCGGGCAACGGTGGAAAGGCTATGCCTCACCGCACATAATGCCCGGGTGGCCTGAGCCCGGGCCGGCAATCTTGCAGGTGTTTTTTTTCTTAATAAAGTTTTTTCCGTCCGTCCGTCCCTATTACCTGGCCTTTTTAAGCTGGGACGCATCACGCGTCACATTCATGCACTGCCGCGAAAGGCATGAAGGGAAACGACGCCTGACATGTATCTGCTTGACTTGTGGCCGTATCTTGGAAAGAGGCGACTAAAGACAGCGCCGCCACCTCTGCGCTGCTACAGAAAACATGAGCGAACCTTGCAAGCAAATCTTGCTAAGCCTTCTGCAGCGCAAATTCACTTTGTATCTCAAAAACGGAGCTATTTTATCGGCGGTACACGGTTGGCGATGCCTCATTACTCAAATATAAATCAAATACGAACAATATTAAGGAATTAATAAGTTTAGTAATGCGGGACGACGGCTACAAAGATTCGAAGTGGACGGCTCTCGCTTCAACAGGCACCGCCATCTTGCCCTACGTACGGGATCTCTTGCGTGCGTTAGCATTGAACGCTATATTCCAGAAATAGCGTTCGTACGTTAGACCTCGGGCTACGTTTACGTTCTGCTCATGCGCAGTTAGGAGCACGCAACGCTAACGCTAAATCCTTGCGTTTTCTGTTATCCGCTATACTAAAACTCGCTAATGCTCCGCAGTTCGTGCAGCGTTTAAACTGGAACAGGCTCAGATTTCGGCCAGTACAGGATCTTCTTGTCCACAAAGTTTTCTCTCGCAACTGAAGGGACGAATATATCTTACGAGACAAAAGTCGAAAGGAGTGGATTCCCAGAAAGTTTCACTTAGCAAGGTTGACAGCGTTAAAATGCTCTCCGATTCACTTCTGCGTGCATGCTATTTATGCCATATTGGTTAGCTTATTTATGCCGACCGATCTACTTCAAGCACCAGCCCCGGGTACGCCTTAGTAGGGTAGCGGAGACTGGTAGGCCGAGACATATATACATGGATTGTCCGGCCGGAGGGACTGTGTCGGGGGTGGCCCAGGTTTGGTTCCTCATCCTGCGAGTTAATGGTCATGATCAGATCGTGATCAGTCGCTTGATGGCCTCACGGAAAGAGATTTGTGGTCAGGGCCGGAGCACGGACGGGGGGCCGTCGTGTGTTTCGCACAGTCCCTTCATTTGGTTGGTGACAACTGTATTGATATTCCTGCAGAGCTTTCGCCGACCGGGCCTTAGGTCTCCCACGGGGGGACGTCGAGGTCTTGCCTCACCGCCGCCTTGTGGACCTGCTGGACGACCCAAAGTTTCTCGACGAAGAATGACTATATTATTTTCATATTGAAGTATAAGTCTAGCAAAAAAGCAGAAATGATTGCTGATGCTGTCTTTTGCAACAGTAAATTTTGTCTGAGCAATGTAAATTTGTCTTTGCAACAGTAAATTTTGCGCGCCCAGCCACTCAGCAAGGGGCAAGTTGCAGCAAAGAGGACAAGAGTCGAGAACGCGCACGACTGACATTTCGCAGTTATGGCGATGAACATTTCACTTACACTCCACACACAATTCACTGACCGTGGAACCAATAGGCTGGACCTAAGAAACACTAGGTGTTACGTTTCCAGAAAGAGGGTCGAATGGAAGATTGACGGCCGGCGGCCGTAGAGACAGCGAAGAAATTTGAATAAGTTACTTTTGATCTACAACGGATTCGGTCAGCGGTGTCGCGGCCGCGCTTAGGCAAAGACACGGTAATAACCCTAAATGTGAGCGCAGCGATATTACCCAATAGGCCGTCGGCTTTGATGATGATTTTGAGGTTTCCCCGCGACACCGCGCCAACCCCTCTACTCAAACCTCTACTCAAATACGAGCTCATAGCCTGGTTAGTTGAACGCGTCATTTTCTCTTTCAATAATATTGCCGTAGCTTGGCGCTCGTAAGGTGCGCGATGAGTCGAGCGACCTCTTAATAACACATTTAATGCAGATAAATTTTATTTTGATTTCTTTCTATTATCCATTGCATATTTCGCGTAGCTATCTTTAATCTCTGGAAAACGTTACTTTTCTATGACGCATCACTATTAGGCGTTTCTATATTTGCCCTTACATGTTTCTTCTGTTATTGGTCCTCTGTTCTCAGAATTAAACTGTGTTCTTCTGTGGTTCCACGAACCCCCACGATGTGAAACAAAACCAGTTTAAGGCACAGACCAACCGGCCGGACAAAGCATGTCTCGATCTACCAGTGCCCGGTCCACCCCGACATGCGTACATGGGTGATGTGGGTGAAGCAGAGTGGTCGGCATTGCTAACATGTATGCCTGTAGGGCAAGATTAGAGAGCATGCTGCCCGACATGGTAAGTGGAACTCACTGGGAATCGAGTCCTTTCGACTTTTCTCGTACCATACACCCGTCACGTGAGCTGTGAGATATGTCTATTTGCAATGGCGGTAAATCGGGCTAGTTCATTGTTCATCATCGTAAAAGCTACGCAGGTATGTAGAAGATATTGCAACTATGTTCCTTCGGGCCCTTCTCGAACAGTGTCGCTCACTGCGGTGGCTGTGTGTCGTTCCCGCATGCTCTCGTATCACATCAAGCAGAAGAATCTCCCGAGTCAGTTCTCGTCTGTCTCTGTGTGTTCGTCCGTCGTTTTTTGCGCTGTTATGTTACAATTATGAACATCCAACAAACCCGATTTACCGCCATTGTGAAGTTTATATCCTGTTTGGCGGGCTCTTGCAGCTATGTTCCTTGGGGCCATTCTAAAACAGTGTCGCTCACTGCGGTGGCTGTGTGTCGTTCCCGCATGCTGTCGTATTACATCAAACAGAACTGTCCCGATTCAGCGCTCGTTTGTCTCTGTGTGTTCGTCCGTACTTTTTTGCGCTGTTATTTTGCTGTCATGAACAACCAACTGACTTGCTACCGAATGAGTGGCGGCCACTGTTTTTAGCGCTTCACGTCGGAGACAACTGTATATGCCTCGGAGCGTGTGGCTTTCTTGTTGTCTAAGAGAGAGGCGTAGAGCGCGCGGACGAGTCTTTGATGTTTTCAGCCCATTTGGTCATACCAAAGTTGCTCACCTAGATGCCCTTTGTCAGCGGGGGTATTCCTGTGAGTGTGTTTAATTGATGCAGCATGTGACACTGAGTCCGCGAAATGTCAAGGTCAGGGCGGGCGAGCTCGACAAAATCAGGCTGTACTAGTAGGTCGACGAGTATAGCAGTCGCCTTTGTGGCATTGTGTTTGGTTTCTCTCATCGCGTGGAGACCACCTCCGCATTCAGCCAGTCACTGCAGTCAAATCATCGTGGCGGCTCCACTGGGTGAGATAGCATGTCGATAGTTACGACGGACGCATCTGGGATCTTGACATGTACCGAATCAGGCACGAGAGGATATGGCACGTCGATGCTTTCAAGCGATGGTGAGCTTGAAGGCCACATCTCCAACTGCTGCTGGTTGAAACTCGTCTCGAACTCTTGTGTGCTGGGTGCCGACGCGAATTCTGAAATGCGTGGCTGGTGTTTTCCGCTGGAGATTTCGTTGAACTGCCCAGTTCCCGCTGGGACTAGAAACTTGGCCATAATCAGGAATCAGTGCAGTACTCTACTTCCAGGACAGTTTCCCAGTGCCTGAGAAATTGTTCGATGCTTTAGCGCCACCATGATCAAGATTTATGGCCACGAGCCACGTTCTATTAGCCGGCCAGGTGTGGTAGACACCAGGCGTGTAAGGTCCGGCGTGTCGAGAACGGGGGGGATAGTTGTGTCTTACCCTTAGAAGGCGGCTTCCCGGAAGCCAGCCTCGGAGTCGAGGGTCGAAGCGCAGCGACGCTCGGTTCGAGTGTAGGAAGCGCGGGGACAAAAGAACACTTTCCAGCTGCCCATAACCGTTCGGACAAAAGACGCGCCGTATTGACCATCGGTTTAACGACCAAAGCAGCAGCCTGCAGCCCGCGGGGGGTCTGGGAAGCGGTGCGAAGGAAGCCGAGACTGTGACATCAATAAATCTCGCATAGGATCCGTGAACGCCTGTCGACGGAGACGAGATGTCGCCGAGGACGGTGCATGTGGCCCCAATAAATCTCGCAAAGTGGCTGTTAAAAGCTTGTCAACGGATACGAGATGTTGCCGAGAAGGGACGGCATGGCTCGGCTAGTTAACCGGCCGCACAGTGTATGAACACGATCAGGGTAACTGAACGGCGCCACCATCGTGTATGTTTTTTTAGTGCACTTCTGAGAATGTCGTTTGCAGGACGTGTTCCGCGTCTCTCTATCTCAGCCAGGTGTCTCAAAAGGCTTCAGAGAGAGAGAGAGAGGAAGGGGGGCCTCCGGCAGACCAATTTAGAGTCGGCCCAATAAGCGGTCTGAGTGATTTTGATTTGCCGTGGGGAGAACTCGGAGGAGCAATGATGGTGTTAAAACCTGGCTCCCGGCTCCTCACGGGGGTTCTTGTCGCAGGAGCGGTGCTATGCACTTGTCGGCTCTGTCGAATGATGACGCGAAAGTTCCAATGTACATAGCTGCCACTTAACCTTGTATATACCCTGTATATAAATATCGTGTTGTTTTGCTGTAAGAAAAGGAGTCGTCTCCATTCTTGAGACATAGCAGACAACCACGACGAGGCAAGGCGGCTAGGACAATCTTCCACTCCCTTCTGGAACTGACAGCGGCTACGCAGCTGAGAGAGCTCTGCTCTGGACGCAAGAGGGAGTGGGGAGAAGGTTGGGAATTTACTGGCGCAGTCGAGACAGGATCGAGACAACGACGAAAAGGGACGCTCTGCGTACCAAGGAGATCGTCGTGCTGCGGAGGAGACGCAGGAAGAAGGCCAAAACGTTAAGCGTCAGGCTGAAGCAACCAGGAAGCAAGCCACCAAACCAAAGGAGGCAGCGGTCCGGTAACCATCGACCCAAGCAGGCGGTCCGGCGACACCTCAGGCGACGGCGAGGGTCTGGCGACAGGCAAGGCGTGACAACAGCGAGCGGCGCCTTCACAAGTGGTGAGTCCTCTGGTATTTTCTCACCTCAGTGGTACCGCTGCCTGTTTTTTTGTGGGTTATGGACACGAGGTTCGCTTATTTCAACCCCGACAGGCGTTCGCCAGCGATGAGGCGTGGGTCAGGGTCGGAGGACGAAAGTGTCCAGGGAAACCCACAAGTGCTTGTCGCGCTGGAGAGCCAGAGAAATGAGCGTTTAGGAGAACTGACGCCAGAGCGCAGGCTGGAGGAGTTGCGGGCTGAGATGGAGAAACTATCGCAATTCATCAGCGGTAGCGCAAGAGACAGCGAGCTCGCGTCCGGCAGGCAGGATCGATGTGGTGAGCTGAGACGCTATTCAAAGGTGCTCACTAAAGTGCTTCCTAAATTTCCAACCGAGGCTGAAGCACCGGTGCGGTTTGAGTCGGTCGAGAGCACCCTAGAAGCTTACGAGGTGCCTAGGGAGTTTTGGGGACAACTTGTTTTCCCGTTAGTGGCGGAAATAGTTCAGTTTTTGTCCACACGACTTAGCCCGGCAGAGCACAGAAACTATCAGAAAGTCAAGCAGACAGTTCTTGACGAACTTAAACTGTCGGCAGGTAAATACCTCAAAAGGTTCTTGGGGTCAGGAAAGCGGGCAAACGAAGGCTGGAGACCATTTGCAACGCGCCTTGAGAGCTACCTGCACTTTTACCTTGACGCAAGGGGTGTCTCGACGTTTGAACGGTTAGTCGAGTTATTGGTCGCTGACCAATTAAAGAGAAATCTGTCAGAGGAGGCACTGAGGTACTGTGGGATGTTAGTGTGGGCCCAGGCGCTCAACCGACAAGGGATGGGTCACAGACAAAGACAGGACGTTTATACACACTGACATAAATACATGAATGGTCTAACTAGATACATAAACTCAAAATCTCGGTCGGTACAACCGTCTCTAGTGTTCTAGTGCCTACGCTACACGGTTCTCGCGGCCCTGACACCGCGCGTCTAGTCGCGCACCACTCGACGTGACACACTCACACGTCGCTGTCGTCGAGATGTTCCGACGTGTCGCCGTGTCTCATCCGGTGTGACGCCGCGGGGTTGGTGAACCACCACGGCAGTCGTTGGGACGGCCGCTTTGCTGCGTGGTGGATGGCCAGACCCGTGCTCGGCCACGTCCGAGAACACCGGTAGTCCGGCCCAGCACTGCGCAGCTTTCCTGGCTCGGCGCTCCGCGAAACCGCCCACTCGCCCGCAGGTCTCGACCGTGACCGCAAGCACCGTCGTCGCCTGGCGTAGCTTGTCGCCCGAGTTCGTCCGCAGTCCACCCGTGACAGGTTGAGCGCCGCAACGGGCCGGTAGCCGCCACGACCCACGTTCTGCCACTGCTGCGCCAACAGCCTCGGCCCGACTTGCTGCTCGAGCGTTCTAAAATCTTCCTCTTCGCGTTCCCTCACGAGCGGCGCTGGCGCGCACCACACACGCACTTTCTTCTTCGTCTCTCTCCAAATTCAGCTTTCACTCAAAAATGTCCCTCACTCGTCACACTCCCCCCCGCTTCCAGAACGTCGTGCCGCGTAGTTATGCAGTCTGTAGAGCGGCACACGGCACACACACAACAATCACAGTCAAAAGTCACTAACAAATGAAACAGGTTGTCCTGTTAGCGCACCGAAGATTCTATACACGCAAAAGAAGTTACGTGTTAGCTCGGCTCAGGTAATCTGCGCCTACATTGTCGGAGCCTCTGATGTATCTAACTGTGAAGTCATACTCCATCAGGCGCAGACTCCAACGGAGTACACGTTGATTAAGATGTTTGGCGGATTGAATATATGCCAGTGGTTGGTAATCACACTGCAATATAAATGACCGACCATAGAGGAAGACATGGTATTTTTGAATTGCCCACATCACGGCGAGGCATTCTCTTTCGATCGTGGAATACGCTGCCTCGCGTGGAAGCAGTTTTCTACTGGCATAGGAGACAGGGTGGAGGCAACCTTCATGTTCTTGAAGTAAGACCGCACCTAAACTGCGAGACGATGCGTCCGTGCGCAAAACGAACGGCTTTTGCAGATCAGGCGATCGTAATACAGGTTGCGTTGTGAGTGAGTTCTTCAGCTCCTGGAAGGCCACCTCATGCTTCTCATTCCAGGCGACTTTGTTTGACGCCCCCTTCTTTGTGAGCTCAGTTAAGGCGTACGTCAGTTCGGCATAATTGGGTACAAAATCTCTGTAGTACCCGGTGAGGCCCAGGAATGCTCGTACCTCTTTTTTCGTTTGTGGCCTTGCAGCCACTTGGATCTTCTCAGTTGTACTTTTCATGGTCTGCAGTTTCCCCTGGCCAACGACATGACCCAGAAAACTTGTTTTAGGGAAGCCCACTTCACTCTTCTTAGGTTTTATAGTCAGCTTGGCCTGCCGGACGCGTGCGAAGAAAAGCTTCAGAGTGTCGACGTGCTCTTCCCACGTGGTTGTAGCGATAAGCACATCGTCGAAGTAATGAAGCACATTTGGTATCTCTCCGACGACCGCACGCATCAATCTGTTGAACACTGCCGGCGCGGTTTTAATGCCAAACGGCATGAACTTGAACTGGTAGAGTCCAGAGTCCGAGGAAAAAGCTGTCAGTTCTTTCGATTCGTTGGCCATGGGGACTTGCCAATATCCCTTCGTGAAGTCGAAGCGCGAGAAGTAGCGGCAGTTTGTCAGCTTCGCAAACATCATATCAGCGCGAGGAATCGGCTCAGAGTCTGGAACCATAGCTTTGTTCAATTGGCGAAAGTCAATACATAACCGTATTGTGCCGTCTTTCTTCTTAACCACGACGATAGGCGCGTGGTACGGGGAGTCAGATTTTTCAATGATGCCGAGGCGTAGCATCTCTTGAATTTCCTTTTCCACGTCCTCTTTAATCGCGAAGGGCAGAGGGTACTGTCGGACTTGGATTGGTGCCTGCGTTGCGAGTTTTAACTGGCACTGCACGAGGTCAGTTTTTCCTGGTAGGTCGGAGAAAATTTCTTTGTAATCTGCAAGAAGCGTGGTTACTTGGGCTCGCTGTTCATCTGTTAGTCCAGAAGCTACATCAATGTCTCGCCAGTCTTGAGTCTGCTTCAGCGGAACGTGGCCGTCTTCTCCGCGATGGCTGTCCGCGTCGTCAGTTCCAGTGTCGGCAACTGCAACGCCAGCCGCCAAAGATGGGTCGGCCGGGTCGCGTTCTTCATATTTTTTCAACATGTTGATGTGGAATACTGTAACCCTCTTTCCAAGGTTAATGGCGTAGTCTAATTCGTTGCGCCTTTCCACCACAGGGAACGGACCCTTCCATGACAAGATCAACTTGTTTTTATCGGCCGGTAGCAACACGAGAACTTTATCGCCCGGAAATAGGTCTCGTTTGTTCGCTTTCTTGTCGTAATATGCTTTTTGCATCAAGTGCGCTTTCTCAAGTTCTTCTCTTGCGATAGTGCATGTCTTCTCTAGTCGTTGGCGCAACTCCATCATGTATATGTACGTCGCCTTGGTGTCCGGATCCAGATGCGTGTTTGTCCACAACTCCTTTAGCACTGTCATTGGTCCTCGGACATATCTGCCATACAGGAGCTCGAAGGGCGAAAACCCTGTGCTACTTTGCGGGAGTTCTCTGTAGGCGAAGAGCACAGGACCGAGATAACGGTCCCAGGATCTTGGACACTCCTGGCACATACGACCCAACATTCGTTTCAATGTGCCATTAAATCTCTCTACCAAGCCGTTGGCCATGGGATGGTAGGGCGTCGTTGGCGATTGCTTCACGGATAGCAAGCGGCTGAATTCTTTCATTACAGCCGACATGAAGTAGCATCCCCGGTCACTGACGATTTCTTTGGGAATTCCCACCCGGGAGAACATTTCAATAAGTCCTTCGGCCACTTGCTTCGAATCGATCGTTGGTAAAGCGACCGCGTCCGGATATCTGGTAGCGAAGTCAACCATTGTTAATATGTACCGGTTTCCCTTAGATGATATGGGTGAAATTGGTCCAACAATGTCGATGCCCACTCTTGTGAAGGGAGTCTCAATTACGGGCATCGTGCCTAGGGGTGCTTGTCCGACTAAATGTCGCGGAACAGTCCGCTGGCACACATCGCATGACTTTACAAAACGCTTGGTAGCGGATTGCAAACCTGGCCAATAGAATTCGGCGACGATTCTGTTCACGGTTCTGGTCGCTCCTTGGTGACCCGCTAGAATCCCTTCGTGAGCCATTTTTAGCACCATATTCCGTAGCTGTTTTGGTACCACCAGCTGCTCCAGTTCTTTCTGGCATGGTAGTCTGTGCTTACGAAACAGAATGCCGTCCTTCAGAAAGAATTCCGTTTCATGCGACTTCGCAATCACCTTTTTCCCGACTGCGCTGAAGCAGCGATTCAACGAGACGTCCTCTTTCTGATAACGTCGTAAGGTGTTGCTATCTATACTGGCAACAGAACTCGCTAAAACCGGGAGAGGGGCGTCGCTAAGTTTCGTTCCGCCCGTTGCAGCTACCAGTTCGTAGTCTTTCGCTGCGACTGATTCTTGCAATGAGTCATCGCTGTTGTGGAGGTTCAGCTTCACCTCTCCTTTTCGTACTTCACCCTCCTTGCCATCGTCGCTACTGCAGGGTACCTCCTGTTCAGTGACGTCATTGGAGTGATGAGGCGCGTCCGCTGGGTTTTCGTCGTCTTCCGTACCTACAGTAGTGGCTCCGTTCTGGGTGCTTGTCGATGTGTCCAGTGTGACAGCTCCTTTGATGTTTCCTAAGACCACATCGTACAAGGGGTCTTGCATGCACTTGGCTCGAACTTCACCACTAAAAAATGGTGTCTCCAAGAAGACGACAGCTTCGGGTAAATAACGCACTGTTCGATCAAGTAGGAATACCGGACTATAAGTGCCGGTCATTTTTTCCTTAGATACCAGCGCCTGTCGAACTACCACAGTGTTACAGCCTGTGTCTCGCAGTACTGTAACTTCGTGTTTATCCAAGAGCCCTTTCGCAACTGGCATGTCTCCAGTTCTACCAGCCGTAGCTCCTTGGCTCACCGTGGCATTCACGATCGGAATCGTCTCTCCGTCTTGTAAGACGACGTAACCCCCGTGATCCGTTGTGCCTTCTTTATCTACTGAGACCACGCACGATGCCTCTCTCGTGCCCTCTCCTCCGGTGGCAAACTTCTCCCTGCTAAGACGCAACTTGTCGCCTGTTCGCCCCTGGTCTCTGTAATTCCCTTTCGTGCGCGACCAACATTCGGCTGCCCTATGCCCCTTCTTGTCGCATAGGAAACAGCGATTGTCTAACCGAGGTGTCTTCTTCGTTTGCTCTGCTCTCAAACCGGAGCCTTGGGGCGCTTCCTTCTCAGGCCGCTCTCTACCAAAGTTCAACAAAGACTGAGCCTCGACGAAATTGTCGGCTGCCTGGGAGAGTTCCTGTACAGTTCGGCAATTTCTTTCCTTCAGGAAAACCCTTAATGCGGGGGAACATCCCTTGACAAATTGCTCCGCAATCATTAGCTCTCTGAGGCCATTAAAGCTTTTATCCACCTCTGCAAGCTCCAACCAATGATCGAAGTAACCAGAGAGCCTCGACGCGTACTGCTTGGCAGTTTCTTTATCTTCGGGCCTTACATTACGGAATTTCTCCCGGTACCCGTCCGCGGTGTACAAGAACCGTTGGAGGAGTGCCCGTTTCAGCGTGTCGTAGTCCAAGGCAGCGGTCGGGTCCATGCGTCCGATTACAGTCAAAGCTTCCCCTGTCATACAAAGGCTTAATGATAGCGCCCATTTCTCTCGCGGCCATTCCTGACAGGTGGCGACACGTTCGAAGCGTTGTAAGTACGCGTCTAGGTCGTCCCTTTTGTCATTGAACGGTGGTATGAGCTTGTGGGGGCTGCACACGTTCGGCGCAACGGACGCGTTCGCGCTCGCAGAATTTACGTTCTGTGCGGACTGCGGACTAGCGGCAATTTCTTGAAGCCGAAGCTTCAGTTCAAGAACCTTCATTTCTTGTTCTAGCAGCTTTTGTTGCTGCTCCGCTTTCTCGCGAGCTGCCGCGCGCTCCTGTTCCATCAGCTGCTGCTTCAATGCCATTTCCTCCTTTATAGCATTTCGCTCTTCGGCACGCTCATCGCGTAACCTTATACGCTCTTGCTCCACCCATGCCCTCAATTCCGCATCTTTTAGTCCTAGCTCTTTGCCAATACTGACGACGTTGTCATTGTCCATGTCGCACCCTTGTGTTTGAGCGTTGGCTATAGATGTTAATAGCCAATCCTGGCAGGCTCGCCAATTGTGGGATGTTAGTGTGGGCCCAGGCGCTCAACCGACAAGGGATGGGTCACAGACAAAGACAGGACGTTTATACACACTGACATAAATACATGAATGGTCTAACTAGATACATAAACTCAAAATCTCGGCCGGTACAACCGTCTCTAGTGTTCTAGTGCCTACGCTACACGGTTCTCGCGGCCCTGACACCGCGCGTCTAGTCGCGCACCACTCGACGTGACACAGTCACACGTCGCTGTCGTCGAGATGTTCCGACGTGTCGCCGTGTCTCATCCGGTGTGACGCCGCGGGGTTGGTGAACCACCACGGCAGTCGTTGGGACGGCCGCTTCGCTGTGTGGTGGATGGCCAGACCCGTGCTCGGCCACGTCCGAGAACACCGGTAGTCCGGCCCAGCACTGCGCAGCTTTCCTGGCTCGGCGCTCCGCGAAACCGCCCACTCGCCCGCAGGTCTCGACCGTGACCGCAAGCACCGTCGTCGCCTGGCGTAGCTTGTCGCCCGAGTCCGTCCGCAGTCCACCCGTGACAGGTTGAGCGCCGCAACGGGCCGGTAGCCGCCGCGACCCACGTTCTGCCACTGCTGCGCCAACAGCCTCGGCCCGACTTGCTGCTCGAGCGTTCTAAAATCTTCCTCTTCGCGCTCCCTCACGAGCGGCGCTGGCGCGCACCACACACGCACTTTCTTCTTCGTCTCTCTCCAAATTCAGCTTTCACTCAAAAATGTCCCCCACTCGTCACAGGTACGTGACACTCCAAGAAGGTAGACAGTGGGTTAATGCGCCGGAGCTAGCCGCGTCGCTGCGCACGTTCGAAGAAGCGCAGGGGATGAACAGCGCGGCGAAGCAGAAGGTGTCGGTGTCGCAGGGCGCGAGCGTTTCCAAACTCGCGTGGCGGTGCGAGAAGTCCAGGCGCGTAGACGAAGCCTAAGCTTAGGGGCTGTTACGCGTGCGGTGCCACGGGGCATCAGAAGTGGAACTGCCCGATGCGACAGCAACAAACGCCCAGTGTTTCGGGTGCCAAGAGCGAAGGCTTAGCCGCACGGGTGTTGGTGGGAGAGCCGGCGGCCGCACACAGTTAGCTTATTCCCGTGTCCCTCGACTGCAAGGATATGCGTATCGGAGCAGTCCTGGACACGGGAGCGGAGATTACTGTGTTGCGGGAGAGCGCGATCCCACGTGAGATGGTGCACGCACACGGAACAATTAACTTAACATTTGCTTTTCGCGAAACAGTGCAGGCAAAGCTCGCGGTGGTTCCGTTAGCGATGTCCAGTGAATGCGGCGTTTGCGCTGACCTGAAGGGAACGGTCCCCGTGCTTTGCGCGTTAACTGACCGGCTGACAGCACGGGCCGATTGCCTGCTCTCAGAAAAAGCGTGGAAATCGCTGAAGGAGGAGGGCGCTTCAGAGAGGACATCGAAAAGCGCGGAGGAAATGGGGGACACACAGCTGACGCCCGTTAGCGGCCTGTTGCCCACAGGCAAAGTACAGAAGCTAGAGATCGAGAGCCCGGTCTTGGAAGCGCAGGGGGAAATCGCGACAGTGGAGAGGGTAATCACCCAGGCAGTCGTGAGGAGCGGTGACGACGAGGGTCCTCAGGGTAGCCGCGCGTCGCCCGGTGAAACACAGGCGGCGGGCAAGAAAGAGGCAAGCGCGTCGGAGGAATTCCGCAAAAAAGAGCAGGCCGGCTCAACGCTGCAGATAACCGGGGCGGGGCAGGACGGCATTGTTGAGCGACACCGCGAGCGCTCGTGTTTTGTGCAAGAGCCAACAGGGCCCCTAAATCTAGGGCAAGTGAGTAAGTTGCGCCCGCGTTGCCCGAGGAAGCGCAGCCAAGCCAGCGAGGTTTTTGGGAGGCACGTGGGGCCGCTCAGGGGTGAACCCAACGTGACTTCAGGGAGACAGCGCAAAGATGTGGTACGGGCGGGTTTTACCAAAAAAAGAACAAGTACTGGAAAGGGGAGACGACAAGGCTAGTAGAGCAGCTTGCCGAGTTGGGGGAGTGCAAGGTGACGCGCCCGTCGGTACGCGACTTGGGCCGCGTGGTGGGTTGCAGCTGTCAGGCGCCTGACCCCGAGAAACGTGCGGTGAGCGAAGGGTTGAGTTCGCCGGCCACAGAAACGGAGCCCCGGGACGTACTAGGTTTGTGTGGACACTACCTAAGCTACGAGCAAAATTACGCGGAAGTAACTAGGCCGCCCACTGAACTAACGGGAGGGCGAGTTCCGAACCGTATTCTGGGTTCCACAGGGGCTGAGGGGGTGTCTCGACGGCACGAGGCCGCACTGCGTGAGACAGCGCCATTGATAAGATCAGATCTCGAAAAGCCATATTGGCTCTTCAGAAATGTGTTCGCAGCCGCCACTGAGGCCTGCCTGTCGCAACGCGCGGAGAACGGCGCTGAGACGTCGATCGCGTTTGAGCGCCACGGGTTTTCTCCAACGCAAGCCCGCGAGACCTTTGCAGTCAGCTGGAATCCGACAGTTCAGTCTCTGGTTCTTCGACGCATAGATGACCGTGGCCACTGGCCACCACCCACTATCATCCCTGACGCGAACACACTGCCAAGGGCACCTAAGGGGCGCTGGGGATATGGCAGCGGTGCTTCAGGGGCTGATAAGGCGCGAGAGGACTAGGCACGTGGCGGACACTCGTGTAATTAAGAGTGACGTGCGAGAACTCTGAGACATTTGATCAACGCTAGGTGTTGAAGTGTGTGTGTTTCAGTGAAGTGTATTTTCTTTGTCCTGTGACTTTACAAGCATTCGCAAGTTTCTTGTTGTTTTGATTTGCTTGTGTTCTTTTGATTTACTCATGTATTCAGTGACCTCGGGTCGTTTTTGGTTTGTTTGTTTTGTGATGATGATGAAAACATTCCTTTAGCAAAATTTAAAAAAAAAACGGGGAGGGTCCCTATTCCGGGACTCCTATGGCAATCTCTGCGATAGCCCGGGCCCGCTGGACGAGCGCCCGACAGACCTCGGGGGCGCCTTCGCGAAGGATGCCTTCCCACTGCTCTGGGGTACGGGTGGACCGAAGGATTGGTGGGAGGGGAGGGAAGTAGGCAGCGGTGCACTCTACGGTGACGTGAAATGTTGTGGGGATGGCGCCACATCCTGGACAGGCGTTGGTATAGCGAGTCGGATATAATTTGTGCAGGAAGTGCAGATTTGGAAATGTTCGGGTCTGCAGTCGCCGACTGCAGACAAATCTGCACTGGCGTCCGTCCAGCACAGCTTAGAGGGAGCAGCCGAGGAGATACGACGCGTGTTGCAGAAACGCCTCTGGCGTTCCAGAAACCGCGAAGTGCGGCCGCGGGCTCGAGTGACGTTTTAGCGCCGTCCCTTTTTAAAGACGATAGTCTTTCTTGGGGAAATTAAACGCAGAAATTTTGGTCTGTCTTTCTGTCTGTCCTTCTGTCTGTCTTTCTGTTTGTCGGCACGTCCCTCGATTCAGCCACTCGGCCAAAGTTGAACCACTTGCACAAGGGCCAGCCATCCTGAACGGCTCACTAGGTTCATACTTGTGTACATGGTTTATCAAAAAGCAAACATTACGCATATCTGAGGTGCAACATCCCTAGGTAAGTATTAGGTGGTGTGTTCCTTTAATAGAAAATACATAGATACGTAATTCTAGAGACCCTAGTTTCTTAAGCTGCGCTGAAAATGCGACTGCGCCGAAACCTGGCTTCCTCCGTGCCCTCTGCGCGAGCTCATTGTTGTGTTTCGGTTTCAGTTCAGTATTCCCCTTTACGAGTGCCATGAGGCGCCGCTCTGGCATTCCTGCTTTACCCAGGCGATGTGAATATAAAAGAGTGTGTGGAGTACTCGTTGAGTGCGTACGTTTCTTCTGCTTCGGCGTTTCGCGCCAAACCGCGTGTTCGGGCTGGCTGGCGTCCCCGCCGGTCGCGTTGGTCACCGCCGGTCTTGCCTGCTGCTGCGCCGGGACTACCAGCCCGCAACACAGCATTCACGTTTCCCGACGTATTGCCAGATGGCGTTCATATCTCACGCAGCGTCTCTTCTATCGTCTTTAGACAACATTTGCAGCGAAGCACGCAGATATACGGCCAATTTTTTTTGTTGGTATTCACGTAGCTACATTGGAGCGCGTACGTGAATCTTAGGAAGGGCGTGTGAGGTCCGGCGTGTCGAGAACGGGGGGGATAGTTGTGTCTTACCCCCAGAAGGCGGCTTCCTAGAAGCCAGCCTCGGAGTCGAGGGTCGAAACGACGCTCGGTTCGAGTGTAGGAAGCGCGGGGACAAAAGAACACTTTCCAGCTGCCCATAGCACTGCCGATGATCTTTTTCTTCTCTGTTTCCGCTCGCGCTCTTGCACAATAGAAGAAATCTTCAACATTCTCCGCCCCGGAAAAGGCGCGCAGTTCGAATCATCTAAGACAAGGAAAGTTCAATGGGGTAGAGATCTTGTACAGCTCTTCGTATGACAGAGCCGTTGGCTAGCTTCACAGAACAGGCTCTGATGTTCCGATCCCGTCCTCGGTATCGCTCTATGATTCTTCCAGTCTTCCAAAGTTGCCGCGGTGCTTTATCTTCATGGACGAGCACCAATTCACCCTCTTTAAGACTGTCAGATTGTTGAGCTTGAACACTAGCATGGTGCGCTGAACGGAGGCTCAGAAGGTACTCCTTTCTCCACCTTTTCCAAAAGTGCTCAATTAGTTGTGCGCGATGAATCCATCTTTTTGTAACTGTGGCCTTGGAGCTTGAAAGCTCGCTTTCGTGTTTGTGGTAAGGAATGCCACTGATTCTTTTACCAGTCAAGAAATGGGCTGGTGTCAGTACTTCCATTTCTTCTGGTGACGATGATAAGTACGTGAGAGGCCTGGAGTTTATCACAGCTTCTACCTCGTACAAGACTGTGGTCAACTCTTCCGGCGTGAGTCTTTGCTGACCAAGTATCTTCCGTAGGGTGGACTTTACTGTTCTTATCATTCTCTCCCAGAAGCCTCCCCACCATGCGGCCTTTTCTGCAATAAACTTCCATTCAAGCTTTCTTTGAGAGCAATATTCTTAAAATTGGCCATTGAATAAGACACTCGATAAAGTCGAAATTTCCTTTGAAGTCTTCTTGAAGGCTTGTGCATTGTCCGTATATACAACACAAGGTAATCCACGACGTGAGGTGAACCTTCGAAAGGCTAGCATGAAACTGTCGGCTGATACACTGGAGATCAGTTGTAAGTGTATAGCTCTTGTGACAGCGCACGTGAATAGAGCTATATAACTTTTTGAAGATGAATTGTCCGTTTTCACGTACAGCGGACCGGCGAAATCTATTCCCACAGTCTGAAAAGGATCGGAGCGACACACTCTTTCACGTGGCAAGGGTGTCACAGGGGCGCTCGCTGGTTTGGCTCTATACTTCGCACATGTGTTGCATCCACCGATAACTTTCTTCACGACCTGTCTGCCACGAGGTATCCAAAAGTTCTCTCTAACTTCAGTAAGAGTGTCTTTTACACCTCCGTGAAGGACGCGCCGATGACAGTCACGGACTAGAAGTTTAGTGAAGTGATGATGCGGAGGCATGAGTACAGGATGCGTCACTTTTTCTGTTTCTTGAGTTAACTGTAGCCTGCCTCTAATACGTAGCTGCCTTTCCGCATCCAGAAAAGGATGAAGTGTCTTCACACTCGACCGCTGATTTAACAATTTCCCTTTCTCGAGTTCGTCAATCTCTTCCAGGTATACTTCTTCTTGCACTACTTTAATCCAATAGTCTTCAGCTTTGTTCATGTCCGTCTCTGTTATGCTCGATAATTTCTCTCGAGGGCTTCTGTTTCGACAGTTCTGAATAAATATTAAGACCCACGCTGTAATTCGCAGGACTCTTGTAAGGTTCGAGTATCTTTCAAGGTCCAAAATTGGCCCAAATGTTTTCACATGTACGACTTGCACGATGCTGGACTCGCTCAAGTCTGTTTCATCACATGGCGCATTAGGTGTGTTAGTCGGCCATGTTGCTTCCTCCTCTCTTAACCAGGATGGACCTTGCCACCATAGTTTGTCGCGGCTCAGGAATTCCAACGCTGTGCCCCGTGTAAGGTAATCTGTGGGGTTATCAGTCCCAGGACAATGTCGCCATCGAGTTTTGTCAAAGCTGCGTTGAATTTATGACACTCTATTGCCAACAAACTGTTGCCTTTGCGATGGCGCTCCTCGGATCCAATGTAGCACGATGGTGGAATCGGTCCAGAAGGTCACGTCTATTTATGTTCAAATGTCTTGAGGGTACTAATAAGGAATGTCGCCAACCTAGTAGCAAGCACCGCTCCCAGAAGTTCGAGTCTGGGCAGCGTAACTTTCTGCAGCGGTGCTACTCTTGATTTAGCCATTACGAGGGCCGTGGAGATGATCTTGTTTTGTCCATCGTATCTCAAAAACGCACAGGCTCCATAAGCTTTCTGACTGGCATCACAAAACAGATGTAGTTGCGCAGTTCCATCTCCTGGCAAAGCATCCACCCAACGATTGATGGCCGTCTCTTGAATTTGATGCAATTCTGAGCACCATTTACTCCACTGTATACCAAGATCTTCTGGTAGCTCATCATCCCAATCAACCTTTCTCTTCCACAGCTCTTGAAAGAGTAGCTTCGCCTGTATAATGAAAGGTGCTATCACTCCCATCGGTTCAAATATCCTTGACACCGTCTGCAGAACAGATCTCTTACACGGTTTTCGTTCTGTCTGCAAGAATCCAAGCGCCGACTTTGAAGCAACCGTCATAACGTCTGTCGACGGGTTCCATATAAGTCCGAGCACTTTCACGGAGCCCGAAGAAATGTCGGTTTCCTCAGTCGCAGCAAACAATTCATGTAGAGCCTTCGAGTTTGATGCCCATTTTCTTAGACACATACCTGCTGATTCTATCATAACATTGGCTTTCCGGTAGATTTGCTTAGCTTCTTCCTCTGTTGGAGCTCCCACGAGAAGGTCATCTAGATAAAAAGATTCAGCTAACATCTGGCCTGTAGGCTGTAATTTGCCCTGGATGGACGTCAGGTGTTGTCGCAAAGTGGCATTTAGTAGAAATGGGCTCGCTGCGGTTCCAAAGGGTACTCTGGTCACCCTCCACTCTTCAATTTCAGGTTCCCGATTTGCTGTAGCTGGAACGTCTTTGAACCAGAGAAACCGCAGGGCGTCTCGGTCTTCCTTTCTAATACCGATCTGTAGAAAGGCCTTCTCTATATCGGCCGTTAAAGCGATTTTATACATCCTAAATAGTATGAGAAGAGCCACCAGGTCAGTCAGCAGATTGGGACCTTTTTCTAAGCATTCGTTTAGGGAAGGGTAGTCAGTTCCATGGGCTGACGCGTCAAAGACCACACGTACTCTTGTAGTCGTAGACTCGCTTCGTACGACGGCATGATGCGGCATGTAATAAATCCTAGATGGTACATTGTGACTTTCTTCAGGTTCTTTGGGCACCCGTTCAGCGTGTCCCATCTTCATATAATTGCTTATGGTCGACTCATATTCTACTGCGAAATCACGGTTGCGCTTCATTTTCTTTCCGAGTGACAACAATCTCTTTAAAGCTTCCGCTCGATTGCTGTCAAGTTTCTCGCCATCTTCTTTCCATGGAAGGGCAACCTCATAGCGGCCGTCGACAAATGAGAGCTTTCTCTGAAACTCTTCCAGCACCGAAGCATTGACTTTGGCTACGCTGTCATCATCTGGTAATATTCCAATGCTCTCAAGTTCCCAGAACTTTCCTAGAACCTTGTCGGTCGTTTCGCTTGAGGTGTTCACACGTAGTACGCTCACTTGTGTGGCTAGGTTGACCGATGTACTGAAGAAGAGTGGCCCTTGAAACATCCATCCGAATGTAGAACCAAGAGAGACCAAGTCGCTGTTACCGGAACAACGTCGAATCTCTCCTGTCATGAATTTCCACAAGTGATCCGCTCCAAGCAGGAAGCTTATTCCAGGTACAGCGGTCATTCCAGGTGAGAATAGCTTGTCAGCAATGGGGCACCCGCTGTCTTCAATCTCTTTTATGAACTCATGGTTCACTGGCACCTGCAGTACGTCGTTGCAAATGAAGGGAATTTCAATAGCTTGAATGACGTTCTCCGTGTTGTCGTACTGACTGCGCAGTCGAAGTTCTACGATGCGGTGCAGCCTTGAAAGGGATCCTGTCTGTCCAAAGATGTTGATAGTAAGACTAATTTTTCCAAGCTCTTTCAAACCGAGCGTCTTGGAAACGTCTTCTCGTATAAAGGTGCGTTGGCTACCACTGTCTGCTATGCCACGGATGTAGGCGCACTTCGTGTGCCTTATAACCCACAGTCGAAAGGTTTGCAGCAAAACGTCTGCGCCTATACTTGCGTATGAGCTTGTATGAAGGCTGTTCATTGCGACTGCACTTGCGTTACTTGGAATTTCGGCCTTCTTTGGCTTCCATGTCGGATCACACATTGAAGACACATGTCTTCCTTGGCATTTGCCGCATTTTACTTTTCGTCGGCAAGTTTTGGCTCGGTGACCCACCATGGTACAGCGAAAGCAGCGGTTTTCTGAAGTCAGCTTCTTTAGTTTTCCTTCTCTGCTTATATTGCAGGTACACTCTTCAGTAATATGGTTGGCTGAACCACAGAATACACACGCCTTGTTGTCTGTCCTCGAGGACGCGCATAGAGCTGCTGTTGTCGGTGGCTGAGAAGACGAAGCACTTTTCCCTCCAGGTCGGGAGTATCTCTTTTCCATACTTTCATTGCTTTGGCTTCGTTTGCGGCTTTCTACTTCTATTCGAAGGTACTTGAGCAAACCTTGCAAGTCATCGTCTGCGCAAATGTCACGGCTGCTACCAGGTGTCTCGTTGGAAGATGATGCACCGCTGGCTTGATCCCGGTGGTATCCAACAACGATGTCTGTCGGTAGAGCCCTGAGCAATATGTCGGTGATCATCGTGGCGTAAGTAGCTGAACTAATGTTGAGGCCTTTCAATCCGCGTATGTGGCATTGGACGAAATCGTACAAAGTCCTTAAGCCCTGGACGTCATTGGAGCGCGTGACGTTCGGCAGCTCTCGTAAACGTCGCAGGTGCTCCTGAATTATGAGACGCTTGTCCCCGAAGCGACTTTTGAGGATGTCGATGGCATCATCATAACACTCTTCCGTCGCCTGAAGGCCTTCTATCGCTTTTGCCGCTACGCCACTCAGTATGTTTCTTAAGTAATGAAACTTCTCTCCCTTCGTGAGTCCTTCATTCTGGTGAACTGATGCCTTAAATTGTTCCCAGAATCCAGGCCACTTACAAATTTCTCCAGAAAATGTCTGCAACTGAAGCGTTGGTAGCCTTATGGATCGTTGGGCACGATTCTCCTCACGCAGTTGAACCATAGGCGTTGCTGCCGGTGGCGCTGTCACGGACGACGGCTGGCTAAGTCGCAATAGTGCCTGTCTAGCCTTTAATTCTCCGATCGTTCCTCTAGCAGCATCTTGGTATCTCATGACCACCTCAAATTCCGCAGCGAACTCCTCGTCGGTAATGTGCTCCTCTATCATCTCGTTCAACTTGTCTAATTCCTCGTTGTTCGCTTCCAGTCTTTCGGTCAGTGACGCTATAGTGCCGATGTTGTCGCTTTCTAAAACGCCCTTAGCTTCATTGATGAGGCGCGTGTTCATTTGACGACGCGACGTGCGCTTTTCTTTAAGACGGTTCATTGTCTCTCCCACAGTTGTGATTGCTGTCACTCACCTTCACATTCGTAGAACGGAGCTTGCTTTCACTTTTGTTGATGGGCCTGCTTGAAATCAAAGTCCCGGTCTGGCTTTCCGTTGCACCGTTGACATCTCTGTCACCGGCCTGGTTGGCAATGTCCTCCGCTGGCTTTCCGAGAGGCTGTCTTCCGGTAGGGAGGGTCCTGGCGCGTAGAACTCCCGACGGGTCTTCGGCACCACTTTTAGAATAAACCACGCCAGTTGAGAGAGAGGTAATGAATATATTTACATCAAAGCAGACTATAGCACTGACATAGTGTTCATGGCGAACGCTGCCGATGATCTTTTTCTTCTCTGTTTCCGCTCGCGCTCTCGCTCGCGCTCTTGCACAATAGAAGAAATCTTCAACAGAGGCCTCCGGCAGACCAATTTAGAGTCGACCCAATAAGCGGTCTGAGTGATTTTGATTTGCCGTGGGGAGAACTGGGAGGAGCAATGATGGTGTTAAAACCTGGCTCGCGGCTCCTCACGGGGGTTCTTGTCACAGGAGCGGTGCTATGCACTTGTCGGCTCTGTCGAATGATGATGCGAAAGTTCCAATGTACATAGCTGCCGCTTAACCTTGTATATACCCTGTATATAAATATCGTGTTGTTTTGCTGTAAGAAAAGGAGTCGTCTCCATTCTTGAGAGATAGCGGACAACCACGACGAGGCAAGGCGGCTAGGACAACCTTCCACTCCCTTCTGCAACTGACAGCGGCTACGCAGCTGAGAGAGCTGTGCTCTGGACGCAAGAGGAAGTGGGGAGAAGGTTCGGAATTTACTAAGCGTATCGCCCATTTGCACCCAAAACACAGCCCTATCCTGCAATCCGTAGAACAGCTGCAGATTGCATGCAGTGCGCGATGGTACTGCGGCATGAAAGAACCCGGACATCAACAACGCGAAGCACTGAAGTTGGTACGACAGTCGCGCCGTTAGCACCCACGAGCTCCGTGTGGCTGTTGGGGAAGCCTTCTGAAGATGCACGTATAACGTCTGCTGACAATAAGGTACTTACCGAAATGTTACCTTTGAGCAAGGGAGGGCAACCATCCATTCTTAGCACTGTTTTCCAGAGAGTCACGGGCATAGCGCTCCACTCAACAATACTTTATTTATATGTTATAGCACTCCAATCAACATTACGTTATTATTATATTCCTATGATTTAGCAAGCTAAGTTCAAGCGTTGTTGGACCCCGGAGGAGTATAGGTAACGAAAGTTACGTATGGTATTCACATAATCGCACCGTCGCATGCACTTCGTTTTGATAACACAGACGTCCGTGCTCTTACGTGAGTGCCGATACAACGTCAGCGAATAAGTTACCATTTAAACGTCAGTTTAGTCGGCGTGTTTGGTAAGCCGACGATGCGCACAAAACTCCTGCATTTACGAAAACACGTCGATCCACCTCGTAACGCTTGGCTCAAGGGCAAAAAATGCAGCATATAACTACTGGCTGCCTACTTCGCATAAGACCGATTCCCAGAAGGCATGGGATCTGCCGAATGTTCCTTCTCCTCTCTCGCACATCACTCCTCCTCACCCTCCTTTCACTTTTCCGTCCAATTGGTATGCTATGCTATCCACGGCTATGCTATATATACTCTCCCCTCCTCGCCACCCTCACTTCCCTTTCCCGGGCCCTTACTATACCCATAGTCCCTCAATACTTTTTTACTGGTCACGAAACTTCGGGCCAAGTTTGGTATAGGGACAGCTCCTCCCGCCAGGGGGCATTACTGCAGTCAAGGGGGCTTTCATCGCGGCCGCTTAAACGGCGTTTTTGGTGCGTCGAGAGGTTTCCGTGGCGGAAACTCGCTCTGGTGGCTTCACGGACATATTTCCGTGTGTTTTTATATACTGATCACCCATCGTGTATAGGCAGCGTGCTCGTACCTGCGCGTAGCGGTCATAAATGTCTGTTCGGTTGCAGCAATGTTCTATTCCTTTCGATCGCGGTGGAATCAGCGTGCAGCCTTGCCCTGCACGCTGATTTAGCAAAGACTGCTTGGTCATGCCTTTTTGACGCTTTTTATTTTCCTCGAGGCTCTAGCCGACGTCGGCGGAAGAACCGCGACCAACATTGCCAGTACACAGCCGTACGTACGACGGGCGTGAATCCCGCCTCTTCACCAAAAAACATATTGACGCGCGCAACTTACGCGACGATACTTTCACCCGGCGATTTATCCTTGCTTTCAAAAAAGACTGAGCTTGAAGTCCTCTGAATATACATGACCGAGTTAAGCGTTACTTTAGGGTATATTTCCTTGCGCCACCGATGATCGGCGTAGGAAATACCACGTTAGAGAAAAAAAATGTAGATTGCCCATGCGTCGCTAAATTCTGTCTCGGGCAGACAGCACGTACAAAACTCTGAAGTGAATATCACAACAATATTGTAATAATACGTGCGAAAACCCTGATAACGCTCTTTTACCCGCCTCGGTGGTTAAGCAGCTAAGGTGTGCTGCTACATATGCTTGGTAAAGCGCTCGCCTTCCAGAGAGATGAGGCGGAAAAACATGTGTACTTAGATTTGCAGGCACATTGAAGAGCCACATGAGGTAGTTTGTTTTTTCTTGCAAAATTTCTAAGGGCCCTCGCACTCTGCGAAGCACCAAGCGGTTCATAATGTATTTTCCCAGCCATGCTCTACAGGAGCTTCTTTCACTTGGACGAAAGATGAACAGGGGTCTTGTGCAGCTGTTTGATCTACTGGAAATATTCAATCCTTTTAACACCTTATTGAAAGGTGAAAGCCAGTGGGCTTCATCTATTCTATATATTCATAACAAACAGTAAATTGATGGCTCTAAGCATTTTATTTTGAAAACAGAAGCTGAAGGTAAACAGTGAAGAACTTAGCAGCACAAAAAACTGCCAAAGTATTAAACTATAGAGTAAGGTTTAAGTTCAGCAGATATATTTTCGAGGATACGCAAACTAAGCATAGAACACTATCATGTAAACAAGACACACACGGTAAAATGCTCATGCAGGTGACAGTGGAAAGCTCATTAAGATTGCCGATGTAATGAAAAATGCATATGAGTGTTAACGATGCACAAGCTAGAAGACGGGCCTGATTAACATGAATGCCCCCCAAACAATGTCACTGCAATTATGGAAGTAAACCAAAACCTCCCGTCACAATCCTGGTACTAATACAAGCAGGCTCCGGAAGCTCATTCAGCTGGCTTTCTTCCTCCAGATGCAGGGCATACTGAACGCTTGGCCGCTAGAAGCCTTATTTTTTTTCCCTAGTGAAAAAATGCAGACGGCACCTAAAAAAAAGTAGACAATTTCAGCCGTTGTAGCTACAAAATGTGATTGGCACCCTACACTTGCATGCACAGTCCGATCATCACTAATTATACTGTCTACGATGTCCATGTAAACAGTTCCAGTTGCAACCTTCTTCACAGTGAATCTCTCCACGTGGTCTTCAACAACCTGCAAAAGTCTAAGCAGGCGGGCTGAAGGGACTTGCAAGTAGCCTTTCGACTTAGTAGCTGTCAAGTCACTTGGCTGTCTTGATGATGTCTTCAACGTTTCGACGCAGGCAGCGCACGTCTGTGTGGAAAACTTCTTGACAACATAGCCACCAAGATAGTCCAGGATGCTCTGCTTTGTTGTCAAGGACTGGAAAGTGGCTATGGTAAATTCTTCATCTGCAGGATCCAAAAGTACCTCATCAAATAGCACCGCAAGGATGTCAGCCTGTAATGTACAAGGATCAGATTGCAAATAAGTTCACAAAATACAGAATGGAAAAGACAATCAAGTTTACCTGATTTGCTGTTGGTGCATTTTCGCCAGAAATGTCCTGCAACTTCAGAAGTAGGTTTGGACCTTCGCAATCCACTGAAGCTCGTTTTGGTGGCTGAACAATGTTGTTTACTGACAACATACGATAAATGAATAAAAATTGCTGCACAGTTGGCTGCCCTCCATCTCCAGCCACATGCCTGGTAATGCCAAAAAACCTCTGAAAAAATAGGTCAGTGTTTATTAGCGCTCTAAAAGATATTGGCATATAAATTTTACCTCCAAGGGGTCTTGTCCGAAGTTTCCTACCAGAACGTACTGAAAACCAGACTTCAGGAGATCGTCAATAAGTGCGACCACACTGTGTAGCGTCAACCTCAAGGCCTCACTGGTTGGCCTGCTTAGAAAGCAGATTTGCCGCTGCTTTGGAAGGGTCTGAATGTATTCATACCACCTGTCTAGCCATTTAATGTTTTTCTTTAGCGTCTGAAAAGCATACACGTATTTTTAGACAGACCAAGAATGTAAAAAGACATTTTCTTTCCTAAGCCAATGGAGATGGCCACTCACACTGATGTGCTGCGCTTCATTGTACTGCATTTGCTGAGGCCTCTTAGTGTTAAGACAGTCAAACAACTCGTTCATTCTTCTGGTGAATTGTACAGTTGCAGCAGACGTGTGCAGTTTTTGACATTCATCTCTCCTGGCATAGAATTCCATTGCGGAGGCAGTACTTTCACTGAACAGCTGTAAAAAAAAGATGAATTCGTAAGGTTCAAGTCCTTGCTCGTGCCAACTTGCACAGCAAAGCCAGTTTTAATACTTTTAAGCTTCTCGATAAACATGTGTTCCGTACCTGAACTGCAAGCTTGACACTGAGCTTCTGAAATGGAATAGGGTTGACATGTGCTTTCGTCAGCTTTGGTACTGCATGGAGTCCTGCGTGTTCCTCATACTCCAGCAGAGCGGAATAATGGAAATGAAATACTTCTTGGTCACCAGGAAGCTGTTGGGAGAAAAATACAGTCTTTACAAAACAGTTTGGTGTGCAACATGAACATGAAGGCAAAGTTGCTGACCAGAAATTTTCCGACTTTCAAAAGGTTGTTCCGGATGCATTTGAAAATATGAGGTGGGTCAATCACCGTGTGCACTACTCGTGACGGATCACAGGGGTGTGGAAATGAAGTGCTGAGGCTGCTGATGTCCCTGCTGATGCCTGAAAGAGTATTGTCGAAAACCATGAGTCATACATAACATACACTGATGTGACTGAGGTACTTAAAATTATTTACCCAAGGAGTGCAAAGCCGATCTATTGGATGTAGAATTGTCACACGTGACAGCGTCTACTAATGCACCAGCATTGAAAAGATGCGCTATGCATTGCAGTAGCAGCTTTGCTACGATTTGCCCTGGGGCAGCACCCGAAGCACAAAAAGTTCCAACTGTTTGCGACCATCCACCGAGGAAAGGCCGAAACAAGAAAACCAGCACGTGGTCTCCGTCTTTAAGTTGATCTGACGGTCTTGTATGCTCGCCAAAGTCGACTTTGCCAAGTAGGGCCATGCCTGATTCACGTATGTGGACACTCACACTCATTTCATCAAACATCAAAACTCCTGCGAATAAGAATATGAAAACAAATATAAAACTTGTTTCACACGGTATTCTCACGGTGGAAACTGGTCTACAAATTACATGCATCAAATTTTATCGTGCTGTCATAGCTTCAAACCGTACCTTTACGTTCCCTCTCCGGCATTCCTTGAAGTTTTTGTTTCAATATACGAAACAAAGTCTCATCGAAACCAAATTCTGCTTTCAAGTTTTTCATGTAAGTGTACAGTGTGCGAGGGTGTGGTAAGGGTAGATAACCATTCTCATGAAGAAATGTGTACACACACGTTGACTTGATCTTCAGCAGCAAGCAGTCATACAACCATTCCTTTTTGTACCTGATAGTGGAATTCAAATACTTCAATTACTGGTATAAACAACTGCATACGGAACATGCAATTAGCCTTGAAGCACAGATAACACCAGGTAATGCTCAAATGCACATCCTCAAGTCATGCTGTTTTGTCAAGAACATGCACTCCACTGTCCTGTTTACAACTTACCGCACAGCTTTCCACGACCTTGCATTAGCTTTCATGACACATTGGTCAAGGATCAGCTTCTCGCGGTCAGAGAGCTTTTTAAACGTTCCCTCGAAGTGGCTGCTCTTTTTTTCGCGCAGAGTTGCTTTTGCCAGCTTCATCTGGCAGTCTTCAAGTCGCTGCTGTACACGGCGGAGCTGTATCTTAACTTTCTGCAGTTCCGAAGCGCTGCACAAAGCCTCCTCTGTTTGGCTAGCTTTGTCCTCAGCCTTGTTTACAGTCAGCCTACTTTCTGCACAACAAGGGTAAAAACACAAAGGTTTACGAAATCCATCAAGTTTGCTCAGCTTGGGTTATAATCAGCGTGCCGAAGAACACAGAAGAGCAAGCAGCGTAAAACTGCAATATTTACCGTCATTTACTGCATCCAGTTCGTCGGAGACGTCCACGCGGATCCTCTGCGCAGCATGTTCCCCACTGGAATCCTTCGAAGACTCCCGACGACGCTTGACCGGCTGCCTGTGTGGCAACTGCCGAGGTGCCGCCTTCTTTTTGGACAAGTAAGCCGGGAGACCTTCAAACATACGAGGTATAGCGCCGGCCCTCAGCTTCGCTCTTTCGCGCGGCAACCTAACAACGGTGCCTTCTATAACGCATTCGTCCTCGCGAATAATGTCCTCGTTATAGAAATGTTTTTCACATACTCGAACATTTGGCGAACTGAACGAGAATGTGCCCGTTTCTTTACGGTGGTATCGCACGCTTCCACTGCTCACGGCTTTCGGGGTCGCTGGGGAACACAAACAACGATACTTTTTCAGTGGTTCCTCTATAGCCGGAGCGACAGCGCGGCACACAGCATGTCTTTGTCATCGTTCGTGAAGCTGCCGCTAACTGTTTGTCACATACGAAAATGGTCACAGGCACACACAGCACCACACACACGCGATAAAACCACGCAAACAAAGCGAACGCAGCACGCGTCGCCGCGCTGAGCTCGACGAGTGCCTTGTTCGCCGGAGCGACCGTGCGGCACGCAGGACGTCTTCTACATCGTTCGTCACGGTGCCGCTAACTATTCGTCACGTATGAACACGATCAGACGCACAGAAAGCACCGCACACACGCGATACAGCACGATGCACAAAAACTAACACACCACGCCGTCGCCTCGCTGACTGCTTCGACGAGTGCCGCGGGTGCCCCCCTAACGCTGGTGGCGCCGCCCCGCGGTCAAAATTGGCGGCACACAAAGCTCTCCCATAGAGTGACGGGAAAGTTTCGTGACCAGTAAAAAGTATTGAGGGACTATGCTATACCATACTATACATTGCTATGCTATACATGGTTTTGCCTGAGTGACACCATACATGGCTATGCTTTACCCTCTCCCTTCCTTTTTTCCATCCTCCTGACTCTTGTATCACTCCTTCTCATGCTCACTTCCCTTTCCCACCCCTTGCTATACACGGTTATGCTATAATGGTCCTGCCTGCGTGACGCAATAGATGCCTTTTCTATGCTTTACGCTCTCCCTTCCTCCTTTCCATCCTCCTCACCGTCACATTGTCTTTTTTTCTTGACCAATGGAACTGGAGCTTCCCAAGCTCCAGTTGCAGCTCCAGCTACAGGACTCTTGGATTACACCTTTCTGTAGCATTTCCTTTACTTCGTCGTCCACCACTTTCCTCTCGGCGGGGAAGGCGCGGCATGGCTTCTGTCGAATTGGGGCCGCGGCTCCAGTATTGATGCAGGGGTGCACGTGGCATTGCGGTGGTGAAGGCAGAGGGTCAGCCTGTGCAAAGTCGAAGACGGAAGCATAGCGTACAAAAAGCTCTTGGAGTGCGCGCTGGTCA
Source organism: Rhipicephalus sanguineus (assembly GCF_013339695.2). NCBI lineage: Eukaryota > Metazoa > Arthropoda > Arachnida > Ixodida > Ixodidae > Rhipicephalus > Rhipicephalus sanguineus. The sequence continues at coordinate 60,236,525 of NC_051181.1, forward strand.
GACGAGGGAAGTGATTTGTTGATCATACTCTTGAACTTCAACGAGCGGTCAGAGAGTGGCGAAGTTTTGTCTGTAGTGACAGCAAGTGCACGGATACTTACAGCGGTATCTTTTTCGAACTATGCTAGTTTCAACCCAGCAGGCAGAAGAACTGAAGCAGGCGACACGTTCGCTATCCACACGTGAGCAGAAGTGTCTACTAGTTTAACAAGTGAGCGAGGGACAATAATGTTATTCTTTAGCGTGTTAGCATAGTCTGTCTCATTCAATTCACACGACAAACTTTCACGGGGGTGAGATGAAGTCACTCGAACAAACTTTGCCGTTTCTGCAGCCAAAAGCACATCACCGGACACGGAAGATACCTCAATTCGATCGGATGGCATATCTTCAAAAGCACGCTGTAACATCTCAGCTCTCTGGAAAATTTCACCAGCTCTGCAGTCTAATGTCACTCCACAGTCTCTCAAAAAGTCAGTGCTTAGAATTACGCCATGAGTAGCGCGTGCTAGTATGATGCGTTCAGCTTGAAACGCCTGTTGATCCACGGTAACCAAAACGTATACTCCAACAGGTCGCAACAGCTCACCTGCCAACTCCACGAAACCTAGAGTTCCCGTCCCAAGCAAACATAACTTTCTGTACAAGGCGATTCTTGAAAGAACCACAGACACGGAAGCACCAGTATCTACCAAGGCTACAGTACTAACGCCCTCGATACAAACACACACTGTGTCCTTTAATGATGACAGGTGGGGGGTCACCGCCCTGCGACCTCACCTCCATCGGTCGCACCAGCTAGTTTCCAAACTGAGCCGGCTTAGGCGGGCGGCGACGTGGTGATGACGATCGACGCGTCCGGGTTGGTGACGGAGTCAGGCTGCGTTAAGACACCAGATACGCATTCCTCGGCATTTATTCTCGAGCTAACAGTTGAAATGGGGCAGATGGGGCAGATGCTTGCCAGGGTGCGGCCACCTGCACTCGAGGCGGGTACGCATGATCTCTTGCAGTGCGTTGCGCACGACGTCTGCAGTGCCTCGAAATGTGTCCTTGAATTCTACAGTTGAAGCGCACAAGTGGGTTGTGGTCGTTTTCGTTGTTGTAGGACACAGCTCTCCTGGGCATTATGTAATTGGGAGAAACTCGCCGAGGTGGCACAATCTGTCGACGTCACGTGAGGCTGTGTGTCGTGGTGCTCTTCATATGGACGCCATTGCCAACTTGGCGGTTGGTGCATGAAGGTCGCGACCAGACGACCGGTACTTCCGAAGAGCGCTCACCACTGCGAATTGTGACACACACAGTTGGCATCTCCGCCTTTAAAGAGAGCCAGTTCGTTTATGACAACTCGCCGCACCATAGCGGCGAGATCGTACTTACGGTAGTGACGTTCTCCAGCCCGCCGAACTTCGAAAGTATATCCGCCGTGTTTTGAGAGCTTCAAACGCACGAGAGTGACGCCTCAAGTCGGAGGGCGTCGTAACGTGTCATCACAAAATCCTCGGAAATCATAAAATTATAAACGTCTTTGACAATTCCATTCCCTTGATCAAGTGTCCCACCTTGTCCTCGTCTGACATGTTTGGATTCACTATTCCGCTGAGCTTCAGGATCTCTTCTATGTTTGAGTTTGAGTTTGAGTTTATTCAACCACGTGACAAGTAGACGAAAATACACTGTATACGTGGTTTGGTGCGAAGGGAAAAAAGCTGCATTTCACAGCTTGACTGGCCCCTTCACCCAGAAAAAAACTAAACTACAAATTTACAAAAATTACGAAAATGGCAAAAATTACAGGCAGCGGAAAGCGACAATACAAAAAAAAACACGCATGTGGCCCATGACAGCAAATAATAGAATGACAACTCTGAGATACATACAAAAATATTCATAACAAAGCAATGTATGAAAGAATAAAACTGAATAACCATTACAGAAATCACCGAACATTCATTTACAACACAATCAGCACATCCGATTTAACATTTCAGTTTTAGACAATATACGCAGATTATCAATTGTTAGTTTCCATTTGTTCATCACACTTGGAAGGCGGTAACGTAGTGTTTCAAATCCATAGTTTGTGCGAGGACAAGGTACATGCCAAGTCTCCGTATACCGAGTAACGCGACTGGCAGGATTTGGTTGCAAGGTGGCCAAGGTGCGTAAAAAGATACTTCCTCTGCGTATTTCTGATTTGAAAGCTGACAGAAGCTGGTATTCGTAATAACGGGTAATTCTTAAAATTCTATATTCTGCAAATATTGAAGCAGTGTGTGCGTTATAGGATACACCTTCAATGCACCGCAAGGCATTTTTTTGTAACACGACCAGGTTCTTTAAAGATGCTTTAGAGCCTGTAGACCAGACCAGATGACAATAGTGTAAATGTGAAGAAAAAAGAGCATTGTACACTAATATTTCTTGTTTCACAGGTAGTATGTTCTGGCATCGACGCAACACACCTAAAACTTTACAAAGTTTGTGACTAATGTGTTCTGCATGGTAATTCCATGCCATGTGTTCGTGAATATGGACACCGAGAGTTTTAACTGTTTGACAAAGTTTAATTGCAACGTTATTAGGTATTAGTTTGTGAGACGTTTCAAATGACCTGGCTTTCGCACTGAACAGTACAGCCTTGCTTTTAGAGCAATTAATGTGTAGAGAATTTGCCACCGTCCAGGCGTACACGTCTCTCCAGGTAACTGTGCTCGCCGGGAAAGTGTCTGCTCAGCCTTCTTTTTTTGGAAAGCGAATCATTGAAGCACTTCTTTATCTCTTCGACGAAGTTCTCCCAAGTTGTTAGTACACGCTCATTGTTGTCGAACCACAGAAGTGTAAGTCCGACAAGGAACAGGACAAGATGCGAGAGTTGCGCAGATGCACTCCATTCAATAAGGAGGTTCACCCTCTGATGGTGCCTCAACCAGTCATCGACGTCCTCATCCGCTCTTCCCGAGAATGTGCGCGGCTCCCGGTAAGGTGTGCAGCCCGCCTGTCTTGGGCGAGCACTCTCTTGCGCGGTTCTTTCGCGACCGTTGTCACCTCCGCCCGTGTCATTTATGGCAACGTCTCCCGGTGGTAGCCTGGCCAAAGAGCTCGGTCGTCCAGTGTGACCTACCCAGCACCTTCACCAAAACTGTAACGATGGAATGGATTTATTTACAGGGTTAGAGTAATGAGAGATGCTTAGTGCAGCGCAAGGGACAGGACGGTCAGCCCCACAACGGACCGCTGCACGCGCGTCCTTCTACCTCCTCGTCTTTAGCGAATTCCAGGAGCACGACGATATTAAAGTAGTTTCTGAAAAGCTGTATTTATATAAATTGAAAGGTAAATGTCATTCTGTGATAGAGAAATAATACAGAAGTTATTAATAAATAAGCTTTATACATATACTTGTCTGTGCCATAGTCGACGCCTTTTCTTCACAGGATAGCGCGCACTTACTACGGGGACAAATGGAGAAGAACACGACAACACAAGCGCTTTCAACTAAAGTTTAATCAAGGAAAAACGTAAGAAAAGAAAATAACACAGAGTCCCACGCATGCGTCCCTGCGAAGAAAAAAAAACACCACTAAACTATATGTCATACATCCCTTCAAAGCCTAACAACATGGCGAGGTGATAACACATCTGTTGTCCCTGTAGTAAGTGTGCGCTATCCTGTGAAGATGAATACCTACCAACTCGCCCAGTTTTCTGCTTTGTCGAGGCCTTCTCTCTATGACAGAGCGAGGGATGTTGTTGATTTTGGCTCACTAACCGTAGGGAGCATAGGACTCCTGTTCGGGCGCCCTAGATGCACTTATTTAAATATGTAGGTTTATGAAACTGTTTATTCCCAGCTATTTGGCAAAAAGCTCTGAAGATGCGATGGCGTTTTTGTATTGGCTCTGATATACTGCAAGTCAATTCTCACAGTGCGCGACACATGGTGCTAACCTGTGGTGATAATGCACCTCTCGACATGCTCTTTCTCAAGGGAACACAAAGACTGTGAAAAGAAAGTGCGATAAACCGGCCAACGTGACCAATCGCCCTTTCAATGCTGCATGTTTTTCTTCTGATGACTGTAACCTTGGGCATCTCTACCATAGAAACGACATTGAATCTTACTGACCTTAACGAGGAGCTCAGTTGTGCTCATCGTAACACTTATAATGTGGAGTGGGTACTTCGGTGTAATTAATTTCAGCGCAAGCACGAACAGTGCAGGTCATCTTACGAATCCTTTTATTGATTCGGCCCGCCATGCTGAACTATGTCCATTCGTTGATCCAGTTGTTAGCGCAGTATAGCGCTTTAGGCAACGAAATGCAAAGAAGGGACGCGTGAGCAGGACGTTGAAAGTGTTCAGCTATTCTGCCGTGCGTATATTTACTTAATAAATGAATAAGCAGGATTCAAAGCTCTATGATTGGATTAATGCGTTGTCGTCAGTCCTAAGTGATGATAGGTTTACTGTCACGGCCATCCTGACAAAACCTGTTTAGACAACGTAAGCCGCCTCGCTCCTTGCACCACACCTTAAAACGCAGCTTAGCGTGAGGCCTTCATTGGTATTTACGATTTTATTTTGTCGCAGCACTGCTTCAAGGTGCAATTTACACCACATAGCAGGGTAGTGTTTCACGGTCCACAACACTCGCCACACAGCACAGTGCTCGACCTGTGAGAACTTAACGTGCGGAACACGAGCAGGCATTCTCGAATTTATCACCAAGACACATTTGTATGTTGTGCTATACAACAGAGTACACCTTGCACTAAGACGGTCAAAGGTGGCTACTTTTATAAACCAAAT